>NC_086241.1:5847500-6542500 GCF_036321145.2 Pelmatolapia mariae | reverse complement strand
TTTAACGCCTGTATTGATGTATTTTCTGATGATCTGAGTAGGTGGTGATTTCATACCTGCTGATCTCTAATCTGGAAACTAACCTGAAGCCCACACCAGGTAACAGGAATTCAGCTTATCCAGGAAACGTCAGGGTAACCCCGGGCTTTATGTACAGAGGTGGTTCACTTCTTACCAGGCTCCTGAATCAATTCTCCTAAAATAGCATTACTGTTTCTGAAAGCTGCCTCAGACCTCTGCGAGGAGAGCAGGAGCGTCAAGTGTGTGTTTCTCTGATGAGCATCAAATATAAGATGGCACTGTATTTCTTGATTTATTTTTTTGTTCGCAGCAAACAATTTTGCAACAATTTTAATCATTTTAGCATTTATATATGATCCTAAAACCGGGCATCCAAACTGTGCTCGGTAACCTCTAATTTGCATGCTTGAATTCTGAAGTTTAAACATAATGTTAACTGTCAAACACTTAAACAGCACCAAGTCTGCAGCTGAGAGAACATCCGGCTCTATTTTATCACTTCAGTGATGATTAACTGGAATTAAAATGTTTATTTTAATGTGCAAATAATGAGATGAATAATTTGCTTTACTCATCTGGGAAAATTTAGCATTTCACTGTCATATTTTTATGGCCTTTCTACATTTTTAATGACCATTTCATCATCGTCATCTGACAATGTGTCTGACTGGAGATGGTGACACACATAGGGATCATAATCACATGATTATGTCAACACATGGGAAAATTAACTTAGTGAGGTGATAACCACTTTAATTCCAACTGCCAATGTTAGGATTGAATTTACGAATGCGACACCTTTAAAACAGTCTTGACTTGATTATGTAGCCCTGCAAACGAAACAAACAACTATTATAAAAAATAAATTATAAAAAAGCTTTCTCTGAAGTTCCTGTTTCTAAGGAGGTACAGATATAATATAATATATATAATCACACCTGTTTTGCATGAGAAAAATGCAGGAACAAACAGCCCTGTCAATCACACTGTTTACTCACAAAGTACTTAAGCATCAAATCGAAGTGCATTTGTGTGTTACTTTGACCTGTGTATTCTTACATCAACATGTAATTCTGGTTTTATCAGTATGTGCATGGTCAGTTGCAGACTATAACATTATATTTGACCATTTAATGGGCGTTCAGCATACTTCAGGTTGAGGTGTGGCTTTACATATAAAACGTGGCAGGTGACAGGTGAGTCAGTGGATCAAGTTACCGGCACACAGTAAGTTCAACACTGAATCTCTCCTGATGATCTTGTATGTATATGTGAAGAAAGAGTTTGGATATGTTGTATTTTATTTTGTGAACAGGTTTTGGTGAACTCACTCAGATCTGAACTTACAGGGCGTGAGGCTTGAAATTTGGAGATGTTTGGAAAGGGAAGAGGTAAGACACATAGCTCCCATCATGTGTGTTTTCCATATCTCACACATATTTAAATATTTTAATCTTAAAATATTAATTTATGACTAATTCTAGGAGGGCACTGTCATGAAGGAGGGCATGGACATGGCCATGATGGTGGACACGGACATGGCCATGGTGGTGGACATGGTCATGGTGGTGGACATGGACATGGTCATGGTGGTGGACACGGACATGGTCATGGTGGACATGGACATGGTCATGGTGGACATGGACATGGCCCTCATGCTCATGGATGTGAGAAGAAGCACAGGCGCCGGCACAAGCAAGGACACAGACACCTCAAATGCCACAAGAAGGGGAGGGATTGTCACGGGGTGAGTCTGAATACTGCAGCAGTGCAGATTTGATCCACAACAGGAAGTAGATGTTATTGAGCTGAAAGTGAAGCAAGACATGTTTGTGTAATACAGCCTGAAAAATATCACTGAAATAATCTGTTATTCATAAGATGTGTTTGGATGGTTATCAGCAGGTGGCAGGACAGCAAATGCACACTTTAAGCCAATTTTAAAGATATTTTGAGGTCATAAGGGAAAAATAAACCCCTCATCCTAACCACTCAGCCAAAAAAAGTTAGCCACCCCTCAATTTAGAATCAATGTGAGGACTTCACCAAATATCATCTGTCTCTTCTCCAGGACTCCAGCAGCTCCTGCAGCAGTGACTCTGACTAGATGAAGATTTCTGGAGGGACCTGCATGGAAACATTGCTATGTTATACTTTCTGCTTTTAATATTACATTTTTTAAAACATGTAAGGAAAAAAAATAAACATAAAGAATATGTAAAACGGAAGGTTGCTTCCCACATCTATAAAAACTGGATGGTTTGTAGAGTATCATTTTAAGCCTTGAGCTTTGCTATGCTCGCCTTGTTTTTTTTTTTTTTTGTTTTTTTTTTTTATTAGTAAAGATAACATACAAACAAAATGCACCATATATTACACATTCAGAGAATAAACATTCCTTACATATTAACAACTTTCATACATAGGAAAAAGAAAATATAAAGATGGGGTCACATAATTTAACAGATTATTAACTCACTAAATCAAAATCTTCCACAAAGGAAACAAAAAAAGCAGCCTTTTTCTTTTTAACTAAAGTCAAAGATTTAACCAACAGGCTTAAATCGTTTTTCCAGTAAGCTAGTGTTGGTTTGGTCTTAAAAAAAAAAAACGACATTTATTTATAAATTGCTTGCACAAAATTAATAACACATTAACACCATAATTAGCTTTCTTTTCTTTCAAAAACACTCCAAACATTATCATATTTAAGGTAAATGGGGTAATTTGAATCCCACTGGAATAAAGCCAGGTATGAAAATCCAACCAAAATATTTGTATAAAATTGCATAAAAAGAATAGATGGTCCAAATCCTCCTCTTCTGTTTCACAAAATACACAATTACCAGTTTCTATTTTGAATCTATCACCAAGGAGTCTATTTGTCGGGTAAATTTTATTCAAAATTTTAAATTGGACTTCTTTCCCTTTAGGAGGGATAGGGAAGGTGATATAATCAGTTCTTATTTTTTCAATTTCTTCCCTTTGGAAATCTTTTAATATGTAATTACGTCTAAGTAAATTTGGAGAATAAAGACTCCTTAATGAAGATCTTAGAAACTTATTATTGCATTTAACATCACAAAATCGAATATCATCTATATATAATTGCCTTAACTTGGGGGAGATGTCAGAATATATTATATCATTTACAACTATGCTTTTAAGTGACAATGGAATGGATTTTATAACCCGATTAAATTTACTTTTAGAACATTGGATATTAAACTTTTGGCAAAAATCTTCCTTCATCATCTACAAAATGGGCAATTGCCCAAACACCTTTTGATAACCAATCTTGAATAAAAATAGATTTTCTGTTCATGAGTATATATCTATTGTTCCAAATTGGGCTATTATGTGGAGTGAAATTATGTTTAAATAACATTTTCCAATAAAGAAGGACCTGTTTATGGAATTCAGAGAGTTTAACAGGTAGCTTAGTAATTTCAAAGTCACATTTTAGGAGAAAATCGATACCCCCCAATGTGTTAAAGACCTTACTTGGTATAAAAAACCAAATGGAGTGTGGATTATTTAGGAAGGATTTTAACCATTTAAGTTTCAAAACACCATTCATTATATCGAAGTCAATTGCGTTTCCACCACCTTCAATGTATGGTTTAACCAAATCATCTTTAGATATATAATGGCACTTATTCCTCCAAATAAAATTAAAATTCAAGCTATTAATTGTTTTAATAACTTTATTTGATATTGATAAAGAGTAAGCTGGATATATAAATCTAGATAAACTATCCATTTTGGTTAATAATATTCTTCCAAAAATTGTGATGTCTCTTTGTAACCATTTATTTAAGATTGTCTTACATTTGTCAACATTATCTGAAATATTTACTTTTTCTAAGACTTTGTGATCTTTTGAAATTGTGATGCCCAAATATTTTACCTCCTTCTTCACCTTTATATCGTACAATAATTGTGAATGACACTCCTTTAATGCCAATAGTTCACATTTATTTAAATTTAACTTTAAGTCTGAAGCTTTTGAGAATGTAGTGATTATTTGTTTTACCAGGGGAATCTGATGTTCATTTTTTAAGAAAAGAGTAGTGTCATCCGCAAGTTGACTAATTATTAAAAAATTATCCATAATCTCAATTCCTGCAACGCTGCTGTTTTTAATTAGAATTGCGAGCATCTCCACAACCATTATGAATAACAGCGGAGAGCTTCCACACCATTGCCTAATTCCTCTTTTGACGCTAAATCTTTTACCAGTGCCATAGCCTAACGACACAGAGCTATTTATATCATTATACAGTATATCTATTATCTTCCTAAATTTATCCCCAAATCCAAATCGAGTTAGTGTTTCTAAAATAAAAGGATGTTCTACTGAATCGAAAGCTTTATAAAAGTCCAAGAAAAGAATAAAACTGTCATCACTAATTAGATCATTGTAGTCCAGTAAGTCTAAAACCAATCTGATATTATTATGAATGTTCCTGTCTTTCAAAAACCCTGATTGTGTCTCACTAATTATACTTGAAACCCCTTGTTTAAGCCTTGTTGCAATTGAGCTAGAGAAAATTTTATAATCTGTGTTTAATAAAGTTATGGGCCTTAAGTTATCCAATTGTCGTTTATCTTTGGTTGGTTTAGGAATTAATGTAATTAATCCTTGTTTCATGCTAGACATCAATTCTCCCTTTTCAATACTGGCCAGTATAGCTTTGAATAAAATTTCCCTTAAGTCTTCCCAAAAAAATTGGAAGAAATTAACTGTGAGCCCATCTGGACCAGGGGATTTATTAAGCGCCATTTTCTTAACAGATGCATCTAACTCTTCAATTCTAAAGTCAGATTCACAAAATTCCTTAAATGATTCATCAATTTTAGGGATCAGATGATCTATTTGATCAAAAAAGACATCACAATCTGCTTGGGAGAACTGTGAGGAGTATAAATTGGAATAGAATGTATAAGTTTCATTCTCCAAAATTTTAGGGTCGTCACATTCAATGCCATCAATTAACAGGGAAGATATAAAATTTATTTTCTGTCTGCTCTTTTCTAAATTAAAAAAATATGAGGAATTTCTTTCTCCCTCCTCAATCCACTTGGCGCGTGAACGCACAAAAGCTCCTTCTGCTTTATTTAGGTAGAGCTGATCTAATTTAGTTTGCAACTCCATAAGTTTACTCCTTTCTTGGCTATTTAGATCATCTTTACTACAGCAATAAGTAATTTCTTGGAATAATTTACATTCATATTCTCTTTGCTTTCGACTTATGTTTTTACTGAATTGAATACTAAATTCTCTAATTTTGAATTTAATGAATTCCCATTTACTGATATATCCTACAATTAAATGGTCAGCCATAATATCTTTTATAATTTTTTTGACTATGTTGCAGTAATCTTCATTTTGTAAAAGTTTGGCATTGAACTTCCAATAAGTTCTTTTATTTGATTGTCTAATTTCCGATTCTAAGCATAGTTCAATAAAGCAATGATCAGAAAGAGGTGCATTTGACATCACAACTTTTACAGTGTGGTTAAGAATGTTGTCACTTCCTAGCCAATAGTCTATTCTAGATTTACAAGCTCCATTTGGTTTAAACCAGGAAAAGCTTTTAATTCCTGGATTTCTTACTCTCCAAATATCTGTCAAATTGTTGTTTATCAAAAAATCTATAATTAGGTTATTTTTTTGTGGTCTACCTGTCCTTGAGGGCCATCTATCAGTCCATTCATCAGGAGTCATATTCCAATCACCACCCATTAAAATATATTCCGTAGGGTATCGATCTTTAAGTTCAAAAATATTTAAAGTTATATCTTCTAACATTTTTTTATTCTGACTTTCATTATTATATCCATAAACGTTGACTAAAATGAAAAACAAACTTTCAACTCTCATTACAGCAATCAACCAATGACCATTCAAGTCAGTCCGTTGTATTACAAGATCCCCAGGAAAGTTATTGAATAAAATTGCTACACCCCCCGACCTCGTTGAGCCATGGCTAAACAGGATTTTGCTACCCCATTGGTTTGACCAAAAAGATACATCACTATCAGATGAATGAGTCTCTTGTAGAAAAATTCAGTTCGATTTTTTACCTTTGCAGTACAAAAATAAGGCTTTTCTTTGAACAGATTCTCTTAAACCCCTAACATTTAAAGAACCAAAACAAATGTTAACATTCAACATGAACTATAGACAGAATATCACTCCCCACGTGAAAAAAACGAAAAAGAAAAAAAGTACTAAATGCTGAGCTCCTCAGACCGCGAACAAGTTTCCACTATTTCAGTTTTTGTCATTTTTAGTTCTCATGTGTTTCCTCAACTTTGCGTCCATCAATGAAGGCATGTGGACCACGAAAGTAGGCTCGTTTACCCGCACGTCTTGCCTCCTCCACCAGAGGCCATAGGCGCTGTCGATCTTGTATGTCCTCCTGCGGCAACATCTCTGCAAAGCTGATGCCTTCTTGTTTACAGATTGAAGAATCTTTGGTGCGCCTCCACAATTCTTCTTTGATTCGCCTTTGTGTGAATAAAATAATGATGTTTCTGTTTCTGCCATCAACTTGTTTCCCTAAGCGATGAACAATATCAACGGTCTCTTCTAAGTTCAAGTCAGGGGCAATCTTCTGAAGCGTTTGCAAAACCTTCACTCTAATGTTTTCGTCTTTGTCTTCCTTCACCCCTTTCAGCTTTAAGCACTCTTCTTTTCAAGTCTTCGTTTTCTTTAAGCAGCTGTTCATTCGCATTTGCCAGTTTAACAACTTTCAGTTTGCAATCAACTATCTCTGCAGCATTAAACTCCACAGCCTTAGCCAAGCTGGCAACCATAGCTGCACTTTGTCTGTTTTGTTCCTTGATATCTTCCAGTTGTACTTCAAATTTCTTCTCAAGTCCCAGAATGGCTTCAAAAATAGTTTTATTGGAGATATCATCTTCCTTCTCTGAAGATTTTGTTCTTTTCTCCTCCGGCGGTTGTTTTGATGGAGTTGGCGGCGCAGAGTCTGCTCCCCGTTCTCGCTTGTTTAAGCCCACGTTGGCAGCTTCAGTGCTAGCATAGCCATGGTCACTGACGTTAGCATGCGAAGACGTCTTAACATTGGGGTTTGACGGCACAAATTGCAGCTTTGCATTCTTAATAACCTTTTGGGCATCCATAGTTATAATTCGAGTGGAAAGAGAATAAAGTTCCTTAGCAAATTTTGCGGTCTTTCGGAGCTCCTGAAAAAACACGACTGTTCAAGCCGCCATCTTGGTGCCCCCCCTGTTTTTTGAATTAGAACATGACAAGAGTGGCTCAACCCTACCTGAGAAACTGAGGAAACTGCATTCTCACTGGGTAGCAACCTGCCAATCACAAGGCAGCTCCGCCTTAAAACAAAGCCTTCATCAATGTTTTTTTTTTTCCATTCAAACCTTTATTTAAACAACAGTACAATACAAAATAGAATTAAACAGTACCACATTAATGGTGTTGTACTTACAAAAAAAAAAAAAAAAGATTGCAAAACATAGACAAACAAATAAATGAACAATATTCAGAACCTACGATATAAACATGCTAGGGGGAAAAGTAACTGATCAAACCAAAGAATAAAGTGAATGAAAGATCTTGATTTTTTCACAAACACCCATAGTTTTTATAGCTTTTGGGTTAGTGGAGTTCTTAACGGAATTAAGATACTGTACAAGTTCAAAGGAGAATACATAAAAAGAGGGTCTTCCTAAACAAGATGTCTTCCTAAACATTTGGACTTGTGAATATGAAATTTAGCCATTAAAATTAACAAGTTAAGCCTTCATCAATGTCTCTTTTAATTGGAACATGACTTTCAAAAAAATATTATGTTGTAGAGCTAACCATAAAGTCATGTGTAAAGTGTTTACTGAGGTCATAAATCAGGCTACGTCCACACGTACCCGGCTATTTTTGAAAACGCAGATTTTTCTATGCGTTTGCACCTTTCGTCCACACATAAACGGCGTTTTCGGTAACTGAAAACTGAGATTTTTAAAAACTCCTGCCAGGGTGGAGATTTTCGAAAACTCCATTTTTGCATTTATGTGTGGACAGCAAAACGGAGAAAACGCAGAGTCAAAGGTGTGCGCCTTTTTTGACGTCACACTGTGCGCCACATTATTGTTTCGGTGAAATGGATTTCTACAATGGCGGACTTAGACAAAATAGATTTACTGTTAATTTTACTCTCTGCAGTGTTTAAATGCTTACATATACACACACAGTTACTGTCCCTCCACACACAGGACTCAGTTCTGCTTAGTGATGCGCGAATCATGAACGAATCGTTCAATATTCGAGAATCACTTTAATGACTCATGAATCATGATTCACAAGCCCAACTGACTGACTGACTCATCCCTGTTGCTGTTAGCAAACTAATTTCATTAGTAGAAATATATCTAGCTTATAATTAAAATTGTGGAGAAAAGCACAACATCCAGTATCTTAACAAAAACATTTCTGCTCTGAACTGGAAGAAAAAACCCTGAGTAGAAGCTCACATCAAGACAATAGCTCCTCGGTTCACAGTAGCATTGCTAACATGCTAACAGCACATTTCAGCTACTCACCCCCTCCCTCCCTGTGCTGAATTGTAGCGTAAGTGAATCACTCAGGACTCACTAACCCCCTCCCTTCCTGTGCTGAATTGTAGCATAAGCGAATCACTCAGGACTCACTAACCCCCTCCCTCCTGTGCTGAATCATAGCATAAGCGAATCACTCAGGACTCACTAACCCCCTCCCTCCTGTGCTGAATCATAGCGCGAACGAATCACTCAGGACTCACTCACCCCCTCCCTCCTGTGCTGAACCATAGCGCGAACAAATCACTCACTCACTCACTCACCCCCTCCCTTCTGGCTCACAGCTTCTTCTTCTTGGTTGGCAACCAATGTTAAGGCGCATTACCGCCCCCTGGCTCACAGCTCAGTGGACATTTAGATGAGAAAATATATATTTGACAAATTTAAGGAAAATACTAATAAAATAAAAATAAACAAAATAAATATTCCCTTTAGAAATTTTTTTTGCTCTTCTTTGCTCTATAAAATAGTTGTTTTCTTTTACAATCACTCATCTTAGCAGTAGGATATACATGAAAAGAGAAACAAATTAAGTTTGAGTGAAAATGTACATTTTTTGCACTCTCTGGTCAACTGACTCAGTGACTCAAATGACTCAAAAAACCCGATTCACTTTGGTGAGTGACTCATTAAAACTCGATTCAGTAAAAAGAATCAAATTTACCATCACTAGTGTGGAGCTGTACAGACGTTGTCTGCGGTGGAGCCTGATGCAGTGCGCTGATTGGCCCGTTTGAAATCAGGCGCCTTGATGTGAAACGGTGCTCTAAACTTCAGGGGAAAACGCCTAGTTTTGGGAGGAGGTGCTTTTAAAATCTTTTTTCTTCATATGATAATTAACTATGAATAAATAGAACAGACAACAGATTATTATTTTAACACTTTTGGGATCATATGAATTCACTCAATAATATAGTATGTCTATCATTAGCTGTAGGTCTCTCAAGTTGTTGTTGGCTTTTACATTTTAAGCTTATGGTTTATTGAGTTCAACAGAATGTAGATTTAACAGCTACATCCCATATTCTTTACAAAAACTACATCCAAAAATTGCCCTAATACATTTCTAGTATAAAGATCTTGGGACATATGTACCTATTATATTACAATTTGAGGAAGAAAATGCTGTATTAAATGTGCTATGAATCAAGAATGGATTTAATGTGAAGTGCTTTGGGCTTCTTGAAAACCGCTATCTAATCCATTATTATTATTATGTGAAATTAATGCAAAAATCACAAAGTCATATTACAGCATGTATCCTGTCACGACTGGGCAGCAGTCGTGTGGAGATGAGAAGGAGGATCCAAATAGCAGACAGTGGCAGAGGTGCAAGTGAGTTTATTTACAATGAACAATAACCAAAGTGTGGGCAGAACCGAACATAACCTAAACTGGGAAAACTAACACAAAAGGAGGACACGGGGCGAGGAGCAGAGAGACATGGTGAAACATGGCTAAATACACAGAAGATTCACAGAGAAACACAGACGACGCGACAAGGAACACAGGCAGACACACATTATAAATACACAGAGGGAGACTGGGAAATCACACACAGGTGGGAGACACAGCTGGACCTGATTAGCCTGACGAGACAGGGGAACACTAACACCAGGGACCAACAGAGGGAGCACCAACCCAGAAACCCAGCATACAAAACCCCAAAACACAAATAGTAATAATAATAATAACAAAGAGATCCCCAAAGAGATCCTGGAACGACGCAGGGTCCTCTTCCCAATCCGACGCGGCTTCATCCAGAAGGGCTCCCGCGCTGTCATCGCTGTGGACCGGCTGTACGTGGACGGACAGCTCCACCGCGACCCCGACATCACTCCGTGGCTGTATTAACTTCACACCAGATAAGAATCCGCTACACCCTTTCCCCATCCACTCACACTAACTTGCATTAACATCTGTTTAACTTACCAGTATCAAATCGCATCTTAGGTGTGATATCATAGCAGTATTAACACCATCACTCTCCGTCAATGGTTTGATTAGAATGTTTCCGGTTTTTCTTTTTTTTTTTTTCTTTTTTTTTTTTTTTCTCTCTTCTTGTTTTTTCTTCTCTCCTTTTCCCCTCTTGTTTTTATGCTGCTCACCCTTGTCCTTGGTTTCTTTCTTTTTTCTTTCTTTCACTGCTTCGATCACCTGCTTCCACACTCATCCACAAACAACATCCTTTATTTCGACACATACGCACAGCACGATCACGCACAGTCATGCGCTCAACGGCAGCACATTTACATCACTCAGACAGCGCACACAGTTGTATAGGATACACACATTTAAGCCAAGCGTACTCATCTTAGTAAATATGCAAACACATAGTCAGACTCAGGGAGCATCTCGCCACACACTTTTTCTCTCTCTCCCTCTCTTTATTTATGAACAAGTGATGTATTCTCTCCACCTGTCTAAGCGACACACACAGCATACACCCCTAGTTATACACAGACATCTATGGGTGCACTGAGATTCGTTACATGGAATCTAAATGGAGCTGGCTCCAGAGAAAAGAGGTTAAAAATATTTAACCAACTCAAAAAACTACAGGCAGATGTTGTCCTTTTACAAGAGACCCATAGACCTCTTAGAGGTTCGAATGAACTTAAAACACCTGAGTTTCCTAATGTGTTCTCAGCTTGTTATAATTCTAGACAAAGGGGAGTAGCAATTTTAATACATAAAAATATTAATTTCACAGTACTCGATACAGTTATAGATCCAGAGGGCAGATTCTTAATCATTAAACTATCTATACTTGATAAAAAGCTATGTATTGTAAGTGTATATGGTCCAAATGTTGATGATCCCTCATTCTTTCACAGTTTTTTCAGTGCACTCTCTGAACACTTAGATGGCACACTTGTTCTTGGAGGCGACCTCAACCTTGGACTAAATGAAGAAATGGATAGGCTCAATACAGCAGGAACTCAGCGTAATTGGCAGTCCACAAATATAATCAAACAGTATATGAGCGACTTTGGTCTTTGCGATGCATGGCGCTCCCTTCACCCCACCAGTAAGGAATATACTTTTTTCTCACATGTTCATCACTCCTACTCTCGTCTGGATTATTTTTTGGTCAGCAGCTCACTGCTGAGTGACATTTCAGACACTGAGATTCACCCTATAGCTGTCAGCGATCATGCTCCTGTATCTTTAACACTAATGCACAAGAATAATACTACGCCAAGTAAAAACTGGAGATTTAATACATCACTGCTTAAAGATGAAGACTTTATTAAATATTTTAAAAAAGAGTGGACTTCATATTTAGACTTTAATGACACTCCCGGAACATCAGCTTCTGTTTTATGGGAAGCAGGGAAAGCCGTGATGAGAGGTAAAATAATTTCTTTCTCATCACATAAAAAGAAAAAAGAAAACAAAAATATTCAGGAATTAGAAAAAAACATCAAATCACTAGAAGAAGCCTACGCGTCCCACCAAGATCAGGAAACATTGAACAAAATACGCAAAACAAAACTAGAATTAAATGAGATAATTGATAAAAAAACAAAATTCTTAGTACAAAGACTACGCTTACAAAATTATGAACATAGTAATAAATCCGGTCAATTTCTAGCAAACCAGCTAAAAATAAATAAAGAAAAAACAACTATATGTGCTGTTCAAGATTCATCTGGGAACACAATATATGAACCGAAACAAATAAACAACATTTTCAGGGATTTCTATAAAACGTTGTATTCACCACAAATAAACCCATCTAAAAAGGAAATTGATCAGTTTTTAGACAACATAACTCTCCCAAAATTATTAGACACTCAAGCAATGGCACTGGATTCGCCACTGACGCCAGGTGAACTCCAGGAAGCCCTGATAAATATGCCCAATAATAAGGCTCCAGGTCCAGACGGCTTTCCTGCAGAATTCTACAAAGAATTCTGGACGATTCTAGCACCAGTTTTTTTACAGAACGTTGTTGGAAATCAAAGAAAATGGCAGACTTCCACCAAATATGAATTCTGCAAACATTAATCTCCTGCTAAAACCAGGCAAAGACCCTGTATATCCCTCAAGCTATCGTCCAATATCCCTTATAAATGTAGACCTTAAAATAATTTGCAAAGCTCTCTCAAAGAGACTAGAGAAAATAACCCCCCTCTTAATTCATCCTGACCAAACTGGTTTCATAAAAGGTAGGCACTCATCAACAAATACACGTAGATTACTTAATTTGATAGACTACTCATACAGTAAAAACCTTGAAACTACAATATTTTCTCTAGATGCAGAAAAAGCGTTTGACAGAGTTAACTGGAAATTTCTATTTGCAACTTTACACAAATTTGGTTTTGGATCTTCTTTCATCAACTGGTTAAAAATATTATATAATTCCCCAACAGCTTGTGTCAGAACAAATGACCAGACATCCTCCAGCTTCTGTCTCCTGAGGGGCACCAGGCAGGGATGCCCACTCTCCCCTTCACTGTTTGCAATTTTTATCGAACCACTAGCAGCAGCAATTAGACAGAATTCAGTAATTAAGGGCATAAAATGCAAGAACGTGGAACATAAAATCAGCCTTTATGCGGATGATGTGTTACTCTTTCTCCAAAATTCACAAACCAATATCTCTGGGGTGATTGAACTGATAAACTCTTTTGCAAGAATATCAGATTACTCAATTAACTGGTCAAAATCTACAGTCCTTCCGATTAATTGCTCCTTCCATAATTCCTCTTCTACTCCACTGCAATCGGGAAATATAAAATATTTAGGTATTAATGTTTCTCCCAAGCTTGCAGATCTAACTAAATTAAACCATATCCCACTTTTAAAGAAAGTAGAAGGTGATCTGGCTAGGTGGAAATGTCTACCCATATCACTCATGGGAAGGGTTGCCGCTATAAAAATGATGGTATTACCAAAAATAAATTATTTATTCTCAATGATCCCAACTAAACCGCCGCAAGATTGGTTCAGATCTCTAGATTCATATATGTCCAAATTCCTTTGGAAAAATAAGCCCCCACGTATAAGCTTAAAAACACTACAAAAGACCAAGGATAAAGGAGGATTAGAACTACCTAACTTTCAGCACTACTTCTTGGCCAACAGGCTTCAGTTTATCTCAGGATGGCAAAAACATACCCTCTTAGATGAACCTTGGCTAGATGTAGAACAAGCACTTTGCAATAATCTAGAGATTTCAGATCTACCGTTTATCAGCTCAAACATCCAACGACATGAATGCTTCAAAAGCGTCAACATCAGCTCCTCTCTGACAGCGTGGTGGGAGTTTCTGAAGTTGACAGAGTCTCCATTAATCCCATGCAAACGTACACCTATCTGGAACAACCCTGACATATTACAAAACAATAATATGATAAACTTTTCAGATTGGAGTAGTAAAGGAATCAAATATTTAGAACATATACTAGAAGGAACAGAATTTATTTCATTTGACAGACTAGTTACACAATATGGGATCAACAAGAAAAGATTTTTAGAATATCAACAAATTAAATCCATAGTAAAAAAGAGATTTAAACCGGGTCAAGTTGAACTACAAACACCACCAAGTGTGGTTCAATTTCTTACTCTTAAAACCCCCAAATTACTATCCAAAATATACAGAATGCTTTCTAAAACAGATGAATCAATATCACTTCCTATTGCAAAATGGGAAGCGGATTTATCAGTTAACTTAGACCAAAACTTCTGGTCTCAGATTTGCTTAAAAACCTTTCATTTAATTAGAAATCCCAGTCTTCAATTAATTCAATACAAAATACTACATAGAGTGCACTATACAGGTCATCGGATGTTCAAGATGGGCTTTACGTCTACCAACAACTGCTCACACTGCCAAACCAATTCACCGGACAATTATATCCACGCTCTTTGGTTCTGTCCACCAGTTCAGAAGTTTTGGCGTGAGATATGTGAAGACTTATCAAAGTGTCTGAAATGTAACATTCCAACTTCTCCTTTAGTATGTTTGTTGGGCAGCTTAGATAATGTCACTACGGAAAAGAATATAGCCCATATGGTTTTCACTGCCCTATGCATAGCCAAGAAAACAGTCCTCATGAACTGGAAAAATAAAAATAATCTTAATTCTAACCAATATAGAAATTATCTATTAGATTACATTAGTCTTGATACAGCCTCTGCCACCACATCAGATCAATTGCTCTGGGCTCCTTTGATCAGCTCCATCACCTAGTGGGGGTGGGGGGCCATAGTTTGGTCCCACCTTCACTGTTGTGATTGGTGTGGGGGTAGGGACAGGCTTAGGGCGTCGGGGGGTTCCCCAGGAGCATCTTCCTTGGGGGGCTCAACCCGGGGTAGCGGTCATGGCCAATTAGGGGCTCTGTTGGCTCTTAGGTGACGGTTTCCTCGTGGCTGCGTGCAGCGGGGCTAGGGGAGGGTCTGTGCTGACGGACGTGGGTTACTGACCTGGTAGCCTGGCTGCCCCTGGGTGTGTCCGGGATGGGCGTGAGGTTCTGGGGGCGCTCCGTCTCTGGGCTGGGGCCCTGGCCGGGCCTCAGGGGCTTGGGTCCTGGTTGGTGTGTTGCCGAGGTTGTGGGCGGGTGGGTGTATGGGGGCCCGGCCCTGGCGCGGGGTGCCGCCGGTGCATCGAGCCACCTGGGGGGCTCTTCAACTGGTGGGGGAGGTTGTCACATCTTGCAGGAGCTTTCCTCTCTTCAGGAACTCTCTCTGCAGGAGGGGGAGATACAGGAGTGGTGGAGGAAGATCTCAGCCTGGGCGTCTATTGTCTTGTGTAGTCTGGAAGATGAGTGGATGATGGGGTGGGTGCAGTTTTCTCTGTGGTGGGGTCAGGTGAATTGTCCCGGGCTCTGTGGGGCCGGGGGGCGCTGCTGCACTGGGCCCCGGTCCGGATGGGCCTGGGCCCCCTTTCCCTGGCGGGTTGCACAGCATGGGGGTGCCTACTGGGGTCAGCGGGGGAGCTGGCCCCAGGGAGGGGTCACTTGCCCCTCCCTTCCTTCCCTCCCCATCTCCAGCGGCCTCCCTCTTCCCGCTCCACCACAATCACCCACACATGCAGGGCCTTGGGGTAGGGGTGTGTCACCAGGGTGCAGAGGAGACATCCTGGAGCAGCCTGCCAGAGCAGCAGGTGGCTCCATGCCCTCCTGGGTTTTAAATGCACCTTAGAACACACATACATCAACAGTACATATGAGCGGGTGGAGGGAGGTTTGGAGTCTTCCTACACCCCCGTTCTCTGCGGCCTGCTGGAGCAGGGGGGCTAGGAGGAGGAGTTGGCCGTCCGACTGGGGTCTGGTGTATGGGGCCTCCCTGCTGCTGCGGAGTCGGGGCGGTCTGCTTCTCCCCACCGCAGGGAAAAGGGTTACACCACCTGAGTCTGGGTGCAGTTTCCCCCTCCAGGGGCAAGGGTACCTAGACTCGGGGCTTAGAGTACGCTTGGGGAGTGTGATTGTGTGTACAGCGTCTCTCTATGTCTGTCTCCACGTTGGGTGAGTGTTGAGCAATTGTATATGAGAGCATGAGGGTGGGAATAGATGTTTGTATCTGTGTGTGCCTGTTTGTCTGTGTCTATATGTCAGGTTGGGTATCAGACGCCACCTCTCTGAGGACATCTCAGGCCCTCCAAGGTTTGGAGGCCCATCTCCCCCCACCACTTCCCCTGCCGGTGGCGGACGCCCTCAGACATCGGTGCGTTGGTGGTTCTCTGTCTCCGGGGGTGGGCGCCCAGGTACCCACCGGCTCACTCCTTGGCGGCTGCTTATTGGGGCCTGGAGCCTGGGGCTCGCTCGGGCCACCTTGGGGATGGGGTGCCCTCGGCCTCACGGCCCGGGGCTCGGCCACTCAGGCACAGCTGGCTGCCGGCGGAGCTCACGGGCACGTCACTGCAACCCCCCCTGGCTTCTGCTCCGCGGCTGCTGAGTGACCCCTCATCTGGGACTCTCCTCAGCTCTTTCTGGGACAGTGGCGCGGCTGCCCCTCTGTTGGTCTTCCTTGGTCTCTTGTGTTCTGGGGGCCTCTGGATGTCTGGAGTCTTGATCTCCTCCATACCTGCTTCATGCCCTGGAGGTCGGGGCAGTGGCCCCCCACACCCTCTAGCAGATCATTACATGAAGGAACCTTTTAAAAACAAGCGCGTTCATGCTCACAGGTGTACACACGGGTGATCACACACACAAATTACACCCTTTTTGGCTCCTACCTCAAAGCACACTGTGCGCTGTCGATCTCACGTGCTGCACAATAATGTTTAATATTTAGTATTTACTGTCATATTCTCATATATCATTGTGATCTTGTTTATTACTCTCGTTTTCTTCTGCTTGCTTTCTTTTTTCTTTCTCAACAGGTGATCCAGGTGATCGATATATGTATTTTTTGTCTGCTTATTCTGTTGGTTTTTGTTTTTTGCCCTTTTTCCCCGTCCCTCTTCTCAGGTTTTTTTCTTTCCCTCTTTCTTTCTCCACATTCTCTCCTCCAGTCAAGTCTGTCCCGTATTCAGCAATTGAAAATAAAATAAACAATAAAAAGTTGAATCAAATGGACCATTACGGCAAGGCTGGGATGGTCCATTTGGTAAAGTAAATCCGTTGGGCATCTTTCTTCGCCTTTAGACAATAATTCTGATGGCAAAAGAACCAAACGGGACAGGTTTAAAAAAAAAAAAAAAAAAAAAAAAAAAAAAAAAAAATAATAATAATAATAACAATAAACTCAAAACACTGGGTCAACGAACCAGGACCATGACATATCCATTACCAGCACAACCATGCTTACATTCAGCAATTAAAACCTGTATTTTTTTTCAATAAATAAATGTAAAAAAAATTGGGTTTGCCTGTTCTAAACTTTATTGGAATCTTCCGTTAAAAAAAACTATGCAAGAGTGATTTACAGTAGGTTTATATATTTTTTTCAGAGAAAAAATGTACATATTACGGTTTTTCCACATTAGTTTATTTACGGCAATTTAACATCAAATCAACAGTTTTAAACTGTTTTATAGTTAACAGGTTTTTCCTGTCGTATTTTTACTGTTTTTCACTGTTAAATATACAGATCTTTTTTACAGTGTATGTCTGTACTTGACCACAGAGGTAGAGCATCATTCAATCCTGCCAGCTGCCTATCTTGGTAGCGTTTCAAGGGAATTCTCGCATGTTATCGCGATAACAGCGTATGTCCCCCCCTCGGCCAACGCGGATGCAGCCTGTGACACTCTCCACTCAGTGGTCAGCAGACTGCAAACACAATCTCCGAGAGCCCTCCTCATAATATCAGGGGACTTTAATCATGCCTCACTGGACTCCACACTGCCCACCTTCACCCAGTATGTGACCTGCCCAACCAGAGACAATAAAACACTGGACTTACTGTATGCCAATGCTGAAGAGGCATACAGTTCATCACCTCTCCCTCCCCTGGGCAGATCTGATCACAACCTGGTGCACCTTGTCCCTGTGTATGAGCCCTTAGTGCGCAGGGAGCCACCAGCCACCCGCACAGTACAGAGATGGTCGCAGGAGAGCGAGGAGGCTCTTAAGGATTGTTTTGAGTCGACTGTGTGGGAGGTGATCTGTGACGACCACGGAGAGGACATCGACAGCCTTACTACATGCATTACGGACTATATTAATTTCTGTGTGGATAACACCGTACCTACCAGTACTGTACGGTGTTTCTCCAACAACAAACCTTGGATTACCCCGGAAATTAAAGCTGTCCTCAAGCAGAAGAGGAGGGCCTTCAAATCCAAAGACAAAGAGGAGTTGAAAAGGGTGCAGAGAGAGTTGAGGGGACTGATAAGGAATGGGAAGGATAGCTACAGGCAGAAGATGGAGAACCAGCTTCAGCAAAATAACGTTGGTGAAGTCTGGAGAGGCCTCAGAACCATCTCGGGCCACAAACATCAGAACTCTCTGCCTGGGAGGGATGTGAGGTGGGCAAATGAACTGAATCATTTCTTCAACAGATTTGATTCAGCCATGAGGCAGTCTCCAACATCGGCTGCAGACTCAACCACCCCCACTGCTGCTGTTCCACCTCTGACACCTCAGACACTTCACACCTCCTCTATTCACCCTGCTCACTCCTCCCCACCCCCAACAACAGCATCCAATACACAATCAACACAAGGCTCCAGACTGTCTCTCTCAACCACCCAGGTTAGGAGGGAACTGAGGAGGATTAATGGCAAGAAGGCAGCGGGTCCAGATGGCATCAGCTCGAGGGTCGTCAGGTCCTGCGCGGACCAACTGTGTGGTGTGATGGAGCACCTCTTCAACCTGAGCCTGAGGCTGGGAAGAGTCCCACAGCTCTGGAAAACCTCCTGTGTTGTACCAGTGCCAAAGACTTCACGCCCCAAGGACCTCAACAGCTACAGGCCCGTGGCTCTGACATCCCACCTGATGAAGACCCTGGAGCGGCTGGTCCTGGCTCAGCTTCGGCGCCTTGTGAGCTCATCACTGGACCCACTTCAGTTTGCCTACCAGCCTGGCATTGGAGCGGATGATGCCGTCATTCACCTCCTACATCGCTCCCTCGCTCACCTGGAGACCGCTGGGAGCACTGTGAGAATCATGTTCTTTGATTTCTCCAGTGCCTTCAACACTATTCTTCCCTCGGTTCTGAAGGACAAGCTGGAGAACTCTGGAGTGGACCATCACCTCACTACCTGGATTTTGGACTACCTCACCGACCGACCACAGTATGTGAGGACTCAGGGCTGTGTGTCGGACAGGGTCGTCTGCAGTACGGGGGCCCCACAGGGAACGGTTCTGGCTCCGTTCCTCTTCACCATCTACACTGCAGACTTCTCCCACAACTCCACCCAGTGCTTCCTGCAGAAGTTCTCTGATGACTCTGCTATAGTCGGCCTCATCACTGATGGGGACGACAAGGAGTACAGAGGACTGACTCAGGACTTTGTGGACTGGTGCCAGCTGAACTACCTCCAGATCAATGCCAGTAAAACCAAGGAGCTGGTGGTAGACTTCCGCAGGCACAAACATCCTCCACTGCAACCACTGAACATCCAAGGTATGGACATTGAGACTGTGGACAGCTACAGGTACCTTGGTGTTCATCTGAACAACAAACTGGACTGGACTCATAACTCAGACGCCCTCTACAGGAAAGGGCAGAGCAGGCTGTACCTGCTGCGGAGACTCAGGTCGTTTGGAGTGGAGGGCCCACTCCTGAAGACCTTCTATGACTCTGTGGTGGCCTCAGCCATCTTTTATGGTGTGGTCTGCTGGGGCGGCAGCATCTCTTCTGGGGACAGGAAGAGACTGAACAGGCTGATCCGCAGGGCCAGCTCTGTTCTAGGATGCCCTCTGGACCCAGTGGAGGTGGTGAGTGACAGGAGAATGGTGGCTAAGCTGTCATCCCTGCTGGACAACATCTCCCACCCCATGCATGAGACTGTGACAGCACTGAGCAGCTCCTTCAGTGGGAGACTGCGGCACCCACGGTGTGGGACGGAGAGATTTCGCAGGTCTTTCCTCCCCACTGCTGTCAGACTGCACAACAAAGACTTTAACTGATCAAACACACACATCCACAAATGTGCAATAACACAAATGTGCAATAATCTTTCTGGCACCGTTGTATTTTTCACTCTGTTGTATATAGCATTTGTATTCTATTTTTATCCTATTGTATATTTTATTCTATTTTATTCTACTGTATATAGTATTCTATTTTTATTCTATTCTGTACAGTTGTGTACTGTATTTATTCTTATTTTATTTTATTCTAATTTTTGCTTCATAACTTTTGCACTGTCCACTTCCTGCTGTGACAAAACAAATTTCCCACGTGTGGGACTAATAAAGGTTATCTTATCTTATCTTATCTTATCTTATGACAGACTCCACTTTCTCTGCAGCAAGACAGCTCATGACTTTTTTACACTGTCTCCCTGTCCTTATACTTATATACATTCTTCTGTAATAGATAACTATACATTATCATTGCAATCAATCTACACTACAGCTCAAAAGTTTGAAGTCAATTTTCACCTGGTTTATAACCATGTGATCGGTCCACACAAGAGTGATTGTTACTAAAAATGGGCCCATGTATAACTGTGTTGACATTTCCTAATGCATCATGGGTGATTTACCATAAATGATTCATTAAACACACATCTGTGAAAACATTTCTGATAAATTTCATGTAATATTATGTTAAAGTAAATGTAAATGATTAATTAAAAGACGACTGTTTCAATCTGACCACAAACTTTTGAGCAGTAGTGTGTGTTGTATGCATGTGTCTGTCTGTATCTGATTAGGATTTTGTCATCAGTGTCAACAAAACGCTCAATTTTTTTAGCTGCGTCTGTCATCAAAAATTGAGTTGGAGTTTTTTTTAACTCTGATGGCAATCTCTCCCTAACAAGTCCACTTTATTGCGTGCTCATTTTCTCCTATTAGTGGCTCATAGGAGTCTAACTAATGCACTTTATGCATGTTTCCTTATCTGTCACGCTTATCAGTGGCTCATGGTTGCTTAAGGCCTATGTCTGTACTTGACCACAGAGGTAGAGCACCATTCAACCTGCCAGCTGCCTATCTTGGGAGCTTTTCAAGGATGACAGACTCCACTTTCTCTGCAGCAAGACAGCTCATAACTTTTTGACAGTGTCTCCCTGTCCTCATACTTCTATACATTCTTCTGTAATAGATAACTATACGCTATCATTGCAATCTACACTACAGCTCAAAAGTTTGAAGTCAATTTTCACCTGGTTTATAACCATGTGATCGGTCCACACAAGAGTGATTGTTACTAAAAATGGGAGCATGTATAACTGTGTTGACATTTCCTAATGCATCATGGGTGATTTACCATAAATGATTCATTAAACACACATCTGTGAAAACATTTCTGATAAATTTCATGTAATATTATGTTAAAGTAAATGTAAATGATTAATTAAAAGACGACTGATTCAGTCTGACCACAAACTTTTGAGCAGTAGTGTGTGTTGTATGCATGTGTCTGTCTGTATCTGATCAGGATTTTGTCATCAGTGTCAACAAAACGCTCAATTTTTTTAGCTGCTTCTGTCATCAAAAATTGAGTTGGAGTTTTTTTTAACTCTGATGGCAATCTCTCCCTAACAAGTCCACTTTATTGCGCGCTCATTTTCTCCTATTAGTGGCTCATAGGAGTCTAACTAATGCACTTTATGCATGTTTCCTTATCTGTCACGCTTATCAGTGGCTCATGGTTGCTTAAGGCCTATGTCTGTACTTGACCACAGAGGTAGAGCACCATTCAACCTGCCAGCTGCCTATCTTGGGAGCTTTTCAAGGATGACAGACTCCACTTTCTCTGCAGCAAGACAGCTCATAACTTTTTGACAGTGTCTCCCTGTCCTCATACTTCTATACATTCTTCTGTAATAGATAACTATACGCTATCATTGCAATCTACACTACAGCTCAAAAGTTTGAAGTCAATTTTCACCTGGTTTATAACCATGTGATCGGTCCACACAAGAGTGATTGTTACTAAAAATGGGCCCATGTATAACTGTGTTGACATTTCCTAATGAATCATGGGTGATTTACCATAAATGATTCATTAAACACACATCTGTGAAAACATTTCTGATAAATTTCATGTAATATTATGTTAAAGTAAATGTAAATGATTAATTAAAAGACGACTGATTCAGTCTGACCACAAACTTTTGAGCAGTAGTGTGTGTTGTATGCATGTGTCTGTCTGTATCTGATTAGGATTTTGTCATCAGTGTCAACAAAACGCTCATTTTTGTTAGCTGTGTCTATCATCAAAAATTGAGTTGGAGTGTTTTAACTCTGATGGCAATCTCTCCCTAACAAGTCCACTTTATTGCGTGCTCATTTTCTCCTATTAGTGGCTCATACGTATATAATTAAGAAACATGCATTAAGTGGACTAATTTCTCACGCTTATCAGTGGCTCATGGTTGCTTAAGGCCTACAGTCCAGTATATAGAGAGACGAGACGACGAGGCTCCAGTTACAGCAGTGCAAGAAAACAAACAATAAATATAAGAACAGTAAGAAAATAAACATACACTTTAGGACCAGGGGTAAAGGGATCAATAACAATTTAAAATTTACAATTTACAGTTTGATGATTTAAAGTCTCACACACAACCCGTCGAAAGGGGAGGGGCCGGCTGCTTCCAAATAGAGCACATTTCATTCATAATGTTATAAATCCAAGCCCATTATGTATTCATGATTTGAATCCTGGGTTGTGCAAAATCCCAGAAATACACCTTAGACAAAGTGAATCTGTGAACTAAGGTGAAGGTCTATTAGGTTATGTTGTGGTGATCCTTGGGTTGGGGGACTTATGTTCATACTGGAGTGCAAAATTAAAACCAATGGAAGATGGACAAGAAAAGTTCAAAGTCATCAGGTGCTCAGTTTAGAAAAAATAGAAAAGAAGAGGAGGAGAAACGAGCAAAAGATACAGGTAAGCAGATGTGTCATTGGATAATGGCAGGTCATGTATCCTGAAACAATCAGAATCAGAATACTTTAATATTAATCCCTAAGGAAATTATGTGGATTGCTCCAAGAAGAAATGGTAAAAATAGTAACAGTAACAGACTAAACTCCAAACATTATGTTACAGATTTTAATATTAATTAGTCAGTGTCAATTGTTGATTTGTCCTGTTCTCATTGTATGACGAATTATGATGACTGTTTGGTAGCCGTTTGCATACTATGCATATTCTCTCTCTCTTCATATGTGTGTGTGTGTGTGTGTGTGTGTGTTTCTCTGGTGAAATTCAGTATGGTTCCGACAACTTCCGAATTCCTATGTCTTTTCAACAGCCCGAGTGACATAACGAGGTTGTCACATGATGTTAGAGAAATGGCGCCTGATTTTTCTTTTGTCACGTGATATTCTGAAGAACAATACGGTCCTCGGCATGGGACACACCCACTTTACTCGACACAGACCTCGGGCCTTCAATGTCAGACGTACCATCAGTACAGATGGGCGAGGTGCTCACTACCATAATAGAAAATGCTCAAACACAGACTAGAAGTCAGGTCCCAGCTTAAATAGCAGTCAGCTGATTGCTTCATGTGTGTCAGGGAGGTAAGACAGGATAAGTAAACACACAGCAACAAACACATACCCAGAGAGAGAGAGAGAGGAAAATGGTGGAGACACACAAGAGGACTGGAGGACCATGACAAGTACAGTAATGATGTATTTGTACTTCGCTACTTCCCATATCTGCATAAAGACACAATATCCTTACACGATCATCTCAACTATACGGTTCAGGCTGTGAACAGAGAAAATCCACCCATTTGCTATCCAAGCCTGTTTGGGCAGCCAGTCAGAAGAAAGATTTCTTAACGGATAAAGAGCTAAACAGTCTGAAGATAAACTGAGGTGCTATAGTCATTATGGCTCACAACATATCACCATTCACAATGGGCCTCAGTGGCCAAGTCTGTCACTCAGAGGTTGGTGGGTGGGGATGTTGAAATGGCTCCATTCACCCCTTCACTGCTATCTGCCCCTACATTTTATCTGCCTCTAGACGGTGAGGGTCTTGGGTCTTTCTCTGTCTGCCTCTGGCTCCTGGGGAGAGTTATTGCAGCTTCTCACCCTCATTATCAAGTACATTTCGTGACAGAGACACACACAAAACACAAGAAGGTTCTTGATTTGTGTGTTTTTATAAATCCCGAGGAGACAGAGCCTTTGCAGCTTTGGCTCCCAAAATGTGGAATGAGCTGCCTCTGGAGGTCAGGCAGGCTCCATCCCCCGCTTTTTTAAAAACTCGTTTAAAAACACACCTTTTCTTCTTGGCTTTTAACCCAGTGTGAGTTGTCATCTGTGTTAAACTTTTTACCCTTCGTATGTATTTGTACTGACTTATTCTTTTGTTCTCCTATTTTTATTTTTGTACAGCACTTTGGTCAGCTGTTATGTTGTTTTTAAAGTGATTTAGAAAGTGAAAGTTTGTGCTTTTTCATAATTTTCTGTTCCAGGCATTCTGGGTGTTTTTTCTTATATGTGATTTTTTTCTTAAAGGTGCAGCAGTTGATGATCCATTGCACTTTTCTGTTTGGGCTCTATCCTTTTATTGTATTTTTATTTTCTCCTTTTTTCTCACCCATTTCATCTTTTTCTTTCTCTCTCTTTTTGTCTTTCTTTTAGCTGTCAGCTTAGACATTGTCATATACTGTTACACAGAATCAACACTAATAGAAATGAATACATAAACAGATAAAAAAAAAAAGATAAATAAGGATTATTGTGAGCTCTGAATTATGTAAAGGTACTCCAGTCGAGTCCAAGAGTAATTACTGAGTGAATAATTAATTAATTTATTTGAACCTACAGTTAATGCACTTCCAGTCTTCTTCTGTTATGTTTGATGTGTTAATACAGAGAACTTCTATATATAAAAGCTTCCTCACCATACTTGACGCTCCTTAGGGATCTCGAGTGCGTGACACAGTAACATGAAGCCCGGCTATAAGGACAGTGACGTCCTATGATGTTTTAACCTTTATTCAAGTTTAGTCAAAGTCATTAGCAGAAGCTAATGACTTTGACTAAACTTGAAGTGTGTGGCGCTCTGCAGCCTAAAAATATAGGCTGCAGAGCACCAGAATGTTTTGAGATGTTTTATCAATAACGAGGCTGTCACATGATTTCAGAGAAATGGTGCCTGATTTTTCTTTGATCACGTGATATTCTGAAGCACAATAAGGTCCTTATAAATAATAAACTGTGGATGTAATGTACAATTGAAAGCCTTGGGTTGTGGCTTAAAAATGTGTTCCTGGCAACAAACAAAGCTTCACAACTGGTTAATCCAGTATGATCCAGAGTTGGAGGCCTGACAACATGCTAAGAAGAAGGCTGGTTTCACTGCATCTACTTCACATGTGAAAAAAAGTAATATCAGTGCCAGACACTGAAGTTATGCCTTGTTTGCCACCTTAAAGGACCGACCAACTAAGTTTATTTGGAGATATTTATGTGCAAAAACCTCTAAATGTAAAGTCAGTGCTTTCAAAAGTAATTATTTATAATAATAAATCAGTCCCCAAAACTCTAAATCTAAAGCTCTGATGATAGTTATCACCTTTATCACCTTTAAAGCTTTTTGCTTTAGAGCATTTTACTATCCCTATGGGTGTCTCCTACTTCATTGAACTCAGGTGATGATGATAAAGTGGTGAATGTTAGTCAATCCAGTTCAAAGAAAGTGGGTATGTGGAATTTGTCTCACAGCAGAGGGCCTTTGAAGACTTGTGTTCAGCGGTTTGTTTTTTAGGACTTGATAGTTTTAACAAAATCAAAGCCCTCCAAGACAAAATGTAAATGAAGTCATTAACAAACAAAAATGGTCTATTATTATATTTTCAGCCATAAAATGTTAAAAGATAGTCCAGGTCACTTTATTACAGGTCACTGAAGAGATTCAGCTTTTTTCTGCAATCATCCTTCTTGTTTTTAGTGAGAAAAATCCATCAACAAACAGGTCTGTCAAACATGCTGTTGACTCATTAAGTAACCCTAGTGGTAGACTATAGAGACCATATTTACAGATGCAAACAAAACACATATTTTACATACTAATGGGCATTCAGCGTTCTTCAGGTTGAGGTGTGGTTTTACATATAAAAAGTAGCAGGTGACAGGTGAGTCAGTGGATCAAATTGCCAGCACACAGTAAGTTCAACACTTAATCTCTGCTGATGATCGTAAATGTGTATGTTCATTTATAGTATGAATATGTTGTGTTTTATTTTCTAAACAGGTTTCACTGAACTTACAGTGTGTGAGGTTTGAAGTTTGGAAATGTCTGATAAGGGAAGAGGTAAATATCACAGCTCCCATCATTTGTCTTTTTTTAATATTTCCTATATAACCCCAGAAAAGTCAGTCTATCTATCTCAATTTATAGGAGGACCATCTTCAAGTGGGCAAGGAAAAGGCCTTGGCGGACAATGTGGTGGCAGTGACTTTAGCTGCAGTACTGGCCTTGGCGGATGTGCACTTGGCGGAAAAGGTGGTGACAGCAACAATGGGTTTGGCTGCACTATTAGCCTTGCCGAATGTGGACCTGGCAGACAAGGTGGCAGCAGTGGCGGAAAAGGTGTTGGCAGCGGTGGACAAGGTGTTGGCATCGGTGGAAATAAAAAGAAATGTGAGCATGAGTATAAGCGCACACACAAGCACATCAGATGCCACAGGCAGGGAAGGATAGTTACGGGGTGAGACTGAATATTACTAATGTGCAGATTTTATCCAAAACAGGAAATATTCAGTATTCAGGTGCGAAAGAAACCTGATCTGAAAAAGATCACTGAAATACTCTGTTATTCATAAGATGTTTTCAAAAGGTTATTCAGCAGGTGGCAGGACAGCAAATACAAACTTTAAGCCAATTTTAAGGATATTTTGAGGTCATAGGTGAAAAATAAACCCCTCATCATAACCACTGAGCCATAAAAACTGAATTTAGAATCAGTGTGAGGAATTCACCAAGTATCATCTGTCTCTTTTCCAGGACTCCAGCAGCAGTGACTCTGACTAGATGAATATTTCTGGAGGGACCTACATGGAAACATTGCTATCTTATCCTTTACTTAAAAATCGTTTGACAAATATAAGAAAAAATAAGTTAAATATAAATAATGTGCAAAACAGAAGGATGATTCACATATTTAGAAAAGCTGCGCCTTAAAGCAAAGCCTGCTTCAGTGTCTCTTTTGCTTTTAAATGGAACATAATTTTCAAAAATAACAGCATGTTGTAGAACTAAAGTCACCATAAAGACACCTAGAAAGTGTTTACTGAGATCATTTGTCTGAAGCAGGTATATTTTTGAAAATGTGCCAATAAAACTCTTTTGCAGCCAGCTGCCCCCTGCTGGTCATTACAGAGAATGTTTTTTTTTGTTTGTTTTTTTTAGTATTGAAATAATCCAGATTTGTGTAAACACATAATCAGCCTTCACCATATGTTTACTTGGCAATGAAATAATAAATATGGAAAATGATTAATCTTCTCTGGTCTGTGTCAGTTTTTGTGCCAAAGTCCTTCTACAGAGCCAAACTTTTTTTGGCCATGAAAAGAATGCAGGTTTGAGACAGTTTTACATCAGCACACCAGGAAACTATCTCTATGTTTTACATATAGTCTATGCAACAACACTGGACATAGCAATAATAACACATCACAAACACAAAGACCATGATTTATTAGTAGTGGCATGGTAATTATTTGGTAAGTATTTTATGAAACCTGTGTGTATGGATGTGTCCATGCTATTTTTAGTTTTATGGACATAAACCTGTTTACACAGTCACCCAGTGTGGACTTTCCACCATTATTAAAAGAAGTACACAGGAAGTTGATGAGTAGTTTATATTGATTATACTGTGGTGTGGCTTTTTAAAATGTTTTTATATATTTTTTTATACATTCCATTCCCTTTCGTTTATCCTTTTTGAGGGTCGCTGGGCGGCTGGAGGCTATCACAGCTGTGGTACGGCGAAAGGCAGGGTATTTAAACCTGTTTAAAAACATTCAAATAAACTTTTTGTCTTTTTCACAGTGAATCTTTCCTTTTAACTGTCTTCTTTGAGTTATCATTAAAGTTAAACTGTTCCCTCATATTAACAGGTAACGGGTGAGCGGAGCCATCATTGATGGCTCTACAGAATCCTGCAGCAGGAGTACTGATGGGGGCTCCTGAATACTCAGGACCCATCTTATCTTAAAAACCTCATAGTACTGTATCATCCCATTAGAGCACTTCACCCTCAGACTATGGGCTTACTTGTATGTAACCCATGACTCTAATAAGACAACCCAAAAGTATCGACTAGTTGCCAGGTTTGAGAGGATTACAATAGGAACTGAGGTGAATGTGAAACTAAATGTCTGGAGGCAGAAAATGAGCGACAATAGTTATTATTTTGACAAGTGAAAATAAAATAAGATACAATTTACAATATCAACAATAACAATAATAGTAAGCTGGCATGACGAAAAAAAACCCCAGTCCTATTGAGCTCAATACTTCAGTTTCTCCTTCTTTGGTCATTTAGTTCCCTTTTTGTTTCGGTTTGGTGGTTTAAGTAGTTAGCAGCTGAGAGAAAAAGACTAACACAAAACACGTCAGCAGAAGAAGCAGAAAGACAACAAACACATTTAACAGAACATATAACAGAGAGGCAGTTTTAGTGCTGCTAAACTGGATGGCTCGCCCACCCCTCCACCCTGTGGTGTCACTGTCGGCAGGTCTACCTCCTTTATTCAACAGAGTCATCGGTGATTAGAATGAGACTAAAGTTCAATTATACAAAATTCCTTCCCTCTTCATAACTTCTATTCTTTCCTTTCTTCATTTCATTCCTTCCTTTTGTTGCCGTCTGGGTGTAGAGACCAAAAGGTCAGATAAAGAAATACTCAAATGGAAGGAGCCATCAACACCTTAATTTAACACTTTAATGAATAAAGTACCACACCTTGTTTTTGTAGTATTTGTTTTGCTTCCAGATCCTGACTTAAATGCACACGAACACAGGCATGAATGCAGGGTCAAACATCATCAGTCATCCAGAGACATTATCAGAGAGAAACTCAAAGAATCCTGAATTATAATCTATGAGTGAATTTTGTGATGCTGTCAACGTAAAAGGGAAGACCTGTTTTCAGTTACCTTATTTTTTTTATTAGATTTTTTTTCACCTCATACTGTTGTCACTGTGTTTGTCTGGACAAATATTAAAAAAATAGAATTTTAGCTGGAAAGATGGATACGCAGCTTCTTTAATGCCTCAGACATCTGCATCAAACTCCTAGAGATCTGCAGGTTTTCTGCGGCGAGCTTCTGCTCACATTTATTAAATAAATACCAAATAAATACTCAGCTCTTAAACTGGACTACATGTCATGGTCATGGTGACACTATAATTTTGAATTTTGCCTTACGTCGCTCATTTGACCCTTATGCCTGTCATATTTTATGTATAGCACTTTGAAATAAATGTAATTGGAATAAACTTGGAGTATTCTGAAAAATTGAGAATATCTAAGGCTTCCTGTGAAATCATGCTGCCTTTTCCAATTAAAAGTAATTAGACTGCAAACTGAACTGAACACCCAGCCCCTCGTCATCTTCTTCTTCATCTTTTCACCATGTTTGTGAGCATGAGAAACACAGACGGTGGATTTGTCATATGAAACTAAGAGAGAAGGGACACTCCTGGAGCTGCTCAACCCCTCTGAGGTGTTCGGTGAGTTTGTTGCCAACATCTTACTGAAAAAAACAACATGTTCTCTGTATAAAAGAAACATTGATTTCAAAGAGTCAGTGTGGAGGAACTCCCTGCTGCTCCTGCTGGGAATGTCTGAGTGACCCAACCTGCAAATATGTAGATATGAAAAAGGCAAGCGCTAAATGTGAACATGACATGTGAGTGGCTGAAACCACCCACCTGCTGTTGAAAGCTTCTGTTTATAAGGGGTAACCAATCAGAAGAATGATTTCTTAAGGGGGGAAGAGCTAAACAGTTTGGGGACACACTGAGGGGCTGCACAAAGATCCCATATAACATAAATGAAGATTGTTCTGAATTATGCAAAGCTAGTCTTGTAGAGAGCAAAATAAGTCCACTTTAATCTAAATGAGCCTACAGTTAATACCCCTCCAGGCTTCTTCCACACTTTTTTAAAAAACGCCTTGCATCATCTGCTACAGCACATAGCTGAGGTTATTGATACTAATCGTGAATTGTGTTCATGGTTTTTAGGCTGCAATCTAGTAGCTGGTGTGGGCAAGAGTTAATTTATTAATTATTTATTATTCATAAGGTGTGTGTTTAGTGTAAAAATGAAAGCCTTGTGTCTTCGTGGGAATGTTGTTGTTGTTTTTAAAAAACGTGTTCTTGGAAACAAAAGTGAAAAAGCCTTGCAACTGGTTAATCCAGTGCTTTTTCTTTTCCTGATGTCTGATCAGAGTTGGATGCGTGACAACATGCTTCACTGCATCTCTGTCATGTCTCTCTAACAAAGAACTCTACTTGTTTCATCTCTGAGTGCGCTCTCTGTGCTGTGGCTCATTAGAGCTCTGCAACTTTAAACTGCATATGACTCTTCTTCTGTGGAAGAAGAGTCATATGATCATGTGAACATGTATGGGAAACCCTGGGTTAACTTAGTGAGGTGATAACTTGATTTATCCCAACTTCTTCTTCTTCATCCTTTCACCATGTTTCTGTTTTTGTAGCTGCTGAGCATGAGAAACCCAGACACACTGGATTTACCATATATGAAACTAAGAGAGGCGAGTGCCTCCTGGAGCTGCTCAACCCCCCTTCATCTTTCCTCAGCCCTCAGCCTTAACACTGGCTCTCCACAAGGCTGTGCACTGTCCCATACTGTAGACTTTGTACACACATGACTGTGTGTGTACAAAGACAAGGCAGTCATTAAGTTCGCAGATGATGGTGGGGCTCATCTCTGGGGAAGACGAGATGGCATGCAGAGCTGACGTTCAGAGGCTGTCAGATTGGTGTGTAGACAACAACCTGGACCTCAATACCACCAAGAGAAAAGAGCTGGTAGTTGACTTCAGAAGGAGGAAGTCTGAGCTGCAGCCTGTCAGCATCAATGGGGAGTGTGTGGAAAGGGTGTCCAGTTTCAAGTTCCTGGGTGTGCACATAGACACAGACCTCCAATAGAGCTCAAACACCTCTGCGGCTTTAAAGAAGGCCCAACAGCATCTCCACTTTCTGAGAATGCTCAGAAAAATGGACCTGAAGAAGGAGCTGCTAATCATCTTCTACTGCTGCTCCACTGAAAGTGTGCTGACATACTGCATCTGTGTATGGTTCTCCAGCTGCACCGCGGCACACAAAAAAGCACTTCAGAGGGTCATTAAGTATGGCCCAAAAAATCGTTGGACATCCTCTTCCCTCTCTGAAGGACCTGTACAGCACTTGCTGTCTCAAAGGGCATGCAGCATCCTATGGGACTGCACACACCCAGGACACCGGGTGTTTAAGCTGCTGCCGTCTGGCAGGAGGTTCAGGCTGCTGAGGTCCAGGACAAACAGACTCAAGGACAGCTTTTACAACAGGGCAATAGCCCTAATCAATGCTAACAGCTGACATGATTGGCTACTTCCCTGGATGTCTGTGAAGGTTTTCAGTCATCCAGGTCATCGTAGTCAAAGGAGTTTGCAAAGAAAAGCGTCTGGACTTCTTTAAGTTGCTTGAAGACATTTCACCTCTCATCCGAGAAGCTTCTTCAGTTCTTTTTTTTCTTTTTTTTTTAACCTGTCCCGTTTGGTTCTTTTGCCATCAGAATTATTGTCTAAAGGCGAAGAAAGATGCCCAACGGATTTACTTTACCAAATGGACCATCCCAGCCTTGCCGTAATGGTCCATTTGATTCAACTTTTTATTGTTTATTTTATTTTCACTTGCTGAATACGGGACAGACTTGACTGGAGGAGAGAATGTGGAGAAAGAAAGAGGGAAAGAAAAAAACCTGAGAAGAGGGACGGGGAAAAAGGGCAAAAAACAAAAACCAACAGAATAAGCAGACAAAAAATACATATATCGATCACCTGGATCACCTGTTGAGAAAGAAAAAAGAAAGCAAGCAGAAGAAAACGAGAGTAATAAACAAGATCACAATGATATATGAGAATATGACAGTAAATACTAAATATTAAACATTATTGTGCAGCACGTGAGATCGACAGCGCACAGTGTGCTTTGAGGTAGGAGCCAAAAAGGGTGTAATTTGTGTGTGTGATCACCCGTGTGTACACCTGTGAGCATGAACGCGCTTGTTTTTAAAAGGTTCCTTCATGTAATGATCTGCTAGAGGGTGTGGGGGGCCACTGCCCCGACCTCCAGGGCATGAAGCAGGTATGGAGGAGATCAAGACTCCAGACATCCAGAGGCCCCCAGAACACAAGAGACCAAGGAAGACCAACAGAGGGGCAGCTTCTTCAGTTCTAAGGTCAAATGGCCGAGAGTCCCAGATTTAAATCTTCAGTTCTAAGGTCGAGAGTCCCAGATTTAAATCTGGGACTCTCGACTCTCGAGAGTCGAGAGTCCCAGTAACGCTTTACTGCCCATCTCTGGTTGTATGTAGTGCCGACGTGGGGCAGTTTTCCAATTTCATTGTACTATTGTATCATGTATGACTGTGTAATGACAATAAAGAGTTATCTTATAAGGCTAAATGGTGGAATAGTTATGAACAGATTATGTACAGAGAGACCAAATATACAGAACTACAGACAAATGTACAGATGTACAGTGCATACATATGTACAGATATACAGATGATCTGTATAGAATACAGATGTTCTATACAGATGGGCAGATAGTTCAGGACAGACAGACAGATGTATTATGAACAAATGTCTTTTTCTTTTTTTCGTCTTCCCTTCTTTCTTCTTTCTAATGTCAATCCTTCCCTACCTTCATTTCATTCCTTATATTTATATCATTTTTTCCTTCTTTTTTTCCATCTGTCATCCTTCCTTCATTTCTTCCTTCCTTCATTTCCTGGTTTCCAAGTTGACAGACAGAAAAACACAGGAAAGCAAAAGGAAAAAATAAATAGAATGAGCAGAAAAATCTGACATAACATATAGAAAAAAAAATACTGTAAAAAGAAAGAATAATATTTGACTCCAGCTAATCGTTTAATGATTAAAATACTTGTATAAAGCACACGTTGAGCTCTAGGAGCTCCCTTTGACAGAAACCACAGACCTTTCCTTGTATTGGAAAAAAAGTGTCCATCCAGACAAATGTGAGACAACAGACTGGAAATAAAGTTTAAATGAATAAATGACGCCGTCCAACATAAAGAGTCATTCATTCACTCATTCACAATTTACTTTGTATATGATGCAACTTCTAAGAAACTGATAAAATCTTTTAGTATGTGGCGGCAGCAGGTTTTATATGATGAAAGAAAAAAAAATCCTCTCATAATAAAACCAGTCAGACTTAACAGCGACACATTAAAGCATATTTAAAGCATGATTATGTGAATTATGTAAAGCTACTCTTGTAGAGAGCAGAATATGTCCACTTTAATCTAAATGAGCTTACAGTCAATACAACTCCCAGGCTTCTTCCACACTGTAGTAAAATGTTTTAATGCAGAGAACTTTAAAATAAACAAGGTTTTCTCACCGTGCTTGATCAGGGGTCTTGTTTGCTCTGATAAGGCCAAATGTTTGTTTTAGGTTTTTAACAATGTGACTCAGTAACATGATCCTCAGCAACCATGACACAGATGTCCCGTGATATTTAACCTTTATTCACACTCACAGTCAACTGCTTTCTACAGCAACGCCCTGCATCACCTGCAGCACATAGCCAAGGTTACTGATACTAATCCTACCTTTAACTTCTGTTCATGTTTTCTAGGCTGCAGTCCAGCAGCTGGTGTGGTCAAGAGTTAATTTATTAGATGTTTTATTGATAAACTGTGTTGTTGTTTTTTTTAGTGTAAAACTGAAAGCCTTGTGTTGTGGCTTTGTGGGACTGTTGCTTTTTTTTTTTTTTTAAATGCATTCTTGGAAACAAATATGAGAAAGCTTCACAAGTGGTTAATGCAGGGGCGTTTCGTTGATGTTCGTTCAAAGTCTGAGGCGTGACAACATGCTGGTAGGGAAGCAGATTTTTTTTATTCAAAAGTAGGTTTTGTGATAATCTAATAATCAGTCAGCCTAAAAAAAACAACAAAAACAAAAAATCCAAAGCCCACTTTAACTTTATCTGTTAAACTTCTGGCTCGCATACAGCTGGTTGTTTTACAGGTCATGTGATCCCCATGAATGCCACCTGCTACAATCATGTGACGATGAGGAAATGGTGATAAAAAATGTATAAAGAACCAATAAAGTAAAACATTTATAGAAATGAGATGAGAGTTTAAAGCTGCTAATCTGGTGATTCAGCACATAAAGCTGTAAAGTAAATTTTTAAATTCAGGTTACTTGTTTTATTACTGAGTGCGCTCTCAGTGCTGCTGTTTATTTCTAATCTGACAGCTGCTCATTAGAGCTCTGAAACTTTAAACTGGATCCATTTAAATGTTTAATTGTATTGACTGAACTGTATTTTGGTGTATGCCCTGTGTTCCAGCAGATGTTTTCCAGGAAGAGTGATGCTGTTGTCCAATGATCTGATTCGTCACCAGGTGGTGGCTTCATATCTGTCGATCTCTATTGTGAAAACTGACCTGAAGCCTGCACCAGGTAGCAGGAAATCATGTTACCCAGGTAACTTGAGGGTTAACCTGGCCCTGCAAACCAAACAAACAACTCTAAGAAAAAAACAAAGTTTTCTCTGAAGTTCCTTTATCTGAACAGATGCATTTATTTTTCCTGGTATCATCACACCTGTTTTGCATGATAAAAATGCAGGAACAAAGAGGCCTGTCAATCACAATGTTCACTCACTAAGTAACTAAACATCAAATTTAAGTGTATTTCTGTATTACATTGAACCGTGGGCTCACGTATCGATATATTTACGTGTAATGCTGATTATATCAGTATGTGCTATATGTGTCAGTGGTAGAATATAGAGTCACAGATGTAAACAAAACACTTATTTTACCTAGTAATGGTAAAATTTGAACATCAGTAATAAATATACATGCAACTCTGTTTCTTTATTTGTTTTTAGTGTTCTATAAGCATTTATATATGATCTTGAAACAGGACATCTACACTGTACTTGAGGAATTGGGGGGAACCCTGGGTTAATTTAGTGAGGTGATAACCAGCTTTATCCCAACTGCCAATGTTAGAGTAAGTCCAGATACTGGGAAAAATAAAGAGGGTATGTTGAACTCCCTTCATAGTACAGGTCTCCATGAAAAAATGTAAATGAAAGAATTAACAAACAAAAATGGCTTAGTAGCAGGTCACTTTATTTATGAACAGTGTTGGTCAAGTTACTTGAAAAAAGTATTCAGTAACTAATTACTGATTACTTCCCCAAAAAAGTAATCCCGTTACTTTACTGATGACTTTTCAAAAGTAATTAATTACTTAGTTACTTAGTTACTTTTTAAAAACACGATTTACAACCTGAATAGGTGATAAAGCGATAGATCTTTCAGCCCAATTCTACTTTTTCTGCATAATCCATCATACAAAATGTAATCAAATGGAAAAGACTCTTTTTAAAACTTTAAACTTTAAATCTTTTAACTTTATGCATCAAGCAAAAACTTAATTATATGCAACATTCTCTGACTGGAAGAAATTTGTTTAACATTTAAACCTATTTTCTGCACATTCCCGCACATAAAATAAAATATTTTTTTGTGTTTACACTCACTCTTTCAACTAGATGCAAGTAAAACACAGCAGAAAATAAATAAAATCAAAGACTAGCGGTCCTGTTGCTCTATTTTCACCTGTAAAGCAGGAGTGGGGTAGGCGGAGGTTTGCCCTGGTGCAGGTGTGCCGCAGCGGTCAGTTGAAGAATCTGCGAGTTTCTCTGTGAATTTCACATTACAGTCGTAGGGCACTCGCTGTTTGCTTGGAAGTTTAGGGGTTTTTTTTCGCTGTAAAAAAAAGTTTTCTTCCCACGCACAACGGACACTAATGTTTTTGTCACTTTTTATGGAATCAAACTCAAAATAAGGTCAGTACTTCCACGCTTTAAACGCTGCACGCACATACTCTCTCCCGCACTCGATATATTATCCATTGTTGATCTGCACACAGCTGTTGCCACTAACGTCGCACTCGCTTACGTCACTGTCATGAGACATTCTCGCAAAAAATCACGGTTTTAGTAACGCAGTAACGCAGCGTTCCTACGTGAAAGTAACGGTAATCTAATTACCGTTTTTGGAATAGTAATCCCTTACATTACTCGTTACTTGAAAAAAGTAATCGGATTACAGTAACGCGTTACAAGTAACGCATTACTGCCCATCTCTGTTTATGAATGCAGCATCTTTAAAACTGTCTTGACTTGAATATGTAGCCCTGCAAACCAAACAAACAACTCTAACAAAAAAAACCCCAAAGTTTTCTCTGAAGTTCCTTTCTCTGAACAGATGCAGTTTTTTTTCCTGGTATCATCACACCTGTATGATACCAGGTATGCATGAGAAAAATACAGGAATAAAGAGCTCTGTCAATCACAATGTTCACTAACTAAGTAACTAAACATTAAGTCTAACACACTCATGTGTTACTCTGAACCGTGGGCACATGTATCAACATATCTATGTGTAATGCTGGTTTTATTAGTATGTGCTATGTGTGTGAGTGGTAGACTAAAAAGGTACAGATGTGTGGAAACCTCATATTTTACCTAGTAATGGGCGTTCAGCATGCTTCAGGTTGAGGTGTGGCTGTACATATAAAGAATGGCAAGTGACAGGTGAGTCAGTGGATCAACTTATCGGAGAAAGGTAAGTTCAACACTGAATTTCTGCTGATGATCATATATACATATGTGATGATGTATGTTTGAATATATTGTCTTTTATTTTCTGAACAGATTTTGCTGAACTCTGAAGTTCTCTGAAGTTTTGCTGAAGTTTTGAAATGTTTGGAAGGGGTAAATAACACAGTGCTTATCACATTTGCTTTTTAAAAAGTTATTGGTCACATTACAAACAATTTTATATCCTAAGTATTTAATTTATGACTAATTCCAGGACACGGCCATCATGGACATGGCCACCATGGCCACCATGGCCATCACGGCCACCATGGGCACCATGGCCATCACGGCCACCATGGGCACCATGATCATGGACATTGTGGTCACCATGAGGGACACTGTGATTGCCATGGCCACCATGGCCACCATGGATGGAGGCATAGGCACAGACACAGGCGAGGACACAGACATCTCTTCTGCCACAAGAAGGGGAGGGATTGTCATGGGGTGAGTCTAAATAATGCAGCAGTGCAGATTTTATTCACAGCAGGAAGTATTCATTATTCAACTGCAAGTGAAGCATGTCATGCTACACGTGGGGCACGGCATTCAGAGTTCTGACAGGTAGGATGCAAGTTACCTGGCAGAAAAGTCATGTGGAACTAATGTTTAACATTGGAATCACTTTTATGGTGGAACAAAGAAATTCGCAGCAGTTACGTTAATAATGTGTGCATCTACTGCATCCGCTGAAAAGCTGCAGCCGCGTGTGTAAGTCAACAGCTGCAATAAATAAGTCTACTGAAAAGTGCGAACATGTAGTCCGGTCTGTCGTGCATTATTTACAGTGGTGCTTAAACCCAGGACTGGGGCACGAGAGACCGGACCGCATATTCACACTTTTTAGTACACTTCTTTATAAAGCCTGTTGACTTACACTTGCGGCTGCAGCTTTTCGGCTACAACCTACACACATGAGCAACAACAACAGAACCTAGTTCATTCTGTTTTAAGCCGGAGAGGCGTGATTGCGGATGCTGGTCTAGGTATGTCCGCCTCCCCTGCGGATTCATTATAAATGAGTTTGTTATCTAAATAAAGTTGCAGCTAGGCTTTTCTGTCATTGTGTTGTTTAGATGAGGCGGGAATATATTTCTTCCTGCCACGTGGGGAATGATGTAAAAAGTTTGAGAACCATTGGTGTAATACATCCTGAAAAAGTTCACAGAAATACTATGTTATTCATAAGATGTCTTTGAAGGTTATTACCAGATGGCAGGACAGCAAATTTTAAGCCATTTTTAAGGATATTTTGAGGTCATAAGTGAACAATAAACCCCTCATCCTTACCACTGAGCCAAAAAGAGTTAAATACCTGAATTTAGAATCAGCGTGAGGAATTCACCAAATATCATCTGTCACTTCTCCAGGACTCCAGCAGCTCCTGCAGCAGTGACTCTGACTAGATGAAGATTTCTGGAGGGACCAACATGGAAACATTACTATCTTATCCTTTCCTTTCTTAACAATGATTTTAGCAGATGAAAAATACAACAAATATAAACTGTGCAAGTTACGTGGAAAAATATTTCATCCTTTCCTATCTGTTTTGGTTTTTTTTTTTACATTTACTTAAAAATTGTTTTAACAGATGTAAGAAAAAATATATTGAATATAAAGGATATGTAAAACACTGGTTGGTTCGTGGAGTATCGTTTTAGGCCTTGAGCTTTACTATGTTTGCCTTGTTTTTTGAATCAGGAAATGACAAGCGTGGCTCAACTCTATCTGAGAAACTCTTCTCATGGGGTAACAAGGTGTCAATCACAAGGCAGCTCCATCTTAAAGCAAAGCCTGTTCAGTGTCTCTTTGGCTCTTAACTGGGACATGATTTTCAAAAATAACATTATGTTGTAGAACTAAAGCCACCTTAAAGTCATCTTTAAAGTGTTTACTAAGTATATCAGTCACAAGCAGGTATATTTTTTAAAATGTGCCAATAAAATTGTTTTGCAGCCAGCTGCCCTCAGATTTGTGTGTGGAAAAAAAAATCTGCATTCTATCTCCATCTTTTGTACAGAGACTGTAAATACATAATCAGCCTCCACTGTATGGTTAACTTGTGCTGAAAAAATAAGTATAAAAACTGATTATTCTTCTCTGGTCCGTCTCATTTTGTTCTCTGCCATAGTCCTTCTACAAAGCCAGACTTATTTTGGCCATTAAAAGAATGCAGGTTTGAGGCACTTTTACATCAGTAAACCAGGAAACTCTCTATGTTTTACATATTTAACAAGACTGGACATAACAACAATAACACAGCACAAACACAAAGACCCTCATTTATAAGTAGCTGTATCAGAGACAGATCATATGAAATCTGTCATTGTGTTTACTGGGATTCATTTAACAAATGATGGTACGAGTATGCTGTGTCTGTAGATCTACTGGACTTACTGTGCAACACACAGTAAGTCCACTCCGGTCCGCTCAGTTTAAAAACATTTAACTAAAGTTTTGTCTTTTCACAGTGTATTTTTCTTTTTTTTCTGTCTTCTTTGAGTTATCATAAAAAAATTAACTATTCCCTCATATTAATAGGTCATGGGTGAGCTGAGCCAGCATTGATGGTGCTGCAGAATCCTGCAGCAAGAGTACAGACAGGGACTGGAAAGAGAGGATATATTGCCTATATTGGCTTCTCTTTATTGACTCCCTGTTAAATTCAGAATTTACTTTAAATCCTGCTCCTTACATACAAAGTCCTTAATAGTCAGGACCCATCTTATCTTAAAAACCTTGTAGTACGGTATCATCCCATTAGAACACTTCATCCTCAGACTGCAGGCTTACTTCCTGGGATGGTTAAAAGTAGAATGGGGGGCAGAGTCTTCAGCTTTCAGGCCCCTCTTCTGTGGAACCAGCTTCCAATTTAAATTTGGGAGACAGACACCCTCTTTACATTTCAGATTAGGCTTAAAACTTTCCTTTTTGATAAAAGCGTATATTTAGGGCTGGATCAGGTGACCCAGCTGCTGGGGGATTTGAATGAGTGTTTGTTTTTTCTTTTTCACCTCTTTTCAGTCTTCAAGTATTTATGCACCATTATAACATTATTATAATGGCTCTCTGTTCCATAGTTTGTCTTTTGTCCGTCTCCCTCCCCGTTCACACAGATGACTGTCCCTTCCTGCAGCTGGTTCAGCAGGTTTTTCCTGTTGAAATTAAGTTTGCACTTTGTTTTGATTATTGGGGTTTTATCTTTATGATTATGGGGTCTTTATCTTTTAAAAGGCCTCGAGTTGACTGTTGTTGTGAATTGGTGCTATATATATAAAACGGGGTGTGAGGGATTTCTTATCTTTGTTCGGGTGCTTCCATGGGTCTCCTGATCCCCTGCGATGTAGCCAAGACACCAGGCCTGGAAGAAGGAGATGGTGATGTACCTGCGCTCAGTGCAGCTCCCTGATGGAAGCTGTTACGGGTCTGTAAGTCAACACGTTTTTTATATTCTTTCAATATCAATAGCCATATCACTGATGTGTATCCAATATCAGGAATGACTTGGAATCCAACCTGTTATTAAAATCAAAACTCTTACCTGATCTAAATCAGAACCAAATACAGGAGAAAACCATCCTTCAAAGTAAAACTTCAGTTTAAAGACAAATAAGAAGCACTGAGACACAAGGACTAACACAAAACACGATAGCAGTAGAAGTAGAAAGACAAGAAACACATTTAACAGCACATATAACAGAGAGATAAGTTTAGTGCTGCTAAACCGCTCTAAAATTATCCCAGGAGGGTGCTTTTGCCAAAGCCGACCCCCTTGAGCGCTGATCACAGCAGCAGTCAGAATGTGTGTGTCACTAGAGCAGGGCGATATGGCCAAAAATATTTATCACGATATATATTTGAAAATTTGCGATAACGATATAACTGACGATATAATTGATGCGGGACAAAATACAACCACAACTTTACTAGCGCAAAAAAACACCATCCATTTATTTTCACTTAAACAAGAAGCTGGTTTTTATGTGCATTAAAGCTATATAAAAATTTAACAGTGCAAATGCAAATTCCTTGCTGAAAGTTTAACCAAGGCATTTCCAGTAGAAATGGGCTGACATATCCTGAGCATAACCATGTATAATATCCACTGAAGTTAAAAAGAGGTGCTTTGCAACATTAAACTGCAGTGTGCCAAATAAAAAAGTCAAATACGTATTTTTCGGACCATAAGGTGCACGGGATTATAAGGCACATTAAGCGAAACAAAGCAGTCAGATAAATCAAACTTTATTCAACTCATTCTTCTTGCTTCTTCCACTTCTGTACCATTGATTCATTAATGCTGTATTCTATCACAGCTGCTCTATTCCCATGTTGTTGCAGTATATTAATGACTAACCTCGTATTGTGGATGGATTACCACAGTTGTTCTCCTGACTGAAGTTTGGTCCGTTTACAGCATCCTGCCATGCGATTGCATTTGTCTCTAACCATCAGGAACTTTAAAGTTAACTTTTATCGAGTGGAAAAGTGTTAGCGTTCATCCTCCAGCTTCACTGTTTATGTTATCCTAACATAGCTGTGTCGCCAGCGATCACGTAGCACATCATTATAAACCAGCTAGCCCAACTTCAGTAACCCTACAAACATCACTGCTGTTTAGTTTTCTGTCTTCATTTATGTTGGAAGTGATAGCAGAGCTGTACGTTTGAATTTTTTCAGAAATCTCTCAGTCAGAACATGCTATATCATGCTTAGGTAACTAGCGAAACTAGCAAACTAACTTCCGCTAGCTTCCTGCTAACTTCTAACTCCATTAAATGTAATAAATTCTGTTTTCATGGATGCCTGGATGTTAAACTTCATAGTTACACCTGGTAAAGCAGCAATGCTGATCGTTTTATTAAAGATGAAAGAATTTAGACAGTTTTTAACTCTCAGTGATGCTGCAGTGTTCGTCTGACTTTGGGACCTGAAACAGACGGAGTTTAGGACCCAGATTACTCCAAGATTTAAGAGCACCTTAGTCCGACAAATACGGCAATAACGACCCCGGCTTGCATGTTCTACAAAAAAACGTGCTTTGTTGTGTATCTGACGGACAAACACCAAACCAGTTCCACATCACTGAAGTTGCACCATTTTTACAAACCGATTCTGGTTCATCCGTTTCACTCAATAATCGGCCATGTGCATATGTAAACAAAGGCACTGCACATGCACGTTTTACACATATTCTATCGCGATATTTATTTTCTTATCGTTGCCTAACATTGTACCGGTATTACCGTGAACGGTATAATATGGCCCAGCCCTACATAGATGCATGACTGGGAACAGGTGCATGGGCCAAAAGCGGAAGCTCGCAGTGTTGAGTGAGTTAGTAACGGCGTTACTTGTAACACCGTTATTCCTATCACTGCTCATTGGTCATTAAGTGGTTATTTCGTATTGGTTGATCTCTAATCTGGAAACTAACCTGAAGCGTGAACCAAGTAGCAGGATTTCATCTTATCCAGGTGACTTCAGGGTTAACCCTGGCTTTCTTAACTAAAGAGGCGATTCACTTTTTACTAGAGTAAATCACCATGGTACCTTGTGTTGTTAACCTAACATGTTCAGGGAGCAGGTTAACAAATCCGTTTTCCAGAAACAGTATCATAATTCCCGGAAGAAACCTCAGACCTCTGTGAGGAGAGTAGGAGAGTCAAGTCTTTGTATTTATTACTAATGAACATCAGTAATAAATATACATGCAATTGTGTTTCTTTATTTGTTTTTAGTGTTCTATAAGCATTTATATATGATCTTGAAACAGGACATCTACACTGTACTTGATGAATTAGGGGGGAACCCTGGGTTAATTTAGTGAGGTGATAACCAGCTTTATCCCAACTGCCAATGTTAGAGTAAGTCCAGATACTGGAAAAATAAAGAGGGTATGTTGAACTCCCTTCATAGTACAGGTCTCCATGAAAAAATGTAAATGAAAGAATTAACAAACAAAAATGGCTTAGTAGCAGGTCATTTTATTTATGAATGCAGCATCTTTAAAACTGTCTTGACTTGAATATGTAGCCCTGCAAACCAAACAAACAACTCTAAGAAAAAAAAACCCAAAGTTTTCTCTGAAGTTCCTTTCTCACAGATGCAGTTTTTTTCCTGGTATCACCACACCTGTATGATACCAAGTATGCATGAGAAAAATACAGGAACAAAGAGCCCTCTCAATCACAATGTTCACTAACTAAGTAACTAAACATTAAGTCTAACACACTCATGTGTTACTCTAAACCGTGGGCACACGTATGAACATATCTATGTATAATGCTGGTTTTATTAGTATGTGCTATGTATGTGAGTGGTAGACTAAAAAGTTACAGATGTGCGGAAACCTCATATTTTACCTAGTAATGGGCGTTCAGCATGCTTCAGGTTGAGGTGTGGCTGTACATATAAAGAATGGCAAGTGACAGGTGAGTCAGTGGATCAACTTATCGGAGAAAGGTAAGTTCAACACTGAATCTCTGCTGTTGATCTGCAGATGTCAGTAACTCATTGGTGTAATTTGCAATTTTTTTGTGTGTTTGAATATATTGTGTTTTATTTTCTGAACAGATTTTGCTGAACTCTGCAATTCTCTGAAGTTTTGCTAAAGTTTTGAAATGTTTGGAAAGGGTAAATAACACAGTGCTTTTCATGTGTACTTCTTTTAAAATACTGCTTAAATTAAAAACAATTTTATATCCTAAATATTTAATTTATGACTAATTCCAGGACACGGCCATCACGGACATGGGCACCACGACCATGGCCACCACGAACATGGCCACCACGAACATGGCCACCACGGCAAGCATGAACATGGACATGGTGGTCACCATGAGGGACATGGTGGCGGCCAAGGGGGACATGGCCAACATGGCCACAATGAGCACGGACATGGTGGCGGCCAGGGGGGATATGGTGGTGGCCAAGGGGGACATGGCGGCGGCCAAGGAGGATATGGCGGCGGCCAGGGGGGATATGGTGGCGGCCAAGGGGGATATGGCGGCGGCCAAGGAGGATATGGCGGCGGCCAGGGGGGATATGGCGGCGGCCAAGGAGGATATGGCGGCGGCCAGGGGGGATATGGTGGTGGCCAGGGGGGATATGGTGGCGGCCCTGGAGGACGTGGTGGCGGCCCTGGAGGACGTGGTGGCGGCCCTGGAGGACGTGGTGGCTACGGGGGACAAGGGCAGGAAGGATACCAAGGGAACTATGATGCATTTGATTTAGAGTAGGCCAGGACACTGGCGAGGACACAGACACCTTTTCTGCCACAAGAAGGAGAGGGATTGTCACGGGGTGAGTCTGAATAGATTTTATCCACAACTGGAAGCATGACTTGTTTGTGCAATACATCCTGAAAAAGATCACTGAAATTCTCTGTTGTTCATAAGATGTGTTTGGAAGGTTTTCACCAAGTTGCAGCAAATACACACTTTAAGCCAATTTTAAGGATATTTTGAGGTCATAAGTAATTTTGACCTCAAAATAAACCCCTCATCTTAACCACAGAGACAAAAAGAGTTTAAAAAAAAACTGAATTTAGAATCAGCATGAGGAATTCACCAAATATCATCTGTCTCTCCTCCAGGACTCCATCAGTTCCTGCAGCAGTGACTCTGACTAGATGAAGATTTCTGGAGGGACCTTTGTGGAAACACTACTAACTTATGCTTTCCTATCTGTTTTTTTTTTTTAAACATTTAATTAAAAATTGTTTTAACAGATGTAAGAAAAAATACATTAACTATAAAGAACATAAAAAGACATATAAAGACCAACACAACCATTTAGAAACACTGGATGTATGGGTTTGTGGAGTATAATTTTAAGCCTTAAGCTTTGCTATGTTTGCCTTTGTTTTTGAATTAGAACATGACAAGTGTGGCTCAACTCTACCTGAGAAACTGCATTCTCACAGGGTAGCAACCTGACAATCACAAGGCAGCTCTGCCTTAAGGCAAAGCCTGTTGAGTGTCTCTTTTGCTCTTAACTGGAACATGATTTTCAAAAATAACATTATGTTGTAGAACTAAAGTCAAGATAATCTGTAATCTGTAAAGTGTTCACTGAGTATATCAGCCAGAAGAAGGTATTAAAATGGGTTATTAAAGGTTATTAGGTTAGGTTATTAAAATGTGCCAATAAAATTCTTTTGCAGGCAGCTGTTGCCTGCTGGTCCTTAAAGAGAATGTAGACTTGTAGCATGGAAACATTCAGATTCTACATCCATTTTCTGTGGACAACTTTGAAAAAATAAATATGAAAACTGATTATTCTTCTCTGATACGTCTCATTTTGTTTTCTGACAAAGTCCTTCTACAGAGCCCATTAAAAGAATGCAGGTTTGAGGCACTTTTACATCAGCAGACCGGGAAACTATCTCTATGTTTGACATATAGTCTATGCAACAAGACTGGGCACTGCAATAACAACAAGGCACAAACAGAAAAAACATGATTTATCAGTAGCTGTATCAGAGACAGATCATATGAAATTCATCATTGTGTTTACTGGGATTAATTTAAGAAATGATGGCATCAGTTTGCTCATTTGTCTTGTGTGGAAGTTCAGGCTTGTCCCTGATGATGTGAGGCAGATTTCAAGACAGAGGTGTGGCTCTATAAAAAGGCAGGGCCAGCAGAATGCTGTGTCTGTGGATCTACAGTGCACAGTAAGTCAGATCGCGGCTCTGTAGGAATAATAATTGAAATATGTGTGAATGCACGTGCTACTATTTTTAGTTTTATGGATATATAAATCTATTTACAGATTTATAGTTTTATGGATATAAATCTGTATGATATAAATGGATATATAAATGGATATAAATCTGTTTACACAGTCACTCAGTGTGGACTTTCCACCATTTTAGAGAAAAAAAAGCAAATACACAGGCTGCTGATGAGCAGTCTATAGTAATTATACTGTGGTGTAGCTTTCTTATATATTTATTTTATTTGTTTATGCTCTGTATAATTCTATATTTTACCCTGTTTAAAAACATTTTACAAAACTAAACCTTTGTCTTTTTCACAGTGAAATTTCCTTTTTTTTCTGTCTTCTTTGAGTTATCATAAAAATTTAACTATTCCCTCATATTAACAGGTAATGGGTCAGCTGAGCCATTGTTAATGGTGCTACAGAATCCTGCATCAAGAGTACAGAGAGGGACTAGAAAGAGCATATATCACCTATATTGGCTTCTCTTCATTCCCTGTTCAAAATTTAATTTAAAATTCTGCTATTACATACAAAGTCCTGAATAGTCAGGACCAGAGATGGGCAGTAATGCGTCGCTTGTAACGCGTTACTGCGTTACTAAACCGTGATTTTGTTTGTGAGAGTGTCTCGTGACAATGACGTAAGCGCGTGCACGTTCGTGGTAACAGACGTGTGCAGTGTCGCTACCCGATCCGTACCAGAAACCCGATCGGTACCACGCATGCGCAAATCTTATGTCACTTCCTCTCTTTGCCAACATTGCGACAGTTAAGTCAAAAACTGTTGTTTACAATTTAATTTTTGCTTGATGCAATGTGCATAAAGTTAAAAGACTAAAACTAATAAAACAAGTTTGAAAAGAGACTTTTTCATTTGATTACATTTTATATGATGGATTATGCAGAAAAAATTGAATTGGGCTGAAGGTCTATTGCTTTATTTCCTATTCAGGTTGTGTATCATGTTTTTAAAAAGTAACTAATTAACTAATTACTTTTGAAAATGTGTAATCAGTAAAGTAATGGGATTACTTTTGGGGGGAAGTGATCAGTAATTAGTTACTAATTCCTTTTTACAAGAAACTTGACCAACACTGGTTAGGACCCATCTTCTCTTAAAAACCTTGTAGTACTGTATCATCCCATTAGAACACTTCACCCTCAGACTGCAGGCTTACTTGTGTGTGACCCTTGTCTCACATTAAGTAGTGTACACAGAAAAAAAGAGCATGTTGGATTTACTTAATTCAATAGTGGACATTGGTTGCACACAATTGTTTTGCTTTGGCAGAAACTTAAACAACTTAGTTAAATCAACACAACTTATTCATATTCAATAAACCTGTGCATTTTGTGTTGATGAAACGTGATTGAAACATGTTTAGATGAAGTAAGGTGAGCTCTTGGAATATTTTAATCCTTCACAATTTTGTCATTTTATTCCAACACTATTCAATAACTTTTACCCCAATACTACTTGGTCACTTAAACACTACATGTTGTCCTCATATTACATAATGTTCAACAAAGGGTAGAGTCTGGTTAACACAAAAATGGAATGGATTTACAATGACTACCATCCTCCTATCTTTATCCGGATTGCAGGGAGGCTGGGGCATAACCCAGAAGTGATAGGTTAAGAGGCAGGGTACACCCTGGACAGCTCACACAGAGACAAACAACCATTTGCAGTCACATTCATGGGCAATTTGGAATCACCAATTGACCTAACTCTAATTGTATGACTTTTAACTGTGGGAGGAAACAAGAATACCCAGAGAGAACCTACTGCAAACTAGCCAGATTGTGGATTTGAACCCAGGACATTCTTGCTGTGAGGCAGCAGCACTAACCACCATGCCAGGTTTTAGCAAAAATAGGAAAGCTATGATTCCAAGGCTTGATGCAGAATTTTCTGTACGTTTTTGTCCTTGACAGGTTAGACCACAATAAATAGTGATAGCATACACGTGGTGTGTGTATGTAGTTGTCTGCCTCTTACAACTCCAGTGATTTTCCTGCAGTTTGAAATCTCATGTGATCTTGTGAATTTCATGAGTCCAGCAACTAACCACTCTTACTAGAATGTATCATGTCATCTCAACAAGAACAAATTAAGCTGCTGAATTTCATACACATCCTACATGATTTAGTTACATTCACCATAGAAACATGAAATTATTTTGTTCAAATTACAAGTTAGACTTTTGTAAATGTAACAACCACCCAATGTCCTTTTTTCGGTATACCGAAAAAAGTAGAGGCGGCTGCTCAACTTGACTGAGATGGATGCCTTCCTCAAACCACAATTCGAAGCGCGCAAGATGAAATCACATGCGGTGTTACGAGATTTAACATTACTATATTATTGACTGACTTCACTCGAACATGATATGAACAATGTAATATACCCTTTCTGCATATCATGTAGTTTCTACACTATATAGTTAACTTTAACTTTAACGTTAACTAACTTAACTTTAAAGCATGATGCAATTGTGTTGAATACACGCAAGATCCTTACATAAATTCAAGAGATGGCCAATCCCTTTTTTTCAGTGTAGGTTAAGCCAAAAGTATAGACCAGTTGCTAGGTACGACAGGATTACAATAGGAACTGAGGTGAATGTGAAATGAAATGGCTGGAGCCAGAAGATGAGTGACAATAGATATTATTTTGTAGAAAAGTGAATGAAAAAAAATACAGTTTACAATTTCAACAATAACAACAATAATAAGCTGGCATAACAAAAGCAAAACAAAACAAACAAACATCCTATTGAGCTCAATATTTCAGTTTATCCTTTTTTGATCATTATTCAAGTCAAGATTTCTTTTTTGTCAGGTGCCTGGGTCTGAGGGGCCCAGGGTCCTTGAGTAGTGTGGACTCATTATCATCATCATCATCATTATTATTATTATTATTATTATTATTATTATTATTATTATTATTATTATTATTATTATTATTATTATTATTAAATCCAAAATCCAAATCCAATTTATTTATATAGCACATTTAAAAACAGAAGGTTTGCCCAAAGTGCTGTACAGAAACAAAAGGGTAACACACAAGATAAAACCACTGACACTCACATAAAACACATAATAAACATATCAACTCACATCAGTCTGAACGCTACCGAAAAAAGGTGTGTTTTCAAAAGCAACTTAAAAACAGGAAATGAAGATGCCTGTCTAATATTTAAAGGCAGCGTATTATTATTATGTGTTTTAGCTTCACTGTGCTGCCGTCTGTGTTCCACGTTTGTATGTATAGACAGGTGTGTGTGTGTGCAGTTGTATCCTGTAGGCCAGGTGGTAGGCACCTTCAGGCCTGGTGGCTGTGGCCCTGCTAGGGGGCTGGCCACACCTGAAGACCATCCCACACACCTGCTGCTGATGAGGCTCATCGGGGGGGAGCTATTTAAAAGTATGAGGAAGCTCCCACCGACGTGGGATTGTTGCATGAGACTCCACGTTAGTGTTGTTAGAGAGACAAGTCCAGTGAGTGTAGTTGAGTGTCCTGATGGCTGCTTCTATTGTTTCCTGCAGGAGGAGCATGGAAAGTCAGAGAGTGCAGACACACAGGAGTGGAGAGAGCACAAGGCACGGGCTTTTTGGGAAGAAGACATGACACGGGAGTCAGGGGAGCGCACAGGGATTGTTTGCATGAATATTTACTGCCCTGTAAATAAACACACTGTTCACTGCACAGAGTCCTGCATTTGGGTCCTCCTTCCACTTCCCCACGGTCCCCACGCAGACCGTGACATTTTTAGTTCAGCTCCCTTTCTGTTTGGGTTTGGAAGTTTGAGTTGTTAACACTTTTTTGTTTCTCAGGAGAGAAGAATCAAGTTCTTCGCCATCTCCATCCGGAAATAATCCAGGAATCAGTTCCAGTTGCTTTATCCACCCCACCCCCCTAAAAAAAAAAAAAACCCTAGCCAACATGAGGTATCAGCGTGAACATGGCAAGGGACATAGCCATGCTCTATCAACAAAAAAGGTTGATATAGTTCAGCATGGACTGCCTGCAGCCTGTCCTGTTTGCATATCAAAGTGCAAAAGACCTAGCAAGTAAGTAATGGTGGTCCACTGCTTGGACGGTGGAATAATAAGGTTTGTCGCTACCCGATCCGTACTGGAAACCCGATCGGTACCACGCATGCACAAATCTTACGTCACTTCCTCTCTTTGCCAACACTGCGACAGTTATGTATTTGAATGACACGGTTAGCACCCAGGCCCTTTCTCAATTTTCAAGTATGCGAGTCCGTACTCGCATTCTCGGCGAGTCCGGACTTGCCGAGAACACGAGCACGGACTCGCAATTTGTACAATTGAAACACCAGCGTACTTGATGATGTCACAGGTCTGGAATTTTTACTGCCACCCCCTCTTAATTTAACTGTGATTAATATGTTATGAAGCTTAACTTTAATCTCAGCCAAACCGATTTACTCAGGAACAAAGGAAACACTGAAATAAACCAAACATTAACATTTCGAAGTGATCTAAGTGACTTATATATCATGTTTAACCTGAGTAGCGAAAGACAGCGGGGGGGTTGAAAACGATGTGCCGGGAGTCCGCTGTTGTCGCCGGCTCTATCCTCGACCTCCCGGTCTGCTGTGGAGCTGGTGGGTAACAGACGTCTCCGAAAATGTCGGAGCACGTTTGGAAATATATGACATCTTGATAAATCGAGCAGATATTTGAAGTTTACACAGCTACATTCTTGCTTGAAAATAACTTAAAAGTTCATTTTGTGACCCAGAAAGAGTAATATTTAAAAGTTTTTAGCCGCGCTCATCCGCCATTGCCGCCTTTGAGTTTTGGACGAAATGCATTCTGGGATATTTAGCTGTACCTAGTCCACACAAGTCACCACCAATGCATGCTCGATAACACAGGCGGAGCGAGAACACATCTGGGAATTTTTCGCGTTCTCGGCTTGATACGTACTTTGAATTGGAACAGTACTTGGTCCGATACATACATATAGGATCTTGGGGGTGGGCACGCTACACGGAATCCAAAAGACCATCAGGGTGTACAACCTCACCCCTGGCGTCGTTGCCCACCTCTCAATTTTAAATACATGTAGACATTGAGGGCTATCAGGAGGGGCTATGCGCTTACCTGCTGCTCTCTGGCAGGTAGCTCCATGCCCTCCTGGGTTTTAAATGCACCTTAGAACACACATGCATCAACACTACATATGAGCGGGCGGAGGGAGGTTTGGAGTCTTCACACCCCCCCCGTTCTCTGCAGCCTGTTGGAGCGGGGGGCTGGGAGGAGGAGTTGGCCGTCCGATTGGGGTCTGGAATGTGGGGCCTCCCTGCTGCTGCCGAGTCGGGGCAGTCTGCTTCTCTCCACCCCAGGGAAAAGGGTAACACTACCTGGGTCTGGGTGCAGTTTCCCCCTCCAGGGGCAAGGGTACCTAGACCTGGGGTATAGAGTACGCTTGGGGAGTGTGATTGTGTGTACAGTGTCTCTTTATGTCTGTCTCCACGTTGGGTGAGTGTTGAGTAATTGCATATGAGAGCATGAGGGTGGGAATGGATGTTTGTATTTGAGTGTGCCTGTATGTCTGTGTCCATATGTCAGGTTGGGTATCAGACGCCACCTCTCTAGGGACATCTCAGGCCCTCCAAGGTTTGGAGGCCTATCTCCCTCCACCACTTCCCCTGCCAGTGGCAGACGCCCTCAGACATCGATGCGTTGGTGGTTCTTTGTGTCCGGGGGTGGGCGTCCAGGTACACACCGGCTCACTCCTTGGTGGCTGCTTATCGGGGCCTGGAGCCTGGGGCTCGCTCGGGCCACTTCAGGGGTGGGGTGCCCTCAGCCTCTCAGCCTGGGGCTCGGTCACTCTGGCACAGCTGGCTGCCGGCGGAGCTCACGGGCACGTCACTACAACCCCCCCTGGCTTCTGCTCCGCGGCTGCTGAGTGATCCCTCATCTGGGACTCTCCTCAGCTCTTTCTGGGACAGTGGCGCGGCTGCCCCTCTGTTGGTCTTCCTTGGTCTCTTGTGTTCTGGGGGCCTCTGGATGTCTGGAGTTTTGATCTCCTCCATACCTGCTTCATGCCCTGGAGGACGGGGCAGTGGCCCCCCACACCCTCTAGCAGATCATTACATTAAGGAACCTTTTAAATACAAGCGCGCTCATGCTCACAGGTGTACACACAGGTGATCACACACACAAACTACACCCTTTTTGGCTCCTACCTCAAAGCACACTGTGCGCTGTCGATCTTACGTGCTGCACAATAATGTTTAATATTTAGTATTTACTGTTATATTCCCATAGATCATCGTGATGTTGTTTATTATGTTGCTCTTTTTTTTTCTTCTGCTCTGCTTGTTTTCTCTTTTTTCTTTCTCAACAGGTGATCCAGGTGATTGATATATGTATTTTTTGTCTGCTTATTTTGTTGGTTTTTGTTTTTTGCCCTTTATCCCCGTCCCTCTTCCCCGCTGTCTTTCTTTCCCTCTTTCTTTCTCCCCTTTCTTTTCCCCAGTCAAGTCTGTCCCGTATTTAGCAAGTGAAAAAAAAAAAAAAAAAAGGAACAGTACTTGGTCTCCTACTGATGACGTATCACGAGTACACAAGAACGCAAGTACGCATAAGTACGCATATTGAGACAGGCCCCCAGTTAGCTGGGGAGTAAACTGCCATTAAACGAAACAGAGGAATAAGAAAACATCTGCACATGCGCGGTACGGATCGGGGAGTCCTGATCCGTAACTATCTTTTTATTTTTTGTTTTTGTCTACATTATATTGAAATGCTTCATTATTGCAAACATTTTAAGAGATACTTATTATTCTTAACATCTTAACAGATACTCTGACCCGTAGCTATCGTAAAATGCTTCGAGCGGAAGTAGTGGCCTTTTGCACCACCGGTACGGATCGAGTAGTGACAATGGCTGTATCCCAATTCAGGGTCTGCAGCCTTAAAGGCCGCATTTTAAGGCCGATTACGTCACCGCGACGCGACGAAGGCTGTCCCAATTCAAAGGCTGCTCGAAATGCGGCCCTCAAATGTGTCCTTCATTTCCCTGAATTTTAAGGATGTGGCGGTGTAGACTTCATGGCCCAACATATCCCAGAATGCATAGCGCGGCATTGGGTGTGGATAATTTTGCCAAAAAAAACCGGCGGAAGCGGAGCAGCCAAAGAGTAAACTTGTAAAAGTAAGTACTGAATATGATGTCACTTATTTATGTGCAAATGTTTAATAACGAAGAACATTAAAACATTACTGTTGGCCACATGTCGGCAAAGTTATGTGACATTAGCGATGTTTGTACTTTCAGCGTTAACTTGGTTTTAAAGCCTTTACTTTAAAATATACGCCGTTCAATAGTCGACCTTAATCTTACAGAGAATGTGATGATTTTATGGATAATTAAAGTCAGTCATATATCCACAAACACAACAAGCTGAAAGTCAGTGAATGCTGCTCGGTTTGCAGTCCTGAATATCACGGCACAAGCAGGATTCACTGCACTGTTAATGTTAGCTATGTTACATTGCTGCCTCTGTTCGGTGGTGTCGAGCCAAACGGACTTTAACGTGTGTTTGAACGAGCTGACGGTTCACTCGTTAAGCTGAAAGAAAGATGCTTTAATCACAGGAGTCACACATGTGTCCACTGTACCATCTGGGAACTCTTCTTGTTTAGCATTCGTAATAACACAAACACTAAATCCTCCTTCTCTTGTGCTGTTTTGTAGCAGTGTATACACCTGAGACTGTCACCTGTCTGTCTGTCCTGCACTCTCTCTCTGTTTCTTTCTCTCTGATTGTGGAATAAAAGTATGAACATGTATTTATAAGTTACACTTGTGTTTGAATCCTGCAGCTTATCACACATTTGATTTCCATGTGTGACAACTGCAAGTGTCCAGAGTGAGGACAGACTGAGGGACCCACTGCTGCACATCATCTGTGAGGCTTTGCACCCCTGATGATCCACCAGGACAAACTCAGCAGTGTGTGAGGAAGAGGAGGAGGAAGAGCCAGCAGCAGCTGACAGATGGAGAGAACAGACAGACTGTTCCCTGTTTGTGAAGGACTGCTAGAAAAGTTTAACATAACTAATTGTCTGTCCTGAATCAGTCTTATTAGGTAATGTTCAAATAATGTTATCATCCCAGTGTTTTCAGTGTGGGAGAAAGTACTCAGGGCCTTCAAGTTAAACACTATGAAAGGCAGCAACAAGTTTAATATTCAGAAACCTAAAGTATGTATCAGCAGCAGAATGGAGCTGAAAATAAATGTTTGTTTCAGTTCTATGAAGCTTTGAGTATTTTGGATTAGTAGTACTGCTGTGTTTGTTGCATCACATTGCTGTAATTGTTTATATGCTTTATATATTCTGGGGTAAGTTGATCTATAGTGTTACATCATATTCTATAAGGATGTTATGTGTTTGTATACTTTCTGCCCAGTTTGACCCATTTAGCAGAAGTCAGCCTGTTTAAGGCTCTGATATCTATTCTGTATGACTTAAAGCAGTTATGACATGGTCTGATTTTCTCACCCAATAAAGGAATATTTAATATATCAGTCTACTCTTCATTTTATCAGAAACAGTTATCACAGCTCGTACATTTTCTTTTTCCACATATATGTAAGCATTGAGCCAAATTTAGTAATGCCAACATATTAAAAGAACAATATTTGTCTCTTATTTATAATACATCTATATATACACTGTCAAAGATACCTGTCTTTGAGTGAAGATTTAAGGTGTAGGACATATAAATAAAAGCAACTTGAATCTTTACTGAAGCTCAGTATTTGACACGGAGTTCAAACTCACTGCTGTAATAACTAATAATGATTAATATGATAACTATAATATTGGCCATATCATATTTACACTGACTTTAGTCTCATGAACAACATTAGCTAATTGTTATTTACTAACTAATCTTAAAATGACTGTTCAGTACAGAAATGAAGCCCAACAATCATGTTTTACAGTCCTGTGTTCTCAGCCTCAGATACTCATTAAATCACACAGAGCTCATGTAGAAACAAATGAACAAAAGATTTTCTCCTTCATTTCTGTCAAACAAAGCTGTATGAAACGTTTCCAGCTGTTAGTATCATGGTTGCTAGGCAACCTGGGCAGGGCGACGGAGGCTAGACCGTCCCATTTCACAAGCCTCGCACTTCCGGCCTTAGCGGTCTTTGAGTACGCGGCCCTTGAGGACCATTAAGGCTGCGTACTTTAAGGCTGCAGACCCTGAATTGGGATACAGCCAATGGGTGTTGTCGTGTCACTACCCGATCCGTACCGGAAACCCGATCGGTACCCTTTTTTTTGCTGCTGAAAAAAAACAAACATGTTCTCTGTTTAAAAACACTTTGATTTCAAATATTCGTGTGAGGAGGAGTTCCCTGCTGCTGCTGGAAATGTCTGCGTGACTCAAGCTGTATATATGTAGATTTGAAAAAGGGAGGCACTAAATATAAATATGACATTTGGTGAGTGGAAACCTTTGTTTCCATTGCATACTGAAAATGTGGCAATGATCTTTCCAGTAGCAAAGGGCAGAAAGTCAAAGATTTTCCATTGAAAATGAGGATGCAGAACATGTTGTGAAATGTTTGTTTTACACTGTTACTATGTGCTGTCTTTCTCTTTTATCTCTTACATTCATTCACAAACAGGCGACATCATGATAGATTACACATATGTGGAGTGCACCTCAGCGGTTATACAGGGTCTGAGGCACTTCCAGAAGGTCTACCCTGATCACCGTGCCGAGGAGATGAGGTATAAACACGTTGTTTGGAGGTATGCTATCTCCTAAAACTGTTTTCACACATGCACTGCAATCCTGAACTCTTGTCCACATGACTCGACAGCCAGCCAGGTGACAGGAAACATAAGGCTGGACATTAGCTAGACTTATCCCCATTTTTCCTGCCCTTTTAACTCCCTCTCCTAAACCTAATAGAGCAAATGTGTCCACAGTGTGAGATTCTTCTGTAATTTTCCAAAGTATTAGAACAGCCTAAACGACATGAATGCTTCAAAAAGCGTCAACATTAGCTCCTCTCTGACAGCATGGTGGGAGTTTCTGAAGTTGACAGAGTCTTCATTAATCCCATGCAAACGTACACCTATCTGGAACAACCCTGACATATTACAAAACAATAATATGATAAACTTTTCAGATTGGAGTAGTAAAGGAATCAAATATTTAGAACATATACTAGAAGGAACAGAATTTATTTCATTTGACAGACTAGTTACACAATATGGGATCAACAAGAAAAGATTTTTAGAATATCAACAAATTAAATCCATAGTAAAAAAGAAATTTAAACCGGATCAAGTTGAACTACAAACACCACCAAGTGTGGTTCAATTTCTTACTCTTAAAACCCCCAAATTACTATCCAAAATATACAGAATGCTTTCTAAAATACATGAATCAATATCACTTCCTATTGCAAAATGGGAAGCGGATTTATCAGTTAACTTAGACCAAAACTTCTGGTCTCAGATTTGCTTAAAAACCTTTCATCTAATTAGAAATCCCAGTCTTCAATTAATTCAATACAAAATACTACATAGAGTGCACTATACAGGTCATCGGATGTTCAAGATGGGCTTTACGTCTACCAACAACTGCTCACACTGCCAAACCAATTCACTGGACAATTATATCCACGCTCTTTGGTTCTGTCCACCAGTTCAGAAGTTTTGGCGTGAGATATGTGAAGACTTATCGAAGTGTCTGAAATGTAACATTCCAACTTCTCCTTTAGTGTGTTTGTTGGGCAGCTTAGATAATGTCACTTCAGAAGAGAATATAGCCCACATGGTTTTCACTGCCCTATGCATAGCCAAGAAAACAGTCCTCATGAACTGGAAAAATAAAAATAATCTTAATTCTAACCAGTATAGAAATTATCTATTAGATTACATTAGTCTTGATACAGCCTCTGCCACCACATCAGATCAATTGCTCTGGGCTCCTTTGATCAGCTCCATCACCTAGCGGGGGTGGGGGGTCATAATTTGGTCCCACCTTCACTGTTGTGATTGGTGTGGGGGTAGGGACAGGCTTAGGGCGTCGGGGGGTTCCCCAGGAGCATCTTCCTTGGGGGGCTCAACCCGGGGTAGCGGTCATGGCCAATTAAGGGCTCTGTTGGCTCTTAGGTGACGGTTTCCTCGTGGCTGCGTGCAGCGGGGTGGTCTGTGCTGACGGACGTGGGTTACTGACCTGGTAGCCTGGCTGCCCCTGGGTGGGTCCGGGACGGGCGTGAGGTTCTGGGGGCGCTCCGTCTCTGGGCTGGGGCCCTGGCCGGGCCTCGGGGGCTCGGGTCCTGGTTGGTGTGTTGCTGGGGTTGTGGGCGGGTGGGTATATGGGGGCCCAGTCCTGGCGCAGGGCGCCGCCAGTGCATCGAGCCACCTGGGGGACTCTTCTGTCACATCTTGCAGGAGCTTTCCTCTCCTCAGGAATTCTCTCTGGAGGAGGGGGAGATATAGGAGAGGTGGAGGAAGATCTCAGCCTGGGCGTCTATTGTCTTGTGTAGTCTGGAAGATGAGTGGATGATGGGGTGGGTGCAGTTTTCTCTGTAGTGGGGTCGGGTGGGCTGTCCCGGGCTCTGTGGGGCCGGGCGGCGCTGCTGCACTGGGCCCTGGTCCGGATGGGCCTGGGCCCCCGTTCCCTGGCGGGTTGCAGAGCATGGGGGTGCCTACTGGGGTCAGCGGGGGAGCTGGCCCCAGGGAGGGGTCACTTGCCCCTCCCTTTTTTCCCTCCCCATCTCCAGCTGCCTCCCTCTTCCCGCTCCACCACAATCACCCACACATGCAGGGCCTTGGGGTAGGGGTGTGTCACCAGGGTGCAGAGGAGGCATCCCCCCCTCTGTCCCCTTCTGGCTGCCTCTGCCTCAATTTTATCTCACAACTTAGACATTCACATTACTCACACTCTCATAACACATACATATAGGATCTTGGGGGTGGGCTCACAACACGGACTCCAAATTACCATCAGGGTGTACACCTCACCCCTGGCGTCGTTGCCCACCTCTCAATTTTAAATACATGTAGACATTGAGGGCTATCAGGAGGGGCTATGCGCTTACCTGCTGCTCTCTGGCAGGTAGCTCCATGCCCTCCTGGGTTTTAATTGCACCTTAGAACACATATACATCAACACTACATATGAGCGGGTAGAGGGAGGTTTGGAGTCTTTTCACACCCCCGGTCTCTGCGGCCTGCTGGAGCGGGGGGGCTAGGAGGAGGAGTTGGCCGTCCGACTGGGGTCTGGTGTGTGGGGCCTCCCTGCTGCTGCGGAGTCGGGGCAGTCTGCTTCTCCCCACTGCAGGGAAAAGGGTAACACCACCTGGGTCTGGGTGCAGTTTCCCCCTCCAGGGGCAAGGGTACCTAGACCCGGTTCTTAGAGTACGCTTGGGGAGTGTGATTGTGTGTACAGCGTCTCTTTATGTCTGTCTCCACGTTGGTTGAGTGTGGAGTAATTGCCTATGAGAGCATGAGGGTGGGAATGGATGTTTGTATTTGAGTGTGCCTGTATGTCTGTGTCTATATGTCAGGTTGGGTATCAGATGCCACCTCTCTGGGGACATCTCAGGCCCTCCAAGGTTTGGAGGCCTATCTCCCCCCACCACTTCCCCTGCCGGTGGCAGACGCCCTCAGACATCGATGCGTTGGTGGTTCTTTGTGTCCGGGGGTGGGCGTCCGGGTACACACCGGCTCACTCCTTGGTGGCTGCTTATCGGGGCCTGGAGCCTGGGGCTCGCTCGGGCCACTTCGGGGGTGGGGTGCCCTCGGCCTCTCGGCCTGGGGCTCGGTCACTCAGGCACAGCTGGCTGCCGGCGGAGCTCACGGGCACGTCACTGCAACCCCCCCTGGCTTCTGCTCCGCGGCTGCTGAGTGATCCCTCATCTGGGACTCTCCTCAGCTCTTTCTGGGACAGTGGCGCGGCTGCCCCTCTGTTGGTCTTCCTTGGTCTCTTGTGTTCTGGGGGCCTCTGGATGTCTGGAGTTTTGATCTCCTCCATACCTGCTTCATGCCCTGGAGGATGGGACTGTGGCCCCCCACACCCTCTAGCAGATCATTACATTAAGGAACCTTTTAAATACAAGCGCGCTCATGCTCACAGGTGTACACACAGGTGATCACACACACAAACTACACCCTTTTTGGCTCCTACCTCAAAGCACACTGTGCGCTGTCGATCTTATGTGCTGCACAATAATGTTTAATATTAAGTATTTACTGTTATATTCCCATAGATCATCGTGATGTTGTTTATTCTATTACTCTCGTTTTCTTCTGCTTGTTTTCTTTTTTCTTTCCCAACAGGTGATCCAGGTGATCGATATATGTATTTTTTGTCTGCTTATTTTGTTGGTTTTTGTTTTTTGCCCTTTATCCCCGTCCCTCTTCTTCGCTGTTTTTTTTTCCCCCTCTTTCTTTCTCCCTTTTCTTTTCCCCTGTCCCGTATCTAGCAAGTAAAAAAATAAATAAATAAATAAAATAAAATAAACAATAAAAGGTAAATCAAATGGACCATTACGGCAAGGCTGGGATGGTCCATTTGGTAAAGTAAATCCGTTGGGCATCTTTCTTCGCCTTTAGACAATAATTCTGATGGCAAAAGAACCAAACGGGACAGGTTTAAAAAAAAAAGAAGAAAAAAAAAGAACAACCTAAACTAAACTTAAGCCAACCTAATAAAATGAGTATGAAATCAAACTGTGTTTTTCTGAAAATATCTTGAGCATGTATATTTTCTCAATTGTCCATGAAGTTCAGTTGGATCCTCTGAGTTTGCTGTGTCTTCTTCAGGTCAACTCTGAGAGAGGGGCTGGAGTACTGCAGGAAGGTTCAGAGACCTGACAGATCCTGGGAAGGGTGAGGCCAAAATTAGAGAAAAAATGAGGATGCAGAACTTGTTGTGAAATGTTTGTTTTAGACTGTTACTATGTGCCGTCTCTGTCTTCCTCTGTTATCTCTTAGGGAAGGGAGCTAAAAGAGCAGAAAGGATGGCTAATGTAGCTAATGTCTGGCCTTATGTTTCCTGTCACCTGGCTATCTGTCCGTGCAGGCTCTGAGGAACCTCCAGAAGGTCTACCCTGATCACCATACCCAGGAGATAAGGTATAAACATGTTGTTTGGAGGTATACTATCTCCTATCCTGTCCATATGATCCGCCAGACAGCCAGGTGACAGGAAACATAAGGCTGGACATTAGCTACATTAGCCATCTTTTCTGCTCTATTAGCTCCCTCTTATAAACCTAATGGAACGAATGTGTCCACAGTGTGAGATTCTTTTTAAGTAAATGTTATATATAACATTTACTTAAAAAGATTTACTGATATATATATATATATATATATATATATATATATATATATATATATATATATATATATATATATATATATATATATATATATATATACATAGGTTTCAATGTGATTCAGTAACACAAAGCACAGCCATCATGGCACGGACATCCCATGATGTTTTAACCTTTATTCACAGTCACAGTCAACAAGTATGACTGCTTTCTGCAGCAACGCCCTGCAACACCTGATACAGCACATAGCTGACGTCATTAAAACTATTCCTATTATTCCATTATGTGCATGTTTTTTTAGGCTGCAGTCCAGCAGCTGGTGTGGTCACGACGAATGTTTTGAAATGATTTATTAATGAACTGTGTACGTAATGTACAATTGAAACTTTGTGTTGTGGTTCTGTGGCTTAGTGGGAGTGTTGCTTTTTTTAAATTTGTCTGTAGAAGCAAATGGTGATTGGAATTGTATACAGAATGTTTAAAGTAAAACATTTATAGAAATATGATGAGAGATTAAAGCTGCTAATCTGGTTAGTCAGCACATAAAGCTGTAAAACAAATGTTTTAATTCAGGTTTCTTGTTTAATTACTGAGTGCGCTCTCAGTGCTGCTGTTTATTTCTAATTTGACAGCTGCTCATTAGAGCTTGGAAACTTGGAAACTGGATCATTTAATTGGATTGCTTGAACTGTATTTTTGGTGTATGCTCTGTGTTCCAGCAGGTGTCTTCCAGGAATGATGACGCTATTTTCCGGTGATCTGATTGGTCAGTAGGTGGTGACTTCATATCTGTTGATTTCTGACGTGAAAAATAACCTGAAGCCTGCACCAGGTACCAAGAATTCATCTTACCCAGGTAACTTCAGGTTTAACCTGGGATTTCTGTACTAAAAGGTGAATCACCATGGTTAGAGTAAGTGAATCCAGATAATGGAAAAGTACCAAGGGGATGTTTAACTCGTAGTACAGCTCTCCATGACAAAATGTAAATGGAAGAATTAACTAACAAAAATGGCTTATTATTATATTTTCAACCATAAAATGTTAACAGCCAAGACCAGGTTACTTTATTCATGAATGCAATGCCTTTAAAACTGTTTTGATTGTGTAGCCATATGAACAATACAAAACAAACAACACTAAGAAAAAAACAAAGTTTTCTCTGAAATTCCTTTCTCTGAACAGATGTGGTTTTTTTTTCCTGGTATCATCACACCTGTTTTGCATGAGAAAAATGCAGGAACAAAGAGCCCTGTCAATCACACTGTTCACTAAGTAACTAAACATCAAATCTAACATTTACGTGCTACTCTAAACCGTGGGCTCATGTATCAACATATCTACATGTAATGCTGGTTTTATCAGTATGTGCTATACGTGTCAGTGGTAGACTATAGAGTAGACTAGAGTTACAGATGCAAACAAAACACATATTTTACGTACTAATGGGCGTTCAGCATGCTTCAGGTTGAGGTGTGGCTTTACATAAAAAGAGTGGCAGATAACAGGTGAGTCAGTGGATCAACTTTCCGGTGAACAGTAAGTTCAACACTGAATCTCTGCTCATGATCATGTGTATATATATATATGTGCAGATCTCACTGATTCACGATTGTAATTTGTAATTTTCTCATGTGTGTTTGAATATATTGTGTTTTATTTTCTAAACAGATTTTGGTGAACTCAAGGATCTGAATTTTGAAGTTTTGAAATGTCTGGTAAATAACACAGCACTTTTCATGTGTGCTTTTTTCATATGGAATTGATTTTTCTTTTAAAATTTATATCCTAAAGATTAAATTTATGACTAATTCCAGGGCACGGACATCATGGACATGGCCACCACGGGCACCATGGCCACCACGGGCACCATGGCCACCACGGACATGGTAGTGGTTTTTTGGGACCTTTCAACCCCGGCTTCCAGCAGCAAGGAATTGGTGGTCACCATGGGGGATATAATGGTGGCTATATGGGATATGGTAATGGCTATGGGGCATATGGTGATGGCTACTGGGGACAAGGCCAATATGGGCACCATGGACACCATGGACACCATGGGCACCATGGACACCATGGACACCATCATCATGGATGTTAAGAAGCATAGGAGCAGACACAGGGGACGACACGGGCACCTGTTCTGCCACAAGAAGGGGAGGGAATATCATGGGTGAGTCTGAATACTGCAGCAGTAAATATTTTATCCACAACAGGAAGTAGATGTTATTCAGCTGCAAGTGAATCGAGACATGTCTGTGTAATACATCCTGAAAAAGATCACTGAAATTATCTGTTATTCATAAAATGTGTTTGGAAGGTTATCACAGGGTTGCAAGTCAGCAAATATACACTTTAAGCCAATTTTAAGGATATTTTGAGGTCATAAGTGAAAAATAAACCCCTCATCCTAACAACTCAGCCAAAAAGAGTTTAGAATTTTAATCAGTGTGAGGGATTCACCAATTATCATCTGTCTCTTTTCCAGGACTCCAGCAGCTCTTGCAGCAGTGACTCTGACTAGATGAACATTTCTGGAGGAACCTACATGGAAACATTACTATCTTATCCTTTGCTTTCTGTTTTCTTTTAGTTTTTACTTAAAATTATTTTAGCAGATGTGAAAATACATTAAATATAAAGAATATGTAAAACAAAACACTCATTCACATATTTATAAAAAAACTGGATGTATGGGTTTGTGGAGTATCATTTTAAGCCATTTCAAAAATAACATTATGTTGTAGAACTAAAGTCATTTGAACATTTTTGACAGAGTTCATAAATCAGAAGCAGCTATATGTGTGAAATGATGCCAGCTAAATTCTTTTGCAGCCAGGTGCCCCCTGCTGGTCATCAAAGAGAATGCATTTTTTTTTAGCGTTGAAAAAAAGTCCAGATTCTACATCCATCTTTTGTACAAAGACTTTGTGTAAACTTATAATCAGCTTCCACTTTATATTTACCTTGTGTTGAAAAAATAAATATGAAAACTGACTATTCTTCTCTGGTCTGTTCATTTTTTGTCCGATGTCCTTTTACAGAGCCAGGATTATTTTAGCCATCAAAAAATGCCAGTTTGAGGCACTTTTACATCAGCAGACCAGGAAACTGTCTCTATGTTTTGCATATAGTCTATACAACAAGACTGGACATTCCGATAGTAACACAGCACAAACACAAAGACCATGATTTATTAGTAGCTGTATCAGACACAGATCCTATGAAATCCATCATTGTGTTTGCTGGGATTAATTTAACAACGGCATCTTGTGGTGGGAGTTCAGGCTTGCCCCTGATGATGTAAGCTGGATTTCATAATAGAGGTGTGGCTTTATAAAATGGCAGGGTCAGCTGCACGCTGTGTCTGTTGATCTGCAGTGCAACACACAGAAAGGCCATTCGTGGATATGTAGGAATAATTACCATGAAATATGTGTTTATGCATGTGTGCATCTGGTACTATTTCGTATATAAACAGTTTTATGGACAAAATTCTGTTTACACGGTCGCCAAGTGTGGACTTTCCTACTGATGAGTAGTTTATAGTAATTACACTGTGCTGTGGCTTTCTTTTTATTTATTTTACTTGTTCATACATTGTATGATTCTATATTTTAACCAGTTAAAAAACATTTAACTGAACTTTTGTCTTTTTACTGTGGATTCTTTTCCACAGTAAAAAGAAAGACAGTTTTCCTGTCTTTCTTGAGTTATCATTACTATAAAACTATTCTCTCACATTAACAGGTAACGGGTGACAGAGTTCTTTGAGTTTCTGGTTTTAGATCAGATCATTTGACATGTTCAGGCATAACAAAGGTAAAGAAATCACTTTTATTCCTCCTCAATTGGTTTTTGTAAATAGTTATTCACTGAATTTTAAGGAGCAAAATTTTATTTTTTAAAATGAGGGTGTCAACCTCAGCCAGTGCCAGGAGGATGTCCACCAGGCCCTGCCCCCCCACCTTCATGTCCACCTCAGCCTGGTCCATTTGTATGCTGTCCAGTGACCTCACCTTGTGGAGAATCTGGAGGTCATGGCCACGTGGTAGGACCCGGCTGCGGATCTACTCATGGACATGGTGATGGCCATGGTCATGGGCATGGCCACGGTCCATGACCGTGGCCATAATTTTAATCATGAAATATGTTAGTATTTCTGATATACTATATTTTAAATTGCCACCATTACAATTTTCTAACTTTCCCTTGTCTTATCCTTTTTCAATTCCGATCTGCTTACCTCACGTGGACATAGTCCATTAAATGCATCTGCAGCCCTTATCAGGTATTCTGTTAATTGTTTCTCCTGTTCATCAGTGAAGACCTTCTTTCCACTATGGTATCCTACATGTGGGAGTTTCCTTGATCCCTGCTCTTCCAGATTCTTCCTTTCTTCACAAAATCTGTGCAAAGTGACATGGCAAATGCCATGCAATTTTGCCACAGATCTGTTGGACTTTCCCTGATTTCTAACATCATTTGATGCTCTCTCCAAGATACTGAGGCAACCCTGAGTCAGTCTTTCTTTTCCACAACCCAGGCATACTGTAATTCAAAGAAAAAAAAAATCAGTTAAAGTAATAGTGGGGTAAGTTGTAACATTTCCATGGTTGTTACAACTAACCGAGACTGTTGCTGTTACAATTGACCCAGACTCCTATAGTCACGATATGGCTAACATTACAGCTAACGGCTAAAACATTAGCACTAAAGACATGCACAGAATATATCTCCATAGACATACAAATAACATGATTTAAGTTCGATGAGTTTAACTGCAAAGCAGATAATGCTATTAGAAAATGAAATAAAGTAAAAAAAAACAACAAAAAAAACCCAAAAAACTTACTTTTTGACTTACAAATGAGTTTTTTTCTTCTTAAATTGTCTGTGTTTGTCAAAGGGTGCTGATTTTTCACAAGTGATAGAAGAACTGAATTGGGCATGTACAGAATGAATCACATGATTTGAAACTTAGCCCTGATTGGACAAATTAGAAGTGTTACAACTGACCCATGTTATGACTATCCCCGGTCTCCCCTAATCTCTTACTTTACTCATTACTTGAAAAAAGTAATCGGTAGTAACACAGCCCATCTCTGTTGGGGACACACTGTGGGGCAGCACAAGGACCCCGTATAAGATAATGAGGATTATTCTGAATGTGAAATTATGCGAAGCTATACTCTTGTAGAGAGCAGAATAAGTTTAATCTAAATGACCCTAAAGTTAATACACCTCTTCCACATTGTTTTAAAATATTTTAATGCAGAGAACTTAAAATAAAAAAAGCTTTCATCACCATGCTTGATCAGGTGTCTTCTTTCCTCTGATAAGGCCAAATGTTTGTTTTCAGTTTTAAACAGACGCAGTAACATGAAGCACAGCCACCAGGACACGGACGTCCCATGTTGTATTACCTTTATTCACACTCACAGTTAACAAGTACGACTGCTTTCTGCAGCAGCTGCTACAGCACATAGCTGAGGTTATTGATACTAATCCTATCATTAAATTCTGTTCATGTTTTTTTGGCTGCAGTTCAGCAGCTGGTGTGGTCATGACGAATGTTTTGAGATTGTTTGTCACTGAACTTTGTAAGTGTAAATGTAGGATTGAAAGCCTAAGCCTTTATAAGCATTTATGTATGATCCTGAAACAGGAGATCTACACTGTACTTGTATGTAGACTAAGTCAATGTTTGAATTCTGGTTTTTAAATATAGTTTTTACTCTTAAACAGTTAAAATGCTTTTTAATGTTATATTTTTATGATCTTTGTATTTTTTAAATCTCCATTTAATCATCATGTGTTTATAATCTCTTTGACTGGAGATGGTGACTCTCATAGGGATCATTTTCTGTGGAAGAAGAGTCATATGATCATGTGAACATATAGGGAAACTCTGAGTCAACTTATTGAGGTGATAACTAGCTTTATCCCAGCTGCCAATGTTAGAGGAAGAGAATCCAGAAAATGGAAAAATACAGAGGGGATGTTAAACTCCCTTCGTAGTACAGCTCTCCATGACAAATATAAATGAAAGAATTAACAAAAAAGGCTAATTATTATACTTTTAACCATAAAATGTCAAAGGTTACACTAGGTCCCTTTATTTGTGGATGCAGCACTTTTTTTCACTGTCTTCACTTTAGTACGTATGAAATGAAACAAACAATTCTGAGAAAAGTTTTCTCTGAAGTTCTTTTCTCAGAACAGATGTGGGGATTTTTCCTGGTATCATCAAACCTGTTTTACATGAGTAATATGCAGGAACAAAGAGCCCTGTCAATCACAATGTTCACTCACTAAGTAACTAAACATCAAATTTAAGTGTATTTGTGTGTTACTCTGAACCGAGTGCTCACGTATCGACATATTTACACGTAATGCTGATTTTATCACTATGTGCTTTATGTGTCAGTGGTAGACATATTTTACCTAGCACTGCGCATTCAGCATGCTTCAGGTTGAGGTGTGGCTTTACATATAAAGAGTGGTAGGTGACAGGTGAGTCAGTGGATCAACTTTCTGGTGAACAGTAAGTTCAACACTGAATCTCTGCTGATGATCATGTATATTTATGTGCAGATGCCACTAATTCATGGATGTAATGTTTTTTATTTTTCATGTATGTTTGACTATATTGTGTTTTATTTTCTGAACAGATTTTGGTGAACTCACGGGACCTGTAGTTTGAAGTTTGGAAATGTTTGGAAGGGGTAAATAACACAGCGCTTATCATGTGTCCTTTTTGCAGATAGCTTACTTTAAGAAAAAAATATTTCCATAAATTTGATTTATGACTAATTCCAGGGCGCGGACATCATGGACATGGCCACCACGGCAACCATGAGCACGGACATGGTGGTCACCATGGAGGTCATGGTGATCACCATGGGGGTCATGGCCACCATGAGCATGGACACGGTGGTCACCACGGAGGACATGGTGGTCACCATGGAGGACATGGTGGAGGCCATGGGGGACATGGTGGAAGCCATGGGGGACATGGGGGAGGCCATGGGGGACATGGTGGAGGCCATGGGGGACATGGGTACCAAGGGAACTATAATCATGGATGTGAATGAGCCTAGGCACAGACACAGGCGAGGACACAGACATCTCTTCTGCCACAGGAAGGGGAGGGATTGTCACAGGGTGAGTCTGAATACTGCAGCAGTGCAGATTTGATCCACAACAGGAAGTATTCACTATCTAACTGCAAGTAATGTGTGAAATGTTTGTGCAATACATCCTGAAAATTATCACTGAAATACTCTGGTATTCATAAGATGTGTTTAAAAGGTTATTCAACAGGTGGCAGGACAACAAATGCACACTTTAAGCCAATTTTATGGATATTTTGAGGTCATAGGTGAAAAATAAACCCCTCATCCTAACCACGGAGCCAAAAAGAGTTAAAAAACAAAAACAAAAAACAAAACGGAATTTAGAATCAGTGTGAGGAATTCATCAATTATCATCTGTCTCTTCTCCAGGACTCCAGCAGCTCCTGCAGCAGTGACTCTGACTAGATGAACATTTCTGGAGGGACCTGCATGGAATCTTATCCTTTCCTGTCTCTTCTTCTAACATTTATTTAAAAAATGTTTTAACAAATGTAAGAAAAAATACATTAAATATAGAGAATATGTAAAACAGAAAGCTTATTCCCATATTTATAAAAACTATATGTATGGGTTTGTGGAATATAATTTTAAGCCTTGAGCTTTGCTGTGTTTACCTTGTTTTCAAATTAGAACATGACATGAATTCTCATGTCAATCAAAAGGCAGCTGCCTTAAAGCAAAGCCTGCTTCAGTGTTCCCTTTGGTCTTAATTGGAACATAATTATCAGAAATAACTTTATGTTGTAGAACACTATAACACTATACTATAAAGTCGACTGTAAAGTGTTTACTGAGGTCATTAGTCAGAAGCAGGGATATTTTTAAAATTTGCCATTAAAATTCTTTTGCAGCCAGCCGCCCCCTGCTGGTCATCAATGAGAATGCATTTTTTGAGCATTGAAATAATCCAGTTTCTACATCCATCTTTTGTACACAGACTTTGTGTAAAAAACAAACCACTCTCCACTGTATGGTTACTTTGTGTTGAAAAAATAAATATGTAAATTGATTAATCTTCTCTGGTCTGGGTCATTTTTTGTGTCAAAGTCCTTCTACAGAGCCAAACTTTTTTTGGCCATGAAAAGAATGCAGGTTTGAGACAGTTTTACATCAGCAGACCAGGAAACTATCTCAATGTTTTAGTCTATGCAACAAGACTGGACATAGCAATAATAACACTGCACAAACACAAAGACCATGATTTATTAGTAGTGGCATGGTAATTATTTGTATTTCATGAAATCTCTGTGTATGGATGTGTTCATGCTATTTTTAGTTTTATGGACATAAACCTGTTTACACAGTCACCCAGTGTGGACTTTCCACCGTTATAGAGGAAAAAAAGCAAATACACAGGATGTTGATGAGTAGTTAGTAATTACACTGTGGTGTGGCTTTCTTATGTTATTAAATTTTTGTATACACTGTCCATTCATCCATCAATTTGCCTCCGCTTTTTTTTTTTTTTTTTATTTGAGGGTCGCGGGGTGCCTGGAGGCTATCACTGTTGTGTTAGGGCGAAAGGCAGGGTATTTTAACCTGTTTAAAAACATTCAAATAAACTTTTTGTCTATATCACAGTGAATCTTTCCTTTTAACTGTCTTCTTTGAGTTATCATTAAAGTTAAACTATTCCCAAATGGTTTCCATTTTATTCAACAGAGTCACCAGTGTTTAAAATGAGACTAAAGTTAAATTATACAAAATTGCTTCCCTCTTCCTAACTTCCATAAATACTCAGCTCTTAAACTGGACTATAATTTTGAATATTTTCTTACGTCGCTCTTTTGACCCTAATGCCTGTCATATTTTACGTATAGCACTTTGAAATAAATGTAATTGGAATAAACGTGGATCACTCTGAAAAATTGAGAATATCTAAGGCTTCCTGTGAAATCTTGTTGCCTTTTCCAATTAAAAGCGATTAGAGTGCAAACTGAACTGAACACCCAGCCCCTCATCATCTTCTTCTTCATCCTTTCACCATGTCTCTGTTTTTGTAGCTGCTAAGAATGAGAAACACAGACACAGTGAATTTACCATATATGAAACTAAGAGAGGTGAGTGCCTCCTGGAGCTGCTCAGCCCATCTGCGGTGTGTTGGGTGAGTGTGTTGCAAACATCTTACTGAAAAAAACATGTTCTTTGTGTAAAAAAACATTTCCTGTCACCTTTTTCAAAGAGTCATGTGAGGAGGAGTTCCTTGCTGCTGCTGGGAATGTCTGAGTGACTCAAGCTGTAAATATGTAGATATGAAAAGGGAGGCAATAATTTAAACATGACGCTTGGAGAGTGGAAACCTTTTTCCATTGCGTACTGAAAATGTGGCAATAATCTTTCAAGTAGCAAAGGGCAGAAAGTCAAAGACCGCCTTATTTTCCATTGAAAATGAGGATGCAGAACATGTTGTGAAATGTTTGTTTTACACTGTTACTATGTGCCGTCTCTGTCTTTCTCTTTTATCTCTTACATTCATTCACAAACAGGCGACATCTTGATAGATTACACATATGTGGAGTGCACCTCAGCAGTTATGCAGGCTCTGAGGCATTTCCAGAAGGTCTACCCTGATCACCGTGCCGAGGAGATGAGGTATAAACACATTGTTTGGAGGTATGCTATCTCCCAAAACTGTTTTCATACATGCACTGCAATCCTGAAGTCTTGTGCACATCACTTGACAGACAGCCAGGTGACAGGAAACATAAGGCTGGACATTACATTAGCTACATTACAGGCTACATTAGTCATCTTTGCTGCCCTTTTAGCTCCCTCTCGTAAACCTAGTGGAGCAAATGTGTCCACAGTGTGAGATTCTTCTGTAATTGTCCAAAGTATTAGTTCGGCTTGAACTAAACTTAAGCCAACCTAACAAAATAAGTATAAAATCAAACTGTGTTTTTCTGAAAATATCTTGAGCACATATATTTTCTCAGTTGTCGCTGAAGTTCAGGAGGATCCTGAGTTTGCTGTGTTTTATTCAGGTCAACTTTGAGAGAGGGGCTGGAGTACTTCTTGTAGTTGTGTCGTGTTTTCTGTAAATAGATCTAGCTGCTGAGGTTTTCAGAAGTACTGTTTTAGCACTTTGAGCCATCTTTAGTGCAATTTCCATCTAAATAATGACGTTACTTCAGCAGATTTCCTCCTGTCTGATCCTCAAAAAACAAACTGTCCATGTCGCCTTATATCACCTTTTACTTGTAGTTTACTGTGATCTCAAAAGGACCATATACAACTCTGTAGCTGTGGATTGCATTTTGTATTGTCATCACACAATCTGCTTTTCCACTTTTTGGGCGCATTCCAGTGTGCGCTGCCCTGGCTCCAGTGCTCTCCTCCAGCACCAGCTTCCTCTCCCGCTACTGAAATAGGGAAGGCATGATTAGAAAATGCTCAACAGCTGTGCAAAACCAGCAAACCAACACTCTGAAATCACTGCTCCACTCCTCCCCTGCAGTCGAGCCACCAACCAGACCCTGATGTATTTACTCTTCATTTAATTTTAATAATTAAAAAAGAAGTACAGAGTTTGACTCTTCCTATAAGTTGACAAAACATCTGTAGATGAGGTTGAGGAGGAAGAAAAAGTAGGGGAAAGAGATTGTTTATTAACAGGTTCTATACAGGTTCTATAAAGTGAGGAGGGTTTCAGGATCCCAGCAAACTAAAAACGTGACAAAAAGTCCATGCTGAAATCTGGACACCTTAACTTTTATGGTGATTCACACTTAGTTACAACTAAAAATGCTTACAGGTAACCTGCACACTAGTCTCCGCTGCCTTTTGAAATGTAAGGATGTGTGGTGGAGTACAAAGATAAGACTGGCCATGGTAACTACTCTTTTATTTCTGCAGGTGAAAAGTGCATGAATAAACAAAATACAAGATGTGCTCAAACACAGGACAGACTAATATGTTTTGGGAAGAAAAACACAATGGAGGGCAAAAAGCAGGAAGTAAAAGAAGAAGAAAAGACAGAAGAAACAATTCTAAAACAGGAAGCGACCCAAAGATAACAGAACTACACTGAGAAACTGAGCAATGCTAAACAAGTTGACAGGATGGCAAAAAGCAGAAATGAATAGAATAGAATACATAGCACACTTCGAGCTATAGGAACTTCCTTTGACAGAAACCACGGACCTTTCCTTGTGTTGCATTAAAAAGTGTTCATCCAGACAAATGTGAGACAATTATGGTGCGACGTGCCCATAGACATCTCACACTTGTATAAAAATATTTTTAGAGAAACTAAGCAGCAACATCTCTTTGCACTCAGACTATACCTTTAGGGATACAGTAGTTTTTTATTCAGAAGTCATTTAAAATTTACTGTTTTTTTTTATCTCCAAAAGTTGAATCTGTTCATCTGGACGTAGCGTTTTGTGGGAGAAACGTTTCGTCACTCATCCAAGTCACTTCTTCAGTCTCAGCTGACTGCAGGTTTCCCCAAACCTTATAAACAGTACATTTGCATAATGACTGAAACCAGCCCACTGAAGGAACAATGGGCTGGGAGGTCAGTTCCTTAATCATAATTATGCAAATTCCCATGACCATTGATCAACAATCACTGATCAAAGACCACTGATCAATGGCCATGAGTACCATTCACATTCTCTGTGGCTTTTAAACCCCAAAATACGCTGCACCAAAAACTGGTCCACCCCAAGGATCGGGTCCCCCGACACAAACAGAGTAACATAGTGTATGTGGATGTTTTAAAACGTTTTAATGCAGAGAACTTTAAAATAAACAATTTTTCCTCATTGCTTACTCGGATAAGGCCAAACGTTTGTTTTTGGTTTTTAACAATTTGACTCAGTAACATAAAGCACAAAAACCATGACACGGACGTCCCGTGATGTTTTATCCTTTATTCACAGTCACAGTCAACAAGTTCGACTGCTTTCTGCAGCAACGCCCTGCATCACCTGATACAGCACATAGCTGACGTCATTAAAACTATTTCTGCTATTCCATTATGTGCATGTTTTTTTAGGCTGCAGTCCAGTAGCTGGTGTGGTCATGACGAATGTTTTGTTTTATTAATGTGTTTTAATAACTGTGCACATAATGTACAATTGAAAGCCTTGTATTGTGACTCTGTAGCTTAGTGGGTGCTGCTTTTTAAAAAAGAGCGTTCTTGGAAGCAAATGGTGATTTGAAATGTATAAAGAACATAAAAATATATCAGTAAAACATTTATAGAAATAAGATGAGAGATTAAAGTTGCTAATATGGTGATTCAGCACATAAAACAGTAAAATGAAAGTTTTAATTCAGGTTACTTCTTTTACCTCTGAGTGTGCTCTCAGTGCTGCTGTTTATTTCTAAGGTGACAGCTGCTCATTAGCGCTCTGAAACTTTAAACTGGATCCATTTAAACTTTAGATTTATTAAACTGTATTTTGGTGTATGCTCTGTGTTCCAGCAGGTGTCTTCCAGGAACAGTGACGCTATTGTCCGATGATCTGATTGGTCAGTATGTGGTGATTTCTTATCTGTTGATATGTGAAAACTAACCTGAAGCCTACACCAGGTAGCATGAATTCATCTTACCCAGGTAACTTCAGGTTTAACCTGGGATTTCTGTACTAAAAGGTGAATCACCCTAGTAATATGTGAACCTAACCTGTTCAGCAGGTTCAATCAGTTCTCCAGAAACAGCATCATCATTCCTGGAAGCTACCACAGACCTCTACGAAGACAGTAGGAGTGTCAGGTCTTTGTGTTTATTACTGATGAACATCAGTCATAAATAATGATGCAACTGTATTTTTTTTATTTGTTCGTAGTGTTTTATAAGCATTTACATATGATCCTGAAACAGGACATCTACACTGATTTGCTGAATTATGTATGCAGACTAAGGCCATGTTTGAGTTCTGGTTTTTGAATGTAATCTTTACCCTCAAACCGCTTTAAATGCATTTTACTCTTATATTTTTGTGATATATATATATATATATATATATATATATATATATATATATATATATATATATATATATATATATATATATATATATATATATATATTTAAATCTCCATTTAATCATGAAACTCATTGGGATCATTTTCTGTGGAAGAAGAGTCATATGATCATGTGAACATATAGGGGGTCAACTTGGTGAGATGATAATCAGCTTTATCCCAGCTGACAATATTAGAGTAAGTGAATCTAGATAATGCAAAAATTAACTCCGTTCATAGTAGAGCTCTCCATGACAAATGTAAATGAAAGAATTAACAAACAAAAATGGCTTATCATCATAATTTCAACCATAAAATGTTAACAGCCAGACCAGGTCCCTTTATTTATGGATGCAGTGCCTTTAAAATTGTTTTGTTTGTGTAGCCATATCAACAAAACAAACAGCTCTAAGAAAAAAACAAAGTTTTCTCTGAAGTTCCTTTCTCTGAACAGATGTGGGTTTTTTTTCCTGGTATCATCAGACCTGTTTTGCATGAGAAAAATGCAGGAACAAAGAGCCCTGTCAATCAAACTGTTCAGTAACTAAGTAACTAAACATCAAATCTAAGCGTATTTGTGTGATACATTGAACTGAGGGCTCACGTATCTACATATTTATGTGTAATTCTGATTTTATCAGTATGTGCTATATGTGTCAGTGGTAGACTATAGAGTTACAGATGTAAACAAAACACAGTAATGGGTGTTCAGCATGGTTTAGGTTGAGGTGTGGCTTTACATATAAAGAGTGGCAGATAACAGGCGAGTCAGTGGATCAACTTTCCGGTGAACAGTAAGTTTAACACTGAATCTCTGCTCATGATAATATATGTATATATATATATTTATATATGTGCAGGTGTAACTAATTTGTTGATGTAATTTGTAATTTTTGTATGTTTGAATATATTGTGTTTTATTTTCTGAACAGATTTTGGTGAACTCAAGGATCTGAATTTTGCAGTTTTGAAATGTTTGGTAAATAACACAGCGCTCATCATGTGTGCTTTTTCATATAGATTTGATTTTTCTTTTAGAATTTATATCCTAAAGATTAAATTTATGACTAATTCCAGGGCACGGACATCATGGACATGGCCACCATGGCCACCACGGGCACCATGGCCACCATGGGCACCATGGCCACCACGGACATGGTAGTGGCCTTCTTAGTGGACTTCTCAACCTCGGCCTCAGGCAGCACGGATCTGGTGGTCACCATGGGGGATATAGTGGTGGCTATACGGGATATGGTGATGGCTGTGGGGGATATGGTGATGGATACTGGGGACATGGGCACCATGGGCACTATGGGCACCATGGGCATCATGGACACCATGGGCACCATGGGCACCATGGACACCATCATCATGGATGTTAAGAAGCATAGGAGCAGACACAGGGGAGGACACGGGCACCTGTTCTGCCACAAGAAGGGGAGGGAATATCATGGGTGAGTCTGAATACTGCAGCAGTGAATATTTTATCCACAACAGGAAGTAGATGTTATTCAGCTGCAAGTGAAGCGTGACATGTTTGTGTAATACATCCTGAAAAAGATCACTGAAATTATCTGTTATTTATAATATAAGTTTGGAAGGTTATCACTATATAGCAAGTCAGCAAATACACACTTTAAGTCAATTTTAAGGATATTTTGAGGTCATAAGTGAAAAATAAACCCCTCATCCTAACCACTGAGCCAAAAAGAGTTTAGAATTTAGAATCAGCATGAGGAATTCACCAAATATCATCTGTCTCTTCTCCAGGACTCCAGCAGCTCCTGCAGCAGTGACTCTGACTAGATGAACATTTCTGAAGGAACCTACATGGAAACATTACTATCTTATCCTTTCCTGTCTCATTTCTTTTAATGTTTACTTAAAAATAATTTTAGCAGATGTAAAAATACATTAAACATAAAGAATATGTAAAACAGAATGCTCATTCATATATTTATAAAAACTGGATATCTGGGTTTGTGGAGTATCATTTTGAGCCTTGAGCTTTCCTATGTTTGTTTTTGAATTAGAACATGACAAGAGTGGCTCAACTCTACCTGAGAAACTGAGGAAACTGCATTCTCACGGGGTAGCAACCTGCCAATCACAAGGCAGCTCTGCCTTAATGCAAAGCCTGCTTCAGTGTCGCTTTGCTCTGGAACATGATTTTCAAAAATAACATTTTGTTGTAGAACTAAAATCATCTGGAAATTGTTCACCGAGTTCACAAATCAGAAGCAAGTATATTTGTGAAATTATGCAATTAAATTCTTTTGCACCTCGCTGCCCCCTGCTGGTCATCAAAGAGAATGCATTTTTTTAGTGTTGGAAAAAAAAATCCAGATTCTACAGCCATCTTTCTGTACACACTTTGTGTAAACTTATAATCAGCTTCCACTATATGGTTATCTTGCGTTGAAAAAATAAATATGAAAACTGATTATTCTTCTCTGGTCTGTTCAGTTTTTTTTGTCTGATGTCCTTTTACAGAGCCAGGACTATTTTGGACATCTCCATTTAATACCAGTTAGCTCGTCTGCTATCTAATGTCAAACAAAGAGAGCTTATAACCCCAGTTTTAGCTTCTCTACACTGGCTTCCTGTTTGCTACAGGATCTAATTTAAACTTATACTTTTTGTTTTTAAGTCACTTAACACCCAAGCCCCTTCTTACCTGTCTGAGGTCCATGAGGTCTAGCTCAAAATTAATGCTATCCATCCCACTGACTAATCTTAATCTCAAAAATAGAGCCTTCTCTGTGGCAGGTCCCAGACTTTTGGAATAGTCTTCCCCTAAATATTAGACTTGCACAAACTCTTGATCAATTTAAATCACTACTAAAGGCATATTTTTATGCCCTGGCTTTTAACACACAGCTTTGTGCAGCATCGTCTGTCTGGAAATGTGCTATATAAATAAATTTGACCTTGACCTTGATCAAAAGAATGCCAGTTTAAGGCACTTTTACATCAGCAGACCAGCAAACTGTCTCTGTTTTTCATAGTCTATGCAACAAGATCGGACATTCCAATAGTAACACAGCACAAACACAAAGACCATGATTTATTAGTAGCTGCATCAGACACAGATCCTATGAAATCCATCATTGTGTTTGCTGGGATTAATTTAACAAATGATGGCATGACATCTTATGGTGGGAGTTCAGGCTTGCCCCTGATTATGTAAGCTGGATTTCATAATAGAGGTGTGGCTTTATAAAATGGCAGGGTCAGCTGAACGCTGTGTCTGTTGATCTGCAGTGCAACACACAGTAAGTCCATTCGTGGATATGTAGGAATAATTACCATGAAATATGTGTTTGTGCATGTGTGTATTTGCATCTGGTACTATTTCTAGTTGTATGGACAAAAGTCTGTTTACAAGTGTGAACTTTCCTTCTGATGAGTAGTTTATAGTAATTATACTGTGCTGTGGCTTTCTTATATATTTATTTTATTTGTTCATAACCAGTTTAAAAACATTTAACTAAACTTTTGTCTTTTTCACTGTGGATTTTTCTTTTTATCCATCTTCTCTGAGTTATCATTACAATTTTACAATTAAACTTTTTCCTTACATTAACAGGTAACGGGTGACACCAAGTTTTTTGAGTTTCTGGTTTTAGATTGGATCATTTGACATGTTTGGGCATAACAAAGGTAAATAAATCACTTTTATTTCCTGATTCCTCAGTTGTTTTTTTAAAATATTTATTCACTGAATTTTAAGGAGCAAAATGTTATTTTTAAAAGGAGGATGTCAACCTCAGCCAGTGCCAGGAGGATGTCCACCAGGCCCTGCCCCACCACCTTCATGTCCACCTCAGCCTGCTCCATTTGGATGCTGTCCAGTGACCTCACCTTGTGGAGAATCTGGAGGTCATGGCCACGTGGTAGGACCCGGCTGCGGATCTACTCATGGACATGGTGATGGCCATGGTCATGGGCATGGCCATGGTCATGACCAGGGTCATGGACACCATGGTCATGGCCATGGTCATCATGACCATGGACATCATGGTCACGGTCATGGCCATGGTCATCATGACCATGGACATCATGGTCACGGGCATGGCCATGGTCATCATGGTCACGGGCATGGCCATGGTCATCATGGTCACCACCACAAGCATAAACATGGCCACAAGCATGGTCATTGTCACAAGAAAGGAAAACAGTGTCATGGGGTAAGATATGATTATTTATGCAACAATGTACATTTTGCTATGCCATTAGATCTGCTTTATATTTTCTTTAGTAGCTGTAATAACAAATACTCAACAATATTAGAGGGAGAACCAAAAGACAGTCCAAAGATCACCTATGAGCAGCACTTGATGAGAGTAAGTTTTCTTCTAAGGGGAGGAGACCTCGGGCAGAACAAGTCCCTGTAGCTGTATGTGTCTTCATTTATAATACCAGTGTCAGACCTATGAGTAACTTAATAGGTTTGCTCAAATTCATGATCACATACAGATTTTGACCCAAATCTGCGGCTTCCCGGAGCTCTATACAACCTAAGACTTATTGTTTTAGTTTTCATGACTACTGCTTTAGAGTAAAGGTTATTAAAGCCAGTGTTCCCAGCTGTGAACATTCGGGAATGGAAAGGCTACGAACAGGGTAGAATTCAGGAGTACAGCACTGCACTACTGAATAGGAGTTCAAACAGAGGTGAGGTATGATGACACTAGCAAGTTTGTGCAATCCTTCCTGAAAACCGATTCTCAGTGAGGCATTTTATCCAGGTGTAACTCTCCAAGTATCGACTTTCAACACTGATGTTTTTATAACTTGTTCAGTCTTTACTGAATTCGTCACAGTTAGTCACACTGAGCCAAAAACCTTGATGATCTGATGCCATCATTTTTACAGTTACTCAGAATGGAGGATATAAAACTGAGATTAAATCAGTGTGCTAGTTACTTTCAGAGTATTTAAAATATCTTGTGTTTATCCCTCCTGCAGTCCTCCAGCAGCTCCTGCAGCAGTGACTCTGACTAGAAGACTTCTCCACGAAACACATTCCACCTGGAAATCTTCGTGACACATTACAAAAATCATTTTTATGATGTAAAAATCTTGTGTTAACTCAAATATAAACCTTTTTTTTGGCCCAAGAAATGCAACCACACTTTTAGATCATGTAAAACACACAGTGAGCCTATAATGGTGACTTTGTATCTATCTCTGTGGTAATAAATTTGAATTTGAGAACAAAGATGGATTCATTTTCTTTATGGCCTCTTTCTCACTTTCATGTGTGTCCTGTTATAGTGGTGGGTACTCATATTAAACATGATCCCTGTGCAGCCCCTGCTGGCCTAGTGGTGCATGAGTCTTTGTGTGCTGCATAGGCTTAACTACTGTTTATCTATACTTGAGAAGGTGCAACTAAAATCAGTGTGTAGCTGTGTTGGGAGGACCACTCCTAGATCTCATCATTAGCTTAGGTTATTAGGCTATTTGATTAAGATCTGCTGACTGTGGAGGACATTGAAGCACAGAGAACTCATTGTCATGCTTAAGAAACCAGTTTGAGACTATAGGGGCTTTGTCATGTGGTGTGTTAACATGCTGGAAGAAGGTGGGCACACTGTGGTCATAAAGGGATGGCATCAAAGCTCCGGCAGGCTGTGGTGTTTAAATGATGCTCAGCTGGTAGTCAGCCTCTGGCTCTTTTACAGCAGTCAATGTGCTGACGTGAAGCAGACTTTAAATAAATGTAACAAGCAGAGGGTTGTTCCTAACAGTATCTGAGTTAAATTATTATCATTCTAAGTTTTTTTTGTATTATACTAAATCAATCTTAAAAACAGTCAGTCCCCACATTTGTGCCACTTTATATTTGACCTCAGCTGTTCTGCTTCCTCTCTGTGCCTTATCTTTATTTACTCAGGACAAGTTGGACCTTTGTTCAGCACTGTTTTTCTCCTAACTGTTACACACCCTGCAGCTCCCAGTACAGCCACTTTAATTCAGTTTTTATCACAGTTTATGGTTTTTTTGTGCCATTTAATCTTTGCACTGCATCCTGTGGATGGAAACTTTGTGTCTTAATTCCAGTGGGTGGTGTATTTTTCATATCTGATTATAACAAAAAGTGTGTTCAGTGAGATTAATGTTGCCTTAAGCCTGGAAATATTCATTTCTGTAAGAAAAGAATCATCTTAGGTATGAGTTTAGATTTCAGGGAGACGATGGAGACATGTCTCTCCCAATATTACATGTATTTGTACTTTCTACCCCCAAATGACACAATGAAAGACATCAAGGACTAGTTCTGAACTGCAAAGTGGTGCTTGAGTTTCATGAGAAATTTCCATCACAAATCAGTGCAGAATTCAGCAGAAATGTAATGTGTCTCCTTCAATAATAATATGAAACCTGCACCGATGCGCCTGTGTGTTGACTGTGCATAACGTCTGTGCAGATGCTCAGCTTTTTAAGCATTAAGAGGTGACACCAAGTATTCAAAAGTTTTGCAGGACTGCAAATGATTAAAAAAAATCTCTAACCACAGGGCAAAATAGATCATGTGGGTCTGTGGGTGTGCACCCTTATAAAATCTAGTTTGCTGACTGCATATTAATGATTGTACACACACATCCATGTAGGTCATAAAACAGAAAATGGTCTGATAGGAGTTCAGACTCGGCCCCTGCTTCAGGTGCAGCTGCACATAAAAAGGAGCAGCAGGCGACGTCTGCATCTGCAGATCTGGTCTCAGCACTCGGTATGTTCACCTGTGATACACCTGTGATATACCCGTGATACTCTTGTCTTTGTGTTTATCAAAGATTTTAATTTAAAATCTGTCTTTTTATTCTTCAGGACCTGCAGTTTCTCCTGGTAACGCAGCAAAATGTACGGACACAACCAAGGTAAACACGACTCTTTTAGATCGCCCCCTCAATCATCACCTTGAACTTACAGCTGATTCCTCATTTTTCCTTTTGTTTAGGCCCACCTGGTTACCCAAACTATCCTCCGCAGGGGGGTTGCCCTCCGCAGGGGGGTTACCCTCCACAGGGGGGTTGCCCTCCACAGGGTTATCCTCCAGGGACTGTCCCACCAACCTGTCCTCCTCAGCACCATGGGCCACATGGAGGACACGGACATGGGCACGGACCTGGTTCTGGTTGTTGTCAAGGTCAAGGATCCTGCCAAGGGCATGGGCACGGACATGGACATGGACATGGACATGGACATGGACACAAGGACAAGAAAAAGGACAAGAAAAAGGACAAACATAAGCACAAGCACGGTCACAAGCATGGCCACTGTCACAAGAAAGGAAAGGACAGCCACGGGGTAAGACTGACTGCACCGAACCACAAATTCAAAGTGTGACATATAACATTAGAAATTTTTACAACACAACCAAATTGTGGACTTGCAACTCACAGGAAAACACAGAAATATATTTTTCATAGTGTTTTTGCAAAACTTGCAAGACCTGCATGACAGCCTTTTTTAAATGCAAGATAAACTTTGACAAACTGAGCTTCTCGTGAGTTTTGATGAATAACACGACTCATGTTGTCTGTTGTAGTCTTCCAGCAGCTCCTGCAGCAGCGACTCCGACTAGATGGACAAAACCCGGAAACCTTCATGCTCCTGTCTCATCATTTTGAGCTTTGACACAGTTTTGCTTAAAAAAAAGAATCAGTCCAGCTTTTGTCAGAAAATAATAATAATCTAAACTTTGATAGATACCAAATGAATCTGTCAAGTTACTTTAGATCATTGTGAGCTTTAAAAAGCATTATTTTATCCAGTGTTTGTCAGCAAAGAAATAAAAGTGATTTCAGTGCCTGGTCAGTTTTTTTTAAATTAATCTCACCCTGTCTTGTTTTTATACAATATCCCATATCCCTTTGGGGTTTTTTTTATTGGTTTTGTTTGACCATATAACCAAACTTTATTTACCCAGGTGACTGAACTCATTTGATCAGCCACACCTTGCTCACAGTGGTGCTCCACACCCTGAAACTGCCACTGTTGTGACTCTTATCTCATGATAGCTTATGCAAATCAGCCGTTGACATTGAAAAGTTCACAGACCTGCTGCCTCTTGTTTTTGCATGTAGAAATGTTACTGAAAGGTGCACACTCACTCTGTGGTGAAGATGAATTCATTCTTTATTTAAGCAGAAACACTGCTTGATGTAAATATAATTTGAAGTTTAACACACAAAGTATTAGCAGAAAAAAAACTAAATTGATTCCACTTCAATGTGCTTATTTTTTTTTCTTGTTGCAAAGATAACTGTGTGTACAGTACACCTAGGGGTATAGTTGGTTTGCAAAGATATGTCTTTAAAGGAGCCTCAGTAGATAAAACTCAAGCCAATAATAGGAATACTTTGTCTCTATCCTCGAAGTTCAATATGTTTCCCACGACAGCGTTGCTCTGGGTGCTCAGAGGTTAATAATTAAGGATTTATTATGTCTGGAAAATATACTCAGACTTGTGGGTTTTACTGTGCTTTCTCATGAATAAGGGGCTGACCAATTTTAGCTTTTATTTGTTTTATTTTATTAAATTCACTTGTGTATTCTTGATGGGTCATGTTGCCATGAGTTATAATGCGGAGATGTTGGTTTAAACAAACAAATAACGAGTAGGAATACTTTGTCTCTATCCTCAAAGTTCAATATGTTTCCCACGACAGTGTTGCTCTGGGTGCTCACAGGTTAATAATTAAGGATTTATTATGTCTATGTCTATTTGGTATTAAGCAAAAAAAATCTACGAAGCGGGAATGAACAGACTCAAAACAGGGAAACCAACAGTGATCTGGTGAAGAGCAACAGGTAGGCCAGACTACATGGACACAGGGAGTGAAATAAACAGTAAACAACTGATAACAACAGGAGGGAGAAGGTAAAAGGAATCTAGACGCCAAAAAACACCTAATGTTTGGCATAAAACCGCAAATAACCAAACAGCAACTGACACTACAGAGTTAGAGACAAGAAAGCTCAACATAACTAGAGTGGTAATAAAATCAAAACCAGAGCCGGAAATAAAACCCTGGAACTACGACACATGATATCAGACATGAAAAAATTCACTTAGCTTGTTTATACAAACCACAGTTTCCTTATTAATGAATTATCTGAATTTAAAAGAAAACTTTGATTTTATATATTTTAGGTGCTTTAAGTCGATTTTTTTTTTTTTGCTTTTTTCTGGTTTATTGAAGGTGCAGAATCATGTTTGAGTTCAGGCTCAATGCTTCTGCATCTAAAATCATTTGGGGGCGTAATATTTTAGGTTTTAAGTACCAGATGTTACCCATTCCAGCTGTGGAGAGACTAGCACATCTGTATTTCTTTACTAAAATGTTCTGTGTTTTGTTTTTTATGCCACGTGTTTCTCTTAATCTGGGCCTTTGAGTCTGTAATAAATATGTGTGTCATCTTCACTCGCCAGCAGGTGGCGGTGTAGCACAAACACACCGCGGAGAGACGCTCTGGCGTCACCGACACCCACCAATCAGCGGGAGCTCATCCCCGCTTCCAGGAAGTAAACGTAGAAACTCGAGGCTGTAGAGGTTCTGCTATTGACCCCGCGGCACAGGTCAAAAATCATCATGTCCCTGACCATCCTGACGTCTGCGTACAGGTACGAGCCTCACCTGGGAGGTGCAGCCGGCTTGTTTTTCCGTCTCTGCTCATAAATGAGCTATGGACGGCACAAGTAGATACACTAAAGTGTCCCAGCTGGTTTGTTCACCATGATAAGGCTGTTGGCTGATTTCCTGCACTCACCTGCTGGGACTGGTTGTGTGTTTGTAGCCGGGGTATCTGCTGCCATCATCGTCGCGGTGTAATTTGAACCAGTTAATTCAGATCTGCTTATTAACCGTCATCAATGCTCCGTGTGTTTGCTGTTTCCTCTAGACTGAGGTCCCTCTGCAGGCTGCAGCGAATCCAGGCTCACATGGTGAGAAGTTGTAGCAGCAGCATGATCCACTGCCTCCTCTGATTATTTCACTCACATCAGACATGCGCAGGAACACAGAATCTGCTTCCCTGCTGAGTTTACTACATCTTTCTTGTGGTTCATGTTGGAAATACTGGGGGTTACTGGAGTAATAAATCATAAATAAATCAGTGAGGGAACTGGATCAGTAAGTAGATTTGGTAATGGCATTCGTATCAATGAAACCTTATCAGTTTTAATCATTAGTCATACCTATCAGTAACCTTCATGCATCGACTCTTCCCTCTATTGAAGTGATGATGGCCTTTAGCTTGGCTCGTTTAAAGGGGAGAACCGTAAGTTTGCAGGATAAGCCGGAGGGAAGGTGCAAGAGAAAAATTTGTTTTGATGTCATTGAGTTTAAAAAAACTTAAACTAGTAATGAGTAACAACACAAACAAGTATCTGCTGGCAAAAACGAGGAGAACCAACTGCTGAAGAGTGTACAGGTTTCAGCCTTCAAAGGAAAATCACCCAGAGTATTTTTTTAGGCAACAAGAAAAAAATATAGGGCCAGCAAACACAAAAGGTGATCGCTTTAAATCCCAGCCATCCCCAAATCACATCCAAGCTGAGTTTAAGGTAACAGCAGCAAGTTGAGCTGCACTATGGGTTCACAGCTGGACTGAACTTCTCTAAAATCAGAGCCAAGTACTGCTGTCAGTCTGGGGGCCATAACCTGTTAAGAGGCTGTGCAGCAGAATCTACAGGGTCCAACCAACTGCGCCGTCCTGATTTGTTTAAATGATTGAGGATCAGAGTAGAGCCACTACTCCTCCACACTATAAGGATTTGAAGAGTGTTGGGCATCAGGGAGCCTCCTGGATCCTGATCCCCAACATTTGGTTGTACTGCTTCCTCATTACCTGGATGAGTGGATGTTGAAATGTGTTTGTTTTTCAGTGTTTTTGAGATATTTCTGTAGAGGTTTCCTGTCTCTGTTCTACATCAGATGTCGAGTCATGCAGAACCGGAGGTTCTCCTGGAGAAAGTGGGCAGAACCGGTGTGATCACCATGAACAGACCCAAAGTCCTGAATGCCCTCAACCTTACCATGATCCGGCAAATCTACCCCCAGCTCAAGGTATGTAGTATCAAAATCTGGTATGTGACGAATTAAAAGAAAAATCTTGACCTTTCCTTGTCCGCGCACCACCAGGTCCTGAGCGATCAAAGATGTGTTGAGATGTTTGAAATTTCCTGTCACCTAAACTCCAAAACAGAACAGTTACTCCGTTAATACTTACTCCTCTTCCATAGATGCTAAAGTACCGCAACCACTTCTTTATATCTACAGCATGAACAACTCACAGGGATGAAAAGGAAAAAAGGATGAAATGAGGCTATCAGCGGGCTGTGGGATGCCATTATTTCCTTATTATGGAGCAAATATCTCCATGATGTCAGTCTCAAACTGAGAATGTGGGAGCTGGGCAGTTTGGGGACAGTCTGAAAAGCAAAGCTGAGATGGTTTGGACATGTGCAGAGGAGGGATAGTAGATATATTGGACAAATAATGTTTAATAAAGAGCTGAAAGAAAGGAAGAAAAGTGGAAGACCTCAGAATAGATTCTTGGATGTAGTGAAGGAGGAGGTCATGTGGGACAGAGGAGGATGGTAGGGAGAGGATGAGATGGAGGCAGATGACACGTTGCAGCAACCCCTAAAGCAGGGGTGTCGAACTCCAGGCCTCGAGGGCCGGTGTCCTGCAGCTTTTAGATGTGTCCTTGAGCCAACACAGCTGATTTAAATGCCAAATGACCTCCTCAACATGTCTTGAAGTTCTCCAGAGGCCTGGTAATGAACTAATCATTTGATTCAGGTGTGTTGACCCAGGGTGATATCTAAAACCTGCAGGACACCGGCCCTCGAGGCCTGGAGTTCGACACCCCTGCCCTAAAGGAAGCAACAAAAGAAGAAGTAGTGTTCATCCTTCCGGTAGCATTCCAGAAACTTGGATGAACAAGTACTGAAGAAGCACACTGAGCACAGGTTTTTTCTTTTCCTTTCATTTTTTTACCGATGTGTAGTTCGACATTGTGAAAGATCTGTCAGGTTCACCTGTCCTGAAGATGTTTGGTTGTATTTTTGTACAAAGACCCCTTTTCACACTCTTTAAACCACAGATGTAGCTGCTCATGCAGTCTCTATAACTTAATAACGATAACTTTAAGGCAGGTTTTTGAATAAAGGAAGATTTCCTGTAAACAAAAACTGTGTTTTGCCTTGTTTGAGAATCTAGAAATGGGAAAGCGACAACGAGACGGACATCGTGATCATTAAAGGAGCAGGCGACAAAGCTTTTTGTGCAGGTGGAGACATTAGAGGTAAGCAAGCTGCCTTCAAGGTTCAGGTATCAGTTTCAGATGAGTTTTTATGTTGACCTGTGTGACCGATTACTGTTTTTATCTTCTTTTTTTCCCCTCTCAGCTGTAACAGAAGCCGGGAAGGTCGGAGACTCTCTTGCCCAGGACTTCTTTCGTGAGGAATATATTCTGAACAATGCTATTGGTATGCATTTTATTTTATTTGATTTTATTTTATGTATGTATTTATTTATTTTTTTAATATAAGTGTTACCTGTCTGTTTTCATTCACTTATCCAAACACTCTGGCAGCTTCACATTGTTCTTATACATTTTATTTCTTCTTTCAAGGATCGTACCGGAAGCCATATATTGCCCTTATTGATGGCATAACAATGGGAGGGGTGAGTTTGAGTTTTTATCCTGTATTATAAAGTTCAGGATAGATACTGTTTGCCATTACTGGCATGAATTGTAGGCATGAAAAACGGTTTTTGTTTGTTTTTTTCTCATGAAATGTTATGTGAAAGTCTGCCAGTAGGTGTCAGTAGAGATTTATCTGCTCCTGCTACCTGCTGCCTGTGGCAAGGTGGCCTCTGATTGGATGAAATGTGAAGTGACAAATCATTGTTGCTGCCACTGGTCTTTCCCTCCAGGTGTCAGATTTGGGTGGATATGAGCTGGTACTTTTAGTGTAGTGTCATACATGCAGAGCTGCACACATGCACGTTTATCTGCTGTGTAACTGTTCAACTCTCCTGGTTACAGGAGATGCTGTGAGGCTTGAATCTCTGATGTGACCTTGATGGTGATGTCACTCCTGAGGTGTCACCGAGGTCGCTCACAGCAGCCAGTATCCCACTGGCTCATTAGTCATCACGACCTTGTCTGTGTGCATATGTGTGGGTGTGCTTTGCTACTGTTGTAAGGACCAGTTTAGGTCTGAAATGACTGGTGAAAGGGCATTAAGGCTGCTCTTCACATATTTAGGGGGAAGTTTGATAATTAGGACTTAGTTTTATCATTAAAGGAGGCCTGTTATTAATTACAGTATATTGATGGAGATACCAGGTAGTAGAGCTGGGCGATATAAGATTTTTTCATATCACGATATGTTTTTATCATTTCAGGCGATAACGATATATATCACGATATAAGCCAAATAACTATATTTGTAAGATTTAAATGTGCCGTTGCTCACAAGTAAAATGTGAAATAATTAGCAGCTTGTTTTAATTTAAATATTTATTTCCCATAATAAGTTTAACAGGGTAGATGTACTTAAGGAACATGAAACTTCAGTTTCAGATAAATAAAGGCAAATATTGCAAACTACACAAAATGCAGCTGCTAAAGCGTTTAAGTTTCAAAATAGAACAAACAAAACAAACTACTAAATTGTCAATTCCACTTAGAAACAAAATTTTAATTCTAAAAATAAATCTTAGTTCGTTTTACAGAAGAACAGACAAAATTGACTAACTTTTTTCAATATCAAATAAACTGAGAACTAAAAGGAAATTGTCAATCTCTCCTTGTTGTATAGCTTAGCTTTTCAAACAGTTTTAACAGTGACTTTAGTCTGACAAAAGCCGAATGACGAATTAGCACTTTCAGTCAGAGATTGAGCATGCACCGGTTTATTGTATTTCCAGACTTGCTTTCGGCACAATTTACAGTGCGCGCTACTCTGTTTTTTGTCAGACTTGAAATAGCCGAAATACCTTCACACTACGGAACTTCTGTGGCCCTTCCATTCGACAATCTCTCCGGAATTGGAACCATTATGTTTTTTTCTTCGGTAACCTTCGCTCACGCTCTCGGTTGATTTTTCTCTAGTCGGCAAACTCATTTCCTTCATTACCTGGGCAGCCCGGCTGCAAAAACAAATACACATGTGCGCCTTGGCACTTGTGCTGTACATAACAAGTCACGTGACGTGACGCTGCGGCTGTGATTGGTTAGGCTCTGCGCTACTTAATTTGGATTGGCTGTTCTTTTTTTTTTTTTTTTTTTTTTTTAAGAGGACAAGAGAAATGAGGCCTATCGCAATAGTTAAATTTTTCTATCGAGAAAAAGTTATTTCGCAATACATATCATTATCGTTCTATCGCCCAGCTCTACCAGGTAGTGAGAGTTCATATTCATGCACCTGTGTTTGCATTTTGAAAGTGTAGTGGTTAACACATTCACCTTACAAGCAGAAGATCCAGGTTGGAGGCTGGGAAGTACCTACAGTACAGAAATCCAGTGCTTCTCTGTAAATATAAGTAGCAGTGGATCCTCAAAGTGGAACAAGGGTTAATTGGACTTTGGTCTGGGCCCTTTGGTGCTTTTTTTTTTAGCCTCTCCCCCAGTAAGCTAGCTTTGTTCTGATCGGCTACCCCTCATAATCAGTAGGTTTAAATAAGGGTGGAGTTTCTTGGCCTGAAATGAAAATATTAAATCCATCTTACATCATACACAGGCAAGACTTAAAAAAAAACCTTTCAAGACAGAACATTTAGAGCATTAGTTTCACAGAACTTACTTATACCCACACAAACCTCATTTTCTTTAACTTGAAACTGGTTCTACCATCCAAAATAACACAACAGACCCACTCTGAGGTGAGGTTAGGGTTAGGGAATGCATTACGTCAGTGATCCCAGTTACATTGGGAGTGAAAACAGATTACAGTCATGGATGGTGGGAGACAAGCAGAGAAAATGTGCTGGTGTTTGTCTTGTCGGTCTTTCCAGAATTTATTCAACAAACACTCTTTCAGTCAGATTCATCAGACGTTAAACAGTGTTTAATTTTGGATCGAGAACTTTATTGTTGTAATGAACATAAAACCTCATTAGCATGAAAAGAAAAGCTGCTAAAGGAGAATTAACAACAAGAATCAAATCACTGGAAGAGCAACGTTGAATAAAACTGTGGGTGTGGAAGACATCTTAGTCCTGTCTGTAACGACAGATGTAATGCAAAGTTTCAGTGGACCCTGAGATGGGACTGACCTGCTCAAACTCCAGATGGTTTGGTCAAAACCATCTGGAAAACATTTGGTTTTGACTCCAACAAGTAGATGCTCAGCCTTTCTGCAGGTTTTTTCTACTAATCCCCCCCCCTTTTTTTTTTCTTTTCCTGTGGTGTCCCACAGGGCTCAGACCTGAGTCCCCTCTTATTCATTTTATATCTGCTGTCTTTGGGACAGGAAATTTAATATTAGCACTTATTTGTTGCTGATATCAAGTTTTTCACCTGAGAAATGTTATTAAATTAAGATGTACAGTTTCTGTTGAAGAGCTCAGTAAATCTGCCCTAAATCACCTCAGTAGCTCCAACAGACGGTCCCCTGATTTGCTCATGTCCCTTCACTGGCTCACTAGTTTACTTGGTTCCAGTTTAAAATCCTCAGCTTTACATACAGAGCATTGAACAGTCTTTGTCTGAATGTTTTTTTTCTTTTACCCACTTTCTAAATTTATCATTATCTCAGATTATTTTCTTTAAAGCACTTTTATAAACTACATAAATAAATATTGCTTGTGTTGTAGAGAGTATTGGTGTTAATGTATGTTTGGGGGCCTTGCACCCCGGAACCTTCAGAGGTTTTTCAGGGTTTTCCCCATCAGAATGTTATGTGGGAAACAGGTTCCTGTATGTGTTGTGGCTAACTGTGGATGTTTCCGAAAGTGGTCAGTAAACGTCCTGAAAGTGGCACCTGAGTTTCCGAGCATTATTATGTTGAAGTTATAACACCTTGCTTCCACTTTTATGGAGTACATTTTACAGGAAGATGAATCCTCAGAGCTGTGAACCAGAAATCATCTTGTTTCCTGGCTTGCTCTGTGTTTAGACAGCCACGATGATGATGATGTTATCCAAGACTGACAGAAGCTGTAATTTGTGTGTCAGAACAACAGCATGAAGTAAAATGCTGGATGGATCTCATGCGTGCTGCATTGTGTGGTTTTTAGAAGTCAGCTCTGGTCATCAGCCCATCAAAAACTGTGATGTTTGTTGAATCATGTGATTTCCACACAGAGAAATCACTTCTATGTGATGAGTTATGTCTCTGGAACTAAAGCGATTTGAAGTCGACCTCTTCAACGTGTCACGTCAGCACTGAGGCGACACTAATGTCGGAGCAAACCATCCTGACGGTGGTTGCTGTTTAATGTGCATAACTGGATGGAAAGGGGCAGCTCTATATAAGGACAAGTCCAAGAGGCCCCTGTTCCCAGATCTGCTCCAAGCTCAGGGCAGAACCCCCGCAAAGAACGGATTTTCTTATTACATTAGCGATAACAAACCACCAGGGAGCAAAAGGCTGGTCAGATAGCAGTCAGAGACAAACTGTTTGATTATCCCATCACATCTCGCGCACATCAGTCGATGCTCACCTTGTTTAAAATCCACTGAATTAAGGTCTGTGAATGCTCCTTATTAATCCACCGTGCTTTGTTTGAGCAGACACTGCGTCCCTGTCCTTCTGTGCTTGCACTTTAGATTTCAAACATTTACATAGTGAGAACACTCTGTATTTAAGATGGCTCGTAAAGGGGAGTGCTGCCCGTTTGATAGATATTTGCCCAGAGCTGCATGACTCTGATCTCTGTCTCCTTGGAGTAAAGAGTTCCTGTTTACATTTTTCCTGATAGCCTCATGAAAGGAGTGCCTACAAGGTTTTTAATCTCTGTTTTAAGGTTTTCGTTTTTCATCCAGAGCCTGTGCAGTTGTTTTAAAGGGGAATTCTGTGAGTGAGAGCGATGTGGAAAGTAACTCAACTGTTGTTTCTGTCACTTGGTGTGTAAGTAACAGACTGTCCACTCTCACTCACAGTCTCACCTACTGATTTCTGATTATGCAAAGCCAAATTTGTGTGACAACTACGTCATAATAACCCAGATATCCTAAAGAGGGCTTCAGGAATCTTCAGCACTCTAAGCTTCACCAGCCAAGTTGTAAATTTTTAAGTTGTAAACACGCTCGTCTGCTGACAAATTGGCGTTGTTTACAGGAGGATCTGGAGACATGTTCTTATAAGGCTCTACACCAGCGCTTCGCAGTATTCCACTACTTTTATGGTGAAACTCGAGTAATGTGATTAAACGGCCCCTTGTTCCACAGGCTGCTTTCAGCCATCCTTCTTTTTCTCATTTGTCTTTCTTTTTCTTCTTAAAAGAAGTAAGCTTTCCCACAGTTATTTTCAGGTTATGTTATTTCTGCTCTTTGGCTGAATTTGATACCGTGATTTACTCGGTACATCAGTCTTATAGTTCAAGGTCACGTCGCTCTACATGACTCATCTGGTTTCTAAAAATAGATGCAGATGAGAGGAGCACTCGCTCGTTTGTTGAAATGTAAATTCAATTTCTTTTTTGTAATTACATTTGTAACAAACATCAACATGGAAACAGTGAAACCAAAGAGCTTCACACAGATTAAACAAACAAACACAAACCCCAAAGAAAGGAGGTCTGGAGGAGATGAACGGAGAGGTATGAAAAGAATAGGAGGTGGGTCTTTCAGTACGTAAGCCCTCTCCACCTTCTGAGCCCAAAGTTTAAACATGTTGTCTTTAGGACCCATAGATACATGCAGTGGACAACTCAAGATAACAAAAGTGAGCAACTGTTGTTGCCATCCAAAAACCGATTTATGGCTTTTAAAAACCAGACTGTTTCCACAAAGTAGTCATTCCAGGGCACTCCCATACCATGTAATAAAAAGTGCCAGTTAAAGAGCATAGTTTACACTTGAAGCTTCATATAGCTTCCACAGCTGTAGATGGAAGTAAAAGTTAAACTGCACAGAGTTCTTACGAACACATCACCATGAGAATAGATGCTACAACTGCAAACCGTAACCACTCTTGTTTGTTTTACATCCGGTATAACTAGGATCAGGGAAGGGCAGGGGATAATGGATAAAAGAGACGCTTTGAAACGGAGCCAGAGATTAATAATTACCCACGATTAAATGAATGATTGTGTATAAACATAGAGAGTTTGGATAAACATCACCACTTTAATGTCTGTGATGCGGAGGAACAGAAACAAGCACTGGAAGTTTAGCTGTGTCACATCGATCAAACCATTGTAGGTCCTGAGCAAGTTTGGATCACACAGAGTCTCTGCATGTTGGTGTCTCCGATAAAATGCTTGGAAGAAAAAAAGAAAAGGTGCAAAATTTCAGCTTACCTGTATGTACTTTGAAGACCTGAAAGTTTGAAAATATTCATAGTATGACAGTGAAATTTTGCATGCATAGAAAAAAAAATCAGCTTGACGGGGTCTGGTGGGAACTTTTTAAAATTCAGTATATTTATAATGAATGACCCACTTCTGAGTGGGGCAAAGCCTCACCTCTGGAAAAATTCTCATGTAAATCCATCCTTAACTTTTTTTTGAAATGTCATCATGAAATAAATGCAAAGGCCTGTGTCCCCAATGGTGTTTTTTAAGGTTTTTGGGTTCTGGGTCTTCCAGAGGAGCAACTTCTCTTGGCAGAGGCCTGTTTAGTCTCCAGTGATCAGATATTTTTATTCCCCTGTGGTCGTTTATCTCTCTGCTGTGAGGCAGATCCAGCAGCGCTGCTGTCCAGCTCTGAACTCTCTTTTGCTGATCGCTGAGATCAAGATAAAGACAGTTTGTCAGCTGTAATCAATCAGCTGCTGTTGTTTTGGCTGTGATTGATCCCTCAGCAGGTAACAACCTTTACTTTGCACTAAATGACAGCATGATTGATCTTTAGTGGTGCTGAGTCATAGAGTGCATATACAGTAAGAGGAGACAACAAGGTGCCAAAAAATAAAGAAATAAACTCCCGAATAGAAATCAGACGGATAATTCTGAAATGTTAAGATGCTGGATGGTGCCATCAATTGAAAGAGGAAATATCAGCCAGTCATGTTGCTACATTGACTCACAAGGGAATAGTAGGACTGTAACTTGTGCAGGGAAAAAGCTGAAAAACCTTATTTTTCTGTATGTTCTAGTTACCACTAAATTAAAGCCATGGATTTAATTTAGTTTATTTCTGTACCACATTTAAAAGAACCTCAGCTGACCAAAATGCTGCACAGGCTGTACAAAACACATACATACATTATACACAAGAGTCATTAAGCAGACTATGAATATACCCGAAAATACACAATAAAAACCACAAACCTGTAAAAGGTCTCTTAAGTAGGGTGGCACCAAACCAGCGAGACTCTTTAAAAACATGAACACGTGAAGGTGTGACCAACGGCATTTCTTCCCTGACTAAAGACGAGCTGCTGGATTTTGTACAGGCTGCAGACGACCAAGTAATAACAGATCCATCCCGACATTCAAGGAATTACATCATATAATTGTCAGGTAAAAAAAGGTGTGAAGTTTAAATTTATATCTGTTATTCAAACATGATCCTTTATATATATAGAATCTTCAGACACTGAAAAAAAGGTTGGCCCTTATTAGACTGTATTGTGACACCAGTCCTGTGGTTTAATTAAGAATTACTGGTGGTTAGTTAACAACGAATGTTGGTCTGCGTTATATCGACTACCCGACACATCACAGGATGTCGGCATCGGTTAAATGTCACACAGATTTAAACTATTTTATTGATGAAAAGCCACGAGTGTAATCATAAAGCCCACATTCATAAAGTCAGGATTGTGGGCTGTATTAATACACTGGTGTAATGAGAGCAGAAGAACTGTGTACACCGAGTCTGCTACACATTCAAACCCAAACTCATTAAGGCAGATCCCTGAATTTATCAATGGGGGTCTTTTAATTTGGGGAGTCCACTGCTAAAGGTTTCCATCATGATAATGGAGCGAGTGAGTCCTCAAGTTAAATAATCCTGATTTTGAGGGTTTGTGTATCGCTTCCTGTTTTTATATCTTTTTTTATTGTTGCTGTCCACATAAATTACAGTTTTGTATGTTGTGGATCGACACATTCTCACATCCGTCGTGTCATTTTTGGCGTTGGCACTTTGACAGAGCTACTGTGGAAGTACTGACCGCCAAGAGGTGACGGTCCTGACAAAGTCCGCATTAAGAGGTTGGAGTGATGGCAGTCGCATTATGCCGTAATCTTTTTAACTTTGGATGTCAGAGCTGGGAGTGACGTCACACCCAACTTGAACATGTTCCAGTAAAGCTTTCTCCGTGCCAAGCTAGAGCCATTCAGCAATTCATCAACAAAGTCAGCGTTGGTTTGGCTTCTCCAACTTTTTGAGTAGAATGTCAGATTTTAAGAAGTGATCCAGTTGCAAATTCGGACTGAGACCTCAGGATTTCTGATATCCGACTTTAAACGGAACACAGCAGACTGGACTCTGTTGTGTTTTGCACTTGATGTTGCTTTTTTTAATTGATCAGTTGATGATCAAGCTCAGGTAATAAAAACTACCCAGTTAGAGTTGAGAAAAGATTGTAGTTTGGGGTAAAATCCAGCCCTGTAAGAGCCATTTACTCATTCCTTTGTGAATTTGACATGTGTGTAATTAGACAAAGTCAGTGAGAGGCGAGAGTGTTGAAGCCTGAACGTTACAACAGCAAACGCCATAACCCGCCACCAACAGAGACTCTGCATTGGGATGAACTGAGATACACCAGCAGCTTTTACACAATAAACATTTTTATGTGTTGTTTTTTTTTTTTTTTGGATTGAGCAGTGTTTTCTTTAAACGTCTAACACTGTTATTGCAGATATATATTTGACCTTCAAAATAAAAGCTTCCAATTGACAGGTACTTCAGTTATAATGAACAATCAGGTAGTGTAATTTTCCTGTCTATCTGCATGGTCATATGCATTCAGGTATGCAAGGGGATGTTGTTTCCAAGGCAACCTTATAATATCATACAGACACACACACACACACACACACACACACACATGTCTGGTTTGCTATCCTCGTGGGGACATCCCATTGACATAATGCTTTCCCTAGCCCCTTACCCTAACCCTAACCATTAAAAATGAATGCCTAACCCTAACCCTTACCCTAAACCTAACCATAACCTAATTGTAACCCTGACAGTAAAACCGCATTTTGAGTGTGAAAATTGCTTTCAACCCCGAGGGGACCTGGATTTTGGTCCCCACGGTGCAGAAAGTCCCCACCAGGATAGTAAAAGTCAGATTTTGGTCCCCACCAGGATAGTACGAACCCGTACACACACACACACACACACACACACACACACACACACACACACACACACACACACACACACACACACACACATACTCCTTACTGTGCTGGAAATGTCCTCTGGCCAACACTGCTCATTAGCCTTCACCTCTCTCCCTGCTGGGAGCTGCATGAGTTAAACACTCACACACACACACTTTCTTGACAGGTTAGCCTGGTTTACTTTTTTCAGCCAATTTTCATCTGAGTCTCCAGCTCTCTGTAGAGGTGACGGTCATTAATGACACTGATCCCTCCTTTTTTTTTCTTTTTTTTTTTTTAAATTTTACTCTATCATATGACTTTTATTTTATTTCTCTAATTATTTTAAAATGTGTTCTCTTATACCTGTAGGGCGTGGGTCTCTCAGTTCACGGACGGTTTCGAGTGGCCACTGAGAAGACGCTGTTTGCGATGCCAGAGACTGCCATCGGTAAGCCCGCGATCTGCCTGATTGAGGGAGTGCTCAGTGGCAAGGGTTGGCCCACATCAGTGGGAGTGTATATCTAGAATATTAATTATGTAGGAGCAATGATTTCAAGCTGGGCCCAGTTCACATACAAGGTCTGTCTGCATTTGAAGCTGGAGAGCCAAACACGAGCAGAAGAGTGATTTGCATTCAGTGCTGTTTGCTGATGACCTCATCCCTAAATAAGTGTTGAAAATGAACTGCTAAAATGGGCAGGGTGGAAAAGTGAGTCCAGCATTTAAGCCTTTAAACTTCAGCAATGCTAAAAATCACAAAAAAACCTTTTCAGATAGTTTGGAAAACAGAAGCTCAGTAATCTAAAAATAGGAATATTTAGTCTTTATAACTATTTAAGGCGGTAGATAAGATGATGATGATGTCACCAGTTGTTTTTGGGCTGCAGTTTATCTGCCACCATTTTATCTTTTTGGAGCCAAAAGTAATTCAATATGGACAAGAGAGTGAAGTGCTGTGCTAACAGCAGAATAAACAAGCGGGGCATGTTCACTGTCACCATCTTGAGCGTGACAAGCGTGGTGTGGGTCTGACTGAGAAACTGAGGCCACTGCATGCTCATTGGCCAGCGACTTGTGATTGACAGGTTGTTAGCCAATGAAAATACTCTGGGCAATCTTCCCTTATGACCATAATTTGCAAAATTAACTTAAAATTTTGTTCAGTTTGACCTGAAACTAGTGACTGAACCCATAAATCATGAGGAAAGGACATGGAGTAAGAGAGCCGGGTGCTGCCCCCTGCTGGCCATTAGAAAGAATGAACATTTTGAATTGCTAGCTGGTTAGCTGGCTCCATCCATGAACTGTACAGGTGCAACACAGAGGTATGATAAATGCTAACAGACTAATAAAATAATTTACCTTAAATACAAACTTCTTGGATTTGTTCCTTTATATTATTATTGCTGTAATGCTGTTAATTTCGTATCTCAGCGAATTGCAGCCACCAAGAGTTCATGGTAAATTCGCTTCCATCATATGTGATTTTTTTTTTTTGTGATTTTTGCACCATTTGTTGACCCAGGTGTTGTTACATTGCTCACATCACTGAGACAGAAGATTAGTCACCAACACAGAAATGTTCAAGAGGTCCTGTTCAGGGATTAGAACAGATGATGTGAAGCCTAACAGACATCAATCAGGTGTGCCACCTGTCAAGCAAAGGAAGCGTGAATTATAATTATTTAAAAGGAATCACCCTCGTACATGTTGTTCTACCAGGCGGTAACATGTTGTTTTATGCTGCCTTTAAACGTGGGGGTCTATGAGGAGTGAGTCATTTTTGTAGAGAGCCTCAAGTGGGCATTAGAGGAACTGCAGCCTTTGGTGGTACTTCTTTTTCTAAGCCAACTAAAAAACTTGAAGATTATTCATAGGAGACTGAAGCTGCAGTGTTATAGTGTATTTTAAATTGGAAGTAGTTCAGGAACCCTTAAATGGGTTGCTGTGGTTGTTTAGTTGGACTTGTTAAATGCAGTAGTGGTAACTGTGTGGACTCACTGGACAGCACATCACTTTCTGTGTGTAAAAAAGATTGATATAGAAGAGTCGAGCCCACTGAGAGGTGATCCAGCTGTGCAGCTGTCGTCAGTAACGGCTGCTTTTCCCATATATAATTCATCTTTTCCTCCTTCTGCTCTCCGTCTTTTCCTGGAAGACGTACATGTCAGTGATAGAAAAGCAGGCTGTATGTTGTTCTACTCCTGTTGCTGCCTTCTGACACACAAACTTGTGTTTTTTATCTGAGCCTCCAGGGAGATAGGGAAACAAACACACTGCATCACCTAGAAGGGAAGGGAAGAGACAGATCCAGGACTTCAAACAGTCACAGAGCAGGAAAGGCCAATGCTCTGCAGGTGGATGTCAGGAGTTTACTAAACTTCTTGACTAAACTTTCTAAAAATATGTTTTAAGAAATGCTACATTAAATTTAGCCACTCTAGCAAAAATGAGAAAACTTGTGTCCTCCTTCTATACATCCATGAATTTTCTCTGTGGTCTTCTTCTTCTCCTCCTGCCTGGAAGCTACATATTATCCACTATGCTTCCTCTGCACATGTCCAAACCATCTCAGCCCAACCTGAGCTGTCCCTCTGATGTGCTCATTTCTAATCCTGTTCATCCTAGTAACATGTCCTGCACCAGCCTGGCTGGCATAACTCTCCTTTTTGACTCCAGTAGGTGTCAAACAAAATTATCATATTTTATCCAGCATGAAAGTTTTTGGTGAAACTTTCAGTTTTCTCATGGACTTGTATAAAACCAGAGGCCTTTTTGCCTTCTGCTGGCCATTAGAAAGAGTGCAGGTTCAAGGTATTCCTACATCCATCTTTTTACAGTCTTTGGAAGCAAACATAAAAATCACATCCTTTGAATCCTTTGGCAAAAATCATCTCTCAGTGTGTTAGTGGCTGAAGAGCTGAAGAGTTGTAGAAGGTCAAATTCTTTAATTATTTCATGCAGTTTAAAGATAATAGATTACAGTGTCCTGATATGGAGCCAGAAAATGATCTGATCCAACTAAAAAGTGCTACATTAACCTGTTAGAAGATCTTTTAAAGCATCATAGCTGAACCATGTACGACATCTTTGTCTGTTGCAGTGTGAGGCAGGTCCTCCAGTGAAAAATGCCACTGAGACACTAAACTTGTAGGTTCCTCTCTCGCTAATTGTCTCTAGTGGACAGATGGTCATCTCCTGAGGTGCTGAGGAGATTAGTAACAAATCTGTGACAAGAAATGCAGTCGACATTGTACCGTGAACTAGCATGTTGTCAATGAAATCCACTGGGATTACCACAGCTCTGTTGCTGTGAATGCATATACGCTATTTCCAGAGTGATATGACTGTAAAAGTATTTGTTACAGTGGGTTTGTGTTGCTGTGATCGAACAGTTAATGTCGTCAGTGTCTTCATAAAGGTTCTCAGGGTGTTTTGTAACGTTCTGTGCAGGTTTTATTACGTTGGTCCTGGAGTCAGTGGATTAGGAAAGGGTTTTGCAGCGTGGGCACTGCTCATTTTTTCCGAGTCTGTTCAGGTTCTGATAAATTGATTGCGTGCACTCGCTCCCTCATATGTGCAAACTTCCAAGGACGCTCAAGCCATTCTTCATTTGACACCCACACATACAAACAGAAGCATGTCAGGCTTATTATTCTGAAGTACTCTGGGCTATGACTTTATAATAAATCTTCTGCTGATGTGTAGCGCTGTGGAGTCGGACTGGTGTCTAGAGCGAGGTGGAGGGTGAAGATTATGTTGTCAGCGGACAGGAAATGAGCGTAGCAGCAAGAAAAAGCAGGAGATTCCCGCCGATGTGGTCTGATATTTGTCTGGGGTTTTGTCAGAGGCTAGGCTAAAGTAAGAAGTGGGAGGAAATGGGCCAGTAATTCAATCGTCCATGCTCAGGATTGGCCATAATGGGGCAAAGATGTTCTACACTGGATGTGATCTGTTTTAAAGTGTCAGTTCTTCATTTGGTGTGCTCTCTTGAATTGGCACACAGAATAATTTGATTTTAACCTCACCGTTAAGTTTCTTGAGTCTCCTGCTTTGAATCTCTCCCATCACTTTGGCGAGGACGAGCAGGAAATCTTGCCTAATCCCCTTCCCAGCTGCCGTGGTCATAACATTGTCACGATTGTTTTTACTAAAAGCTCTCGACTTGCAGGTCACCGCACGGCCGTTATCAGCACGTCCCCCGGGTAATCAGGAACTTCACACCGTGTGATTTTCCATCAGGGACGAGCTTTTTCTGCCTTTTTCACTGGAATGCAGCTGCCTTATAGACCCCACAAGCTTATTTTAGCCCTGATCCTGGGGAGGAATCCTCTCAAGAGCTTCTCGTCTGTGCTGGTTTACTTTAACCAGAGTCGCACTGTGGACTGAATCTTGCTTTTTCCACTGTGGTATTCCAGGATTAGACGAGAGGGTTTCAAATGCTGCAGGAGCTTTGAACTTAGTGCCAGTAAACTCTGAAAATGTTTGAGATGTAGTTCTCATATTAGGGGCAAATTTAGTGATGTAGAATTAAAGGCTGTGCTGTAACAACAGGATGCGTCCACTTATTAAAATTTTGGAGTCTGGATATGACTGTTAGATGGATAAAATGGTCTGTAGCAGTCTAATTGAATTAAACTCATTACCCTTTAAGTCATCATGACATCCTCCATCTGTGTGAAGGGGGAAAATGGTTAGACATGAGGAACAGAGCCAAACTATGAAAAAGTGAGTTCTTTTTATTACCCCCGAAATTATGAAAAACAAGTTATAGCAAACATAAACATAAACAAGCAGCAGCAAACAACTTTGTGAGTTTTTTGTGCATATGAAAAATCTTGGTGTCAACTAAAGAGGTTTTTTTGTCGGCAAATCAGAGCCGCTGAAGTTTAAAAATGAAATCATAACAGATGATTTAAGGCAAAGGACGATAAAATTGCAAAGAAAGGTCAGAATTTTCAAGATTAGGGTACAAGAGAGTTTGAAAAATGTTTGCATGGAAGGTGTGTGTGTGTGTGTGTGTGTGTGTGTGTGTGTGTGTGTGTGTGTGTGTGTGTGTGTAAAAACTGCAAAGGTCGATCACTTGCTTAGTCATGCATAGTCACGCCAGAAAGGTCACTTTGATCTGGCAAAAAAAACAAGATAAATTTATGAGGGAAAACAAAACCTGACAATTTTGATAAAACTGACGAATATACAAGGAAAAAAGGCAAAATTGAGAGGAAAAAATGTAAATATTTATGAGGAAAAATAGCTAAATTGATTTTTGTGTGTGTGTGTTGTAGGTCAGTGGACAACAAAACTATAAGCTGATTTTCATTAAAATGAGTCTATATACGGTCTGAGACCAGTTGCTTAGTCATACAAGTAACTGGACTAAGCAAACACTCATAGTTACTCCAGAAAGGTCACTTTGAAAAATGTGCGACAATAAAATGGATAATTAACGAGGCAATAACTGCGTGTTGTCTCAGTCCCAACAGATCGTTGGCAAAAAGCAGAGAAGATGTGGTTCTGTTGTTTTTAAAATGTACTTGTAATCAAAAGCGGGTGAACACGAGGCTCCATATGGACCTGTAAATGCACTGGTTCACAATCATTGAAGCATCACGTGGGCATGATTTAGCTGTAGCTGTCAGTGCCTGAGATTACTTAATTATTCCCCCAGGAAAACTTGTGTCTTTGTATTAATAGCATCTCTAGCAGTACTTACATCATATCTTTATATCTACACACACAAGCACGCTGTAACCCCCGTTACCCCCCGTGAGGCGGGATTAACAGATTTAACTCGGCCCTGCCAGCCTTCTGAACAACAGCCATAATCTGCCACATTTATAATATTACATTTTCAGCCATGAATCAGGTCAGCTTATCTAATCCCCTCCTCTCGCCACACTACAGAACCTGCTGTAAGCACTGGACTGTCGTGTCCTGTCAGAAATATTGAAATCAAATGGAAACATTATTGAAAGGACAGAACGAACGGATTAAATCTGCAGATTGTGATGATGATCATTAATTCTCCTAAGCTGCATATTTGGCCTTTTGTAGTGTGCCAGTGGCCTTTTGCTGGAATACCACCGTATGTAAATTGTCTTAGAGTGAGGGGGGGATGATATTTTAGGACAAAACCATTGATTATTCTCAGGGAAAAGTCATTATAATAAAACCCTTGCTTGGCTTGTGTAAGTCACTGATTAATGGGCATGCTGCTTTCATGAAAAACCTGTGCAAACTGTTATTAACTCTGCTTTTCATTTTATTTTGAAAGGGCTTTTCCCTGATGTGGGAGGTGGCTATTTTCTGCCGAGGCTCCAGGGGAAGTTGGGATTGTTTCTTGCCTTGACGGGCTTCCGACTTAAAGGACGGGATGTGCAGAGAGCCGGTGTTGCCACTCACTTTGTGGAGTCTAAGAAGGTACCGTGTGAGCTTTCAGTTCAGGTGTTGGAAGTGCGGGGGTGAGGTCAGAGCTGCACTGGAAAGCCAGATGCTGATTCACTTGAGCCCTCACTCTTGTTTACGGTGCCAGCATTCACCGGCTGGCACAGAGGCCAGTTATGTTTTTCTTGCTGTTGGCATGAGGTCAGAGCAGTGGGTGGCAGGTTGTTTATGACTCTAACCTTGGTTTGGGCAGAAACAAACACATCTCACCTCAGTGGAAGTTTAGCAACAAGACAAAGGGTTACATAAGACAGGAGAGAGGACTCGGAGGTAATGAGCTGATGCAAGAAGAGCCAAAATACAAAAATTCTGAATCTGAGTAAATAAAACAACAGGAATCTGCACAGAGTGTGAGCAATGAGCTGACATGAACAAGGGGAAAGAAACAAGATCATCGGTGCGGTCTGATAGTCAAATTTCATTAAGAGGGTAGCTTACCGATTGAAGTGCTAGATTGATTTTTCCATTTTACTTTCAGGTACTGTTTTAGCATCTGTTTTTATTTATAGTTTAGACTTTATTGCATTGGTGACTTCCAGATTAAGTATCATCTGAGGTATTTGAGGTCGGCCTGATGAAGGCCTCAGTGGAGGTTCATCAGTGTAGTGAAGGAGGACATTCAGAAGGTTGATGGGACAGAGGAGGATGCTTGGGATAGGGTGAGATGGAAGCAGATGACCCGCTGTGAAGCAAAGGGAGCAGCTGGAAGAAGAAGCTGAGAGACTGCAGGATGAGGGCAGAGCAGGCAATCGCAAAGAAGGAAAAATGGAGAAAGTAAAGACAAAGCAATACACGCAAAAAAATGCCAAAGTCAAACAGGAAGCGATTAAGGACGACTGAGATGGAGACATGATGACGCAGAGATGGAGAAACTAGAAGTACAGTTAACATAACCTAAATTTTTCATTAGTCGGGAATAATAATCCTCACATTCTGTTTATTTATTAGACGATAAAACTATGTTTAGTGAATGTGCTGACAGGTCAGCTTCTACACATCACATCATAAACGACAGATCAGCTGCAGACTGACGTTTTCCGTTTGGATTAAACAGATCCCAGACCTGCAGAAGGAGCTCGTGGACTTGAAGTCTCCCTCTGCTGAAGATGTCTTCAGAGTGCTAGACTCCTACCAGAGCCAGGTTAGAAGCCAAGAAGCCAGTCATTTACACAAACATGTGGCTTAGACTCTAGCTGTGTATTTGCATTACTGCATCTCACTCTTTGTTTCTGCTCTTTGTCCACAGAGCAGTCTGGATGCTGAGAAGCCTTTCATCTTGAAAAAGCACCTCTCTGATATAGACAGGTGGGCCATGACTTTCTTCCTAAATATACTTAAACTAGGTTCAGGAGGTGAGCTGGAGTCTGTTTTTGTTGGTGACAGATAAAGAAAATCTACAGAAACACCCTATTTAGTGAGAAATGTATTCCTGAAATCAGCTTTCAGGGCTCCATATGTACTCTTATATGCACTCTTTCAGTGCTGGTTTTAATCTCTTTGTGCTCTGTTTTTAAAGACTATCAGCCATTTATTTATTTTCAGTCTCTTGTCCTTTTAAATCCCGTCAGGCTCTTCAGCGCCAGCAGTGTGGAGGGCATTGTGAATAACCTGAAGACCGAGGGCTCCGAGTTCGCTAAGAAACAAACTGAGGTGTGTTGCTCCTCTGCGGCTCAGTTCAAGTAGAGTGCGGTCCAGCTGCTTCTGTTCCAACAGTCAGGCGTCTTTAAAACATGAACTCTTTCAGAGGCTGATGGTGAACACCACCCTCTGATAAACCCACAGACAGAGCTGGAATGAAGCCGGGGTGTTATTTGGCTCCGCTGTGCATTTTGGTAATTAGTAGTTACCTGAGAATAAGTACTTAATGAGGTTAATCACTGTGCCCTGCTGGCTGGAGCTAAAGTCACTTTAGTGGGATTTCAGAGTGAATTATCTTGGCTTCATTCACTAAAATTCCCTCAAACAGCCTAAAAAGCGATGTCCCACTTCACCTGATAAACTCGTGTACTGTCAAGTGAGATTAAACGAGTCACATGACCCGCCCTCCCTCACCTACCACACCCCGCTTCTTAATTCTGTTCACCAGGAAAGTCATGAGCTTGATCTTCTCTCCTTCAGCAAGACCAAAGCAAACAAACAAAAAAACAGTTTTTATTAATGAATCTTTATTTACATGTTGAAATAATTGTGATGTAAGCGATTTTTTTTCTGGATGTAAGGATGTTCTCTGAATACTGTCGTGTGAGAAGGAAGTAGAGTCTGGACATGGGCACGAGGAAAGAGCTTGGTTTTTTTGGGGGGGCATTTCGATGATGAGCTGATGATCTTTTTAAAAGTTTCCTTCTCTCTTTCGGCTGTCACTGACTAAATCCTGGCGTTATTGAGAGGTTTATATGTGTATAAGTAACAGCTGGGACTGTTAGAATCCGCAGAAGGAACGATTTGTCCTAGATTGTGACTGTTCTGATATTATGAAGCCAAATCTGAGTAAAACAAACAAACGGTTTCTCTTCCTCTAGACTCTGTCCAAAATGTCTCCCACGTCCCTGAAGATCACCCTCAAGCAGCTGCAGGCGGGCGCAGCTCTGAGCCTGCAGGACGTGCTGGTGATGGAGTATCGACTGAGCCAGGCCTGCATGGTAAAAACCATCACAGTAAAGTCTGAAACCCAAGGTGCTCTCACATTTCAGCTCTGATGATGTATTTCAGGGAGTGATAAGGCATTGTTTGTGTTTTTTGCAGAGGGGCTGTGATTTCTATGAAGGCGTTCGAGCCGGTAAGTCACTGCAGTACAGGGGAAACAAAAGCAGAAGAGGATGGGTATGAAATTTAGTCTTGTAACTTATTTTTAAATAGATTTACCAAACATATTAAACACTGTAGCTCTATTCTATTATTACAGGATCAGTAAACTAAAGTGGTCTTCCTCCTAGTAAAGTGGAAATGATAAAGAGATTAAAACGTTACCTGATTTAAACTGTGCTGATCTCCTCTTTGAGGTCGTCTCCTGGTGCACCTGTCTCTCACCCATTCACTCGTCCAGTCTGAACAGAGAAGCCCAGTCCTCCCTCTCCTCCAGCTTAGCTGAGGGAGCTTAGCTGATGCACACATGCAAAAAGGCAAATTAGGAGCTTCAGGGGGAGATCTGAAAAATTGGGCCTGCTGGAAGAGGTCCTGATGTGCACAGAAAGACAACCTTGAAGGGGAGATCAGCCTTTTTAAAATCAGCTTTGGTTTTTGGGTTCAGATTTAAAGTGTCTGCTGGGACTAGCAAGGATTCTGAGCAGTGATTATTATCATCACGGATCACTCTGCAGAAGTATATGCTTGCCTCTAAGGCTGTGGGTTAGTTATTGTTCCTCTTAGCATCACTAAACTCGAATTTCTGTGTTTTTAGTGCTAGTTGACAAAGACCAGAATCCCAAGTGGAACCCATCAACACTGGAGGAGGTGTCCGACCAGATGGTGGAGCAGTGCTTTTCCTCCTTGGGTGAGAAGGACCTGACTTTGTGAAGTTGGTCAGCAGCTGCCTCCCAACTTCAAACAACACACCGCTAAGCCTTCTCTAACCGGCCACTTCCTGTCCCCCCCATCCTTTTATGGAGGAGCGTGCCGCTGTGGATGGAAGCGTGTCAGCCCTTGTTCATAAACCGTGTTATTGCTGTAGAATAAGTAGTTGTTCTGGTGATTCTTTACAAAAAATCATGACTGTGTCTCCACAGCTGAGTCATGCTCACAGGCAGAAGAGGGAGCAGACAGTTTGGTGCACTGTTGCTCTGCAGTGGAGTCTTTCTGCATAGTTTGTACAGTAGTAATATTACAGTGCTGCATGTTGAAGGATCAGAACAGCAGTGCTACATTAGCACAAGGACACGGGAGGGGATAATGATCTCACCACTGAGTGCTTCACTACATTTCCTGTGGATGTTTGTTGATGTGACACGGAGCAGTATCATCTGTAGTCCTGCAGCGCGGTCACAGCTTCTGATACAGATCATATATCGTCTCAGCTTCCTGTTTCCTGTTCCCCCCCCTTTTTTTTTTCTCCAATGTTTAATCTCATACAGGCCGCAGCATTTAAAACCCCTCAACGCTGGATAACATTGATCATCTTGTTACAGTGCGGTGCTGGGAAACCTTTGGGCATTAACTTTGATGTTGCTCTGACAAGGTGCAGCTTCCTAAACGTTTTCGCATTGATCGAATCTGTTGGAAAAAGCTCAGTCCACAGAGACCCTAAACAAAGACTGTATATTAAAGATGGGCATACCCACCATGACATCATGCACTGGTTTGCACCGTCCTCTTTTTGAAACCTTAATTTGAGGCTTCAAAAAGAGTTAAACTTTTTTACAGTTTAACTTTTTAAAACTAAACGTTCTGCGCAAAAAGTGGATCTGGTTGAGAAACAGAGACACCTGCTGGTCCCTGAAGATACTGCGCTTTTCTATCAAGTTTACTGCAATGTATAAAGACTTAAAACTAGTGATTTAACCCATGTCTTGTTCAGGAAAGTCTTTTGATTTTGTAAATCAATCGTGCACCCGGGTTTTTTCCTCATGGACATCTATCTTTAAAAAAAGAAGAAGACATGTTTGTCACCATATGAGTCGCCCCCTGCTGGGCATTAAAAAAAGGTTAAAATGTCAAGGTGCTTCGGCTTAAGTTTTTAACTTACTAACTACGTCCTAACTAAGCTAAGCCCATCTTTATATACAGTCTATGGCCCCACCTGGCAACCCACTGGACCCAATGGGCCATTCTAACACCGGTCACAGGAGTTGAATCCTCTGATAAGTCAGAGCTGATATGAGCACAGTCCTTCTGGAATCAAGTCTCGCCACTTGTAGGCGAGATATGAGCATTTATTTTGAAGCATTATTTAAATTTTTTTATGTTAATGGTTACCAAGACTCATCAGTCAAGTCTGACTAACATCTTAAAGCAAAAACCTTTTCCCCCCACTATTAATTACACATTTACTAATATCTTCACTGCTCTGGAATATCCCTAAATTCTCTGGCACTGGAAAAATGGTTTTAATGTTGTGGCAGACCAGTGTAAGTGCTACCTGTAGTTGTTTTTAGGTATAACAGGGAATTAAAGTGTTCTAACACAAATCCAAACAATACTTCGAAGACAAACCTATAAATTAGTACTGATATTGAATGTATCTGCATAATTTAGCAAAGCAAATCTGGTTTTAGTCATCTGAAATGCATGTCTTGTTTTTCTAATATTTTCCCGATGTTTGTTCAGAGGAAATCAAATCACTTCCCTCATCATTAGGTCTCAGCAGCTGCATTATTTATGAAACAACCAGAGTCAGATTCAGTGCTGGAACAGAGGGCAATAAAAGAGCTGGTCACATGAAATTCTGTGTGTTTTTTACTGGGTGTGTTTAAAGGAACTGATTGTTGAGGACGGTATTTTTTATGACCTAAAATGTTCTTGTGTAACTTTACAAAGTGCCTTGATTATCAGCATGAGAGCACTAAGCTGCTGCTCAGATATAAACTCTCCAAAGTAAACACGTTTATTTTACGTCAAGTGCTCTGTTCTGTTTGCAGCACTGCCAGGAAATCCTGCTTCGGTAGCACAGGCTGGCACCTGGGAATGATAATGCTTTCCGACTGAATTGTCCCCATCGAGCTGCACAGACTCAAACAATTTTTAAATCAGGCTTCAGATTATTGTTTAAATCCCAGACTATCTGCAGCGTGGGACACCTTCTCCTCATGCCTGTTTTAATCTTCTTTACCTGCCTCACATTCGCACAGTCTGAGCCCATAAATCCTGCCTAAGAAATGAGTATCAAGGCTTTGACTCATTCATCAGTGCAGTCTGCAGCTCATCAAGCAGACAGGACGACCTCCAGTGCTGACTGTTCGCTCTGGACGGGCAGATGAACTCTGTGATTTACGTCTATTTACATCTTGCTCTTCAGACAAAAGCTGGCCAGAATTCATTTCTGATCATTTGTCCCTCGGCCTGCTGATGGGCGTTTTTGTTTGGCAGGAATTTTAAAGTCATCTTGCACCACAAATATCTCAAAATCCACTGCGTCTCCTCTTATTAAACAGCCACAAAAACACTTCAATGACAGAAAGGCATGAGTCTGATTTATTGGCATCAGTTTTACACACACTGTATGTACACTTTGCAAATCAAAGTCTTTTATCATAGAGGAAGATGCACAAAGTCACTCATTTCAGGTTATTTCATGACAGATTATTCATGGTGCAGGTGGTTTCAGTTATCGTTCCCCGGGCTGCTTGTGTTTCGCTCAACTTCTCTACCTGTTTTTTATTCTGTGGGTCCCTCAGACTGCTGTGGAAAGCTGGTACATTAGAGAGATTGCACCAATGAGATCATACTGACCTCAGATTTACGTGTCCAATGCTGAGCATTAACTAATCAGCTTGGCTGGTGTCAAGTCAGTGGCACATTTCTAAATCATGTTCGAATACTAATTTTAAACAAACTTGAGAGACGGTGGACAAATTCAGGAATAATGAGAGAAAGCTAAAAAAAAAAAGATTTTAAGTAAAGGAGGCGCAACATTTTATTTTCATTTTCAGAAACTTGCAGAGCTGTTGGGTCTAGCGTCTCATCTGTTTGCTTTATTTGTAACAAGTCAATGGAGTTCCTTTGTGTTGGGGACCGTGGAGTCCAGCAGGAGTCAAATACAAGAAAAAATTACATTTTAAAGCCACAAAATGCGATTATGTGCACCGATTTTGTATATTTTTGTGTGCACCATCAACACATCATAGCGCTTTTTCTACCTTGAAGCCAGGCTGCAAAGCACAGGGGACCCCTGACTTTTCATAGCATGTATTGTGTGCATACTTGGTTATATTTATTATGTAGTAGGAAATGCTTTTAAAAAAAATCTTTATTTAAACAGGAAATTAAACATTATAGACAAATGCCCAAGAGGCAGAATTTATTTGTCTTTGAATGATTTTTGATGGTGGGAAAAACCAGAACTCACAGATAAGATCCACAGAGAAGAGCCTGTAATTGTTTTCCGTTGATTGGAGGAATCCCTCTCTGTGCACCAAGAGCTTCTGGTTTACAAATCAGGTACTGATTGATCATCACTTATGTAGCAGGTTTATCAGAGAAACTCCTGGAATCTTAGAGGAATTTCCTCCAAGCATCCCAGTGTACTTCAAACTTGTATTTTTTTCTGCTAAATTCAGTATAAATATGATGACAATGAGGGCATCCAGGTGTTTCTGGCTATGTCGATGCTGATTTAAAGGTAATTGGCAGTATTAGCTACCCCTGGACCTGGTGTGTTCAGCTATAAGTTCCCTCTTCTTGGGTGTCTCCTTCTTTTACTTTAAGACTGCTTACCCTATTGAAAAATACATTTACTTCATTACATTTACATAAGTTCCTTATGTTTTTAAGAAAAAAACATATTGTCTTGCTTATTCATCTCTCAAAATGGGAAAAAAGTCCCATCTATGGCCATTAAAGTGCTCCATACTGAACTAGTTGTTAATTAAAGATTAATATTTGTAATATTTGAACACTGAACAGCAGAAGGAGCTTCTTTAAATACAAAAAATTGCATCAAGAAAATGATAACACTTCGCTCCAGCATTGATTTGAACTCAACGACAGGGCACTACAGCCCTTCAGACTCTGCATCTCAGAGAATCTGTCCTTATTGTGAGTAAAGCCTGTCTGTGGGAACACCTGCTGGTGTCAAATAGCGTAAAATGAGTGACCTTTAAAACCATGAATCACTTTTCCCCAAAAGGAAGCATCACCTGGAAGACACATGTTTGGATGAAGACGGGTATTCACGTTGGGTCTGAGATTTTCTTTTCTCAATTCTGTGAAAGGTGAAACTCGACGCTTTTCTTTTGTATGACCTGCAGACCCCACATTTATAAATGTGTAAACACAGGAAATGCAGTTAAGCCTGACATCAATATTTCTGGCAGTATCTTTAAGAAACAGAATTGGAGGCAGAAATGAAACAGAAATGAAAACTATGACTCAGCCTCCAGCCTGAGAACTTTAAAGAAAATGTGCATCTTGACTTGCATTAACAGCTCAAACTCTGGCTATCAGGCCCTCCTTGTGTTTGTGTGTGTGTGTTTTTCTAAGCCAGCCTTTCATTCACAGAAAGCAGTTTTTTAGGAAAACAGTCAGATTAGCCTTTTCTTGTGTTTATCAGAAGCAAAACATCCGATTAGCACGACCTCTAATCTCCAGTTTGCTCATAACATGTTTGGAGGGAGATTAATCTGCCCACGCAGGAACATTATGATTAATGTGTTTGATTTTTGGAGTGTTTGGGTTACATAGCGCACCAATATGGTGCCGCTCATCATCACTGAACTCACAGAAACAATTCAACCTGTGAACTGTGGCTCAGAACTTTGTTTTTAAAGAGGCTGCTGCTCTTCTGTAAAGCTGGCACAGTTTGAAGCACCGAATAGCATCAGATAGCCCTCCCAGTGCAGTGTGGGTATATTTGCTGCTTTTATTGGTCAGTTTTATGTCAGCACAGACTGGAGACGTGAAGAGAAGGCAAGCGGTGACCATACCCTGCCTGCCACTTACTTTTATGGCTTTATTAGCAGTTGGTTCCTGCTATTGTGGTTCATCCTTGCAGTTATTTTATTACTTCAATACTCGAAGCTGTTGTCTCTGCAAACAGCTGTGTGGCAGTTTAAGCGTCAGCTCGCAGTAATGACTTCAGTTTAGGGTAAATTCCACAATTTCCATGTACGTGTATAAGGACAATAAAGCACACCTGTGCACAAACGGTTTCTGCTTCAGAGGCTCTGGCTTGTAGCTGCACCATCCCTCTAAACCACACCTGTCTGATGCCACTTTGACGCACAACAAACATTTTAATTCAGATTTTAGTGAGAACCCTGACCTGTCAGCATTCACCAAGCTGCCAGTGACCTATTTACAGTTTAGGGGTTGGTTCACATCCACTCCTTTTTATGTAATGTGTTTATCCAAATGGAATGGCTCATAACAACGGGTATGAAACTTAATTTGAAAAGTAAAAACCTCTAATTTCAGAAAATGTATTTGTTTGAAATTATCTTGGGACCTGTTGGATATTAAAGGGACATTTCACCCATAAATGTACATATGGGTGAGACCTCTCTGGCCTGTGATGCTATTCATCTGTTTTAGTGTGAGCTGTCAACAACAGCAACATTTATTTCCTGAAATCATGATTCAGTCCTCAAAAGAAAAAATTATTAAGAAAAACAACCTGTGACAAGTGACTGTATATAAAAGGTGGACGAGGCTTACAGCTGTGAAAAATAAAGGTTATGTGGAAGTGAATTACAGAACTGGTTGTTTAAAGGTCCAAAGAAAAAAAAAAGCTCAATTCATTTTATTTTTGCACCACCAAATCACAACAACAGTCGCTTTGAGCTGCTTTATATTGTAAGATAAAGACTAAAACATTACAAATAAAAGCCAACAATTAAACAACCCACACTGAGCGAGCACTTGGTGACAGTGGGAAGGAAAAACTCCCTTTTAAGAGGAACCAGCAACTGATGTCTTTCTGGGTTCAGTCTCTAGTTTCAGGTCTTATTGAACACAGCATGATATTCAGTTTGTACATTACAGTACCCATTAGAGTCTAACGGGAGACAGCTCATTGGCTAATGATGTATCAATCACAAGAAGTTAGCCAGTCCCTCAGTTTCACTGTTGCATTAACACCAGCTCATGACTTCACAGTGACTACGTCCAACTTTTACTTACAGTCTGTATATCCTGGCTGTTTTCCTACCGTAGCTACACACTGTGGAGAATGAAGGATTCCTGGCTGGAATGCAACTTAAGTCTACACATAAATACCACTCGAGCTTGGTGATTTCTTTTTCACAAGCAAATGATGTAAACAGATGTTGATATCAAGGTTAAAAATAGCCCAAACCTGCTGATGCTCTGCAATCAACACCAAAATATTTCAGTTTATAACCAACCAGCTCTTAAATAGCAGCAATCAGCAAATTGATATCTGGCAAATAAAACCTAAACTTGCATCATTATTTGGCTCCAGCACTGAGCAGAAGTGTTGACTGAGAGGCGTCTACATTAATGACACCCCCCTTCAGCTGAACTCCAATCTTTGTAGAAAGAAAATAGTTTCTACATGAAATTCCTCACCATCAGAAGATTTGGGTTTTTTTTTTTTTTAGATTTTTGAGTAACAAGGTCATGATTTCTGGAAAGAGACATTAGATGGGAGGGTTTTAAAAAAAGCATTTCTATATATTCCTCTATATGTAAGAAAAAGCAGACAGAATTTACCAAATTTGGCATCTCACACAAAAACAAACAATGATAGATACCACTATGGCCAGAGGAGTTCAGGAGTGAGCCTTTAAAGCTGGCTCACTATCATTAAGGACTTGGGCGGTTTAAACCTTATTCCAGATGCACTGGCACTCTTGTTAGAGATAAAAGGTTAAATGTCATGGCTTTGTGCTTTTTCTTCTTTAGGGCAGGTAGCAATATTTCTCAGGTATACACTGACCCGATGTGGACAATCCCCCCAAAAAACAATCGAACAAAAAAAGAAACTAGGCCCTAAAACATTTCCCCCAAACTGCTGCTAGTTTTTTATTCACTCTTCTTTCTGTTGATGAGCCAAATGTTTCTTGAAAGTGTGTCAATCCTCCTCGTGCCCTGGTTTCTTTGCGCTCGCCGCCTATACGATCCAAGTCCTGTCAAAGTTCCCAAACTGCACGACTTGTGTGCAGAGAATATCCTGGAGGGCAGGAAGCGCATCATTTGTACCCTGGATTTCCTGGACTCGTTTTGAGGACATGTTTGGAAGGAGGGGTGCGGCCAAGCCTGTCTAATTGCAGAGCTGGAGGATAATGCTCCTCGTGGATCTCCAGGGAGGCCATTAGGAGCCCACAGAGCCTTTTGTCAGACCGGAAGGAGTCACACAGCTGGGTGTGTTTCTGACCTGCTGATACCAGTTTTCAAGTGAGAGCCTTCACCAAATGAAGGGATCTATAAATAAGTTCCTCCGTAAGAGGAGAGAATCTTGGCCCCAGGACAACATCAGTGGACGGGGTAGACTTTCACTGGCAAGGAGGAACATTGTGATTCCGGGCATATCTGATAGGATTTCTTATGAGGGCAGCCACGAAGAGCCAGCACCTACTGCGAGGGAGAGAGGGGACAAATAAGGACCGAGGAAGATGATATCCAGCTGAAGATGGTGTGCGTCAGTGAGGCTCAGGCTAAGAAACCAATAATCACAGAAACATAGATCAGAGCACTCTGGTCACTTTGGAGGAGGTTTTTTAGTCTCAGTCCATGTAAATCAAATACAAAAGGAGCTCAAATGTGAATTACTAACGCCTCATTCATACTCCTCCTCACAAGTAGGTGGAGTGACTCTGAATGATGGTCAGAGCAGCTCGTCCCAGCCTCACCTTTCCACTGCGACACACCTCCCCCCGTCATGGCACGTCACATTCAATGTAGGGGATGTCGCTGTAGCGGCGGTCTACCTCCACCCACTGCTGCACGGCCCGGGCCACGATCTCTTCTGATAGCTTCTGGGCGTACTCCAGCAGCACCGGGTTGACCTGATTGGAGCTCTCCGGTGAACCCATCTCTGAATGAACTAAGTAGGCTTTCTCACCCTTTGTCCCTTTGCTCTTTCCCTCCACCTTCTCCGTGGAGTTTGCATTTTGGGCCACCGAGTCGCTCCTCTTGGATTTGACGCACCCCATACTCTGGAGGATGTAGCATTGATTCAGTTTAGGGTGGGAGGTGTAGGATGGCAGTGAGGAGCCAGAGTCTTTGGTTAGATTTCCAACACCAACATTTCTTTTTTACCTCTGGAGGGGAGCTGTGTTCCTGCTGCAGTCACTGTCATCCACTCCCACTCATAGCCATGTCTCTGAGCACAACAGGTGCGATGGTCGGGGTGGTGTTACACAGCTGAGGGTGGTGTTTTAGTGAGTTGACCGGCTAGGAGGCCCATCCCTGTGTGGGTCTGACAGTCCGGCAGCTTTCTTGACCAGATCTCACACCTTCCTTGGCTGCAGATAGAGAAGAGACAGAGAGAGGATTTTTTTTAAGTGATTTAATTTCCACTAGAGTAAAAACAGTCTAAAAATACCAGATGGTGGGGAGCGAGGGGAGGATTGTGGACGATTTGCACAGTGGCTGTGACCCTGGGCTCCAGCGACTGGTTCGAGGTCAGGGCCCTGAAGTTGGCTCACCTCTGCAGGGTCACTTTTAACCACGCTCCACTCTTCTGCACATCCACTGTGTTACTCATCCACCCTCCTCCTCTTCTTCCTCCTCTACTAACTCAGCGTGTTTTATGACTCAATCCCCCTCGCCCTATTTTGTACAGCATGACACAGGCACGTCTGTCTCTGGCCTGAGTGCCCTGATGCTGTTTTGTTGTAAGCCCGTGTCTCCCATCTGTTCCACTAAGCGAGCCTTGCAGCCTGATTCGCAGTGACAGCTCCTCTATTTTTTTTTCTAGGACTGGAGGCCTCAGTGCACAGCAAACATGTGCTTCATTCAGAAAGCTGCATGTAGTCTGCACAACACGCAGCACATGAATGATTCATGCAGAGCCGGGGAGTCTCCCTGTGAGTACAACAACATTTGGAGGTGCGGGCAGACATCAACACAGGAAATCCGCATCCACAGCTGATGTTATGTTAATGAGCTTAAATGGCTACAAACAGTTGCCTTAGTATGAAAAACTGAGAGCACCCGTTAGATGTCTGACAGACACATGGGATTTGGATTAAACGTGATTTGAACGGCACAGTGTTGCAGCTTTATCTCTACAAACATGAACATGACTGTGTAGTGGTCCAAATAAGCTGTACATACTTCTAGAAGAGAGTCTCAGATTTCTCTCCATTCCACTTTAAAACGAAATAATCCAGCGACAGAAGAAGGAGCTATAACCCCAAGGTCGTTCATATAAACAGTAATCCGGACATCATGTTGTGTCTCTGCGCTTCGCCCCCCTCTGCTTTCCAAACAGCATCCGACGGATCTGAACTTGAACCTTATTGGCTGTAATGTAAAGAAATCAAAATATCTCCACAAGTTCGTGGCGCTGCTCGCCGGTTTGGTTATTTGTGATGAAGCGCTCCGTGCCAGATTTCCAAATAATCTCCGAGACTGGAGGGTGCGGGCTCTGCAGACTGTTTCCCCTGATGCCTTCGCGTCGGTCGGTCAACGCAGAGTGCAGCTCCGGGAGAGAAAATCACAGGTCTGGACTGAGCTGAGCACAGCGACGCTTCACGGAGGTTACCGAGCTGCAGCGGGGCTCCAGAGGAGAGAGAGCCCAGACGATCCGCACCCACACGGGGCGAGCCTGCCATCTGCCGGCCACACAAGTGACAAAACGATATGGAGGTGCACTTGTGCAGAATAAACGTGGGACCCTAACAAAAATCCTAAAAACACAAATGAGGGACAAACTGACTTCTATTTTAATTTAAACTGCTCAAAAACCTAAAGGAACACTTTTTATTCAGAGTACAGCACCAAGTCAGTTAAACTTCTGAGATACTGATCCTGGGGCGTCACCAGGGTGGGTCCAGGGGGGGCACTGGCCACCTTCCAAAATTTGCTGGCCCTCCCAGTGGCCCTCCCTGGTAAGACTGTCCTATGTTGGTAGTAATTCTAATAAACGTGAGCACAAAAAGCGGCAGACACCCTACAATGAGTTGAAACTTTAACTTACTATTTATTCCTGCTTAAAACTGATTATTATGGATTTCAGTTAACAGGTGACCTAGACGGGCATCAAAAAGACAACCCCTAAACAGGAGTGGTTTCACAGGTGGAGGAAACTGATGTTTTCCCCTCCTTATCTTTTTTGACTGTTTTCCATTTGGCTAGGATCAGTGTCACTACTGGTAGCATGAGCTGATAGCTAGACTCTGCAGAGGTTGCGCAGGTAGCCCAACTCCTTCAGGATGGCACATCAATACGTTTGTATAATCTTAAGAGCATGGATGAGATTTCGGGAGTTACTCTAAGGAGAGCTGGATAGAGCCGTAACAGGCCCCTAACCCATCAGCTGAACTGGTATCTGCTCCTTTAGGCATGGAAGATCAGGATGAGCAAAACAGAGATACAGAATGACGTCCAGCAGGCCACTGGTGTGAATGTCTCTGACAAAACAATCAGAAACAGATTTCATGAAGCCGTGGAGAAGACTATCTTGTCTGTGACATCGTTCAGCATGGCCAATGTGTTCTGGTGATGGGTCAGTGATAGTCTGGGGAGGCATATTCATAGAGGAACGCACAGACATCTACAGGCTAAGCACCAGCATCCTGACTGCTGTTGGGTATCAGGATTAAATCCTTGGACCCATTGTCAGACCCTACACTGGTACACTGGGTCCTGGGTTCCTCCTTGTGCATGACAATGTCCGACCTCATGTGGTGAGAGTATGCAGGCAGTTCCTGGACAACGATAGCATTGACTGGCACCCACACTAACCTGACCTAAATCCAATAGGACACCTCTGGGACATTATGTTTTGGGACCTTCAGACAGTCCCAGGTTGCACCTCAGATTGTTCAGGAGCTCAGTAATGTCCTGGTCCAGATCTGGGAGGAGATCACATCCACAGACACCATCCACCCTTTCTCATGCCCCAGTGTTGTCATAATTTTTTCACTTTGATTTTTGGGGTGTCTTTGAATTTAGCTGTCTGTAGGTTGATAATTTTCATTACCACCAAACAATGTGACATAACCTATTACCCAGTCCATATCTGTGCAGATATCCAGCATTATTTTTCCTGCATTGAAATCGCTTGTGTGTATAATGAGATGTGAAAGTTTTCTTACTTAAAGCTCCATGGTGTAGGGGTGAATAGATTAACCTTACACATAAAATATCTCTGATTCAATTACAGGAGGAGACACAAACTCAGCCTCAGAAGATCACAAGCTAAAACATGTGCCAAATGTCTCATGTGGCTCCATCTGCTGGCGGGTGAATCTATACCTTTTCGTGTATCAGATAACCACTACACTGTGGAAAAAATTAATTAATGTATCCGTCCTCTTGTCTCTTTCTGAAATGCTTTTCTCGTAAGACTCAAAAATAACTGACAATAATATCTGCAAATAAATAAATAAATCTAAGACTCAGCTTCCACCAGTTGCACCAGGTTATTGGAAATCTCTATTTCTTTTTATTTGAGGGAGTTTTTAATCATACTCCACTTTGTGGGCACACACAATTCTCCACCTTGGGAGTAGTGTGGACACCAAATGATGTTGACATGTTAACCTGCAAGAGACCCATGATGGCAGTCTAAAACATGATTTTAGTTTTAGTTTGTCTTATAGTGTTGACTTTGGTCACAATGCTCAACACTGTCTAGACACGAAGGAACATGAGAACAAAGGACCAAAAAGCTCTGTACTCCCACATAAAGACAGGCTGTCTTAGTTATTTATTGTACACATAAATAGAATAAAACTGCAATAAAACTATTGGGTTAGATTTAGAAAAAGATGTTGCTTCATTCATAGCTCCGATTTCTTGATTGGCATGTGGATACACCCCCTATAGGCTGTTGAGAAAATAAACTAACCACTTTATTAGGTATCCCTTGCTAGTACTGTATTGGACCCCCTTGTTGAATCAATTCTTTGTGACATAGATTCAATAAGGTGCTGTAACTTTCCTCAGGGATTTTGGTTCACGTTGAGATGATAGCATCACACAGCTGCTGCACATCCATGATGTGAATGTCCTCTTCGACCACAAACAAAAATGTTCTGTTGGATTGAGATCTGGTGACTGTGGAGGCCATCTGAGTATAGTGAACTCATTGTCATGTTTACGAAACCAATTTGAGATAATCTGAGCTTTGACACACGGTGGTCAGAAAGGGATTGACATCAGCAACAATACTTGGGTAGGCTGTGGTGTTTAAATGATGTACAGTTTGCATTAAGTGGCCCAAAGTGTACCAAGAAAACACCCCCCACACCATCAGCTTGAACCATTGATACAAGACAGGCTGGATCCAAACTTTCATGGTATTCAAGCCAAAATCTGACCCTGCCAAGTGAATCTAAAAGTAGAAATTGAGACATTTTTCCAGTCTTCTGTTGTCCTCTGCTGATGAGCCTGTGTGAGTTGTAGTCAAAGATTCCTGTGTTAGCTGACAGGAGTGGCACACAGTGCAGGTGTGTTCTGCATACCTTGGTTGCTATGAGTGGTATATGCATTACTGTTACTATTCTATCAGCTTTAGGTTGTCCAGCCATTCTCCTTTGACCTCTGACATCAGCAGGCATTTTGACCCAGAGAAGTATTGCTCGCTGGATATTTTTTCCCCCTGGGCCATTCTCTAATGGCTAAGTATATTTATCTGAAGCAGTGCCACACAGAACAACTACACAGAACAACTTTAGATGTTACAGAATTTAAAGTACATACAGTGCATAAAAATTAAAGACATACATTTTCAAATAGCCTTGACACCAGCAATTAATGTTTCTGATGTTAGTGTTAGTAACTGGCCACACGATGGCGCTCTGCTCTCATGTCGTTCAACCAACTTTCTACTATTTTGAAAAGTCCTTGGCCAAGTATTTTCTACATTTTAGTTTATTCTCTTTGGCCCTGAGGTCATTGCCCAATGCTCTTTTGAGAAATAATATAGTTCCGGATTTTCATGTAAGAGGATTTATTCGATTTTGACAGAAAGCCTGACCTCAACAAAGCAGATGATTTAATTGCCACTTGGTAACATTACAACTGTCATTTTTCTTCAGGTGGTAAATTCATTTAGAAATTAACATTTTAATCCAGAATCAGCCGAAAATCCAAAACGCTGCCCTTTCTCAAGGACGCAGAAAGAGATGCGACCAAAGATATGACTGACTATTGGATATTCTTTAGAGAAGATACGCATTGTAAAGTTTAAGAAAATGAAGAATGCAACTTCTATCTTTATTCAAGACTTGCATTAAATTATTTGTTTTTGGGTGATATAAAACATTGTCTGAGTGAAATTATCCCGTCCAGCACATGCCCACAGCCTCCGTTCCTTTATGGGTTGACAGCGAAAGAAAAATTTTCATGTCAGTCGGTTAAAATTCATTGTTGCCTGTCCAGCCAATCATAGATTTTGACGACACAAAAGAGGCTAAAGTTGGAGTATAAAAAGGTGCGCGCTAATAAACTATGATGCCTATCAGTGTGGGACATTAATCCAACCCCAGTTCAGTCGCGCATCAGCTCCGACACAGCGCAAAGGATTTTTTTTAAACAAAGCGTATTTTTAAACCAGACTTCACACCTAAGAGACAATGCATCTGTCTCAGATCGTGCTGTATCTGAGCTTGCTGATTGCTTTGGGTCCAGTAGTTCTGAGTGACCAAGAGGCGCACCAGCAGCCTTCTGTCAGCACCCCAGTAGACACGGATCAATGCGCTACCTGCGAGGTCCGGCAGCATATTAAAACCATGCGATTAAACGCGATAAAGTCTCAGATTCTGAGCAAGCTGCGAATGAAGGAAGCTCCCAACATTAGCAGAGAGATCGTGAAGCAGCTCCTGCCCAAAGCGCCGCCGCTGCAGCAGCTTCTGGATCAGTACGACGTGCTGGGAGATGACAACAGGGAAGAAGTCCTGGAGGACGACGACGAGCACGCAACAACAGAGACAATTGTGATGGTGGCAACTGAACGTAAGTGTGAATTTTCTTTATTTTTTGTGTCACTGCGTAAGCGCACTCGAACGTCTCCAAAATAAATTTTTACGCACGTGGTAGAGCGCACAGGAGAGTTTATTTTTAGAGAGCAGTCATTTTTTTCCACCAAGGTTTTGTGTTAAAATGTTGATGCAAAAGATTCAAAACACTTTATGAGACATGATGTTTGGGCAGAGAGTACGCCGAGTGATTACGCATGAGTTTTACGTAATCATGCGCAAACGCGCCACTTTATTTCTCAGCGATCATGGAATTGATTTTCTTTTCCCATGTCTCCGCAGCTGATTCCGCCGTCCAGGTGGACGGGCAACCAAAGTGCTGCTTTTTCTCAATTACGCAGAAGTTTCAAGCCAGTCGCGTAGTTCGAGCGCAGCTTTGGGTGCATCTGCGTCCATCAGAAGAAGTGACCACCGTGTTCCTGCAAATCTCCCGGCTTACGCCGGTCACAGACGGGAACAGACACATACGAATCCGCTCCTTGAAGATCGACGTGAATGCCGGGGCCAGCTCTTGGCAAAGTATAGACGTCAAGCAAGTGTTGACTGTGTGGCTGCGGCAGCCGGAGACCAACTGGGGCATCGAGATCAACGCTTTCGATTCGAGGGGAAATGACTTAGCTGTGACCTCCGCAGAGCCGGGAGAGGAGGGTCTGGTGAGCTCAATTTTTACTTGAAATGTAACAGGGAGCTTGTGGTTAAGTTTTCACTTTGAAACGATGAACAATAGGTGGAGCTTGGTCTCATATGTGTAGAGCAATATCTGTCGCTACTGTCACAATCGGTGCATATCTAGCCATTTCTAAAGCGCCTAGGTTCAGAAAACTGTTAATGCGTCTCTGTACAGAGGGTGAGACTTTAACTTCCAGTGTGCAGAGAGGCTTTGCAGGCTCAGCAGGCGTTTAAACATTCCTGCATTTCACTGCTGGAAGAAGGAATCAGGATATAAAAGACTTTTGAAAGCTGTTAATCAACACAGACTCCATGTAGGCGCACACCTGCATTTGGACAAGCGCCCGGTCCACAATAACCTCAAATCTTATTGCTTGATTACATAAAAGTTCACCTGCTCCACATTCCTTTAAGTATTCAGTGTGGCTGTGCAAATCAGAGTAATTGCTGGCACATACACACACAGAGCTACTATCAATGACAAACATACATCACAGAGCTCTAATAATGGCACCCGGCACTGGGGCAATTAGAATAACTAGACAGCTGTGGCTAACCAACCATCAGATGATTTAATTTCTGCATAACTCAAAGTTTCATAATATTATCGTGCCATGTTTGAAAACTGACAGCCGCAGGGCAGCGGATTAAAAGATGAAAAGCTGAATGCTGTCACCCGCCTCCACCTGCAAACCTGTTATTATCAAATTGTTCACACACACTTTCTTGTTTCAGCAACCGTTCATGGAGGTGAAGATTTCAGAGGGCCCCAGGCGTGCCCGGAGAGACTCGGGCCTGGACTGCGATGAGAACTCTCCAGAGTCCCGGTGCTGTCGCTACCCACTCACTGTGGACTTCGAGGACTTTGGCTGGGACTGGATTATTGCACCAAAACGCTACAAGGCCAACTATTGCTCTGGGGAGTGTGAGTACATGCACTTACAGAAGTACCCACACACCCACCTGGTGAACAAAGCCAACCCCAGAGGGACTGCAGGTCCCTGCTGTACCCCAACAAAGATGTCGCCAATCAACATGCTCTACTTTAACCGCAAAGAGCAAATCATCTATGGCAAGATCCCCTCCATGGTGGTGGACCGTTGTGGATGCTCCTGAGTTGGGATGGAGAGAGAAAGGGGGCGGGGGCGAAGGGGCCGAGGCGCCGTCCAGCGTCCTACTTTAAGACTGTTTGACACCACCAATCCACCAGTTCCAGTGCTTTCCTGCAGAACACGGTGCAATAGAATCAGAGTAGAAGCCACAAACAGCCCGACCTTCCTGCAGGGCAACGCTTTCATAGTTCTCACTTTTCTTTCCTCCAGTGAAATCTTAGCCATAGAGGCTTGAAGCCAGGTGGATGCAAGAATGCAAACACACACACACACACACACACACACACACACACACACACACACACACACACACACACACACACACACACACACACACATAACACATGCTGGACCTTGAAGTGAATGTAGCCAGACATGATCACAGTTTTCCAAAACAGTGTTATTATTCTTTGTTTTTTAAATGATCTGTGCTCTGTCCATTTATACCAACATGCCGTCCGTTTATACACCACTCCACTTGTAGCTGATATACAAGCTATCACACTTGATGCTCTGTGTTTGTGATAATCATTTTTTTAGTTTTGTTTTCAGAGTGAAACCAGGAATCCTCAAGGACTTTTTGAAAGGGCTCGGAAAAACACAGCTGGAGACTCTTTAGGGTGATATTTCACACTGGTAGAACATGTTTTAGTACCCCTAAGTGTCCCCAAGAGTCAATGAAAAGTTAAACTACAGAAAAGACTAACTAATCTGGAGATTAATCTCTCTTGTATTGCTCAAAGTTTCAGTTTCAGTGTTTTTCCCCCCATAATGATGTGGTGGTTAATCTCTCTTCAGAGCCTATGGATACAAACATGTTCCACCAGTCTGAAGTACCACTTTAGGTCTTGTCAGGTCCTCACTTATTCTGTCATACATACATGCAACAATATATCCAACTGAGAGATTGTTCTCCCTCAGTCGCAATTGTCAGTATCCAACCAAACAGCCCGACCTGCCCGATACACTTGAATTATTCTGATTGTAAATTCACATGACTGGACAGAAGGACTTGAACTGAAGGCACAATGAATGCAGCCTCCAAATGAAAGTGTGTTTAAGACAGAAAGCGATGTGAATGTCGAAATCATGCTTAGACTCTGTCTTACAAACACAGTTTGCACTATGGCACACCAATAGAAAGAATTGGTTGCTACAAAAAAAGTTGTAAAAACTGATTTTGATATGTTTGCTAATTTGTATTGTATTCATATGCCATTTGTTTCCAGTAGGAGTTGCCTTTCTGAACCATTGTTGGTAAATATATAAAACTGCAACCTAGCAAGATAAATGTTGTAATGCAGCAACTCTATATACTTGTTTTAACAAATAAAATTTCTAGCTTGTTTGAAGAGTTCTGTTTCTTTGATTAGCTGACATCTCGACAAAGCTCATTTTCAGTCATAAACCTCGATAGAATTTGTTATTAGAGCTGCTTCAGAGAAAGCTTTGCGGTCACTCTCGCATCTAAACTCGACGTTTCAGTATCACAACACAACAACCTGAACCTCAATATCGCAGCCCCCCTCCTGTCACACTCCAGCAGCTGAGAATCTTTATGTCTTCAGCACATGGTGCAAGCTGATACAGCCAGTGCGTGACTGTGTGTATGTGTGTGTGCAAAAAACAAATTCCAGCACTCGTCCTCCCTCCATCTACCTGACTACACCTGCACAATCCCGTCACCGCCCGTTTTTCTTATGCACGGCTCAGCCCAATTTCCCTGACTCTGCTTTTTTTTTCCCCATGAAGGGATGTTGAAAGTGTTGTAGTCTAATGAGAGGATGTGAACTCTGGTGCGCTCTGACAGCATGACCTATTCTACTGACAGCCTCATTGAGGCCTGACTTCCGCCCGGTAGAGGGCGAATTGAGCGCCACCCGTGAGAGCCACTTCCTTTCCTGCTGAGAGCTGGAAAACTGCCATGAAGATCAGCCACAGCACAGAGCCGAGCCTGGGCAGAGTGGATCCACAGAGCGTCTTTGCTCTCTAAGGGGGAGATTACAGATTCTGAATTCCTGTGGCCAGTGGAAAGATCTGTACTTCCAATATTTATATATTATTGCTAATTTAACCGTTTGTGGGCAGAACCATTAAAAACAAAAGTGTACCATTTACCAGTTTAACTATCCTCCTACACTAGTGCTCTTTACATGTAAGACATGGACACAAGAATTTTATAACTTTCCAAAAGTTAAACTTCACAATATTATACAGATACCAAAATTTATTTTGCAATTCTTCTTAAAGTATGATCTAATTTAAGTATCCAAAATTCTTACAGATACGTGCAACAGAACACATTATGCTGTAATTATTTTTAGATTAATGACTATCTTTGGAGTTCTTTAAATGAAAGGAAATACAATTAATACAGTGAGTTTGTTTTAGGCAGTGAATACTTTAGCGGAACAGACAGATTACTGTTATGAGTGTGTCTTGCATTTCTAAGTATCCTAACATCCTCCTCAACCATTTTACAGGGATTTTTGAATCTATAGAGTCATATGGTCCAGGCTAAATAAAGGTTAAACACTATAAATAAACCTTGGTATTTTCAGAGACAAGCTCAGATATGTTATTACTGAAATATAGAAGTGCACAAATCAGATTCACTGTATCAGTATTTTCTAGGCAATTGTTTACCAAATGCTGGGACATAATTAAGTCTGAAAATGATGGTGAAATAAAGATTTGTGAAGCAGGGTAAAGTGAATGATCTACAGAAAGTAGAAAAAAGAATGGTCCATAAAAACTGTTGCAAAAACTACCAGTCACGGTTGTAGCTAGTCTGGAGCCTGAATACAGCTTTTTGGATAAGTTAGCTAATGCTGACATGGAGTCATGCAAAAAAAGATCTAGAAACCAAGCATTGCTTCTTAAAGAAACCTGAGCTGCTTCTAAAGGTGTGAATACAGGTGTGCCTTGCTTTGGTGTGGCTTGGGCACAGAAATATTTGAAAAGCAGAATATGAGTATCCTAATCTCCCGTTTTTACATTATAAACTACACATTACTATTATAGGCACATTATAGATATTGTATGGGTATTATAGAGCTCCTCAAACTCCCCTTACTACATTATAAGCATAAGTTAGTATTTTAAGTGCAGGCTGTAATACCTCGCTTAAATGGCATTTTAGAAGTTAACATACAATCCTGTTTTCTTTGAAGACATTGTTCCCTGTTCCTGTTGCCCTGTTTACTTTTAACATTAGTTTTTCAAGATGTTTTGTCCATTATTAGTGTAACTGAATAAAAAAACCATAGAATTAAAGAAATTATCTATTTTATATATTAGTTATCTGTTCAGTATTCAATTAAATCACAAGAAGTTCATAAATAAAAAATCCCTAGCTAACTCAAAATTAAGAAAAATTCCTGGGTGAAATATAAAATCTTAATGATAGCCATTTTAGAAGTTATTAAATTAAAAACTCAAAAAATATTATAAATAGGTATAAATAACTTTGTTTCATTGTCTTTTATGATTTTACAGTTGTAAAACTGCTCAGGTTGTGGGTTTGGGCACATAAAACTTAGTAACATCCTGCAGCCACATGAGCTGCTCTGATTCAGTAATGACTGCCTATCTTTTTCATTCATGAGCTGCTTGTTTCAGGCAGACAGCAGCTGCTGCTCCACAGTGTTCACTGCAGTGTGTTGTTTGTGAACAGGAGCTGGGAAACATTTCCACTGAGCATCATTACATCTGTCAGGAGTCCGACCCTGGAGGACCGTATCCGCCAGCAACATTCCACCTCTGACAGGTGAGGAAGTGAGAGTGAGAACGGGAAGAAGGATGTTCAGGGGTGAAAGAGTAGTCCAAGGCAGCTGGAGACCCCGTTATTGGACAGGATTCCTGTTGCGTAAATTTAATAGAAATTGAATGGATTAAACATACTCTTTGTTAAGTGTGCATTCACAAATAGCCATTAATAACATATGATAAGGTTGCTTGATGATTTTTAGTAATTATATGAAAATGTGTACTTAAGGGAATCAAGTAATGATTATGGAAATCAAATAGATTTACCAAAACTAGAGGTGATTGAATTTAAATTTTTTGTTTTAAATTTATTCTGGGTTTTTTTTTTTATTTTACAGAGCGAATTTTGCTCTTTTCAGTTTAGCTTTTCATTGGTTAAAATGGTTTCAGTTGAGTTTTTATTAGTTCCTATGTTAGTGTTTGTTTTTCTGATATGAAGTTAACAACATTACAATAACACAATAAACCTAAACCCTAGGCACGCCATGTAGACAGTCTCAATAAACATATTCAGCAGAACATCTTCAGGCTGGTTTGTTGACAAACTAACAAAGACTAAAGATAAAGACATTTCCTGTGTATTCCATATGCTTTTTACTTACTTTTATTTATTTCTATAGACGAGTAAAAAGTAATTTTTCCACAGATTTAAATTTTACTTAAATGCCATAAACACGGCCACATATCCAGATCTTTTTTCTCTCTCTTTAACTCTACAGGGAACTGGCTGCAGAGTAGTCTTTGCTTTATGTTTTGGAATATTTATATATTGCTATTATATTTATATAATAGTTTTGGTAGGCTACTAAAACCCTAAAAATATACATTTAAAGGAATAAAATGAAACATCAGCAAAACACAAATCTTGCGTTAACATTTATAACTGGAACTGTAGACTAAGAATTCACAGCTCCAATCGTGCCTTTATGTTACTGTAATAAAGTGTAATTGCACTTGGAGTGAAATGCTTCTGCCCGCATCTTCAGAATAACGTTACACGCTTATATTTAGCATGATGAAAATCTAGTTGGGTTGTGTATGTAGGAAGATAGCTAGGTAGGATGGGTAGATAGGGGGGGTAGGTAGGTCTGGACCAAAGTGACAAAAATAATTATAATACAAAACAGCACAAGACCAATATCCATGCCTGTATTTAAAAAAAAAAGAGAGAGAGAAAATGTGGCTCTAAGAGTGTGCAGCTATGCTATTTGGGTTTTGCTTTAATATTTATATTTTTGTGTACTTGAAATAATAATCTGTGTCTTGACTTGAAAGCACTTTGGCTCAATTCTTACTGATGTTGATGTTGTAGTGGGTATAGTACGATACTGTAGCAGCAATATGGTGATGAAATGAAAGAACTAAGTATGACTGGAAGTTATTACAAGTCACACTCTGGAGATCATTAATGTCTGTACCAAATTTTGGACCTCACAGTTGCAGTAGGGAAAAGACAAGGGATTACTAAAGTAATCAAGACATCCCATCTAGGGAACATGAATGTCTTTAGAGACTTCTGAACCAATCCACAAAGGGGATATTGAGCTGGTTAACATGGAAAAAGTGAAGTGAAAGTCAAGAGATCAAAATAATCTGGATCTTATCCTCTATAGTAAGTCTGTAGCACATTTGATATACATTTGCTATATATTTTATAGTTAGTGAAACATTTTTTCTGAATCAAATGGGAGAGACATTCGGCTGACCAACAACTGGCAGCAAAAAATGACTTAAAAAGAGGCTGAAAAGGTTCAAAAGGAAAAACTCCAAAAACTGAAGAGCTACAATATGTGCACCTTGCCAACGTTATTAGAATTTATCTGCAGAAAAACATAGAAATCTGTGCCAAATTCAATCACAATCAATCCAGTTGGAGGACAGATATTTCATTTGGAGTTATAAATGTCCTCCTTATGGTCAGGGGATCAACAGAGTAATAATGATACATTCTCTAGACACCATTTATGATTTACTATTACTATTGCTATTTTTACTGTGCATTTATACACTTCATAACATTGGGAATTGATTGTACGCCTTTTCATTGCCTATCAATAAACATATTTTTGTAAGCAAGCTACAAAGGGACACATATCCATTTAAGGTAATAAGATAAGAACAGAAAATTTGTTTTAACTTCAGTAATTAGAGTTTATATATTGTTTGTATTGACTAATTGTTGATAGTCTGTTTAACACAGTTGATGGATGGTTTACAATATTCACAGTTTTCAGACTGCAACATTTCTTTTCCTCCTACACCTCCTTCAACAAGCCCTCAAGATTCCCCAAACATCTGGACAAATTAAAACGATGCCCTGGGGCTTGCCAGGTGCATCCCAAAACATCTGGAGCCTTTAACAGATGTGCAAAGCATACCATCTGGAGAAGTGTTTCAGCAGTTAGATAGCTCAGTGGCAAAGGTCTTCCTGCACAAGCAGTAAGGTTCAAGGATGGCAAGAGGCCACAAAGTTGGATAAAACCATTAAATAATATTCTAAACAATGTTTATAGCAATAATGTATTTTCCTAGTGCAGAAAAAAGAAAACTGACACCTATTTCAAGTTGATATGTGGACCTGTAAGGCTCCTGTCTGCAAACACTGGTATATGTGTGGGAGTATGAGAAGTACGCATTTTAAAAGTTTAGTTATGTACCATTGTACCATTATCAAGGTATGAATAGGTTTTAACTCAGCTCCAAAAGATTAACAATGCACCTATAAGATGTTTGAAGACCAGCAATAAACTAACAATGAACTTGTTAACTACCAGTCAATGGGCTTTAAAACATGACTAGTGCTAAATGCTAAAAAAGTGCGATGATCCAAAGACAAAAAAGAACACAGCAACCAAAAAGCTTTGAAAAATAATGCAAAATGAAGCTTGCGCCAATATCCAGCAGTTTGTGACAATTATGCACACTTATTTCAGGGCAGAGTGGGGTTGGGCACGCTCTTTGATTAGCAATGCATTTTTGAATGAAAAATGCCTGATTCCTAATAACATTACCCAAAAGAAAGCTAGTTTTATCGAGTGAAGCCTGTCTGGACAAATGAGTATGACATCCAGGCAAAACTGTAGCCAACATCAGCAATGCACTAGTTTCATTGAGAACGCGCTGACTGTCTTTTATTTTAAATTAAAATAACCCTGAGATGTCTTTATTGTGGCTAAATTAGCAAGCTTCCTTGATAATATTGACAAATTGCTAGCTAACTTGCATATTTGATCTGGCATAAAATCTGCCTTTCTGACACAGCACTATTTATCAGGGCCTGGGAATGGCAGTAGCAGTACACTGACTTATGATTGCAAAGTTTTGGTTTGTGAAATCCTATTTCAGAGTCTCAAGATCAGTGCTTTTACCACTGGCATCTTTTCAAACTAGATGAGTAAGTAACAAGTAAGTGTTAGATCTACTTGATAAATCTTACATTTACTGGTTAACAATTTGTGACTACAAATTGCTTGAGAGTTTTCTGCCGTATTGGATGTGATACAACCACTGGTGATGAGGGGAGAAATACATGTTCCCTCCCTGACTGGTTGGCAAGTGGGTGCTGGAGGCTGCTGGTTGCTGCTAGATGAAATTGGCTGCAAAGAGGATGTGGCACCAAAAACCTCTTAGTAATTGTTAGGGTGACTACCAGATTGCTGCAATTGCCACAGTTTGCATGAAAGTTGCAGAATGGCTTGCAAACATTTGCTAAATAACCCCTGGGCAAGTGAAACTTTAAAAAGTGCAAGGCAAACTACAAGCAGCTGGTTTGTGTCCCACTCTTGACAGTTTCACAACCAGTTAGTGAGCAGTTATATCTGCAGGCAAACACTCACCATCTACAATGACCAGTTTCACCTAGTGACAGATGGTTGCTAAGTGGTTACCAACCAGTCTCTAAGGTTCTCTAACTGGGGCCGAATGTACAATATTTAGCCTATTTGGTGTTGTTAGGTTCGTCACATACAAGTTCAAGCTTTCTTGTCATCATGGTGCAGTCACAGTGCAACAACCATGATATAAATTACAATATTACAATATATACAATATTGCAAACTAACAGAGCAGGACAGTGCAGTACAGTTTTGGCCTAATTTAAGAAACCTCCAAATTACCCATTTGTCACAAAATTAAAAGAAGAGGTCAATTTATAAGTGAAACTGGCGTCTGTTAAGTAACTCTCCTTTATAGGAAACTTTTAAACCTTATTCCATGAAAATACATTGATTAGTGGTTATGGTAAACACCCCTCAAAGTCCAACTGACTACTGACTTAAACAATGTGCCCCTGGGAAGACACTTCATCTTACGAGGGCATGATGTTTAAAATCCAGGTTGTAATCACTTAAACAACCAGGAGAAGATGATCATATCAGGCAAGATTGACAGGTTGTTTATTAAAATGTCTCTCGGGCCCCCAGAAAGCAATGAAAAGCAATAAAATCAGCCAGTCTGGGACATGATAAGGGCCAGATGGCCAGCTGCTGAATGCTACCTGTCTTCACCTCTATAGTGATTTATCCTTTCCGTCTGCGCTCTGCTTGCTATTTCACTTAGCAATGAGGAATCACTACTCCAACCCCAAAACTGACAGTCACCTCTGGGAAGCTATTGCTTGATAAACGACTTTGTAAGGCTGCTGGAAGCTTGGAGCGAGGACAAATTTGGTGTTCACTCCAGATATGTTTACAAAATTCCTCAATGTCAGTGTTTGTTTGTGAGGAGGGGTTAGGTGACGAGCAAAAAATGTGACCCTAAGTTCCAAGGCAGCTGAGCATTGCCTCGCCTGGGACATAGAGCTGACAGTGATGAAGGGTAGATGTTCCTCTAAGGAGACAACGGGAGGGAGGATTATGGAAACCTCCTGTCTCCCAATGATATGCCTGTGCTCTTAACAGAGACGGATGTAGAATAGTATCAGGTATGTGTCAAAGAGGGCTGGATTGGTTTTGACGTCTCAGAAATAACATTTATGATACATTTTTACAGATTAATGCACACAATTAATTTTACAAGAGGTTTGGTTGAGTGACATTCATGCAGCAAGCAGGAATTTCCAGAATTAGGCCTCGGTGGATAGATCCAAGAGACTGTCTGAGCATGGGCTTGACATTTATTGATATGGAAAAAAAATTAGGTTTTCGAAAGTTTATGGCAAATTTATTTGAAACATAACCAGTGTTTATTTATAGGTTTGTTTCTTTCAAGGCTAAAAACATCATATGACTAAAAGGGACCTACCTAAAGCAGTTATTCCTTCGAAAAAATAGATATTTCTTGAGCTAGACAGCAGTAGCATTTTCTTTAATTACCTAAAACATATTCCTCCAGTTAGCACATCTTGGGATATAACCTCTTGCTATTGGAAATGATAACAAGTAATAAAAAAATTACAAACAGCAGACTTGATGGCCCCATCGAAGATGCCCTTGACCCATGAAATTGAATTTCGTGTGACTGTAAATTCTCCAATGGTTGGGAACCTGTGGTTTTTTAATGGCCATTGCATTAGTGTGTGTGCCTGAAGCCCATAAAAACAACTGAGTAGCCGTTCAGTGGTTAGCAGAAAAGTGCAGAGTCACAGCAAGGCACCAGCACCAATTACCAGCCAAGAAACAAAGTAGATGCAGCAAAGTAGTCCCATATGGACTGGTGGTATGTTAACAGTTTTGATAAAGTTCTGTGTACTCAGAGTAGACTGATGATATACAATTAAAATTATAATTACCATGTACTATCTCAGAAGGTTGTTTTCAATACAGTTTATTTATTGGCAGATTTACACAAAAACTACCTTAGCTTATTTTCATGAAAGTTGGTGAAAAAGTGAAGCAGGGATAAAACAAAAACCCATTGAATTGCCTGCACCATTAATACTGTAACTCCAGCAGTGAGTTGAATTTGGAGGGACATTTGTCCATGTAACTTCTTAATCACCTTCCTGAGTTTCAACAGACAAGAACGCCTCGGATCTAGGAGAGTTAAAAGCACCTTAAGACGTCAGCTCTGTCATCTTGGTTTTCCATCTTGTTGGTTTTTGGGCAGAAAAGACATTTTTTCCCAGTCTTGTCATAGATCGATACCAGGCTTCACAAGCGTAATCATGCAGACTTTTGCTTTATGAAGGAGTTTATCCATCAAAAGCAATTAAAACCAGCAGGAGGGAATGTCACATCAAAATCAAACTTGGTACATTTCAAGGAATGTGTAAAATAACATCTGGCATGTGACCAAGGCTGAGCATGACAAAAATACACATTTTTACATCATTTTAATAGCTTTAATAGCCTCTTGGGTGAATGCAGCATGGATGAAAAAGAATTAGCTCAACTTCCTTTTCTGTAACTGACAAATGCCCATTGAACTGTCAAGCCCCAGTGGCATCTATGGATCTGAGGCTCTCTGCCTATATCTCTGGAAATATTCATGTTTCAGTAGATCGTACGTCTTACCTTAAATGCAGATGTCAGAAAATGATCGGCAGTTGCACAAATTTCATATAAGATGCAAGAATTGCAACTCTGATGTCATGACCATGTGGCTAGAAGCCATGACAATTTATCTGAAAAGCCTTTTGCCTCAGTCCCCAAGGTTGATCACTCCTAGGGAGACTGAAGAAGCAGTGGCTAAAGTGCCTTAAGGAGGACGGCATGTTAATGTTCTGTCAAAGGTTGGATTTGTTCATCCCAGGTGGAGACAGATCCTGTGATTATGAGGAAAGAAGTTATTCTTCTCTGTTCTTCTTGCAGGGTAGATATAAAATACCAATACACAGGTAATAACAATACATACACAGGTAGTCATAGAGTCGCATTTACCGGCACACAAGAAAATTCGTTAATAACCATTTAAAAGATTAAAAGAAGTGGGACTGCAAGTATATATATACACAAGTATATAGTATATATCATGCCCACCTAAAGCCATAATTCTACTGACTACTAAGTTTCTTGTTTCTTCTTGGCGGGTTGTCAGCAATGGTGGTAGTTTTATTTAAAACTTTTAAATTAACTGATTACTACATTTGAATGTGACAACATTATCTTTATGTCCTTTATGTATGTGGGTGCATAAAAATGTTGTATTTTTTATAAAGCTAGCTTCATATTTCTAAACAGAAACAGGTGGTGCTATTACCCAGAACTGAGAACAGCTTTCTATGTGACCACTACTCATAAAAGTTCCAAAAATAGGGTGGGAAAGGGGGTTAAATATAGTTCATGTCATTTTATTTTGGATCTGATGACTCTGTTAAAGTCTATGGTTACCTCTGGGTTGCAAGAGTGGGGTACAGTTGCCCTCGTTGCTGAATACGACCTAAAAAGCAGTAGCTGTGCACATTAGGGCAGTAACAGGAGAGGAGAAAACTATCTACATGACGCTGTATGTGAAATTAATAAGTGGGACATACTGCATGCAATTCAAAACTGCTCTTTTTGTTCTCGTTCCTCATGTCAGCACAATGACCAGAAAATGCCTCATTTTGATTCCAGAAAATGTCAAAAAGAGTGCAACAGGTGGTTTAAAAGACAGCTGGCAAAATGAACCACTGCTGACCTTTTAAACATTGTGGTCACATGGTCAAAAGATGATGATCAGTTAATCCACCCCAATTACTCTGATATGCCCCCTAGATGCCGAAGACAGCGTGTACACAGCAGATTCTGCTGCTGCGCGAATTTCTGGACACAAGCAACTGTGGAGTGAATGTCCAGCAGTGAGGAGTTTCAAACATGCATCCATGTGGGAGTGAGGGACAACGAGTGGAGGGTGGAAGGGGTGAAAGGCGGGGCACGAGTTTTTGCTGGCATTTATCCCTTCCCCAGAGGCACTTTGCAGTGTGCTGGCCCTGCAGCAATGCTGAAGCCATCTGTGGGTTCTCTCAGCAGAGGCCACGTAAAACAAGACGTGTGCTGTGGTTTGACCTTTCACAGTCCTAACTATAATATTATCATAAGTTGACTGATCAGATTGCACTTTTCCCTGTGGTTGGTTTCAGTGTCCATATGCCAAAACCTATGAGTGAAAGTCTATATGTGGTATATGGTCAGACCTGCTGAAGTACGACCAATTATCATTATGTCAGGTTGAGAAAATGATTAAGACATGAATAACTATATACAATATACTTTTAGATTTTGACTCCCATCATTCCTCTCCTTTCTGGCCCACTTTAATTTCCCCATGCTAAACGTTAAGCAAGGCATAATATACTAATGTCTTTAGGAAGTGGCACCACTACACGTTAACACAGTGTGAAGGATTTGCTAAACTTTGTGGTTGAAATTACAGTGCAAATCTCTGAAGCATTTAATGCAGCCAGGGATAATATACAACTATCTGTCAATACTAAAGGCTGAGCGGCCAGCACTAATTGAGGAAAAAGAATTATGGGTAGTAGCTGGCACAGTACACCTCTCTGCAGTGCCAATGCCCATTCCAATGGTGCCACAATGAGGCTTAGGGAGAGTAAGATACTGTGGCTTTTGGACAGAAATCAAGTTAGGAGGTCAGATGTCACTCTACAGTTTGAAGGCTGCTGTTTAGATAATGCATAATCTGTGAGAAACTGGCCAAATAAACCAAAATGTCAGAGAAAGGGTTGTCTTCCTTTAAGCATATCAACCATTATTGCTACTAAATTCCTTTTTCACTTGTTAGTCTCTTGACCATGCAGCAAAGACTGGCTCACTTTTATTTAAGTGGACTTAATCTGTTCATTTCCACCTAAATACTTTATAGTTGGATTCTAGTAGAGTAGCTTTGCATGATTTAAAGTTCACAATAATGCACATTTATCCTATACTGGATCATAGTGGAGTCTTTTTGACTGAAAACAGCATTATAGTCAAAGGTACCCTTTTATTAAGGGTGCAACGATACTCGTATCGATATTGAACCGTTCGATACAGTGCTTTCGGTTTGGTACGCATGTGTATCGAACAATACAAAATTTTTAATTTATTTTATCAACTTTTCTTCTGACGTTGCTGTGGATCTGCGTTCGACTACTCAGCCTAGGCTGCACTGTCGAGCGCAGATCCACTGAGCGCAGCGCAAGCTAGCAAGACAGAAGCTTAGCTCGTTGCAACATGGTAGATTGAACCTCCCCCACCCTCATTCAGATATGGCCTTTGGAACTATTTTGGTCTTCATGTGAAGTATGACCCTGAAGGTAAGCGCATCATGGACAAAAGTAAAACAGTATGTCGGATGTGCCACGCAATGCTCAATTACATGGGTGGGAACTACTGCGTTAGCGCAGTTTGCTTGTTAACGTGTTGACGCCGTCCAGCCCCACGCACGGGGCGATCCACGGTAGCTCGCTAACGGAGATTTGCCGTGTTGTGGCGTTAATGTCATTTCAGATTAACGCTGACAGCACTAGTGGGAACACAATGAATATGACTGCACATTTACTCCGACATCATCCTAGTGCAAAGACAAGTGGAAGCAGACAAAAACAACAAGCACGCATGCTACAGACTTTACCCGAGTCATTTAGACAGCCGTTAGCACGTGATTCTCCTTATGGGGACCTGATATGTTTAATATGCTGCTGAGAGTATACCCCAGAAGAAGCGTATAGTATAGCTTTTATTTTGGAAAGAGCCATTTCTCTGTAATAAACTCTCTTTTCCAAATATGAGGGATTTCTCCATGAGATATTTATTTTTTAATTACTTTGTCGTTTCAGCAACATTAAATTTAAAAACTGTACTTTTGAGTTAAAATATATATTTATAATTTTAATAAATGACAAATTAAAAAAGCATGAACATTTTTTTGTATCGAAAAAATATCGAACCGTGACACCAAAGTATCGAACCGAACCGAACCGTGAATTTTGTGTATCGTTGCACCCCTACCTTTTATGCAAGCTTTCTTCTGAATTCCTACTCGTCATAAATAGAAGTTTTCAACAGCAGGTGATTGGAGCTTCTGTGTTAATAGTAGCACAGATCTATCTACTTATCTGCCCATCTGCCTGCTTGAAACGTGTCTATTTATTGGTACTATTTGGTACAATCAATTTATTTATCTGGTACTGTTCATCTATTTATCTAGTACTACCCATCTATTTGGTTCTATCGATATATATCTATTTATCTGGTATTATCCATCAATCCATCCATCCATCTGGTACTGCCTGTCTGTCTGGCACAAACAATCTGTACATCTGATACCATATGTATCGATCTATCTATTCATCTATCCATCCATCCATAGATATATCCGATACTTTCTATCTGGTACTATTCATCTAGCTATCATCTATCTATCGTGTACTATCCATGTATCCATCCATCCATCACCCACTTTGTACTAATCACAAATCTAATGCTATCTATCTTTTAACTATTCATCCATCTCTCAATTTTTCAGGTACTATGTATTTTTTTGTATCTATCATTCACCAATTTGTTTAGTTCCATCCATCCATCAAAAATTTATAATATATAAGTAACACATGATAGTTCCTCTTTGCAAAGACATTACATTAATATACTTTATAAGCTTCTTAAGTGGTTTGTTTTTAAATTCTCATCTCAGTGGAAACACCCCTAGACAAAAATCACATGTCTGATCATAATAGTGCAAAAACCAAGCAGTTAGCATTAGTCTAGCTAGCTGCCTGTTACCAACTTGATGTACACCAAGCTGATTATTCATGGCAATGATCAACTTCTTTAATTTGATTCCTAACTGTGCAAGCAACAACTTTTCTCTGTCAGGATATTTTCATAACAGTATCTGACTAGCTTTTGGATGTGCTGAACCATTTAAATAAGTGTGATTTCATTTGCTGATGCCTTCAAAGTTGATTTACTTTTTGCAACTTTTAAGTGCAAAGCGGTTCAATACAGCAATGCATGAAGTAACCCCCTTTCCAAGCTCCTTAGACCATGAAGTAACCCCATACAAAGTTCTATTGTCTAAAATCTATTAATGTGAATATTAATGTGAATCCCGCCTTAGGACTATGGTATCTGCGGTGATTGGATGGTGTAGTTTTGAAAGACAGCCTCCCTAGTTTTGGCTAAAGATAACATAATAGCTGTCTTGTACTGATTGTCATGATTTAACTTATATTTCAAATATTCTTAACCCTTCAATATTGTTACAATGCTGGGCTTTTACATTTTGTGTGTTTTTAATGTGGTGTTTTTGTTGTTCTGTTGTTGGTTTTGCTGACCCACCCAAAGACAGTGGATGAAAATTTGCTTTTAACCAACTTGGAAACATATCAGCTGGTCTGATGAACACCAAACTCCAGAGATGAAATTTAGGTCAACATGGAATTGTGGTTGTTAGGGGAATTGGCCAAACCCCTAACAGCCACTTCAGGCTCACTTGGGAGTCAATGCCATTCATTTCCAAAGTGAGTCAATTCCATAGACACCCATGTTAAAATGTCCAACGTAACAGCGTAAACATGTTTACAGCCTTATACAAAAAGGGTTTTGATACTGTGAGAACATTACCTGTTTACCTGTCATCAAGAACTTCTGAGCCAGTCTAATCTCGGTCCTTCCACCAAAGCATCACCCTGTTTTTTTGAGGCTCTGTGGAAATCAGAGACCACATTATATGCTGAATTTCTTTTCATAGCAGTTCTGAGTCTAATCAAATCTTGTTATAGACAAAACCAACAATACAAGTTTCTAAAAACACATTTCATGATTGCCCAAAGACCAGAAATTGGGGAAAATATGTTTATTTTATGTATTCTGGTTATAACAAATTGAGAACACTCATCTACATTATAATGAAACAGCAATTTTATAGATATGGTCAGTTTGTTAGAGCTCTAAAGGTCTCAGCAAAGCCTTCACTTCCTGTTCTGTGGTAGGAATGTCAGTTAGGTGCTGAAGAAAAGGGCGTCCATGGATGCAGGTGTGGTTGGCGCCACCCAGCTGCTGTTCCATCCGCAGGAGGGTTTCCTTCACATCTTCTCTAGATAAATTTGTAGGCAGCTGCCGGGCAAGTCGGACTGCTTCACCCTGTGAGGGAAAAATTCTAATTAAATTAAACAGCAAAAATATCACCATGATGCTGTGTTCATTTTGTACTCAGAGCAGCTCTCACTTGTAGATAGTTTGTGACTTTCAATGGCCTACACTCCCGCACAGTTCTAGCTTTCTTGTGAAGAACTGCAGTCAGGATCTCCCTGAGGTCCTCCACACCGAGGAAAGGCACGCAGTCTGCCATTGCTGTCACTTCCAGATGTCTCTCGGCTGATGTGACGCCTGGCCAAAATAAGCAGAAAACAAGGATTAATATACTCCAGACGCTAGTACTATCTCCAGGAAAGAATAATAAATAAATATTGTGGTTTACAGCCGAACTGTTGACCAAGTCAAACAAGCAGAGGGCCAAATGGAGTGTTAAATGACTAATAGAAGCCCCAGCAGACTGGAAGGAAGCTGTCTTGTAGGGTGGAAGAATGATGGCTTCTCATTTCACGAGGAAATACTGCGAATCATGCACAATTTATTATTTTTAATACATAACTTTGGATGGTAAAAAAAAAACAAACAAAAAAAAAAACCCCAGAGAGCCAGGGACAATTTGAAATCTCTGTGCAGAGAAATACTGCAGGGTTCAAATCATTCTCTATTCTATTAAATATTTATATGAAAATAATAGCTTAAAACAATAAACTTACCTATGGCAGTAACACATTTACTTTATATTCAGATTTAATTTAAAATATCTGAAAAATTATACACAAGTTTTGGAGGATATTTTCAAGAATATAACAAAAGCAAAAGAAACTCAGCAGATTTCGTGCACTGAAAACATCTTACATGCACCGCTGCCTTCAGTCCAAGCACACCCACAGAGGCTGGCAGTGCCAAATGAAAATTCCTGGAATTTTTTAAAGGGCAACCATTCTCATCACCTGCACACTGGGGTACAAACCTACTGTGAGACCACGCTGTCGGGCAGAGAGCCAATGTCAACTGAGGTGAACCATTCCAGCAACAAAAACAACCAATACTCACAGGACATTGTATACGCTCTGCAGGCAAATATTGAAGAGGTAACATCAAAGCATGGATGAACGAGGTTTAACTGAGGAAGTCATTCTACTTTACTCTGACATCATGTTTAAACATTTGCTTGGTTTTAGCTTCAGTCATGAGACACACTGGGATAAATCCTCGTAGTCTTATTTAATAGTCTCATTTCTTTCGCTCATTTACAGGTCCACATTTTTATTCTCGGTCTCTATTAGAGTAGCTCTGAATGATTTACAGTTCAAAACAATATTTATTTATCCTATAGTTGGGCTTGGTGCTGATAATAAATTAATCTACTGCCTTAAACAAGACCCCATAGATTTGAACTACAGCCTGGATATAAAATAAAATATAAACATTCTGTGTCTAAAAAGTAAAGTCGACACTGACATGCCTTAAACCTTGCACTCTTTCCAATAGCCAGCAGGGAGCAACTCTTGACGAGCAACATTTTAGGAGCTGGTCTTACTGAATGAATTTAAGGTGAGTTTAGGTGACGTGGAGGCAGAAGCTAAAGTAATATTCAGCCAAATTTTTTTCTTGAATATTAATAACCCTGTTTTTTGCCCCAATATAAAGACTTACACTTATGTTTTCAGTGTCAATAAGATTACTCATAGATTTTGGTAGTTTTTGTATTTTGCAGTTTATCGCCTTTACATTTAGTATGCTTGTAGTACACATTTGGTATACTATTATGTATTTTTGTGTGCCTTACTAGTCTACGCAACCATCAATGACTGTACTGTTGTTTGTCTTGGCCAGGAAACTCTCCCCAATGACAATGAGAAAGGGATGCTTTTACAAAAGAAAGCCTCAAATCAGAAGTAACTGACCCTCTGGTATAACTCTCAAATGTGCACCTTAAACCAGATAACTCGTAAGCTGGAGTGGAAATGGCATCTTACTAATTTAGAAGATCATCATTTAGCTTGGAAAAATAGTTTGTTGCACTACAATAAAATCCTCCGTAAAGCTAGAACATCTTACTATTCATCAGATTGAAGAAAATAAGAACCCTAGGTTTTTTTCACCACTGTAGCCAGGCTGACAAAGAGTCAGAACTTTTCATGAATTTATTCACAAATAAAATTTTAACCATTAGAGATTAAATTATTTGTAACCATCTCATAGATGTATGATAAACCATTTAACTGAGTTAACTTCAGTGATTACTTTCTCCTAATAATCAACATGTCTCCTAGACCCCATTTCTACAAGACTGCCCAAAGAAGTCCTACCATTAATTACTGTTTTAGTCTTAATTATGATCAGTCCATCTATTACTGGATTACTTACTACAGGCCTTTAGTAATTCACTAATTAAACCATAACTTAAAAAGCTAACATTTGACCCAGCTGTCTCAGCAACTTAAGCTAAACAGAGAGTCTTCTTCACACACTAAGGTTAATTATGGAGTTCCACAGGGTTCTAGGACCAATTCTTTTTACATTACACAGAATCTATCTGTGTAATGTAAACAGTATCATTAGAAGGCATAGCATACAATTTCATTACTATGCAGATGATACCCAACTTTATCTGTCTAGGACGCTAGATAAAACACACCAATTAGTTAAGCAGCAGAAATGTTTTAAAGACCTGGATGACCTCTAATTTTCTGCTTCTACAATGAGATAAAACTGAGGTTATTGTTCTCGACCCAGAAAATCTTAGAAACAAGATTTTAACCCAATACTTGGTTAAAACCAATGGATAGTATTTCCTTGGCTTCCAGTAACACCGTGAAGAACCTTGGAGTCACTTTTGATCAGGATATGTCCTTCAAAGTTCATAATAAACAAACATGTAGGACTGCTTTCTGTCGCAGAGTAAGAGTGAAAAACTAGTCAATGCATTGATTACTTTTAGGCTGGACTACTATAATTCATTATTATCAGGATGTCCTGAAAGCTTCCTAAAAAGCCTTCAGTTGATCCAAAATGCTTTAGCAAGAGTACTGACAGGGACTAGAAAGAGAAAGAATTATTCTCCTATACTGGCTTCTCTTCACTGGCTCGACTTTAAAATCCAGAATGAATTGAACTGAATTAAACACAATTATGTTTTTGATGAAGTATTTTCAGTATTTATATCAGACACATTAAAAGACAGGCACTCAAACATACCTGAATAGAAACTAAAATGTGAGGTTTCTACAACAGAAAAGGTGGTGGTAGAAATAAAACTTCCACAGGGAAGGAAAAAAACTTTTAAAAACATTATTGTTAGGTCTCAGTGACCACTGAAAATCAGTTTAGATACTATTTGAATATCAGGACCACTTCCAAGTGCTGAGACTTGATTCTAGAAGGATTTTACTTATACCAACATTACTGCATTATTTGGCTGTTAACATTTACCACAATATCTCACAAATTCTTCAGGCTTTTCATTGTTGAAATGCATAAAGTTAAGTAATCAATCAGTAATCTTGGCAAGTTTAAACTGAACATTTGGAGGTTACTACTGAAGACCCTTAAAAAACAAAAACACTAGAATTGAGAATTTATTGTTTAACATGATAAACAACCTTGTGAAAGACTGGGTGTTTTTCATTTTACCCACAGCTAATCCAACACAGAGAAACTCTGCCAGACATAATTGCCTGTAATCCCGTTACGGGGACTGTAGGTTTGACATTTCTAACTGCTGAACTATGACATTAACAAAAGCATGAGTCACAAAACAAGAAACTTCTTGCACACAACTTGTTTACTTAGTGGACTTTTTGTTTGCAATATTTACATTTTCCTCATGTAGCCTGGAGATTAATATTATTGAATTTTATCATCATCCTCATGATTTGTTCTTCTAATTTGAATTCTGTGGAGCTTCTGCTTTTATTTTTAGCGCCCTCTAAGGGTTATGTAGGTAGATTGCCAGGAGTGGTATTTATTTCAGGCTGATTGGATTTGTCAGACCCTGATGAAATCTTAAAGTTGATATGTGTTGGTTTATTTTTTTCTTCCAAGCTGTTCAAAGAATAAAATTAATCTCTCTTTTTAACAGAAGCCAGAGTGCCTGAGTGGTTTTCTGTGGTAATATCTTCACAAAATATGTCAAGCAGGTTTTCCTGGATTTATTCTTTGTACCTGGAGTGAGTTTGACTTTAAAACCATTTGCCACAAGCCTAGGATCAGAAAAGAAGGCGGCTCCATTCAGCTCTGGCCTTTGTTTCTCCATGCTGCACAAAGCCTCTGTGTATTCAGCCCCTCCAAGGCTTCTAAAAAAAGAGAAAAATTATATTTTAACATACATTAAAAAAAAAACAAAGGTAAAAATGTTCTTTCTTACTTAGCTCTCAAATATGTGCATACATTTATACAAAGAAACTGGCTGCGTGTGCACTTCGCTGGTGAAACGTGAGTGATACGTTACCCATCTGTTAACTGTATAGGGTTCTGCAGACTCGCTGCTGGAAGTATATTATTCTCTAGAAGTCTCTTAAACAGCAAAGCCTCCTCCACTCGAAATGGGTTTAACAACATGAGCCTCTGACCACATAAAATGACCCAGGCGCTCTGAGAGGCCAGCCGGTTTACAAGACGGAGGCCCTGCGGCGCTGCGCTGCTCTGGGATGAGAGGCGCTGAAGCTGCAGCCGGAGGGCAGCCACGCTGCAGGGGAGGGGCTGTGAGGGCTTAGGAGCAGGGTTCTTCATCTTCTTCTGAGGCTGAGCGGCGAAGAGCTCGTCCAGCAGCTGCTGGTTGGACAGCGGGGCCTTACGTTTCTGACCCTGCATATGGCTCCTCACACCAGGCTCTCTGGGGCCCTCAGCTGAGGCCAACTTAGTCCTTTGTTCATGATGTTCCAGGTGTTTTTTTGCCTTCTCCTCGTACCTGCAGAGTTAAACCAAGCCTTGTAATGGTAGTTATGGCTGTTTCTGCTATTAAATCTAAAACGCTGTCCTAGAAAGTGTGCATAAATGAAACAAAGAGAATGAAATGAGATAAGCATAAATGTGTATTTTTGGTTGAACATAGTGGAAAAACATGTCAAACATTGAAAAGTTGGGATGGGGCAAACAGAAGACTGTAAAAGAGGTGGTGGAGTATCTCACAACTAATAAGGTTCAGGACTAGCCTGACTGGGTTGTTTTTTTGTTCTGTTAGTTTTTTTTAAAAAGCATCCCTGAGCAGATAGGTCTTTCAGAAGTATTTAGGGAGTATCTACAGTCTGTCTACAGATTGTTCATGAGTTCAACTAAATAGAAATAACTTTTCTTGATGCAAAAAACAACAAAAACAAAAGAAAAACACTTTTTGGGTCATATACAGTTAATAACATCATAAAAGATGAAAATACAGAGCAGGGATGTCAGACTCATTCTGTTCATGACCAAACCAAGCCAGTTTAATCTCAAGCTGGCCAGACCAGTGAAATCATTATCTGGAACACCTGTACATGTAATGAAGTCTGGATTCTGAACCATTCATTTACAAAACAGAGAAGAATAAGTGCAATTTGAACAATATTCTGTCTCAGTTTTTGATATTAAACAATTTACTGTGGTTACAAAGAAACACTACGTTGCTGTGATAAAGCAGGCTGAAGATAATGTCTTTATCTGAAAAAAAGGTGCAAAAATAACATAACAGACTGTAAAAAGCTCGAAAACTGTGCTCTGTCAATCTGAATATTTTGTACTTTGTGTGCCAGATTCAACACTTCAGCAGCTGGAGCTTTCAGCCAGATATAGTGAAATCTCTGCAAGGAGCAAAACTAAAAAACCAGTACCGAATGTTCACAGTATTCAGCCTTTGGAAAGTACATCATTAAAATCAGACGTGTGGTGGAAATCACTGCACATGCTCAGTAAAAAACAGGGTCAGTGAACACAGTTCAGCACTTCTTCCATAAAAGTCAGTTAAAATGTATCCATATAAAGATAAAGATAAGATAAAAATGAGATATGATCTCTCTCGGGAGGAGATTTTCTCTCAAGAAGAAAATTAATTCTTGAACTATTTGCCTACACAATCATTTAAAGAGTGGTGAACTGGTCAAACAGTCAGCTTCTTTGGGATCCCAGCCTCTCTCTCAGTCTTTGAGAAATACCACATACTGTAAATGGTAAATGGCCTGCATTTGTATAGCGCTTTACTTAGTCCCTAAGGACCCCGAAGCGCTTTACACTACATTCAGTCATTCACCCATTCACACACACATTCACACACTGGTGATGGCAAGCTACATTGTAGCCACAGCTGCCCAGGGGCGTACTGACAGAGGCTGTAAGCGATGAAAACCCAAAATAAATAAGATAAGTTTTTCGCTCACACATTCTTACAGAGCGGCTCCAATCTTCTGAAAAACTTAGCTTCTCCAGGATGCTCTTTTTATTACCAATCACATTAGGAATTCACCTAATCAGCTCTGAGATATTTCATTTAAAAAAAAAGTATTTCCTTTTTTTAGCATAACAAACTAAGTCTTTTTTTGTTGCTTGTCACATCATTCAAAGTGATCTGTATTTTTGCAAATCATTGTAATCCGTTTTTATTTACAATGTACTCAGCATCTCAAGGATTTTTTTTAATGGGGTTATAAATTACATCTGAGTACCACTATGTTCCCAGAGATCATGTTGAGAAGTTGACACCAGGGTACATTGGGTGCTTTCCTTAACAAAATAGTCATTTTATCAACTCCTGTTTCCATATACTGCATCTGAGCATTAGGTCTGGTGCTTTACCACCTCATTATTTAAATAGCATGTTTCACAAATTCATGTTAGCGTGCCACTTAAGTGAAAGGTGCAGAGTTATCTTATTTCACGGTTAAGACAGCAGTGAAACGCAAGTCTAAACAGATGTCATTTTCCATATGCTCTTCCATACCTTATTAAAAGATCCCATAATCTGCTGATACACACTTTCCAACCTTGCAATTACTTTAAATTGGTATGCAGCAATCTTACATAATTGGGTTCAAATGTTTGCAACATTACAGTGTAATGTAGTAGCTCAGCAGTTAGAAATCAAATTCTGACATGTACCAATGCGTCTGGGACAGTTTCTAAGTCACTAATGACAAATTGACAAATGACTGAAAAGTACTGCACACGTTTAATGCAAACCTTGAGCCAGGAGGATGACAAACTATTCTACCAATATTACCGTCACTGGAACAATAGGTCCATAATAGCTTAAGGGTTTAAATCCCGGCCAGAGAATGCATCCAGTAAGGGTTCCCCAGGCTAGGCCCTGCCATGCTACTCAAGGCTACTTTGGAACATGATAAGAGACTTGTAACTGAAGCCACGCTAGCTCAGACATCACCCGGATTAATAAGGTCTGGGTCAGGAACCAGGATATACTGATGAAAAGTGTGCTTTTGGAACAAGGCTATGGCATAAGCTGGCATGGGATGACAATAGGGAACTGTTGGAAAGCTACTTTTAATGCAACTCCAGTTAAGGGGGAAAATGAATGGGAGAGTGACCCCCAAACTGGGAGAGTGGCTCCAACACATTCCAGGAATGACATTCAACAGATTCCAGGAATGAGATGTCCAAAAAAGCGTAGTCCCAGGAACAGTAAAGATACTGCCCTAGACACTCAAGCCCCTGGTAGAGGAACTGAGATTGAAGGACAAACAAAGAGCGCCCGGAGGGCAAGTGGGGAATTTTTTTAATGTATATGCACATTTTATTGCCAAAAGTATTTGCTTGTGTGCCTTCACACGCATATAAACTTGAATGGCATCTCATTCTTAATCCACAAAGTTTATAATAATGTGGGCCTATCATCGCTAAGATAACAGCTTCAACCCTTCGAGGAAGGTTTTTCATAAGGTTTAGGAGTGTTTACTGGAATTTTTTGAAATTCTTCCAGAAACACATTTGTGTGGTGAGACACTGATGTTGGATGAGAAGGCCTGGCTCAATCTCTGCTCTTATTCACCCCAAAGGTGTTCTATTGGGTTGAAGTCAGGACTCTGTGCAGGCCAGTCAAGTTCTTCCTCACCAAACTCAGTCACCCATGTCTTTATGGACCTTGCTTTGGGCACTGGTGTGCAGTCATGTTGGAGCAGGAAGGGACCATCTCCAAACTATTCCCACAAAGTTGGGAGCATGAAATTGTCCAAAATGTCTTGGTATCATGAAGCTTTAAGAGTTCTTTTCACTGGAACTATGGAGCTGAGGCCAACTCCTGAAAAACAACCCCACACCATAATCACCCCCTCTACCAAACTTTACACTTGACACAATGCAGTCAGTCAAGTACCGTCTCCTGGCAACCAGCAAACCAAGACTCATCCATCAGATTGCCAGACAGAGAAGCGTTCATCACTACAGAGAACGTGTCTCCAATGCTCTAGAGTACAGTGGTACCATGCTTTACAGCATTGCATCTGACACTTTGCATTGTGTTTGGTGATGTAAGGCTTGGCTGCAGCTCCTTAGCCATGAAAACCTTTTCCATGAAGCCCTCTATGCACATGTCAAGGCAGACGAGCTAATCTGAAGGCCATATGAAGTTTGGAGGTCTGTAGCGTCTGACTTGGCAGAAAGTTAGTAACCTCTGTGCTTTATGCCCCTCAGCATCCGCTCTATGGTTTTATGTTGTCTACCACTTTGTGGCTGAGTTGCTGCTGTTCCCAATCACTTCCACTTTGTTATAATACCACTAACAGATTACTGTGGATTATTTAGCAGCGAGGCAATTTCACGACTAGACTTGTAGCACAGGTTACATCCTATCATGGTACCAAGCTAAAATTCACTGAGCTCCTAAGAGCGACCCATTCTTTCACAAATGTTTTCAGAAGCAGTCTGCTTGATTTTATACACCTGTGGCCATGGAAGTGACTGGAACACCTGAATTCAATGATTTGGATGAGTGAATACTTTTGGAAATGTAGTGTGCAAGTATTTTAACCCTTTTTGGATGAATATTTAATAAGACTATCTTCTTATATCTTGTATCTTGCCGACAGGTATTTATATTTTATAGCTTATTAAATAATGCGCATAACTGGCCAGGGACTGCAAAGAGAGGTAAGAGCTAAGGCAATTTTTTTGTGTATTATCCTTTCAAATTCAAGAATAAAACTAAACATTTGCTTTCTTTTCTGTTTATTTATTTTAATATATCCGTCCTCATCTAACCTTCATTAATGCCAATCCTTTGACTCTGAGGGGAGCCGGGGTCAAACACAAATGCTCATTACCTCCATGTGTGCTGCGCCAAGTCTGCCCTTGACTAGCCAACTATGTGTCAGTCCTCATGCCACTTATGCGGTGTAAGTGTAGGTGAGATTTTTAAGTGGACAAAGGGACATGTGCGAGTCTGGAAATGGTCTCTAATTAAAATTGAGTGAACAGGAGTTTATATCAGTGAGTATAAATTAAATCAATAGTTAATGCCTGTGTTTAGTCGATATGCATGGGAAGAGAAAACAAACTTGAAGCTTTAATTTGCCAAATTTAAATAGAAATGAGATGTGACCCTCTGGACAGACCAAGAGGGGACATATCATCATTAGGAATACCTGTTGCACTACGGAAATCTATTTTACCTCACCCCCTATTAGGCAAAGTTGTGTGGAAATTAGAAATACAGCTCGTATCAATAAAATTTCCACAGCAGGCCTCTCACATGCAAATGGCAGGTCAGACTTTCCTCTCTTCCATCTCTGCCTTGCAAATAACAAGAGATGGAAACTCAGAAAGGTGAAGGTCTGGAAACTCACTTCTTACGGTCTTCCTCCCTCAGATTTTTCCACCTCTCATGGATAGCGACGCTGATGTCCTGCAGGCTGGCTGTGGGTTTCTCTCTCAGGACCTCAGCTCTGGCTTCCTTCTCAAAAATAGCGACAGGAGACAGCGGTGCCCTCATGGTGCGGTTGCTGATCATGTCATAGGCTGTCAGGGCAGCTCGCTTCTCCGTGATGGCATTTAATGTCTTTTTGCTTGAGCTGCTCTCACTCTTGGCCTCATCTGGGACAGAGTGATTCTGCTTTGTAGGTTGATGAATTATGACAGGCTGCAGGGGTTCTCCTGATACCGGGTCAGTAAGAGCGGTCCCCCGGCTCCAGTCCTCAGCTGAAATTTGGACTTTGCTTATAGTTGCAGCTGTCATTTTATTGTCCACAAGTCTCTCCGGGGATTTGCTTGCTGGCTTTGTCACCGTCTGAGACATTTCATCATCATAAAGAGAAAAGTTAGACTCAAGATCAGCTGGAATCTGGTTCACAATCCAGTCATCCGCTATAGAAGAAGAGGAGCTGCAGTTTGAGGCCTGGCGGTCCAGCGAGGTGTCAACACTCGATTGTTTGGGTCCATCTCTGGGGACGCTATCATTGCTGTGACTATTCTCTGCATTTCGTTCACTGTCAGCCTGCAAAGGACTAGATGGCGAAGGAAATGGCTCAGAGCTGAGGTGTTTGTCAGCTGGGAGATCAGCGTTAGGCCGAAATCCATAGAGAGAAACCAGCAATGCCTCTACTGCAGTCAATACAGTCTCCTAAAAAACAGATGACAAAAGGTCAATTTCCTTCCTCAGGAATCTCTACAGCCAAACAAATAAACTGCAACTCACTTTGATTAAGTTTGAGCTTTGTGGTTACCTTGTTATGAAGAAGAACCTGAGTCTTGTCTGGCGTCAGATTAACGTCCACCGATGAAGGTGGAACAGAAATTTTAAGCATAAGGGTGGGATATCGATTTCTGGCTTGGTCGTCTGCATACTGAGCAGTATAGTGCTGACGCAACAGCTGATGGCCAATCACAAAAAAATAAAATTTGCAGAGAAACAAACAAAAAAAGTGTTTAATCCATAAAAATGTATTTATTGATTGTTTTATTCAAAATGAGTTTACCTTCATTATTTCTTTGTGCTGGACTGGCCGGTTGTTGACAAATATGAATGTTTTGTCAGGGTTAGATGTGCTCGTAGAGGAGTAATCAGCTCCAGGCTTTGGGAAAAAGCCCTCCAAAAGAATCTGAGAAAAAGAAAAATTAGTTATCCAACACAAGGAAGGCTAATAAGAAAAGGTATGCCATGCATTAAAAACTAGAAATGAGTCAAACACGAATAAAAATCCAAAAAGAAACAAAAGCACTATAACATCATTCATCTATTTTCCACCGCTTGTATAGGATGTACAGCAGGCTAAATAAAGATCTTGCTCTTCCCATTACCTCCCCAAGCTCTTTCAAGGTGATATGGGGATGTTCCCATTCCAGATGAGATACATAATCTCTCCAGTGTATCACTGGTCTGCCCCAAGATCTTATACCTGTTTGGACATGTTAGAAACACCTCACCTAAAGGGGGTTTACAATGCTAACTGGTCAGATGCCTGAACCACGTCATCTGGCTCTTTTCAGTGCGGAGGAGCAGTGACTCTACTCTGAGTTCCCTTCAGAGGAAGCTCACTTTTGCCATCTTATTCTTTCAGCCATTTATTGCTTGTGGCCAGGTGAAGGTAAGACCAACCAGGTTTAAGACATTGGCTTCACTTTTCATAAAGTCATAAAGTCTCTCCTCACACTGTGCCAGAGTAGCACTAAAGCCACATTTCCATTTCGTCTCTCTCTAATTCTGCACAGTTCTGTTGTCCATATATTAAGGTTATGATATTTACAGGTTAAAATGATCAGACTCATAAAAGAGGACCAAAGTTCCCTCTTCTACATGCAGGCCTGTTTCTGGTGCTCAGCATTTTCCCATTAAAACTCAGCATCATACATGATGACCTTTCACCCAAAATCATGCCAGAGGGGGTCCTCATGAGCTAAAATCGACGACTCAGCATAAACCTCAACAACTGTACTTAAAACTCCATTATGAATGCAAGCTAGTAAGAAATTATGGAAAACTATTAATGTTCAGCAGATCACGAGGAGTGAACAGCTATGCTTGTTTCCACATGGTCTCAGGCTCATTATTAGCAGCAGCGCACGCCAATGAAGTTAATAAATGAACTGCTGTTTCAGGTCAGGGCACATATGCGTTTCTCCATTTCTGCTCATTAGGGTCACTTTATGAGTGTACGAATGGCACCTCTGGCCCTAAAGGGCCTCGGCTATGTGTAGTCAAGCTGGCAAAAAGCGAGTGTCACATTTTGTTCTGCAGAGGAACAGCTCTTACAGCTCTCCCCTAGCGTGGGTGGAGAAATTGTCAACTCGGTCCCCTTGATCGCTGAAGCTTTGTTCTTAGGGACAAGGTGGAGAAAAGTTCCCTTTCATTGCTACGGGGAGTAAGAGGAAAAGGTGAAAGGTTGTTCTCATAACCGGGCACCAAGCAGGAAAATAACAACAACAAAGGGGAAAATGAGAGAGAAACAGGGTGAAAAGGGCTGCTCCATATCTGTCAGAATAGATTAGTTTGGAGCCTGACAGCAGGTAGGAGCCACATGACACCTACCGTGACCAAGCAGAAAGTTACAGCTCGACGGTAATTCAATTACAATCTGCAGAGCAAAGCTTAGCTAACAAAAATCACTCAGCCCTCATCAGGAAAGCACTCAAGAGAAAAGGGCAAAGAAATTGTTGGCCAGCCACCAGCTGACCACATTTGCTGGCTTGAGACCAGGCGTTCATGATGAGGTTATTAGCTCACAATCGAGTATAACGTGCATGCTCCCATTTGCTCTGCAGAAATTATCCATCATATCCAGGCATTAAATATAGTATTGGCAGCTAAAATTAGACCTCCCTAAGGGCAGCAGGACCCTAAGGTCGTAATCATTAATCATCACCAGTGCAGATCTGGTTATTTTTAAACTTGTTTTCAAATATTTTCTTAGGTTTTTGAGCGCCAGTGTTGCATAACATTAGCAACACTGACTCTGAGAAGTCCTGTTATGCATGCTGCAATGTTACACAATATTTTAACTGATCTGGATCTCAGGATGTGTTTGTTGACATCAAGCTTTCAAGGTGAGCGAGGGGAAATTGTGCTTTTCGAACACAAACGTCCGCGTAATGAAGGGCAACGGGGCCACAGGAGAAACAGCATGTGGTTCAAGCAATGAGTAGATGTGTGCGCTTGAGGTGAGACAGGGGCAGTGTGCAGATCTGAACTCATGACAATCGTCCGTCAGGGTTCTGTGCGCTTCATGCCGTCTCTTTTGTTGCAATATTAAAATGTGAATTTGGGACACAACAGGGTTAACAACCGTTTGTGTTCATCTTGCAGAATTGCTCAGCTTTTCTCCAGTTTCTACAGCTTCCCCTTAACTAACCTCCGGTTGCTCCTGGTGATGGTGGCAAGGGATCAAGTTGGCAATAGCACCGGGCCCCAGCGTGGCGAGGAGGGCGCTTCTGTTATCGGCCACCTTGGCCTTCTGCCAAAGGACCACCTGGAACGAAATGACACCCGTCCACCTCCATGAGTCCTCGTCAAGGTTATTACAGTTTTTATTTATTAGCTTTGACTTAGATTTGACAATTTAATTTTCGATGTGACACATTTTTAAAGTGTTTTGATATTTTTTAAGTGCTATAGTCTGTGTTTTGGTCTTTTCTATAAAACCGAATTTTTGTCAGGGCTGAGACTCAAAAAGGTCAGAAAAAAGTAGGAAAAGAAGAAACAAAGGAACTTTTGGTAAAATACACATATATGCACATAACAATATAGCAAAACAATAAAGAGTAATGAAACAGGGATTCGTAGTTAATTTCACATGAGTAGTCTTGCAGGGCCAAGTTGCAGGTTGTCCAATGGTAGTTGGAAAACCATGACTGCTACAGGGAAGCAGGAATCAGACTATTAAGCATGCTGACTGCCAGAATGAATTTTTATATATATATACATATATATATATATATATACATATATATATATATATATATATATATATATATACAGTGAGGGATTACGTTTATATGCACCGACCTCATCATTGGAACGGGATGCTTAAGACAGAAAAGAAGGAAAAGCAAAATAGATCCACTGTACTAAAAAGCAAGTTTCATCGACAATCACACTGTATAAACCCCCTAATGCTGTGAAAATGTTTAACATAATGTAGTAATTAAAGCTTGGACAAAAATTAAAAACTAAATAAATTTAAAAAGATTTCTCCACATAAATTTCTAAATGTGTCAATTTTTCAAATAAGTAATCAAGAAAAAAAAACTCAATTTCAGCAGTACCACAGTTCAGAAAATATTTTAGGTGCAAAATATGTTAACATCACTATGTGTCTACCAGTGAATTTATCTCCTGGGTGTTGATTTCTAAAAGCACACACTGTGTTGCAGGACGTGTCTCAGATATTAAATGTACAAGTTGGCACCTGTAAACGGATAACTCCTGTAAACAGTTCCTGAAGAAACTATGAAACATGACACAAGCCAAATGGCAGAGCTGGAGATAAAGGATAGGGGGCAACTAAGTGCTGATTGCACAAAATGGGTTCAGTACCCTCCCCTGACGACCTCCAAATTGATTTCTATGAAAGCTATATGATGGTCGTGTGCTCCCTTCCCTGACCTGCACCACCTACACACTTCTGTGTACAAACTGGCTGCAGCCTGAAACTGAAGCCGAGGTCAAGTCCGCAGCTGCGATCAGCAACTTAACTCAGGCATTATAATCACCCAAATCGCAGCCACAGTCAGCTGTATTTGTGTTGGGGTGCCTGATGGGTAAGAGACAAAAATGTCTATGTAATGAAACAAGTGAAAATAGCTTAAATTTGGAGCTGTGGTGAACAGGAGATCACACAACAAACTCTTCTGCATTGCGGATACTCCTGACCACTTTATTCACAGAAAGCAGCACTTTCTCCAGGACTCTGCTCCACTACTACAGGAACATGCAATATTTTTTTTTATTTACTTTTTATTTATTTCCTGGTCTTGAGTGTAACCACTGGTTTGCACTTTATTGTGAACCCTCTGTATTTCCATCCATGAAAACATCTCTTGATTGTAGACTTTGACTTTGTGTCAAATGATACATCCACCTCCTCATCTAACCTTCTTGACTTCGTACGATGTTGTGAAATTGTATTTCTTAACCATAGAAATTATTCTGTGCTCAACCACACTTGTCTTCTGTAATCTTTCAGCCTTTTCGGTGTTGCTGGGCTGGCTGGTGTATTAGTTCCTTTTAAGCCACTTCTATAGCTTTTGTTCTCTCTAATAGATTGATTTTGGTTTTTCAGCCTATCGATGACTTCATTCATTAGCATCTCACTGGATCTCATATTGGCAGTTCCAGTAAAAAGCTACCAAATGCAAGCCCTTAGAATACTTTCAGATCTTTGGTCTTTTTAGACTGTCATGAAATAATGAGGGAATAGGCCTCACCTGTTCCAATACTTTTCTTAAATCCCCGTTTTCCCTTCATACAATGTAATGTGTACAGAGGCAAAGCTCCAAAAAAGAAAAACATCCTTGTCCAAAAACTGTATATAGTGCTTTTTGGATCATATTTTTCCGACATATTGTCATCATACATTAAAAATACTAACTCTTACATTATTAAAAATACTGACTCTATATATGAGAACCAAGAGTTTTGTTCCATGTTGTCATACCTTTACCTATTTAAGCCATTTTTTAATCATATTTTATTGTCCCTTTTAGTTCTCAATTTATTTAAAAATGGTCACCTTTTTTTTTTACTGCTGCACAGGCCTTTCCAAATTTGGGGAATAAATTAATAAATATCTAAATAACCTAATAACCTATCTAATAACCCTACCCTACACTTCTAAATATTAAAAAAAAGACCAAACACGTCTCTGGTCTAAAACCAAAAATCCCACAAAATGATTTCATTTTACTTTTCAGTTTTTCACGCTGGAAAACATGCAACCTGAATATAACTAATGAGAATTAATGACTGTTGTTAGGTCAGTGTTTATTTATGATCCATCTCTTCACAGTTAATTAAATGACATTAGACATTGTGAAAGATGATACATTACTTAAGTACACATGTTATTTATGTTCAGTTAAGCTTGTGTTAGCCAAACTCATCCAACAATCAAATTGCTACCATTTGCTAAAAGAGCCAAACAAATGGCAACACATGTTAGGGATTCACGCCTCTCAGAGCATCCACTGATGTTTGCTCTTAAAGTAATTTGGACTATAGCATTCTCTGCAAGCCCAAACAATGATGCCTGCTACATCATGCTGTAATGTTCATGGATGCACTTGGTAACATTTTTCTTGCAGCAGCATCCAGAGGCACTGTGGCTCCAAGGCTGTAAATTGCCCCCAGACCAGGCATGAATTCAGTCCCTGGATCTGGATTCATTTGTGAGTTTTCTTGAGAAAATCAAGATGACATTTCACATGTTTTTTTAAATTAAATGTTATATGCATTTGTGAAGTGATGACGCAAAGTATTTTGCAATCAGGGCTGCTGCCTGATTAAAGTAAATATCAATCACAATTATTTTGGTAACTCTGGCAATTACAGTAATTTTTCTTAATGCAAAAAAAACAACAAAAACAAAACAGCCGTAGATAAGAGTGAGACAATAACCCTGATAAGACACAGACAGTGCAGGGAAAGGCATACAAAAGCGTCAGTGGCCTTGTACTAGGAATTAAATCAGAATCGATATTATGATTGTTTAACACAATCATTCTCAGAAAACAACAGTGGATTTATTAAACTTTGAAAAATAAATAAAAGCATTAATGTATTATTATTAGACTTCCATGAGCTTTAATTGTAATTCAACTAAATAAACTCAACACTACATGAATGCAGTAAATCTGCTGCAGGCTAGTGGGAATGTGGCAGAGAGTGAATCTGGAATTTTGTGATCGTAAAAGTAAAGGAAAAGGATGTGCTAAAAGCTAAAGCGAGAAAATGATTGGAAAACTGAATGTGGCACAATAATATTTTGATCTATATTACCTTCTTTCAGTAAAAGGTGGAGGGTAAAAATATAGCTGAAATTAAAATTCAATTAACTGCACAGGTAAAACAGACCTTCCAAAAAATCCCTGAATTCAGATCCAGATTGACTCCAAAAGCCAAGCCCCACTTCTGGTCGAAACTTAAACATTTATGAAGAGATTTGCTTTAAGTAATCTTGCTACCAAACAAACACTAGAGCTCTCTCACTTAATGACATTTACCACTAAAGGAGATCCTCAAATATCCAGAACATGCTCCCCTTAAATTGTTAGACATCTCTGTTGTGTGTTTGCCATTCACAGAGGTTTTGTTTCAGCAATTAGTTGCATTAATTATACTATTTTGATCACCATCTGACAGACTGTTGCATCACAAGTATTTGTAAAATGTCTGCAGGTTTTATTGTACATCATCTAATCCTGTTTGACGAGATTCTCATTCAAACATTTCAGAACAAAAGATTGAGGTTCGAGTTTCTCAGATGTGACGTTTTTATTATTTTAATTTATTTTATGTCACCATTTCTTTAGTATCTTTTGGTTTTGGAGTATTTTACTTATTTATGTACCTTGAAGCCAACACGGATCAAAATCTCTTTTCTTTCTCTTTAAGAAAAAGTACAATAAATTGTACAAAATAAGTCATTCAAAAGAGATACGTTAAGATTTTCTGACATTACTAGAACCAAAAAGGACGAACATAAAAAATAATAAGGCAATTAATCAAAGCTTGAGCTGTTTCTGTTTAAACTCGGCTGTTTGAACCTTACTGGAAACAAATATATTCTTTTGCATGTTTTTATTTTAAGTTTATTTATTAATGAGTGAAATTTTTATCAACCTGAATGTAGAAAATGTTCACTAGTCTTGCAGTGTTTCGGTTCGTCTTTCTCGCCTTGATAAAATCTTTAGTGTTTCTGGAGCGCCTGTAGAAGCTAAATGAAGATTTTCCATCACACGTTAACAATTTCACAGCTCACCGACTCGCATTAGCACTGACAAGAAACCAGCAGGAGGCCAGAGACAATTTTTGTCTTCAAACAGGTCGGCCAAGCTTCTCGATATTTTCCTGTAATTGTCCGTTTACACATCTGAGGACACAACCACAAGGACAAAGGGCAAAAGATGCCCGAACATCTTACAGCTGTAAGGAAATCTGGATGAAAAAAAGAGTCTAATGGCTTTATTACTTAGCTCTCTCTTCCAGTATTTAATCAATTTTTTGTTTGATTTTTGTTAATCCCCCCAAATGGACCAATATACTACTCAATAAAAAAAAATACACTTGTGCATTAAAACTAAAAAATATTACTTAATGCATTGCATGTCTTTGCACCCCCCAGATACAGTAGGAGGAGTGATAGTAATGGCATTAATCAAAATAGTGAAGACAACTTAACTAACTGACAATCTAACAGTATGTAATCCTAAAGAGGTTTTCAGAGTCTTGATACATGTCAGTGTTATCAAGATGGCTACAAAACAGGATATTTATTTTCAAATCCTTAATTTAATCAGTCTGTTTTACTGAGACAGAGAACTTTATCAATAGAGACCTGTGTATAAAAAAGGTAAACAACAACACAGACAACACACACATGCCGTGTTTTCATATCTTTGTGGGGACATCTAACTGACATAATGCTTTCCCTAGCCACTTACCCTAACCATCAAAAAATAAATGCCTAATCCTAACCCTTAGCCTAAACCTAACCGTAACCTAATTCTAACCCTGACACTAAAACCACATTTTGAGTCTCAAAAATGCCTTAAAACTTATGGGGACTTATGGGGATTTTGTCCCCATAAGGGCTGCTGGTCCCCACAAGCATAGTAGACTTCCAATTTTTGGTCGCCACTAAGATATGTAAACATGGTCTCTCACACACACACAAACACACTCTATACATGGTCACAAATAAAGTGAAAGAGTTGCAGATACAGCAGCTAGTTGCATCTATAGTCCCATCACACATACATGCCATATTAATATATAAAAAACTGAAGGGGATTTTCAGCTAAAGGGAATGTCATCTGAAGGCTAAGGCGGACACCTAGTGGTTGCATCAAGCTAAAGCTTTAAATCAGGGTGCTTGCATACAAAGGTGTCGTGTTTTTGTGTAACCACAGTGGAATATGACTGATACTCATCTCCATCTTTACTTGTATAAGCGTCTTAATCACTTCCTGGCCAAACTTGCGTGTGACATTAATCTCCAGTAAAGCAGTAAAGAGTAATGTGGTGTGACTATGAGGGAAAAGTGCAATGTTACTATTTCTGTGGTCTTAGTTTTGAACTGCCAGCTATGGGAATGCATCCACGTTACTTGAGAATTCATAGGTTTGCTGTTTGAATCAAGCTTCAAATTGGATTCCTCCATCAGCAGATGGAGGAGTCAAATACCACCCTCTACCACCATCTGCGCCACTTATTGGACAAGCTTACAATACAATACCTTAAGTTCTTTATTGCATTATATTTTGATTTTTATTCATTAAATACATCTTTCTTTTTTCTATTTAATTGTAATAATAATAAGGTGCAATAATAACAATGTGCAATAAGCATACACTTATTCTTCTTTTTATTACTTCAGTTACTGTGTTGTGTTGTGTTGTGTTGTGTTGTGTTGTGTGTAGTGCCGACGTGGGACAGTTTTTCAATTTCATTGTACTATTGTATTATGTATGACTGTGCAATGACAATAAAGAGTTATCCTATCTTATCTTATCTTATTTAGACCTATTTTATTCTGTTATTTTTAATTTATTTTATTAAGCTTCTTTACTTAACAGTTTTAATTTGTCTTGGTATATAAATCTATGTTGCTGTTTTTCTTCTTTCATCAATCTTTCTTTTTCGTTGTATTTTTATTTGCATTTTTTGTGGGGTTTTTTTTTTTATTACTTTAATATCTGGTGTGTACTCTGCCTTGCCTGTATGTACTAGCACTTTGTTTTTAAAGGTTGTATATAAGTAATGTTTATTTCTCTTCTTAAGTTGTGTGGAGGAGTTACTGACCTTATTGTGAACGAGCATGAGTCTCAGCTCCGGTTTGATAATGGCGTAGGCCATCAGCAGATCCTGCACCTTCTTCAGCTCCTCTTTGCACTTCTTGGTAGAAGAGAAACACTGACGTCTCACTGGAAGGTTCTTAAAAAGTTTCATTACACTCACTGTCGTCCCTGCAAAAGAAACAGAAAAGAGTAGGTGACCTCAATTAATTTCAAAATAAACTGGAAGTTAAACAGAGAGGAGAATAAGGAGAAAGGTTTTTTTTTTTTTTTTAAATTTGGTCCTCCATACAATCAATGTATTATTATTATTTCTTTTTATTTTTCTTTATTATACTCTGATTTTTCCTAAATTAGGTTTTTTTTCTATTTAGTTGACCTTTGCTCTTCTCTATAGTGTTTACCTTACTGAACTATTTTTGGTTTGTCATATTTCATTTTAATTTTTCTTATTGAGCTAAACTATTTAAGAACTTTTGTGATGGGTGGTGTTTGATGTTTTTAAATTTTATATTCATATTTCCATAAAAGTAAAGCACTTCTATTTTTCCAATAATAATTAATGAACAGCACTGTTTATAATGTGTCTGCTGGCTGATTTTGTAAACATCAATATTAAGTTTCCTGTTCAGCGGGATTAAAATAAATTCTGCCCTCATATCTGAAGCAACTTCAGTTTCTTTTTTAGATATTTTTAAAAAGGAAGCTTTCCTTGTTGCTCTGCTGTCTGTGCCGTACCTTGACCTAAATGAGACGGCTTCTGGGAAACAATTTTCCCTGTCAAGTCCATCGTGTACTGGGTGCTGATTTCATCCTCCTCTGTCTTTGTGGTAACAGCCACCTGAAGGGAAATGACACAAAACTTCAGTTTAGCCACACTGAGCTGTCAGCGGCTGTAATTTACACAGCACGAGTGTTTGAGTCCTAATAGAACACCTCAGCCACGGCGCAAATGGAACCCAGCGCCTCCCCTCTGAAGCCGTACGTTTCCAGATGCTCCAGGTCTTCATGTCTGCAGATCTTTGAGGTGAAATGTCTCACAGCCATCACAGGAGTATCTACAGCTTTGATTCCTTGCCCGTTATCACGAACCTCTATGCGGTCCAGGCCAAAATTTTCCTAAAATGTCAATAAAATTAGTGCAACATGAAGGGAAATCAAACTCAAAGCTGTTACGATCTGAACAGTGACTCCAGCAGCAGTCAAAATGCTCTAATATTAATGATTTATTTTCACTCACATCATCATTCATAATCATTGCATCATTAATGTTAAATAAATATGATTATAAATTCAAGTAAAATACACTAACAGGGGTAATTAACTGGAGGAAATCAGACTGGTTACTGCATTTGCTTCTGCATGAATCAAGCTTTTTAAATCAATACATTTTTTCCCCCTGTAACATTAGCTGTAATTAAGTACTTTACCAGTTTAACATCAATGCTTGAAGCTCCAGCATCCAGGGAATTCTCGATCAGCTCTTTGACAACATTCACCACAGAGGTAATGACCTGGGAGCTGGACAGCAGACGCACGGTGTCCGGGGGCAGCTGTTTCATGACTTCAGTTATCTGCTAAGGTGAAACATCTGGATTTAGTGGCACATCTAGTCACAAGAATAATGTGAGAATAGCTGGCCAAGGGATAGCCCTTATAAATGTGCTTCTGATCTTTCTTTTGATCCATTACGATAGTGGGTAACACCACATATTTGATTCGGCAGAGTATTATCCTGGATGTCCCCCAAAAGGGGATTTGTGTCCTCTGACCAATTTTATTAAATGTAATATTTATACGATCTTAGTTCTCCACATTTTCAGTGGTGTCAGACTGCTTTAAGCTCATCAGATACATGCAATATGCGCTGAAGTGGGGGTGGACAGGTGCATAAAATTGTACACAAACAAATAAAGAAAAACGTGTCCAAGTATTTTCCTTTCTTTCAGTGTACAGTACAAAAATATTCTTCAGTTTGTCGACACTCACTGTGTATTAGGGGCATGCATGATTCAAACTTTTTTATTTTATTGAAGTCACTAATTAGATTTATTGTATTTATGTGATTTTTAAAAATTAGGAATCCTGTACAAAAATCTCAACCCAGCAACCTGCAGGTTACTCCCTAACGTCTTACACCTCCAGTCTGTATTTTAGCTGCCTGCTCAAACACATCGGGCAATCCCATGTAAGTGTTTATGAGTTCAGTCTCTTAACTTCTCTAAATGAAACCCAAAGAAATGCTGAACCAGCTTCAGTGGACCCTCCTGCAGGTAAAATCTATACATGGAAATAAGAGCAGATATTTCAAGGGAACATTTTATCTACATTAATTAACAACTCTGCCTTGGTGACTGTAGACGGAATCCTTAACTTTTCAGGCGCTTCTGTCAGAAATACTGCTGCTGATTAAAGAAACAGTATTTACGTTTTGTAAAATTGGCTGCTCCTTGATACATGAAAACGTCCTTTTATATCGATGAATTAGTGATCACAGCTAACAATAACTTACCAGCAAAGGTAGTCAAAAAAGCGACAGCACTAAGATATATTCACTTCATTTAAGGCACAATTCATCCACATTTCTTTAAACACAAAATGAAACTGTACTTTAACACTAGCTAACTGCTCTCCACACCTCCTTTAAGCTGCTTAGACTTGCTAGCTCAGATTTAACTTTCAATTTTAGTTCAAACTTACGTACAGATGTTACAAAGCCATTAAATAATTAGTTCAATAGAGCAGCTAAATAATACTAACATAAAACAGCTTCTCTGCTTCAATCGTTCATAACAACAGACATGCAGAGCCACAGGCGGAAGTTACTATTTTCCCGCCCCCTTCGCTGCATATTGATTGGCTATAAGTCAGGCGTAGGCGGAGTCTAAAGAGCAGTCTGGCCGGAGTTAGAGCTGGCAGTTTTGGGCATTGTTTTTCTTATTTCTCATTTTATTTACAATAAATGTAAAACTCAGTCAATTTGTCTGTCGCACCATCTCCAAACCACAATTCATAGCAGATCTCACTACCATCTTCTAAACGTTCCCGTTCACTCTTGATGTTATTCTCTGCACCTCTGCACCTGTGGCAGCTAACACAGAGAGACAGAAAACCATTTGCACCCACACCTATAGGCAACTTATAATCACTTGTTAACCTTACCCCACTAAGTGGTTGTCTTTGGACTGTGTGAGGAAGTTGGGGTACCTATTTAGACATGGGGTTAACATACAAACTCCACAGAAAGACCTTCTTGGTGTTAGGCAACAGTGTTAACCATCACACACCATGCCGCCCCATATTAAATTAAATTAAATTAACGTTACCTGCTTGATGTGACATCATGTGTGCAGGGATAAGAACAGGCATGCCATTTGGACATTTCTTTATTTTTCATTTGTTATTTATTTAAATATTAAATAAATATTTAAATAATTTATTCATTTAAATACATTTAAATAAATGTATTTAAACATTAAATAAATAACATGTATTCTGTTTTTTAAAATGTATTTGGTCATTGGCGTATCGATTGGTGTGAACCGTTAGGGGGCGGGGAAACGGCCTTACAAGTCAAACCGTGGAGTTAAAAATACCCCGGATAAAAACTCCTCCCTAAATCCGCGTTTACTTCCGGTGGTGTCCGTCTACGTCGTGCCGTCTGCACTGTCTGAGAGCTGAGCACAACAGGAGGAAAAAGCGTTTCTCTTGCAGCAGTTTGTTCGTGCAAATACCTTCACTGCTTGCTACTAGTTGTAAGTCTCGCACTCTGGGATTGTGGGAAGTTTTTTTTTCCTTTTTGTATTTAATCGAATTCAACTTGGTTTATGAAGAGTGGTTATTCGGGTCCGGCTATATCCTGGAAAAAAACAATCAAGGGAGGCGTTCCGTGTTTATACAACTAGTTGTGAGGGCTGGGTTGCTGCTAAATACCGGGTTTACACCAGTTTCATAACAAGTGCAGTGAACATAAGTTAACTTGGTGCCTCCTGGGTGATTTTAAGGCTAGTGTGGCGTGCTGTTACACAAAAGTTAAGCAGACAGTGACTTGAGCATTGTTCTGTGCGGATTTTTCTGGGTCTTTCTGTAATATCATCTGCATGTCTGCTGACAAGAGCAGCAGTTAAGACCACAGTGAACACTCTTTGAGACTAATATTAAAATTTGAGTCATTAACCGCCGCACTCAGTGCTGTATGTATGTAATTTGTCCGTTAAAATAACGATGCACTTACTGGACTCTGCTAGCTGTTTTAATAACAACTTGAACTCTGATCTGTCCTTTATCTATTTAGAAAGTGTGTCAGAGGCCAAAGTTCAACCGGTTACATAAGGCCCTCCACCCCCGTTATTGTTATCATACCTGGAGGGCAAAGTACTACAGACATACTTTGATAGTATAATTTGATTTTTAAAATAACAGCTGCACCATATAGAGATCAAATTCATGCCGTTACAGTCAGCTTGTTTTTTCAGAGCTAAACCCGGTACATGCCGTTACTGTGATTATCTAATTATCAGCCACTTTATTAGATACATTTGGTGTTACCTTTTTAAAGATTGGACATTTTTTGTAATCAGAGATGCTCTTGTGGATAATTATTTGAGTTAGTGTTGTTTTTAAGTTGCTGTTGTCAGCTCGAAGCAGATATTTCAACCATATCAACCAAATATTTTCTCTGGATTTTTTTTTTTTTTTTTTTTTTTTTTGGAACGTCTTCTGTGAACACTAGAAATGGTTTTGTGGACAATTTTTTAATATGTCTAAATGCATTTCTGGCTAATTTACTGATATTCGTGTTATTGAGTGTTTTGACTGGTTTATCTATTAAAGGGGCTGAGTGTTGATCATAGTTGACCATCCTATTTAATTTGATTGTTTTTGTGGAGTTTTTGTTTTTGTTTTTTCTTTTTGTCCATGTTAAAATGCAATCAGATTAAAAGTTTCTGCCACTGAACTGCAACAAACCTTCACTGTTGTCTAAGAACTTAAAATTAGTCTTGAATGTAAACTAGACTAAACACAACTGTGGAAAAAAACAATCAAGGGAGGCGTGAAACTGTGAGTTTCACGGAAGAGTTAAGTGTGAGGAAGCTGTCATTTTAAAAAGTTGGATTCATTTTTTTATTTTTTATTTAGCAAAACACATCATTTAGACATATTGTGAACATGCTCAATAAGAGGTGGATTAGTGATGCTGGATTATGGTGCTATAATACACCTCCACCCCTAAATCCCTGCAGTCAGTTTCTCTCCACCTCGATGCTCAGCTCTTTGAATTCCATTTAAACATTCAACCTCCAGGTGTTTTAACACAAAACAGGTGGAATAGCTTTTTTTATAATGTGTATAACGGAAGTGAAAAGTTGTTTTGTGAATGTCTTTCTGTCCACAGACCAGGATGAATGTGGGTGTGGCTCACAGCGAGGTGAACCCAAACACCCGAGTGATGAACAGTCGAGGGATTTGGCTGACCTACGCACTTGGTGTTGGTGTGCTTCACATTGTGCTCCTGAGCATACCCTTCTTCAGCGTGCCCGTGGTGTGGACTCTAACAAATGTCATTCACAACTTAGTAAGTTCAGTTTTCTCTCATGCTGTTTCAGTGCTGCTATCCGAGCTTCAGAAACAAGCCAGGCTGTTCAGGGTTTTTTCTGCATAGAGAAAGGCTGTTTAGATGGTGCCAAAAGGAGCAACAAAAAATATGATTGAGGGGAAAAAATAATGCTGTGAAGGTTTGAATTGCAGTGCATAAACTGAAATTTGACATCTCTGACTTCCAGCTGCTGTATTTCACACAGGCGCTGGACAAGCCAGCTAAACTGCAGTGTTTTGGTCATGATTTTCAGTCTGTTCACGCTCCAAATGTCTTGCAGGAAATGCTCTGAGTTACAGCCCAGACTGACCTGGTGGGTTGAGCAGTAGTTTATTTCAGGTTTGCCAACACTCACTCACATGTGACACGCCTTCGTTAACCTGTTTCAGCAGCAGCTCTGATCCAAATCTTGCACTTGCTGTGTCCAAAGATATAAGGATCTTGTGGATTAACTTTTATTTCCATTAGCGACGTCCCCACAGCAACAGGAAAACCAGCATGTGCTCAAAGTAGAATTCATCCACCGCTAAAGTTTCTCTCCTGCTCTCTGTGCTCACATCAGTGGTATTGTTATTTGAGTGCATTCATAAACCTTTTCTCATGAGCTCGCGTTACTCTTTTTGTCAGACAACTGTCAGACAGCCTTTCAGACAATTTGCTAAACCAGCTATTAAAAAAAAAAAACGAAGTTGTAAAATGACTACTCGGAGAAGAGTCTGAAGTCATAATAGGCTGAAGCTTTTTGACAGATATGCTGATGGTTTGTGGTCAGCAGCTTCTTCAGAGTACTACGCTGGTTACGTCCTGTAGCAGTGAAATCTGGGGTGTGTTTTTTTTTTTTTTTTTTTTTTTTTTTTTTTTTAAATAAACATTAATGCAAACCATCTCTCGCAGTTTCCCTGAAAAGGGCCACTTCACTGAATATTAAAGTCTCTAAAATTTACATTGTTCATTTTAACTAGAACCGTGTCTAGTTAAAAATATATCACGTTGTCTTTTTGATTATTTTTACATAAGTGGGATGGTGAGGTCAGATGCTGATTTTGTTTATTTGTCTCCCAAGTTTACTAGGGATCTGTATTGGTCCTGAAAAAGCCATATTGGTCAAAAGACTGAAAAAGTATTCGCCTCCAAAATTTAATTTGAATACATTTTCTTTTATTAGAGGGTTAATAAGCAACAAAGTTAAAAAATTTTAATTTAACAGATCAAAGTGAGGTCTTCAAAATCCTTCTTTTTGTTCTAACCAACAGTCCGTAGTTAAAATAAATAATTAAAAAATAATTTTCTGTGTTTGGCAAGAAAAGCATTAAATTCTATATTATTTCAAGAAAGTTTTGTGTTAATTCTGATTTCTAACGCTTATCAGTTTGATTCAGGAACCCTGTTTTTTTTTTCTTAAGGCGGTTTTCCTTGTGACAGCCTGATGACTGACCTATTATGATAATTTCCCCATGCCTCAAAGTCTGACAAGAGTGACCTTTCATTGCTGCATGGCTGGCCTCAAATGAAGAGAGTTGATGTGGGTGACGTCATCGAACAGTTTGAGCTCAAGGATTGTGTATCACAGCCAATAAGGAAGGCTATTAACAGTAGCGGCTGAGGTCAACTATAGCCTATTGTTTTCCACCACAATACACCATCAGTGTGGTGATTATTTCTTGGCCGTATGTCAGCGCTTCAGTTTCATTACATTTCCCTCTGTATCGGGGAAGCTCCATCTAAAGCTCCAGTGTTTTGGACACAGACATGTAATTAGAACCTCCCAAGATGGCTAACTTACGAGGGCAATCCCAAAAGTAAGGTATTTATTTTTTGGGAAATACAAACAACCATTTATTTTCCATAATATTCGCATCATTTTAAAGCTTGAAGACTTATTTTTCTACATACTCACCATTTCGGTTGATGCATTGTTGTAGACGCTGTGGCAGTTTTACAATGCCCATGTCATACCCGCTCACGGCCGCTGCAGAATTGCCTACTGGACAAATGTTCTTTCAACTTTGGGAACAGGTGGTAGTCACTGGGTCTGAAGTCCAGACTGTAGGGTGGGTGGGTGATGAAGTTCCAACAAACGTTTGCCAGGAGATCGACATGAACATTGTAAACCTGCATCGACCGAAATGATGATTATGTAGGAAAAATAAGTCTTCAAGCTTTAAAATGATGTAAATATTATGGAAAATAAATGGTTTGTATTTCTAAAACAACAGGAGACCTTACTTTTGAGATTGCCCTCGTAGTTGACAATAAGAGGACATCACATTTCTTTTTGGCTAGTCTGTCAGTACACTATTGACCGCAGTTTCCACTCCACAGGGAATGTATGTCTTCATGCATGCAGTCAAAGGCACCCCTTTTGAGACCCCTGACCAAGGAAAAGCCAGACTTCTTACTCACTGGGAGCAGCTCGACTATGGCGTGCAGTTCACCTCATCTAGAAAGTTCTTCACCATCTCCCCAATTATTCTGTACGTATTATATACCAATAATTCTGTCTGAACCTGTTGTCTTTAGACATGTACCTCCAACCCTGATAGTTCTGTAGACATTACCATGTGTGAGAGAATGCCAAGTGGAAACTTCTAGGAAAATGATACTAGTAACATGGAAGTACCAAAAACTTTGATTCCATGAATGCCCGTTTGAGCCTGGCTCCAACAGTGACACAGACTCCCATGTTAAAATGCTGAACTCTACAGCAGAAATAAGATGTTTACAGCGTGCCACAAAAAAACTTTTAGTTTCTATGGTTGTACTAGAGTAAACCATTAGCCATTGGTGGTAGACTCCACATCCTAGTAACTGCACAGGAAACTGTATTAATTAACAGATAATTAACACACAATTCTCTGGAAGGCACAAACTCTGTGGAGAGGTACAGCTCAGTGACTTCAATTGGCTGAGGTGAAGCCTGGCTGCACATCTCAGCTTCTACATGTGAGTCAAAGAGACTATGTCCCTGAAAATAAAAACATCTAAGCATTACTGGGTCTGAGCAGAGGATATGTGTGTCTTTTATTTTATTTTTTTTTATCCTATAAATGGTTTCAGGACTTTATGTCCCTAAACCCATCATTTTACGTGGTTAGGGGAGTTCCACAGGGTTCAGCATTGGGTCCAGTCTCATTCACATTGACCAACTATGATGTCCGTTTTTATGCTGGTGACATAGTTCTGTACTGTATAGTTGTTATGATAGTGTGAAAGACAGGAAACTATTCATAGAGCCCAGTGGCAGACTGGAAAAAATGTTTTACTTTTTTTTTTTTTTTTTTTTTTACTTTGTGTCTGTGGAAAGTGACTCACTTTAGGAGGCATTGTATTTATTTATCTATTTTTATTTGATTGAAACCAAAATGCTGCAATGTATTTCTAACACACTGTCTTTTTTCCCCACCTTTACAGATACTTCCTGGCAAGTTTCTATACAAAATACAACACAACACACTTTGTCATCAACACTGCCTCGCTTCTGAGTGTCCTGATCCCCAAACTGCCACAGCTGCATGGAGTCAGAATTCTTGGCATCAACAAGTATTAATAATTGTAAATGCTGCGCCTCTCAGCAACTGAAGCTAATTCCTGTGTAGTCTGTACCGCCGATGTGTGTACCAAGTCATACAGTTTGTGTAACGGCCGCTGTTGTCGTATAGTAACACCAGAGGGGTGCACTACGAAACGAGGTACGTTGAGCCTAAAGAGTTTTCAGCGTCATGAAGGTAGCTCTGTTTTTTGTTTTGTTTTTTTTAAACCAGGTGACTCAGCTCTGGGCAGAGGCTACGTTCAAAGTTTTTGTGTAAAATTATCTTTTAATGAGCAGTACAGATTTTCAGCTGAGGTTATATATGCAAAACCTGTTGAGCCGTGTGTTTGTAATGCCGCCCAAAGAAGCTGTGCAGTTTTAGTTGAACAAACTGTTACAGCAACAGGGATTTAAATGCATTAGGCTGGCAATGCAGAAAAAGTGCTTTTATGTTTGTTCATAATTTCCTGCTGATGTAAAGCAGAGTAGAACACTGATTTGTCTGATATTCAGTCAGTAAACTTACTTCCACTTTGAAATGGCCAAAAACTCAAGTGATTTTCATCCTTTGTTATGGGACAGGGTCAGGCCTGAATGCACTTCCTGAGTTGTGTTAGTAATAAACTGCAGCAAAGAGAAAACACTGAGCAGTGTGTGATCGCAAAGTTCCACAGCTCTGCCCATGTTAATCAAAATTCTTAACATCTTTAACGTTTGCTGATCACTCCTTCAAGATCGTTTCCTTGGACACCACTGTGGCTAGTTTTAGATCGCTCCCTGGATTTGAGCTTTGTCGTCATGGCTGACTTGAAATTTGCTCTCTGAGCAAGTTTAAACTTTAGTAGATCTGACTTTTGTTGTGAGGGCTCATTGTGTGTGCGTGAAACTGAACTCAAAAACCCAGTGCCCATCCTAGAACTTGGAAGGCAGTACCTGCAGTTGACCAGTGGTTCACCAATGATTCAGAGATTCTGTCCATCATTATTTTTATTCCCATATAAAATATCCGATCCACTGCAAGAAATACTGTGGAATAATGACTTCACAAACCTGTTGAAATGAAAGCTGGGTTTTAAGGTAGAACTCTCATGGCGGTGGTAGAAAGGAAGGAAAAGATCACACAAAGGAAAAGTTGACAATAAGTGAAGGGGGCAACTAGAGCAGGGTTCCTGCAGACTGATTTTTGAAAGGTGTCTGAATCTGAAAAGGCAGCCCTAGTTTTTATTAAAGTCTCGAAATTCCTCAGATTTGGGGAGGTAATGTAACATCTTGAAATGTGGTGGCTAGTTGGTCAGAGCAGTTACATTGCTCACTTTACTCAGAAATGAAGAAACGTAAATTCGCTGAATATTGGCTCTTCATCCAAGCATTTGTGTATGAGTCACAATATGTTTTGTTCAGGAAGTGCCACAATGGGAATGAAGGTGCGGGGGAAAACCCCTACAAGTTTTGGTTCAGTTGCAAGCAGTTCCGACTAGTTGCCTTACATTGTTTACCTGCATAGCTTAGCTTTTTGCTCAACTACAACTACACGAGACAAACAACATGCATCTAAAGCAGTGAAATCTATATGTAACATTTCTTACCCTGTGGAGGCCTGGTGTCATAAAGCTAAGATGGCAACAGCACATACTTGCACAGACGCAAATTGAAATGAAAGTGGAAAAAGCTGCGATTCAGGCGAACTGGGAGTGATTCAGGACATGATACAGAAACAGTGTGAGGAGTCGGGACTTCCATGGAGCGATCAAAAATCAGCGTGCATGAGGAGGCAATGTCAAAGCAAATGGTTTCATTTTTTTATGGGCAGAGATTTAGAACTTTTGTATTGAGTCCCATCTTTGTAAGAAACTTTCTTTCTGGCCTGATGTTTGGCTCTAGTAATTATCGTAAAGTCTTCACTGCTCAGTGTGATCTGCTCCTTTTTTCTTCAACACAGAGTCGGGATAAACACATCTCACCTTCATGACGCCTGTTATCTCTGCCAGGAGGCCTGGCTGTGTTCAGTTTGCTTTGTGGTGCATCCCTCTGGTTTAAAGATGATATGTCTGTACATGACAGGATGCCATACGCATTACTAACTTATGTGAATATTTAATGATGTATTTTCGGCCTGCGTCGACCTGGGCGGGCCCAGGCATCAGTGAGGCTTTTGGTTGAGTTTAATTTTCTTCCTTTCTTTGCTCTCAGCTCACACACGGTGATGCAAATTGTGTTTCTAGTCACAAAGATGTTGCAAATGTATTTTTCAAATGTGTCTTACTTTGTGAGGGTAGGAGCCCATGGCTCGCTGTTTACCGGTACACTCTGGTTTTGTAACGGGTGTCAGACATTTTCATGCTGAGGAAGAACAGAATCAAGCTCTTCTTGTGCATGATTTCCTTTGTGAATCATTTGTAACCAATCAGAACAGCAGGCTTTTCTCATTGTACTCTTTGTGTGCGTGTGTGTGTGTGGATATTATGTAGAAATGAGACAGATTACTGTTGTCAGATTAAGTGTTTACTGAGGGAGCTCCACAGTGTCTTTGTAATGAACTTACACTCATGTAGCCACTCTCTTCATACTTTGAGGGATTATTTGATTTGTTTTTGTTTTGTTTTTTTTGGCTATAATTGAGGCAGCGAGTCCTACTTTGTTTGGCCATAGCTCGTAGTACTTGATATTTCTGGTTCTTAATCTTATTAAAATGTTTGCCCTCCATCTACTCCGTCTCACAGCTCTTAATTGCTTCGTCGAGTTTCTGAAGTTGACGACTACAATGAGGCTCTCAGGTACTTTGCCACAAAAGTATAAGTCGAGAAATGAGGAAGTCTTTCAGGACATATCAGAATTTCACAGATGTTACTCTTGAGGCACTGAAGAGTAATAATCAGCTGTATTGGATACCTTTGTTTTGGAGTGCTATCGTCACAGACCTATCAGGTTTCATCTACGTAAAGGCATATTAAACAGGAGCTATTCTGTTTACTTCTACCTGCATGTCTTCATCCTTAGATTTTATTATTCAGTTCAAAATAATCCATATTTATCTCATACTGGGTTTATCCTCAGTTTATCCCCTGTCCGAAACAAGAAATTTTAGCCCCTTCTTTTTTAGGTCAACTTTTCCCTCACAACCAGAAGATTTCAACAGCTTGAGATGACCATATTAGTGATACAACCTCTCTATAACTTCACATAGATCAATGAGTAGATGAAAACTGTGAAACAGAATTTGGAGCAATCTGAAGCCTGAGCTGGTCCTGTGGCCTTCAAAATAAATACACCACCTAGAACAAGTTACTTAGTTTAGTGTCTGCTTCATAAAGTTAAGCCAACATTCAGCTTGACTGTATCGGGCGTTTTTAAAGAAACTCCTCATAGTTTAGTTTTAGTCAACTATAATCACCTAAGCTTAAAAACTAAAACACGTGGGGACAAAAACAGTTTGGTTAACTAAAATAAAAACTAGATTTTAGAAAAATTTAAAGTAAATGATTTCGTGAACTTGGAGAGCTAAAATAAAATTTGCAGTTACAGAGCAAATATGCTCAGTTTTACCATTTTTAGTTTTGAACATTTTATTGCATCTTGCCTGATGAGTCAGTGATGTCTACAAGACTGAGAGTCGACTGCTTTCAAAAAGTTCTCTTTTTATTGTAGTGTCTATTTTTCCTAAATCTTGCCTCTGCGTGGGCTCTTACATAAATAAAGCAGCTCATCTACTAACTGGAAGGTCACTGGTTTGATACCCAGCTACTCCAGAGTATCCTTGGGCAAGATGAAAAGGGAAAACAAAAAACGCTTGGACACTGCTAGCACGGGGCACCCACACAAATGCAAAGCAGGAGATGAAGCATAGTTGAATATGTTTCCAAACCAACTTCATTCCAAGCCAAAGACTAGAAAATATGGTGAAGCATATCTTCCCTTTGGTTTCACCTGCACAAGTGCCAAGGTAGGTCTCCCCTGCATAATTGGTTTTCCCTTCGTCGGGAGCAGCGCTGGGCTCTTCAAATCACGGACAAACAGTATCCCACATTCTTGATTTTTAGTTCACAAACACTTGTTTTAATGACTAACTACTCCTGACATTTTGGAGATGTTAGTTCTTTATACAGTAAAGTTACAGTGGGATACAAATAATATCAGGCTGATCCTGCCACGATTTGTTCCCCCTGTCTCAATCACAGACAAACAGTATCCCACAGTTGTTTATGTTTTTGAACCCATTTTGCACAGAGAGGCATTTTTTGAAAAATGTATTGATAGCAATGTTGAATATTATTACACAGGAAAAAAACAACTACACGTAAAATAAGTACACCGTGACGCCTCTGCCTTTCTAAATGGAGGGACAGTAACTGCGTGTGTATATGTAAGCGTGTAAAACCTGCAGATAGTCAGATTAACAGTAACAGTAGCTATTTTGTCTTTATCTGCCATTCTGCAATTCATCTCATGTAAACAATAACGTGACGCACAGCATGACGTGAAAAAAGGCACATACCTTTGAGGTGAGGAACTTTGTATTTCTTGTCCACACCTAAACGCAAAAAAGGAGTTTTAAAAAAAATCTCCGTTTTCGGTGATTCGAAACGCCGTTTACGTGTGGACGAAACAGCTGCGTTTTCAAAAATACCCGTGTAGGTGTGGACGTAGTGTAAAAGAGTTAGTAGTGTACTTTATTACTACCTGTAATTTATTGCAGATTACTTGTATTTGATTAATTGTTTACTAAATGTTTGAGGTGTGAAATAAACCGCAATGGAGCAAAATATGGGTGTGTGTGGTTGGAGGATGTGTGCGTGCGTGTGTGCGCGCGCCGGGGGGGGGCACATTTTTCTTGTAAAACAAAGGGGGGCCTAGCAAAAACAGTTTGGGAACCACTGCTTTAACTGAAGTTGGAATGAATGAATGTGTTTGCAGTAAATAAAACTGACCACTAGATGGAGACGAACACATCTGAGCACTCACTGGTTTTGCAACTTTAGATTAAATGTAATAATAAATGTCTCTCCGGATATTTGACACAAAGGCATATTGAACAGCAGTTCAGTGTTTTAACCCGGAGCTGGTTTGTGGGTGACAATGTATAAATATGTTACATAAGACATGAGGATTGTTTCTGGCAAAGTAGAGAAACAGTTTCTGCAATCAGATAAGACCAAAGCAGAAAACGCTGAATCATCCTTTTCACTAATGTATACTTCAGTCCCCTAACGGGACTGAAGTATTTTTTACTCTTCTGAGCTAATGGGTAAAAAAAACCTAACAGTAGCGCTGTGCAATACTTCAAAGTTTTGTATCAATACAATATGAAAAAAAATTACAGGACGAGTTGCCAATACCTTTAATATAGCAAAACACACCTTTCAGCTTTTCGTGTATATTGAAACTGGCTTTTTTTGGAGAGCAGGAATGAAATGCGCCTGATTGAAAAGCACCTTTTGCTGTAAAACTGACATGATTATCAACACAAAAAGATTCAGACATTTTTCATAGCACATGTTAGAGGTATATTTCTTTTAAAATAAATTAACAAGTAACGCAACAGAGTGGACTGCATACTGAACTTGGCTACAAACAAAGTAGGCTATCGATACTATCCACGAGTATCGATCCAATACCAGGTTATGGTAGATATTATCGATATTTGAATCAATCCCACCTCTAGAGACAAAACCAAAACACAGACTATGAGAGAAGTGGATGTGTTGTGGGGGAAAGAGGGACTGTCATGGGAACATTATGGATATCAAACCCTGCGGCAGCCTGGCGGTGCACGAGGCTTCTCGCCTTCTAGTAGCTGGGATAGGCTTCCCCCTTCCTCCATAACGAAGGATAAGCGGGATAGAATGAATGGACGATTGACTATTATATCACATATTAATTGTCATGATCACGTTTTAATCTAATGCATTTTAATGTACTATGATTACATAAATGACATAATTATGTAAATACATAAAAACTGCTATCAGCCCTATGAATGAATATCATGGCAGAACACTATTGAGATCTCTTTTATTTCCCTCTGTGATGTTTTGCATGCAGCATAGGTTTTCCCACTTTGGGGAGTTAAATAAGTGCGGGAATAACATATCTTTTGTCTAGTGTGTTCACCTTTTTCCCGAAGCCTTCCTTAGTCATCGCATTTACATTGGTGATTTCAGTGTGTCACTGTGCACTCTTTGGATACGCTGACTCACCGGCTGTCTTTCAGTTGTTTCAAATGAGAAGCTCCTCACCTTCTGTTGTGTCAATTTTTAATTTTTAATTTTTTTAAGTCATCCAGACTCTACCTCCAGGAAACTTAAGTTGTGCGGGGGGCACCTGTGACTTTTTCCACGCAGACACATCATCAGGTAGTGATTCAAGGAGTTTGCTTGGTTTGCTTTTGCTTTGTGTTCTATTGTAGAAGCGCACGTTTTCTGTTTCAGCCAATCATGTGCATTTACCTTTGAGAATCCAAATTTGAAATTGAGATTCAAATTCAACTATTTTTGCAGTTAACATCAAACTCTGCAGAGTTATCGTAGCTGTATTAAATTACTGGGTAGGAGATCAAGAAAAGAAGGGATCTCCACAGAGGCTGTTTATGTTAAAGAGTCAGAGTTCTGTGCTAAACCCCTGCCTCTGATGCTGAAATAAAATAATTATTTATTATTATTTATTTGATTTGTACGGTCAGCAAAGAGGAGTGATCATCAGCTGAGAAAGAGCGCTAGAGCTGTGATGATTGCTTTGAGAGTGTTGATGGAGAAGTACCAGGAGAGGAACTGAGGTCCTGCATGAGGAAGTGGCAGAGAAGTATGAGGAGTGTGAGGTGTGCGGCAGGAGTGACTTAGCTTCAAGGGATTATATCAGTGATCTGTTCTGAGCCTTTTCTTGTTTACAGTGGTGATGGACAGTCTGACAGGTGAGTTCAGCCAGGAGCCTCCGTGGACTGTTAGGTTTGCAGAAAACACTGTGATCTGCACTAAGAGTGGAGAGCAATTTGAAGAGAGCCTGGAAAGGTGGAGGTGTGGAGAGAAGAGGAATGAAAGTCTAATAGAAGCTAGACAGAATACATGTGTGTGAACGACAGGGAGACCAATGGAAATGTGACGGTGCAAGGAGCAGAGGTAGTAAAGATAGTCTGAGATGGTTTGGACGTGTGCATGGGAGGTTTAATGGATATACTGGACAAAGGATGCTGAAGATGGAGCAGGAGGAAAAGAGGAAGACCTCAGATCAGGTTCATGGATGTAGAAGGGTTTGTGTGACGGAAGAGAATGCTAGGGATAGGGTGAGATGGAGGCAGATGATCTGCTGTAGTGATCCTTAAAGGGAGAGGCTGAGAGACAAAGAAGATTTATACAATCAGCAGGAATCACGCAACAATCAGGCAAACGGTTATAATTCAAATAAATCCAGAATAAAACAGCAACACTAAGAATCCACTTAGATATTAAAAAGACCAGTTTCAGTCCAGACACATGTGTTTTTCGGTTTTTGAACTCCTAAGTTCCAGAAAAGTGTCCAGTATCTTCATCTGAAAGATTGACCAAAAACTGCCCATCCTTAGTTATTACAGCTGAAGTTAACTTCAGAAAGATTTTCAGAGTTACAGTCCCTCGAAGAACAAAGTTTATTTGAAATTTGGTGCTTCAAAAGTTGCATTTTGCAGTCCTCATAGCTTCACGAATAGTTTTTCATGGCTACAAAAGCTCTGTTAAAAAAGTGCAACCAAATCTATTTGACACGCAAGCAGTGTTGGTCAAGTTACTTGAAAAAAGTAATCAGTAACTAATTACTGATTACTTCCCCCAAAAGTAATCCTGTTACTTTACTGAATACTTATTTTCAAAAGTAATTAGTTGCTTAGTTACTTTTTAAAAACATTATTTACAACCTGAATAGGTAATAAAGCAATAGATCTTTCAGCCCAATTCTACTTTTTCTGCATAATGCATCATATAAAATGTAATCAAATGAAAAAATCTCTTTTTAAAACTAGTTTTAATCTTTTAACTTTATGCATCAAGCAAAAATTAAATTATATGCAACATTCTGCCCTGGTACAGATGTGCCACAGCGGTCATGTCAGTGGAAGAATCCGGGAGTTTCTCTGTGAATTTCACATTCCCGTGGCAGCGTACTCGGTGCTGGCTCGGAGGTTTAGGGTTTTTTTCACTGTAAAAAGTTTTCCTCCCACGCAGTGTACAGCAGATGCTAATGTTTTTGTCACTTTTTACGGAATCAAACTCAAAGTAATGTCACAGTTTAGTATCGCAGCGTGCGTACGGGAAAGTAACAGTAATATAATTACTTTTTTTGCAATAGTAATCCCTTACTTTACTCATTACTTGAAAAAAGTAATGGGATTACACGTTACTGCCCATCTCTGCACCCAAGTGTCACAATCTAAACAATGAACATCTGAGTCATGGGATATATCGCAGTTTCAGTAAACTGCACCAGTTTAATATGCATGAAGTAGAGGAGCAGAAACTAGCATTGCTACCCTGGATGTCTGACCCGGTTTCTGATAATTCACTGGAGAAAACTTCACAAAGTGTATTAAGGGTAAACATTCGAGGGTCATAGCACCATGTGGCATGGGTAGCTGTGATAGGTCTCCTTCGATGAATTTGCATGCAAGGCTCATCTTCTAGCTTGATTCGTCCTGTGTCCTCCTGTGATATTTGTCAGGGTTGAAAATGTCATCTGGACATCTCCTATAAGTAAAAATAAGGCTGCAAATTGCTGGAAAACTGAGGCGAATTAAAAAGAGCCAACTCCCACATACTTTGAGGGCCTGTAACTTGATAAATATTCATAAAAAGGATGGTAAAGATTTGCATGGCTTTATTAAATATACTAAAGTTATCTTGCAAATAAATGTTAATAAATGATCAGTTTGAGTATCAGCGTCAAAATGTGTAGCTTAGATGACCAGAAGTTTGGTTGTTGCCGTTGTTTCCACATTTGACTGGAGTCAAAGTTTTGAAGTTTGTTTCTTTTTCTGTCCCTTTATGACTCACCTGAATTCCCTTGAGTGATGAGCTCCATCTAACAGCCCTGCATACTTCACTAATGAGCTTTCATTTCCTTTTACCGGTACATTATCAGATCGTTGCCCCCACAGGTTCCATTAACCTCGACGACTGAGATGGACAGCGTGCATCACCTGCTCTCCATTTCAGAGCAAATCTGGTCCCGCGGGGAGATGTTCCTAAGTATGCACTCTGTGATTTTCTCTGTTTACTGTTCATGAGGTAAAGTAGCTACAGTCATTATAAGTGTGCAGCAGGGTGCAACGGGTACATCAGCTGGACTGTGTCAGGAACAGAGATAAGAAGTAACGCGTTAAGCATTACTGTAATCCGATTACTTTTTCAAGTAACGAGTAACGTAAGGTATTACTATTGCAAAAAAGTAATTAGATTACTGTTACTTTCTCATAAGCATGCTGCGTTACTGCGTTATTAAACCATGATTTTGTTTGTGAGAGTGTCTCATGACGATGACGTACGCGTGTGAGATATCTGTGGTAGCAACAGACGTGTGTAGATCAACAATGGATAATATGGAGTGCAGGAGAGAGTACGACCATGCAGAGTTTAAGGCTTGGAAGTACTGACATTACTTTGAGTATGATTCCATAAAAAGTGACAAAAACCTTAGCGTTCACTGTACACTCTGCGTATGAAGAAAACTTCTCACTACAGCAAAAAATTAAACTTCAAATCTGAGCAAGCGCCAAGCACTCTGTCATGGAAATGTGAAATTCACAGAGAAACCCCCGGATCCCCCCAAACAGGTGAAAATAGATTTAAGAGCAACAGGACTTAGTGCTGTTAAATCTTTGGTTTTATTTATTTTTTGCTGTGTTTTACTTGCAGAGTGAGTGTAAACACAAAAAAATATTTAATTTTATATGCTGGAATATGGCAGCACGGTGGCACGGTGGTTAGCACTGTTGCCGCACAGCAAGAAGGTCCTGAGTTCAATTCCAACATCAGGCCGGGGTCTTTCTGTGTGGAGTTTGCATGTTCTCCCCGTGTTTGCGTGGGTTCCCTCCGGGTACTCCGGCTTCCTCCCACCGTCCAAAGACATGCAGCTTGTGGGGATAGGTTAATTGGATAATCCAAATTGCCACTAGGTGTGAATGTGTGAGTGAATGTGAGTGTGAATGGTTGTCTGTCCCTGTGTGTTAGCCCTGCGACAGACTGGCGACCTGTCCAGGGTGTACCCCGCCTCTTGCCCTATGACAGCTGGGATAGGCTCCAGCGACCCTGAAAAGGATAAGCGGAAGCGAATGGATGGATGCTGGAATATGCAGAAAATAGGTTTAAATGTTAAACAAATTTCTTCCGATCAGAGGATGCTGCATATAATTTAATTTTTGCTTGTTGCAATGTGCCTAAAGTTAAAAGATTAAAACTAATATAACAAGTTTTAAAAATAGACTTTTTCATTTGATTCAATTTTATATGATGGATTATGCAGAAAAAATAGAATTGGGCTGAAAGTTCTATGGCTTTATAATGTATTCAGGTTGTGCATCATGTTTTTAAAAAGCAACTAAATAATAGGTAACTAATTACTTTTGAAAATAAGTAATCAGTAAAGTAATGGGATTACTTTCTTGTAGAGGTAATCAGTAATTAGTAACTAATTACTATTTTCAAGTAACTTGACCAACACTGGTCAGGAAACGGGAAAGTGGTGTTTTCTATTTATGTGTTGCCGTTTGGGTCCAGTGGAGGGTTATACTCTGTATTATAGAGGGAAATCAAGCCTCTGCCTTGTGGCATACTGCCAACATATATGGCATTGGACTTTATCAGTCTTTGCCCAGTCTCTTGTAATTGTAACTATCTCCAGACTTAGCCAGAGTCATTGTTTTATCAGGAAAAGGATCCACATTCTGCGATTATATCTACAGAGAACACACGGCATGTTTTTCTCATTGTTTTACGATTTGGCTTCTTTCCACATGTGACCTTGTTCCCACTATTGTGTTGCCAGTTATCAGTGCTGATACAGAGACCTGTTAGGCTATCAGAGCATCCACAGTGCGAGAGAAGGACAGAGGGACTGAGGAGAGTGACTCTGAGAAGAGAGGTCTGTGGACGGCAGCGTGAGGGAGTGGCAGGAAAGGAAGGAAGACTGGTCAGGACCGGCAGGGCGGTGGAGAGGACGGGGAGGGTAAGGAGTGGTGGTGGAGGTGGGAGTGGAGCAGAGCAGCAACGAGGGAATCAGATTTCCTAGCATTAAGGCTGCAGAAAGGGGAGGGGAGAGGCTGGGCCAGTTTTCCCTTCAGACCCTCTCAGACTTTAAAGGAGTTGAGAGCTGAGCTCAGCTGGACTCTGTGAGTTTCTCTTATCCACCTCTGAAAAACTGACTTCACATCCCTACTGAGGTTTCTCCTTTAGGTAAGTCTCACTCAGATACTAAATCACTTAAATCCGTTTTTGGATGAGTCATGCTTGTTTTCTTTAGCTCAGCTGGCTGCATGACTTTGCCAAAGTGATGCGTCGTAATGTTTCCTATTTCTGCGTCTGCTTCTAATTTACTGTACACGATCCTCCCTCCCCCAGCTGCTCTTTAGATTTAGATATAGTTTTACTGGACTGGAAAGAGCACTGGCAGTGCTTGTTCACTTAAATCTGTTACAGGGTTGTGTGCAGATGTGTGCAGAGTCCTGGGTAAATATCCCCAAAGCTTCTGGGAACATCGAGCATTATGCATTAAATACTTTTAAATTAAAACTACAAATTAGAGGCATTCACAGAGAATAAAGACAGAAGCTGCTGGCTGTCATGATTGGCCTGTTTGTTCTCAACATATCCCCCTGAGTCATGTCCTTGTGTGCTTGTGTGTCTGCATGTGGTCAGTATACTCCCTGATGAAGTGACTGTGTGTGACTCACAGCCCTCAAAATAAAACATAACGTGAGCTAAGCGCAGCTTAAAAGTTTAGATTTTGAAAAAGGGTGTGTTAACCTTTCCGCAGAGGAGGTGGAAGGACTCGGATGGAGCATGAAAATGTCTGCAGTGAAAGCACGAAAGCATACATTAGTTAATTGAGCCAATAGCTTTCGAAAATAAACTCTGCTTTAATGCTCTTGGATTGAGAAGCAACTGCAAATACATTCCTCGCATCACTTCAAGCATACTGTGGTGAGAGCTTAGATAAACTTACCCCGAGTGGAGGGGAGCTGTGGAAGACAGCAGCTATAGCAACTTTGAGACTAGAAGAAGAATGTCAGCTTTCATTGACATGCAGCAGCCAGTCTGCAGTGCACATCAATAAACTTGACACACTGTGTCAGTTTATCTGCTCAGAATGAGACTCTGAAAGCAGCAGATCATTGCTAAAGGTCAAAGTCCCCCCTAAAATCAAATGTACATGTTTTCCCTGTACTGTGTAGTGCTATGCAAATGTTTATTTGGTGTGAGTTTCACAGCTTTATATCTATCGGCTGCAAAAATGTCTGCTAAATGTTTCTTACATTGACATGCTCAAAGCATCAAATAAAAACATACATTCAAAAATTCCTTGTTATGAATAGTTTCACTGGGGAACTATTTTCTTTCTTCTATCCTGTCCTGTCACTGTATAACAAGGAAGAGCCTCTCCTCTCATTATCAATGGACAGGATCTCCCTCCTGCACAGTGATACCTCTCGTGACTGTGGTTTAGTGGAAAGGAAATACTTCCTCAATGAAACTTCACACAAGATTTGCATTTTGTTTGTTCTCTTTGGACTAACTGATTCCTAGAAAGAGTAATTGCCCTTTTTAAACACCCCCCCACCCACACACACGCACACACACACACACACACACTCTCCTACACCCGCAAGATGGACAAACAGCACTATAAGCCAGAGGAACAACCTGTACATTTGATTTTACTATATATTATATTATTGTAAAAACTATGATTACATTATGCAATTTAAATATTAGCAGACATATAGGCACCTATGTTTGCAAAATAGAGATTAATTTAATTCCAAGAAACTGTTGAAATTGCACTTCTTTTTCCTATACTGAAACATCAATTATCTTATTATATGGTGTGTTTAAACCTCTTTAGACCGTCAGATAGGGAAGTTTCAAAACTGCCGTCTCCTGTATCGTTACACATTGTTTTTGCTGGAGATAGAGTTGCAGAGAGTCAGTGGATACCTCCCAAAACAAACCCTTCAGTTTAAAGTAACAGTAAAGATTTTTCCTACCATCAGTTTCTCTGTAGATTCATTGTTTATACATTCACCTAACAGGCAAAAGATTTCTGGTTTGATCTTGGGAGGAGAAATAAATCCCTTTGGGGTTACATCAGGAAGGGCATAAAAATCAGCCAAATCAAACACGCAGAGTTGCTCACTGCGGTGATCCTGCGTGAAAAAGAGACCAGCCAAGAGAAGCCCGGTCTTCTCACCATCCAAAACACATCACTGCGTCTGGTTGTTTAACTCAATGCCCGGTCGTTATCCAGCACTGCAGCAGGGAAGTGCTGAGTAAGCTAAAGGAAAAAAGCAAAGTGAGTTTGTGTAATGATAAAAATCTGACCCAGAGAACACCTTCTGAACAAACAAAGATGGATATTATACTGTGATTATTTGCCGGCTATTTAGACAAAGGGACTGATTGAACTTTTGCAAAATCGGTTTAGTTTGGATTCAGGGGGAAATATTTGGAAGCACTCACTGACATCTGGTTCTTTTTAGAAACACATTTCCACTGGCATGTGTCGAGCGTAGAGATGGATCCTGAAGGTTCACGTGAGTAAAATTCTATTCGCTCACTCTGCGATGCAGAAGCTGACCTTTAAGCTGACTGCTAAATTCACCCCGGCTCTGATAGTGCAGTGTGTGAGAGGTTTGTGATCTTTGTGCAGGTATCCAAGATGATCCATACATTCAGGTGATGATGGCCGGGTCGACTCTGAGGAAAGTCAAGTCCCGCTCCTGGAAGAAGAATCGTTATTTTCGCCTTCTGGAGGACGGCTTGACGATCTGGTACAAGTCCAGATGGGCGGGGAGAGGCCACTCCACCTGTAAGTGCAGAAGCATACCTGTGTGTAATAACACGTTAGCTCCTTATTCATTTATTATTCATTTGGTAAATATATCATCAAACAAGCCGCTTTCTGTATTTTATGTTGTGGGGTTATTGAACCAAAAAACAAAAAACAAACTAATAAGAGGCTTTAAAGCATATGTAATTTATTGCACATAAAGCTTATGCTCATGACCGTGCTCATCTGATGGGAGAAGCTTTGTACTGAGAGGGAGACGGTACTGGAGAGGGCTGTTAAGATTGTACCTTCTGCAGCATTATGATGCAAACCATTTCTACCCCACTGGCCCTTTCAGGGTCATATAACACCCCTCTTTCTTTGCATGCTCCTTCACTACAATTTAATTTATTTTAGCATTTCCTCTCGAGAAGAAAAGTTGTTGTTAGGATGGATGTTTTTAGGCTGTTTCTTGTGGACAGATCCAGGATAGCTGTTGCCCCTGTTGCTAGTCTTTATGCTAAGCTAAGCTAACCACATTTAGATTTTTATCTACACATTCAGGCCTATTCTCATTCCACACGGTGAGGCCTAATCACGTAAACTAATGTCACCTGGTAAGTAGGGGTTTTTCTGGATAGGGGAATTTTTTTCCTGAAGGCTTGCTAATCATGCCAGCATGCAAAGTCACAACACAAAGACTCATTCTGAGCTAGAAAAATATTCTAAGGGCTTAAAAATGAGAAGCTATAAGGAAGGAATTATAAATACTTCACTCACATCACATTGATGACACCAAAAAGTGTTTTGAACTAATGTTTTTTGGGGGACTTGATCCAGCAGTGCCTATGATTAAACCGCAATACTTTCTTTTTTTATTTACATGTACAGTAAAGGCTTTCCTTTCCTCATTTACAGCTGTTTACATCCTCTAATGATTATTTGTTGCTGCTGTTTTTAAGCTTTCGTGCTCACCTGGCAACTCTGTGGTTACAACACAAGGGTGTAAATTGTGTAACTCCCCAGGCAAAACCACAGACCCAAATGCAAATAAAAGTTTGTGAGGAGGTAGAGCAGGTCCATCTACTAATTGAAGCTTGAGAGCTTGTGCAAATGGGTGAATGAGGCATATTATATATATTATATAGCTTTGAGTGCCATATAAGAATCAGTCCGTTTGCCATTTAAAGCAGTCCTAGTCTTCACAGACTTAGCAGGTTGAGTCTGAGTCTGGAAATATGGACATGGCATACATGAGCATGGTGTTACTGTTCTCATCTAACTGTCAGCAACAAAGCAAATAGGCACATTTCCCAAAGAGACTGTGCTGAGCTTACCTCAGCACAGTGGAGTCCTTTATAAACTGATTACCGACAGAGCCAAGCAGGCTCTAAGCAGGCCTGAGTTTTACTACATAAGAATTGATTATAGTAACAGCCATGGTGGTATTTCTTATGGCTTCATTTGGCCTATAGTGACAATGCTGTCTGGACAGCACAATTCAGCCACAGGCCCATCGCATATTGGCCAAATGACGGGTGCACAGTGGTACTAAGGGCCAGATCTGCCCTAAAGAAGCTTGCTATAATCTATATCAAGCCCACCTCATGACATTTGGACCACATCTGGGCCAAAACTCATAAGAATACAACTGTGCTCAAAACCTTTTTTGCATGTCCCAATTTTGCAATTAGAAAAAGAGAACTTCATAATTTATTTGTTTACATTTTTCTTGCTAAACTCAGCATTTCCTGAGTGGTCATCCACACCCCACAGTCTGACTGCTGTAAACTATGTCAAACCACCTGATGACCTTTAGGCTGCATTTTGTCCACATGACATTTTGCAGCATCATATCTAAACCAGGTTGGGTAATTACTTATAAAAAACAAACAAACTAAGAATAAGCCCCACATCTAAATTAAAGAGCTGTTTCCCCCTGATTGATGATACATTAGAGATACACCGTCTGACCTCCCCAATCCAAGTTTAACCATTCCAGCATTCTTTTGTTTTAAGAAGTATATTTGACAACATATAAAAATTAGTTTGTAGGTTTTCATGCTATAGTAAAACATGAGGGGTTTCCAGCAATGTTTCACAAGCTGGGTCGAAGTGCTCGGGCTCAACTAAAAGTGAGAATATTTGTTATTTAAAAAAAAAAAAGCAAAGTCCCAAGAATTGTCAGTGTGGTGAACATCCGTCTGCTTTAGAAATGAGTTATTGTTTGAAACAGAATAACAGGAACTCAGCTCATCGTAGCTCAAGATCCCACAACACACCTCAGACATATGAAATGCATCAGTGTAAACCTCGAAACACTGAGCTTCCTCCATGTGATGATCATGTTACAGTCTCGGTGACTGACTTGGAAGCGGTGCGTGAAGGACATCAGTCTGAGGTCCTGCTAAGCATTGCAGAGGAGTTCCCTGCTGAACTCTGCTTCACCTTGGTGTTTCACGGCCGCCAGGGAAATCTGGACCTCGTGGCCGAGTCCCCAGATGAGGCCCAGGCCTGGATCCAGGGTGTGCGCAAGCTGATTCACAAAGCTGAAACAATGGACGAGAAGGAGCGGCTGGACCAGTATCCTTTAACTGTGGTGTTTATTCTGGTGTTGGCTGATATCAGACACACTAGCAGGCGTCTAAACAAAGCTCCAAGTAGTCTGCTTTTAACCTTTTTTTCTTTCCCTCTGAGGTTAGCAGGACATTTTTGAAGTTTAAAAACATTTACTCAGCTATATGTTAGATCTGGGTTTTCCTCAGCGTGTCCTCAGGTGGGTCTGGGACTGGTTTCATAAAGCTGACAAAAACAAAGACGGGAAGATGAACTTCAAAGAAGTGAAGAAGCTGCTGAAGATGATGAATGTAGAGATGAATGAGGACCATGCTCTTCATCTCTTCACGGTAAGAGAAAGGAATCAGCAATTAGCCCCGAGCTCTGACTTCAGCTCCCTTAAAAGACTCGTGAAGGATTCAGAGCTGGATTCAGGATTCAGAGAGGATTTTAGACCTGAGATGTTGATGGTGAATTTATTATTAGCTGCTGCAGTGTTCGGGTCAAGGAAGGGATTAGAAATTAATATATCATAGGTACAGCTCAGCTCAGTTTGCTGAACTTACAAAATTGCAAAACATTATACAAAAAATATGACTATTAGAAGAAAATAAACTCCAAATATACAACAAGTAAGAGACTTTTTCTTTTTTCTCCTCAGATGGCTGATAAGTCAGAGAGCGGCTCTTTGGAAATCGAGCAGTTTGTCTTTTTCTATAAGATGCTGACGCAGAGGGATGAAGTGTGGAAGGTGTTCCAGGACTACTCTGAAGATGGAGAGAAGCTGATGTTGGAGGAGCTGCAGAGCTTCCTGAGTGTGGAGCAGCATGAGGGAGAGCAGAGCGCTCAGCACGCCCAGGAGCTTATTGAACGCTACGAGCCGTCTGAGACAGGTAACAAGGTGACACACTGCACCCTCATCTAGAGACCTGCACCTGAGGAAGCGCAGGGCTGTTGCACAAATGCTATGAAATACAGCCACACCTGTTTTCTGTAATAACAGGAACACACACAAGCTGTTTTAGTGTATTTATTGTAAATAAAACCAGAGAAAGCTAATGTGGTATTGACCCAGTTCAAGGAGATATAGGTTACTGCATCATCATCATCATCATTATCATTATTATTATTATTATTAAGGTGCTTTATATTGTAAGATAAAGACTCACAGTAATACAGAGAAAACTCCAACAATCAAACAACCTCCCATGAGCAAGCACTTGGTGACAGTGGGAAGGAAAAACTCCCATTTAACTCGAAGAAACCTCCAGCAGAACCAGGCTCGGGAAGGGGTGGCAGTCGGGGTCGATGGGATACTAAGATAAGAAAAGAATTTTTAAAAAGAAGAAAATAATATGAAATCATAAGAAAATTGATATAAAAAGGAAGCTAATGTCTCCTGCGACACTCTGCTGTTTGCAGATGGGTTTAACATCATGCTGAGTGCAAACCACAAAGATGCTTCAAACAAGATTTATTCTTGTTTGATTCTGAAAAGTTTCCCTGTCTTTACCTCTGTGCAGCCAAGAAGCAAGGCGCCATGTCCTTAGATGGCTTCCAGATGTACCTGTGCTCTCAGGAGGGCTCCATATTCAAACCCGAGCATCAGGACCTTTACCAGGACATGAGTCAACCGCTCAGCCACTACTTCATCTCCTCTTCACACAACACCTACTTACTGGAGGACCAGCTACGGGGACAGAGCAGTTTGGAGGCCTACATTCAGTGAGGACAACCCGGACACACCACAGACACACACCACTTCACACACTTGTCACAAAGTGGTAAATTAGCTAAATAGACCAAAACATTTTTTCTGTATTAGGCTGTGAACCTTTTTTATTTTTGTTTATTGTAACATTTTAACGTGGGAACGTGTCGAACCTGACTCATTGCAGCCCTATTGGTTGTGTGGTGATGACAGGTTAAGAGTTAAAGGAACTGAAACAGAAGAATTCAGACGTTGGCTGTGTGTGTGTGCAGGGCTCTGAAGAGAGGCTGCCGTTGTGTAGAAGTGGACTGCTGGGACGGCTATGATGGGGATCCTGTTGTGTATCATGGTCATACTTTGACTTCAAAAATCCTCTTTAAGGACGTCATTTCAACGCTTAAAGAATACGCCTTCAGGGTGAGCAGCTTATGAAGCACTGCTTCACCTAAATGTACCTGTTTTTTTATTTATCTCTACTGTTTTTTAGCTTTGCAGCCCACTGATCAATAAGCAATTTCCCACTTATTGTTACTATACTGTACACAAGCCCCTCTTTGCACAATTTCCAGTGAAACTAAGAGATCAGGTTACTGTGCTCCTCTTATTGTCCAGCACATTTGGGAGTCTTTCCTTCTAATGAAGCCATTAATGAACACTAATTAAATTCCACTAACCCCTAATGTATTTGACTGGGCTGTGCGAACCTCAGTCCAACACAAAAACAATTAGATAAATTCAAAACAGTCTCTGCTGACAGTAATGGAAACAATGTGTTTATTTCTGCAGATATAATTTACAGGACTGTGTTTGTGCGCCCAGAAAAGTGTAAAGCTCACATTCAGTTAGTAACTTTCCCTGCCGCTGGAATCCAATGTTCTCCTGCTGAGTGACCCACATGGAAAACAACCAGGAATTTCTAATGTGTCTCCGCTTGATCCTGCTCAAACTTTCCTACACAGCTTCATAGGAAGATGTGATGAGGAATCTGTTTTGGAGGACTGTGGAAACTTATGCTCAACAGTGCAAAGACATTTGCCACTTTAAAGCAGGCAAAACAGTCTCTTGTTTGTTGTAACTATATTGCATCTTATATGTTTGGTAGGCGTCCGAGTTCCCTGTCATCCTGTCGATTGAGAATCACTGCAGTGTGGAGCAGCAGACGGTCATGGCCCAGTACCTGAGACAGATCCTGGGGGACATGCTGCAGACCACCCTGCTGGATGGACAGGTCCCTCAGCAGCTCCCATCTCCACAGGTCAGAATCTGTCAGTTAAACCATGAGAATGTTTATCATTTAATAGTCATATTAAACTCAAGGGTTCAATCATTCAGTCATTTACCAGACACGTAAGAGGATAGTTAAACTCTAACATAGTGACCTCTGAGAAAGGAAAGATAAGAATTTGAGGCCAGATTGAAAGAATGAAGTCCAGGAATGCAAGATTTGTTTCAGAAGCAATAGATATCGAATTCAAAGCTTGAGCCTCCAAAATCCTGACCTAGAACTGAACTGGTAATCTTGCATTTATAAAATGTCAAATACTTCTCTGCTTCCTAGATCACATGGTCACAAGTATTTGCAATAATTCTGTTCTAGCATGATGTTTTTATTTTTGCAGTCTACCAGAGTAGTTTTGCATGATTCACAGTTCAAAAATAATGCATATTTGTCTTACACTGAGCCTCAGTGCTCTCAGCTCTCAGTTCTTCTGTCTGAAAAAAGGTGGATCAACCCCCCATCAACCTCTAAAAAACCCCATAAATTGCCATCCTGCCTTTATCTCCACTCGTACTCAGTATAAAGAACTCAAACATTTTAAGGATCCTGTCATGGTCGTTGTAATATTTGTTTCTTTTGTTATGCTCATTTTGCTGTTTCCCTTCACCATCTACATTCCCTGATCTATGTCTTTTAGTTACTTCTTGTTCCATTTTGAATGATACTTCTGTCTTGTTCTTGCCTTTGTCATTTCCGCTCCTTTCTCGATTGTCTGTTCTGCTATCATCATTTCCACGTCCCAGCCAGTGTTCTTTTAACATTCAGTTGAATAATCTGTTTTTCTGAGGACGGTAGGCTGTGAAGTAATGTGGAAAGTACTGGCATGCCAGCCTTTATAAAAGCTGTCAATAGTCCAAATACTCTCGGAGCAACAGTGCTACTAGGGATGGAAATTCATAAGAATTTAGTGATTCCAATTCCATTATCATTACATTATATCGAAATCACTTTTTGATTCTCATTGGCTCTTCTTTGAGAGTCATCATCGCTATTCGCTAAGCAGCATATTACAGAGATTGTGATCATTTTGTGGAACAAAAATAAATGTCCATATCTATGCTGTGGACTGCTCTAGCATTTTCCTCCTTTGGCACATGAACTAAAATCAGCTGATTGTAGTACAAGTACCCACATAGCAAAATTGGTATGGCCTGGATCTGGCCCACACAATGTGCTTACACATGGCCCGCATAGCACAAAGAATGACGGCCTAGATCTGGGTTGCCAGAGGTGGCCCACACATGGACCAGCACAAGGCCAGTTGCAGACACACTGGTGTGCTGGCCCAGAACAGTTTCACCTCTGGCCCTAGATGTCAGCCTAATGTATACCTTAATTAAGCCATGTAATAACAACATGTGCCGGAACATAATAGTGCAAAAGTAACATGATGAAACTCTGTTCAGACAGTCAATGGACTGACTCTTTTCTTCTCTCCCGGATTACTTGAAGTGCTCTATACAACATGCCACATTCACCCAATCACACACTTTCTCTAAACTGAGTGCTTCCTAACTACATTCATACACAGACATGCAGACTGGAGGAGCCAGAGATCGAACCACTAAACTTCCGATCAGTAGGTGACCTGCTCTACCTCCTGAGCTTCAGCCACCCGGTGGTAAACATGAGTAAACTCTCACTAGGTTTTGGAAAAAGTGTACACTCACAAACCTGTCAAACCTGCATTTGAAACGTTGGCTACCATAGCAGTATAGTATTGCAACATGGCATTTGGATCTTCTAACTAAAATAGGAAAATAGGAACATAAATATTGCCATCATTTCCAGACCTGGCCCACATCTGGTTGACATACACCCTGCCGTGACACCAGTCAGTCAGAAGTGCCAGCTTGATGTCGGATCCAGGCCAGACCTGTTTTCTATGAGCCTGGGCCACATACACCAAACCACAATCAGGCCAGATGTGGTATGCCATCACATAAACAGTGCCATCTATGCCAGGCCTGGCCCATATCTGGATGACATACCACTTACCATGCCAGAAGTCAGCCAGGAATGCCGGCTTGACACCAGATCCGGGCCAGACCCGTCTGCTATGTGGGTACAAGTGGAAACAATAAGCAGGATCAGTAGGCAAGCAGACTAACAATTTCATACGAGTGAACTACTGGGAACAGTTCTCTTCAATGATCGGTTCTCAGTTCTCAGTTCCCATCACTAATGCTAATGCTACATTAGCATTGGCAGGGTAGCTGTGGCTCAGGTGGTAGAGCAGATGAGCTAATGACTGGAAGGTTGGTGGCTCGATTCTTGGCTTCCCCAGTCTGCATGCCAAGTATCCTTGGGCAAGATACTACCCCCAAGTTGCTCTCCGATGCTCCCATCAGAGTGTGAATGTTGGTTAGATTGCACTTGAATTTTGAAGGGAATGGGTGAATGAGGCATGTTGTATACAGTGCTTTGAGTACTCCGGGAGAGTAGAAAAGTGCTATATGAGAATCAGTCCATAGCTGAAAGCACAGGTTTAAAACCACAAGCATTGCTCCTTTTCTTTCTTTTAGCTGTGACTTTTATATTAAGCTAGCATTTTGCATTTTTAAAGGAAAATTTTCAGTTTGGGTGATTTTTTTTTTTTTAAACCTTAACTCATTTAGCAGTTATGCTACACTTAGCCGAGAGCATTGAAATGTTTTTGGACAAAACCCTGACGATTTAACCGGAGGAAAAACCTGATGACTATTAAAAATTCAGTAACTTTTTAAAGATTAATGGTCAGCCTGTGTCTTATTATCCATCCCACACACAGACTGAAAGTACTTGTATAACTTTTAAACTCTTCTCCATTAAAGCACTCAGGACAATCAATGCTAACTTAAAGTAATGGCTGTGAAGAATCCCACTGAGGTTTTAGCCACTTAAAAGGGGGCACATTGATGCATTTACAATAAAGTACAAGAATATGGAACACCTTTATTAAAAGTGTGTATATGAAAAAAACAGAAATTTAGTCTTCAGTCACTTTGTCCTTTTTATTGTACCCACATTCTAACGGCAGATCCAAGTGGCATCTATGGATATGGCTGTGTAACTATGTTAAATTAAGATGAACAGTTATCCTCATTTAAACACTTAAATTAAAAGAAAAAGACAGAAGGTGAAGTGGATAAGTGGACATGCTCCCATATGTCTTCATTACAGGAACTGAAGGGCAAGATTTTGCTAAAAGCCAAGAAGATTGGTGGCCTAGAAGAATATCTCGATGAAACCTGTACAGATGAAGTGAGTGATGAGGAAGAGATGGCCAACTGCGATGCTGAGATGGCTTCGACAGAAGATTCACCTGACAAGGTAGATGCATGCAGTAACTACTTTCTCTCTGTGTTTCCATAGTTCATATCAAAGTGGGAATTAAAACAGATAGAGAGCAGAAAAAGGGAACCATATAGATAGTAAGACAAGGCAGGATTGGATGGTGCTTGACAGTCAAGGAAGGCAGGAAACTTGGCTGGGATTCAAGAGACACAGAGGCGAGACAAGAGTTAATGGTGGGAGATAGTGAAAGAGAAACAGGAAACAGATATTTCAGGCCAATACGAGATGCACTTAAGTGAGACACAACTTCCAGTCTTCTTCTCAGCCTGCACTTTGAAGTAAAGGAACTATATTATCTTCAAAGTAGTGCTTAAGATGTGCTAATTTTTACACTTAAAGTTTACTGATGGGTCAAACTTGGAGGCAGTGAGAGAATAACTGTAATTATTTGTGGCTTAAATAAATCCATGAATCCATAAGAGTCAATGAGATTATTATTCTGATTGGCTGCCCCTCCTGAGATGATCATTTTAGAAATATCTTGCCTCTCTCTCTGACATCACAAAGGCTAAGAATAGAAAAAAAACTATGTGAAACCAAGTCACAGAGTTTACTTACACACACTGAAACAGTGTCCATGTTTAACACGAGCATCCGCAGACACATGTTAGATAATAAGAAAAAGCAGTTTATTATTCTGTATCCTCCTGGTCATATAGATGAAAAGCTGGTAAAGAAACGAAACGTAGCTAGACCTATACTCTACATATACTACATATACAACTAAAATAATGTCAAAAATAGGGCTGTAAATAAATAGTAGTTAGCCAGTAATTTGTCCAATACCCTCGTGAAATTGAAAAGACTTTATGAAAAGTCTGGGTAAAAACAGTTTGAAAATGTTCTGTGTAAATGCAATAAACACTGGACCTACCACATAGAGTCACAAATGCCATGTCTTAAAAAAAAAAAAAGTATATTTATTTTAAATAAAATTGAAAATTCTTCAGTTTTTAGGCGACCACTTTTTCTGGCAAACACAAAAGGAAATAAAATAAATAATTAATATACTTACTGTACTGATTCAAATGCACCAGACTGACTGATAAATATTACATATTACAGATATTAAGATTAGCTGAATGCACAAGGTTAGGGTGTCACCTTTAATTACCTGGCATGTTGAGAATGTTTAAGGTGATGTTTTGAGCTTTGTTGACTGATTATATATTTTTATGCTGCCTCTTTGCAGAAGTCTAAAGCAAAATCCAAAATGTCCAGGGAGCTGTCAGACCTGGTGGTTTACTGCAAGAGCGTGCACTTTGACGGCTTTGAGCACGCCCGTTCACACGCCAAATGCTACGAGATCTCCTCATTCTCTGAATCCAAGGCCAAGAAGCTCGCTAAGGAAGCAGGTAGACGAAGGAGTAGTATATTCCTCAGATAATAAATGAGCTGTTAAATGATTGTGACGGGTCATACATGTGTATTACAATATTTGAAACTGTATCTGACTTAAAGGTGGAGAAGTAGGTAGAGTTATCTATGCTGTAGAAATCTGTTGCATTTGTTCTCTTCAAACATTTCCTCAGGGACGGACTTTGTGCAGTACAACACACGGCAGCTGAGCAGGACGTACCCCAGTGGCCTCAGGACAGACTCATCCAATTACAACCCCCAGGACATGTGGAGCGTGGGCTGTCAGATAGGTGAGGACAAGCTCGCCCTCTGCTGGTGTAAAATCTGAAATCGCCGCCAGTGCAAAACCGGTGTACCGGTGTATCTATTAGGGTTAAGTACGACCTCCTTATTTTACACAGTGTAAGAACGCCTGAATGATATTGATCAGAAATGCTGCTACAAAAAAGCAGTAGCATTATCTGGGTTTTTCTTCCTGTAGGCGAGTATATTTGCTAGTCACCATATGTGTGATGTTTTTTGGTTTAGTGCATCCAGGAAATTGCATTACTGATAGTTTAGAAGTTCAAACAAAAGGAAAGTTTCAGCACACGTACTAAAAGTAATTGGTAGGGAGTCATTTCTGTAATGCTTGACCATTCTGTCAAATATTCAGGTTATGTTATTTGTATCTGCAGGTGGATTTGGTAAATGAGTACTAGTTATATATATTTCAAATTTGTGCCTGATGAAAAACTCTGGCTTCTTCGTCACAGTTTCAGGGTTGTTCTTTTATCATGCTGGAAATGATGTGTTTAAGGTCTTGATGTATTTTTGAGGTGTGGAGTCTGTTGTGCATCCGTCCTATAGTACTGGTCAGAATTTAATCAAACTTGGATACACACACTGATCACTAATGGGTCTTCAACTAAACTATACTCAAGGTCAGCATCACATTTGTCGTTCTACCGGCAGTAATGTGTGAATTGTGATGAATGGTGAATCGGATGAGCTCGCACATCACCGATGTTCTGGTATTTAAGTTGTTGAATTCTTGTTTTTTGGGGGGGAGCTTCAGTTATTATGAGTTCTTCATTTTTTCTTCTAGTGTTTTTAGTTTCTGCTGTGTTTCCCTCTTTTAACATTTGTTATTTAACAAATAAATCAACACTCATCACACGAGGCTGGTTCTCAGGATGATATACAGAGTTGTTCTTGTGAATTTGTTCACAAATTCTACTGTATCTTCTGCTAAAGGAAGTAACAAAGGGAAGGATTGGAGTATCTTGCAGCATGTGACACTCGAGGCTATGGAGAGGCCCAACACACAGAGACAGACACGCATTTATGGCAGTTCAATTAGACTCCACTTCATTGTTTGCACACACACTGCTCTTACAGCTCATGCATTTATTGTGTAATATTATATTAGGAAGTAATTATCCTTGTGGACATCCTCAGTGCCACCCCATGTTTATTTTTAGACGGGTTAGAGCTAAGAGCTGGGTATCTAACATCATCAAGGTGGCTAAAGAGGCTTGACAGGACTTCCTGTCACAAGTGCTCGCACTGATGGTATCTGCTTAGGATGAAAGCCCGTCTCCTGTGGCCCTTTTCACATTAACTCTGACAGCTCTACAGACTCTGGGAAATTATGTTAGATTGCCATTCAGTAAAAAAAAAAAAAAAAGTTAATCAAATTATTGTCTGCCTCTTTCCCAAAGTGGCTTTGAATTTCCAGACAGCCGGTCTGGAAATGGATCTGAACGATGGGCTGTTCAGGCAGAATGGCTGCTGCGGCTACGTCATAAAGCCCGATTTCATGAGAGATGGGAACACTCAGTTCAGTCCAGATAAACCTGAGGAGTGGGAAGGGTACAAACCACTACGCCTATCCATACAGGTACAGAGCTCCATAAAAATCTGTTTATTTTACCTCCAGTGTGGAAATCTGAGACGTGGTGTGAAAGGTAAAGTACGCTAAAATGGGTTGCATGTTTATCAGGTGATCAGCGGGCAACAACTGCCAAAGGTGAACCAGAAAGAAGGCTCTATTGTTGACCCACTGGTGCGAGTGGAAATCTATGGAGTACCACAGGACCAGGCAAAGGATGAGACCAGCCACATTAACAACAATGGTGACTAAGTATTCAACACTTAGACCACTCATGGACAAATTTGGGGAATAAAGTCTATCCCATTTGGTTATATTCATTCCTCTGCTGCCCTCCTCCTGCAGGGTTTAACCCTGTGTGGAATGAGACTCTAGATTTCACCATCCACACCCCTGAGCTGGCGCTGGTTCGTTTTGTGGTGGAGGACTATGACAAAGCATCAAGGAATGACTTCATTGGACAGTACACTCTGCCCTTCACGTGCATCCAACCAGGTGAGCAGAGCACGGAGAGCCCCAGTGTTACCTCTAAGTACAAGAAGACTCAAGTTTGACTGCATCACACAAACTAACTAGCCTCGCTCTCCTCATGATATTCCAAACCTTTTGGGGTGTCCCAGGCCATGGATGATGTCAGCATCAACAATAAGCCTGTAAAACTGTAAAAAATACTCTAACTGTAAAAAATAATGTTTAAGCCCTCCTTCTTTGCATTTTATATTTTCCTAAACCATTCAATGCATTGGATTCTTGGTAAGCAGATTCTGGCCCCCACGCCGTGTAATGGACACTGTTGGGCTTTTTGTCTCTAATATTTGGAAGCTCTTTTTCTTGCATTAAAAAGTGTCTTGAGACTTGTTTTGAAATTCTTCTTTTTTCCAGGATATCGTCACATACATCTGCTGTCTAAGGATGGAACAGCTATCCCGCCCTCATCGCTCTTTGTTAACATCAGCATTTCTGAGCTCACATGAAGAACAACAAGAAATCAGATGTGGTCACAAGGACGACATGGAGCAGTACTTCAATCTGCCAACGCTACATAAGACTGTCAAAATGAACCACATGGAACAGATCATCCCAGAAATCAGCATTATTTAATTTGAGTTTTCAACAGTGACAAAGTGGAGTGCATCTCTTTTAAACCAATCTATAATTTTTAACCACGGAATAAGATAAACTAGGCCATGCAGTACTATTTATTTAGGTTTTTAAGTCCAATATATGCAACTTTACATTCCAGAAATTGTAAAAAATATTTTAAGTGATGGATGTGAAAGTAAGACAAAAGACTGCAGCATGTAGAGAATGTCAAAATATCTGTAACAGTACTGAAAGGTTAGATGTGGGGAAAAAAGACAAATCTCAGTATTAAAAATCCAGAAATATACTCACAACGTTGCATGAATGACTTATTTCTAATTAATGAATGAATGTTCTACAAGGCCATGTTGTGTATAATGTAAATATATCTTTGTATGTAATTTTCTGAGTGGTTAAAAACCTGTGTGTGAAATTCAGTTGTTCAGAAACATTTGTGGCTTGTTCATTTTTTTTTTTCCAACCTTGTTTCTAGAAATTTGGGGAACTTCTTAAAATGTAAATTAAACAGAACACAAACACTTGCAAACAGTTGTTTATCAATCCCAGCTGGGACAGGGCGAGAGGTGGGGAACACCCCGGACAGGTTGGCAGTCTGTCACAGGGCTAACACACAGAGACAGACAACCATTCACACGTATGACCTATTCAAAGTCAGCTGTTATCCCAACATAGATGTCCTTGGACTCCAGAGTACCCGGAAAGAACTGACATAGGAACCTGAAGTGGATTCAAATTCAGGTGCTAAGTATAAGAAACCCAGCATTTAACAGAAAATTGGTGTAAAAATTATTCTATGCATGCAAAATATTTCAGCGCTAATGGTACAAATGAAAAACGTGTTTAAAAAAAAGAAACACCTGGTGGAACATTTTGCAGGTACTTAGGTTTACCTGTGCCAACACACAGAGCAACTCAGAGTCTGAGTCTTTCTGAGTAAATATGTGAAGGGGGTCACCACTGTGTTAACGAGGAGTTTTCAGATAGTTCAACATTAAAAAGTAGAGCATAGAATTGAAAAGAATTTTATTTTCTTTGACACAGTATGTTTAAAAGATTCTCAGACCTGATTCTGTGATGGAAGTCACTGCAGGGGCTCAGGAAATCCTCTGAACAGCATCATCACTGCAACCACAGATTCAGGGTAAAACTCTTAAACCAGAAACACGGCCAGCTTCTCCGCCACTGAGGTTCTCTTAGAAATCAAGGATCCACACAACAGCATCTGTGACGTATGTAGGTGTGCGTCTAGTGCTCATGTAACTAACTTTTACACCTGTAAGGACACCGCTGATGTTGAACGATATATAGAGGTCTGGAGAAACAGATGTTGCCATCAGGACGACGTCGATGTCCGGGGAAAGTGCTGAGAATTTCTGTACCCATTCAGCATGACTGCAAAAAACAAAAAAAAAAAAATTGCTAAAGTGGACCAAGTGTGTCACCCAGGAAACATTCTAAACTTTAATAAAAAGACAAAGGAGAGCCCAGACTGCTGAGGTGGCTTTCGGTACTACAGCAGGCAGTCCCCTCAGTTCCCAGATTTAAGAAAAAAAAAAAAAAAAAAAAAAAAAAAAGAGCTGTTAGAAAAAAAAAAAAAAAAAAAAAAAAAAAAAAAAGGACAACATCAGCCTGTCCTGTTTAAAAGAAATGCATTTATTGCATTTCTTTTTTTTTTGCAATCACCCTGTACGTCTGTGCCAGCACATTTTTCATCATATTTTTCTATCATTTTCATTAAGCTGCTCTATGCTCTCTCATCCATCCTTATCTCATCCAAAGCAAACTGCAAAAAGCACTCTCTCTCTCTCCTTCATCAGCAGCAGCTTTATTCCTCAGTTGCTTTTTGCCTATTAAGCTAAGAGTTCCTAGCAGTCCTGTTTTCAGCATTGGCTTCATGAGTTGGTTTTTAAGGAATCTTGGTTTTCTTCTTCTTTTGTTTATTTTTCCAGGACTTCCATTTCTCTTAGTGTTGAATTTTTGTAAACAATGTATTTTGGATTATTAAGAGTTTCTGGACTGGCAGCACAGTTGTGGCATCTCATATGGTGATTTTCTCATTAATACAATTATATTCTGATTATAGGAAATTATCACAAGATAGGATATAAAAAACTGTTTGTTGTTCAAATAAATGACCCATCTTTACATTCTCTCTTAATATGTGTACTATGTGTCTTATTAGGCTTGGCAAGACATTAAAATTAACTAATCAAACATCAGTATTTACCAGCTATGTCACCAGTTACTCTCTCTCTCTTCAGGGTTTAATCCTAGCTCGACCTCTTCAGCAACCTCCTGTACCTCACTGGCTGGTGGAAGCAGCTCATTGGCTGCTTCTTCTGCTCTTTTATCCAGAGTCCCCTCTAGAGCCTCCTTCAGGGTGAGGCCTCCAGCTTCTGAGTCTCTTACCACACCTTCCTCTGCTGGCATGTTTGGATGATGCCTTTGCAGATGCTTGACCACCTGGAACTTCTGCTTGGCTCTGTATGAGCAGTGGCGACAGCTGAAAGGTTGCTGCTTGGTGTGAGACAGGTAGTGATGTCTGAGACCCGCCGGCCACCTGAAAGCCTTTTGACACAACCCGCACGTGTATGGCCGGTCGTCGCTGTGCTGGCGCTGGTGGGTCTTCAGTATGAAGCTAGTCTTGAAGGCTTTGCCGCACTTCTCGCAAACATAAGGGCGCACATCACAGTGCTGTGTGTCGCAGTGTGCGCGGAGGGCGTCTGCTCTGTTGGTGCGGTAGTCGCACTCATCACAGGCATACGGCTTCTCTCCTGCAGATGACAAACATTATTTAAAAATGTAACCAAAATCACTTTATAACTTAGACATCTTGTAACATTAAATTAGAAACTTTCACTTTATGTCTTTCTGCAGGAGACATTTGGTTTGTGTTTTCACCCCTGACCACTAGATAGAGCTATTTAACTGATTGTGTGTATATAGGAATTTCTAAAGCTTTCCAGTGGGCTGGACTGATTTTGGCACCCGGACCTTATGATTGACACTCCTAAATTAGACTGTCCAGTATGTAGTTTGGATACATCAGATAAGCATGTGGACTGTCAGTTTGTGTTTTGTGTTCAGTTTATAACCGTCATATCTGCCTGAGCTGTATGGTAAATAAATGTAACGTCTCATTTTCCAACAGCAGCTCTTCAGCTGCATTTTTAGGGGTGAAAACAGCCACCTCTGATACCTGTGTGCTTGGTCATGTGGTATTTCAGCTGAGTCGCCCATTTGCACTTGTAGCCACACTCTGGACAAAGGTACTTCTTCTCTTCTTGGTGAACTCTCATGTGAAGCTATAAAAATGTTAAAAATAAAATAAAAGGGACCTGTTATTGCTTTCATTGTGCTCCATTTCATGGAAAGACTCAAAATGAGCCTCAATAAGAAACTACACAACCAGAGACACTGTAAACGCTTCTGCCATCGTTCTTTGTTTTTAACTTTAACTTTTAACATGTTGGTCTCAGCAGTTTTGTTGTCGTCTTACAGATACCCGTTTAGTTTTTAGTGCGTTTTGTTCCCATTTACTGCTCTTGGTCCTGTTCTGTGCTATAAAGCAAATTTAACTCATCTGGCTTCTGTGAGACTAACATCAGAAATCAGGCTCAATAGTTACATGAAATGATAAACATTTCACTAACTCAAACTATACTAACCCGGATTTATGATTCTAGCTACAAATGATGCCATTTTCCAGGGAACTGACTGGTCAGTAAACCTGCTGATTTCCAATCTCAAACATAACCTGCTCCAGATCACGTTATTTCTGCAGCATAAGATGCCACGTTGATGTACGCTGGCATGAAATGAACATCTTCATAATATGAAAAAGCCAAGTTTAACTGTGAAGACACCTGGAGCCTACATCCTGCTTGAAAGTACACACCACTATTTATAAATTACATTTTTAATTCTTTTTTTTTTTCACCGAGCTTCAGTTCATGTTTTTATTATTCCTTCTTGTGTTTTTAGTTTCCTCGCCATTTCTCTGTTTCAACTTTAAGCTACTTTTGTGCTCCACTGCCTCGGTTTAACGTGCAGTGTAAGGTCTCTGTATTTGATATTTTAGTTAGTCCTGTTGTGGTTTTCTCTGATGTCTGTTGTGGTTTCTGTCCTCACCTAGCCTATCATTACTGGCTATTACTTCAATCCAATCCATCCCCAGCCTACATTCAGCTCCTTCCTCCCCCCAGTTTTTGCCCACTTGTGGGTTTGTTCACCCTCCTGTTTTCCAAGCTTGTGTCTTAGTCCAAGTTAACGCTTTAAGTTGTATTAACAAACTCTCCGGCCAGCTTTGCTTGTTTGACTTGTCTTTTTTAGTAATAAAGTTGCTTTGCATATTTAGCATCCTGCATCTGGGTCCTCTCTCAGACACAGCTGCTGGAACAAATGAGACTGCATTATCTAAAAGCAACGTGTCGACAGAAGTTTTTTCAGTGGACGTGGATACAGATGAACAGAACCAACTGTCTGGGATCTATGGAAGCTTGTTTGGTACCTTCAGCCTCGATGGATCGGTGCAGGTGTAGCTGCACTCCTCACAGCTGTAAGGCTTCTCCCCAGTGTGGATGCGAATGTGCCACGTGATCTTCTGCTTGTTCCGGGTCGAGTACTGGCAGTCGGTGCATTTGTACAAGCGCTTGGTTCCGTGCGAGCGGAGGTGCTGCTCCAGGACCAGCTGATGGTGACAAGCAAACTGGCAGGTGCTGCACCTCAGCGCCTTGTCCTCCGCAGGTCCCTCCTCATGTTCGCTCAAGAAGTGCTGAGCCAGCAGCTGCCTCGTTTTGGTAGCAAAGGGACACACGTGACACTGATGCGCCAGGTGAACTCTCTGATGAAGCTCGAGGCTTTCCTTAGTTTCAAATGACTCCTGACAGGTGTTGCATTTCACCTGGGGGTGCTTGCTCTGCTGGTGGGCCCTCAGTGTGATGTCGCTGCTGCAGGTGTAGTCACACTGCTTGCATGAGAAACGCACCTGGAGCTGGTGCACACGCTTGCAGTGGTTTCTCAAAGCGACATCTGAGCTAAACTGAGCATCACAGTGGGTGCAAACGTGCTGCAGCTCCCCCGTGTGGCATCTGCGGTTGTGGCGTCTCACGTCGTCAAGCGTGTAGCTGCTGAAGTCGCATAACGAGCAGAAGTGCGTGGGCAGTTTGTCGTGAATGCGTCTCTTGTGTTGGCGCAATTTGGTCACCGCCCCAAAGGTTTTGTCACACACGTCACAGCGGTGACGGCCGACACCTGTGTGGAGAGACTCGTGCTCTTCCAAGCGGTAGCGCCGCGTGGTGCTGAAGGGGCAGAAGCGGCAGCGGTGAGGTCGTGCACCTTTGTGTTTGAGTGCAATGTGCTGCGTCATGCAGCGCTGCTGTTTGCAGCTGAAAGTGCAGTGCTGGCAGTGCAAACGTTTGGGTTTGGCAGCACCGAACTTTTCCTTGCCATGAACACATAAACTGTGTCGGGTCAAAGAAAGTTTAGATTTGGCTACAAATGAACAGAGAGAGCACTGTACTTCACCAGGCCTCATGCAGCCTTTTCTTTCATGGCTGTCTAAAGCTCTCTTCTGACTGCACTTAAATGCACAGCTTGGACAGCCAAAAATTTGACGTTTCTTAGAAACTTTTACAAGGTCTTCGTCGAGTTTCTCCACCAGTTCTTCTCTTTCTTTGATTGACTCATTCCCACCTTCATCACCTGCTTCTAAATTGGTCTCATTCTCCCTTTTCCTGCAGGTCGAGAGGTGCCGTTTAATTGTTATGAGCCTGACGGATGAGAAGCTGCACAGCTTGCATCTGAATTTCCCACCCTTTTTACTATAAAGGGACTTTTGCTGTTTGTTACTGGAGATCAGTTTTTTCTGACTTTCGGTTTGCTGGTTTTCGGATGCACTGGATGTAGCGGCATCATCATTAACAAAGGTCTTAGAATGAGATGTACACTCAGGATCAGTGGAAATTTTATTTTGCTCTGTCTGATCTGAATTGGATCCCTCCTGATCTACAGTACGGCTCTCCTTTGGAGCAACACTTGTTTCTGAAATGCCTACAAATGTCCTCGTTTTCCGTGGCAGGGCTGGGCACTTCTTTTTAAGGTGGCCATCGAGGCCCCGCCTCTGTTTGAACTGCGCACCACAGGCCTGACATTTGTGGCCCTTCATCCTGCCGTGGCACAGAGCTTGGCAGTGGTGCCTCAAAGCGCTCTCTCTGCAGGTGACATAAGAGCATTTCTCACAGCGGTAAACTCCTTCAGCTGGCACCACGAGCATCTGCACCCGTCCCTCTAACACCATGGCTTCTGCTTGGTCCTTGTCATACTTTTTCATAGCATTCAGATGCACCTCAGACTGTAAGGACTGACTGTGCTCAGGTGGAAAAGTAGGACTGATTGTTTCACAGTTTCTGTCAGGTGTCTGACAATCTCTGGGCTCAACCAGTTCAGCTGTGTTATTTAGAGGCTCGTAGCTATCATGTATATCTTCATCATGTTCCTCTGATGAGAGGTCTGCTTTTACTTGTGACGCCTCGGGCCTGTTAGAATCTAAAGTAGGAGCCCTTGCAGAGTTTTCAGAGGGGGTTTGAAAGTCAGAGGTGGAGAGTGCAGTTAGAACGAGGGTACAGTATTCCTCAGGACTGCCGATGGGCGAAGGACTTTCTGTAATGGTCTCCTTAGAAACAACATCAAAAACTTCCTCAGGTTGTGAAGCAGGAGACGTTTCTCTGCTGCCATCGTGGTCAGGCAGGACTTGGTCTCTTTGACCTTCAGGAGCACCAGAAGGTGGAGGTCCTTCAGGCAGCTTGCGAGTAACTGAAGGCTTGTTGTAAAAATCCTGCATGAATTCAGCCGAGCTCCTCTCCTTCTCCTTTGCAGCGTAGTTGTCCAGCCACGCTTTGTCCCCGGGCACGTACCCATGTGTTTTCCTCTTGTGAAGGAAAAGGCTGATGCTGCTAAAGGAGGAGTAGAAGCAGAGGGCGCAACGAAACTCTTTCAGCTTTGTGTGTTTGCAGTTCTCGTGATTCTGAAGCGCCTGACGGTAGCAGGTGGTGTACATACAGTATTTGCACTTGAACACGGCGGACTGTCTGTCCTTTCCGGAGTGTTTGGCCAACATATGATTTCGAAGCTCATATTTGCGCTTGCAGGCGTAAGCGCAGATCTCACACATGAGTGATTTGGCTTGGTGCCGTAATTTGTGGCTGTTTAGCTGGTCCATGCGGTGACAGCGATATGGACACTGATCACAGGGATACCTAGGAGAGGAAACAGGAAGTATTGAATCTAGAACCAACAATGCTTCTTCCACCTCCACTGTTCCACACCTTAAAGACCCACAGCTGTGCATTCTGGTGTTGCGCTCTTAAGGAACTCAGCTTACACAACAGATCCAAAATTAAAATATAACAAAGATGTGTAAGAAACCTCTTGAGTGCGTACCTGAGGTCCCCTGCATGTTTCCTCATGTGGACGTTAAGGTAGTGCTTCCATTTGGTGACGTATCCACATTCGGCACACATGAAGTTCTTATCATCTGAGTGAGTGAGCATGTGTTTGGACAGGTAGGACTCATCTCGGCACTTGAACTCACACAGGCTGCACTTGTGGGGCCTCTCACCTTAAAGAGGAAAAACAAGTTTAAGAGTTATCGTGTCAAAAGGGAGAAATGCCCAGACTTTAAGGCAGGATTCACATGACCAAAACCATCCTCACCACTGTGCATGAGCATGTGCCGCTTCAAACCCCGTTTGTGCGAGGTCACGTAGCTGCACTGAGAGCAGCGGTGGATCTTCTCGTTGGCGTGCAGATGCCCGAGGTGCTGCTCAAACTCCACGGGGTTGAACGTGACAAAGGAGCAGAAGTCGCAGCTGAGCTTTTCAGGCCCTGCATGACCGAGCCGCTGGTGCTGGAGGAAGACTGTTTTATTGGAGCAAGAGAAATCGCACTCTGAGCAGTGATAGGCGAGGTGCGTCCGATAGTGATCCTCCATGTCCGTCTCGCTTTTAAAGAGGGCGCCGCAGGCGTGATGACGGCATTCCACTGCTTTGACTCCGTGAGCCTCGGCAGAGTGTCTAATGAGGTCTTTGTGATGAGAACTCTGGAAAGAACAACCGTCCTGGAAGCAGGCTAAGGGTTGGCTGTCAGACAGGATGTTATGTGACTTCATGTGAGCCTTCAATGCACTGCTCAGGCGAAACCTTCCCCCACAGGTCGGACAAATGTAGCTGTAACCGTTTTCGCCATCTCCGGCGTGCACGCTGATTAGATGGCGCCGGATTGAGCTCCTCTCCACGGCGGAATACTCACACAAGTGGCACCGGTGGATCTTTTCGCCGGCCTCTCTGAGCCTGTGAACACGCAGCTTGCTCTTGCTGGTGAAGTAACGCTTGCAGGTGGGACACTGGAGGCTCGGGTCGGGGAAATGCAAACGAAGGTGCTCCTGGAGGTGAGAGCGCATCTTGAAGCAGCGACGACACTTGGGGCAGGTGTGGGTGCGATAGATGTGCTCTGATCCCTCTGCAAGGTACTCTGTTAAATAGAAACAAATTGAAAATGTTAGTTTAAATATACATTTACAAGAATAATGGGTTGTCTTTGTTACAGTTTATATTTTACATTGTTTACTGGGTTTTTTTCCTTCTCTATCATTTTGATTAAAGAACAGATCTTTTGTCATGTTAAACAGTAATGAGAGATGTTTTTTTGTAATAAACCACGTGTGATGGGCACCAATCACTCACATCTGTCTAATAATGTGTAGGTCTCTTTTGTGGCATCAAAAGAGCGCCTAGCTTTCAGGGCATTGATGTGGGACTCCAGCAGGTGACTGTACTGCGACTTTGGCAACAACTTTGAGATTACAAAATAAGGCCTCTCTGGATTCGAATTGTTCCAGCACATATCAGGAGGGTCATTGAGAACAGGATTTAGGACTCTGGAGTTCAGGAAAGCCATGAGCTCTGCAGTTTTTTGTGATAAGACAAGGGTCACTGTCCTGCTTGGGGGGGTTGCCACCATCAAGATTTGGTCTACTTTGAAACTAGCTTCTGGTTTGCATTGAGGAGACCACGTCTACTTTTAAGAGTAGGCTTTGGACATTCCCTTCTGATTAACCTTTAAATTAAGGCTATACAGGGTGGACCTGAACCTTTCCTCAATTGCAACTAAATGTTTCAATCACATCTTCACTCCTGTGTTTGTGTACTACTATTGCATGTCATTAATGTTTGCCTACCCACCATAGTTTCGTTTGTTGTCCATCTACTGTACATTATTCTTGTCATTCTCCTCTTTCCCTTTTCAGTCTGCTGGAGGACTTTCCCTGTTACAGAGTCCCCCCCCCCCCACACACACTTTTGCCAAATATTGTCTTGTGAGGCATCATTGGCTTTTTCTAGGAAGAATTACAAATCTTTGAGGAAGTGCCATCACGTGACTTGGACTGTGGAGGGTGGAGCATTTCCTTCCTACTTGAATAAGCTTATAACATCCTAGCTTGACCAGTCAACCAGTTATGTGGAGAGAGAGGAACATTAGCACAATTAGGGTATAAACAGTGGTAACAGCACTTTAGGAGGTCATAGAGCAGGAAAGGATATTGAGCCAAAAGAAAACTGCAACTGAACAGCATCATTTTTATTATAGAGGCACAGGCCAGTATCAGGCAGAACCTGTCGTACAAGGACAGCAGGATGAAGGTCAACCTGGGTATACACTAATCTCAGAATAGATGATGATGTGGTCTCCCGGAGGGAAGAAATTCATAATGGTGGAACCAACAGTGGCAGGGGAGGGGTGTGAAGAAGCAGGCGAGATAACAAAGAACCAGCGACGTATAGACTCAGAGCTTTTTATTGTCATTCTGCAGTTTCTTGCTCTGCGAAACTGGGTAGCTGGACCACAAAGGTGCAAAAGTAAAGAAGAGAAAAAAATATACAACGAAGGAAAAAGAAAAAGTAGACAACAGTGTAGAAATGTTATTTGACAGATTTCTACCTTAATCAGACTGGAAAGTTGGAGTAAGGACCCTAATGAGAAAAGAACTGTCCAAAGTATGGGGGAAGTGACAGAAAGGGCTTCTTCCTGGTGCTGAAATAACAGGGAGGACACCCTTTTGGAGAAGGGCAAAGACCTGGCCACCACTGCCAAACTGCTGGCTGGAAAGTTTTGTGAAAAAGGTCCGAAAGACTGAAAGTTAGGTGTTACTTGATGACTTCTACATCTGGCTAAAGCTCCATCTAGTGAAAATGTCTGCAATGTTGTAGCTGATTACAGTGGTCACCATAATAATCCACCAAGCAGATAATAGGTGTTCTTACCTTTGGATGGCACTGATGTAGCATCTCCTGCTAAAGTCGTGTCTTTCATGCCACCTGGCCTCTCAGGTTGTTCCTCTGGCCCACAAGCTGGATTTTTTCTTTGTGACACGCTGACCTCAGACAAGCGGCTTTCCTTATAGCCCATCGGTGTTGGCTCCTGCTCATTTCCTAAGAAAAGGTGCATAAAGGACATGTAAAATCATCATTTCCATCTTACAGCTAAGGTTTGAAGGTATGAGAGTTCCACCTCCCTGCAGGGCCCACTTACCTTGTGCATTATTTGGCAGATGTTTGTGCTCCAAGAGGTGGCCACTCAGGGTTTTAGCATTTTCAGAGACAAACTGGCAGTGAAAGCAGCCAAAGGGCATGTGTCCTTTCCGATGGCTTTCCATCTCAGCCTGTGTGAGGAATGACGCTTTACAAGCCCGGTAGGTGCAGTGGACAAGAGTGAGGCCATGTGTAGACATTATGTGGGCTTGATACTCGTCACGGTCCGAGACACTGAAGTAGCAGCCTTTCTCAGAGCAGAAGAACGGGCCTGTCAGGTCTGGGTCACTGTGGCTGGTTTTAAAGTGATGTTTGAGAGCAGCTGGTTTGGAAAAGACCTCAGCACACCGAGAACACTTGAATCTGTCCAGCTGCACTTTACTGGATGAAGCGATTTGTCTTTGTGAACAGGGGTGAGAGGCAAACATGCTGCTGTCTGAAAAGCTCTGTCCACATTTTTCACAACGATAATCCATTGTCTCCATTGTGTCTAAAAAAATAAAAAGAGCAAAGGCTTAAAATTTCACAACAATTTAATATCATGTTAGGGTAAACATGCACAAGTTAAACATCAGACTCTATAACATTCCTGTCCTTTTCCGTCCTTTCTGACTGTATGCATCAGCTCATTAGTTTCACATCTGTGTTTAACGACCAGTCACTCCATGTGTGTATAAATAGTCCTGTTCGTTCTTGGTGTTGGGCTGTCTGTTCCTTGTCTTTCTCGCACTCTTGTGAATTCCTGTTTTGCTTTTAGTTTTGATTATTCAGAACTTTTTTCTTTTAAATCAAACATTAAGGGTTTGCTTTTTCTTTTGTTCCATTTCCGTCATCTCACTCCTGAACTATGATATGGGATATGAATTCCCAGCATGTGAAAACACAGTAGAACCTGCATCCTCCTCTGTCACACCAACCCTCTGCATGTCCTCCTCCACTACATCCATGAGTCTCGTCTGTGGTCTTCCTCTTTTCCTCCCGCCCAGCAGCTCAGTATTAGACTTTGATATATATTTTGTGCATGTAGATAAAAAAGTCTGGAATAAAGTGGTATCTTGATGGTACTGATATGATCATAGTTGCTGGAAATGCACTGATAACACCCGAACTTTTCAAGCTGGAAACCCACAGACTTCCAAATGTCCCCACTGTTTTATAAATCAAGCATATAACTTACCCTTTAATCAGGGATAATATATAGAGAGAATTAATGATATACAGATATTAATACAACTTTGATAGTACATAGTGGTCTTTCATACTGATGAAGTTATTGCACTAGTGCTAACTGTAATAAGACACATCACAGGTACACGGTTACATGCACAAAATTGCAGGTGCTTACAGTAGAAAATGAACTTCAGAGTCAGACCTACTGCCCGGGTTTCCACGGTCCTTTGGATCCAAAAAACAAAACATCAACAGCTGTGTTTAACCGCAAGGCTGCACCGTCTGCTTCATTGAATCCACTTTTACTGACTGCCTGTTATAGAAATCCTTAGCTGGCAGTGAGTTACTGCAGCTGAAGTTTTTATCGCTCTTAATAATATAAAGTGACTGAAACGCCAATAATAACCTCGCGTTTAATGCTAGCTGAGCTAACCCTCATTAGCTTCTTGAGACGCTCATCGCAAAGTCTTTGCGTCCCTGTTAGCTTTTCATCGCTGTTGCAGTTCAAGCCGTTTAAACTAAAATTCACAGAGTGCATTAACCACCGTTGCGTAGTTATTCTCTTAACAGGTTAGCAAAATTAGGTGAGCATAAAAATCGATTACTAAGGAGGGGGAACCATTGTTTGTGAGCGCCAGTGGAAAGTCGGAACGGTATCCATCAAACACAGGAAGTGTAGTAAAGGTCGCCGTGCAGAAGCATCATTGCACGCTTGGGGATTTTATGTGGCTGAATGAAGGTTTAAACACGAGAATGAATGAAATCACCAGTGGCAGCTGTGAGAGATGAAGTCAGAGGGGAAAAAAAACAACGCAACTGTCGTAATTTAGCCAGTCAGGTACCCTTAACTGCCCCTAAATTGTTTTATCTCCAGCCTACAAGCAGCTGTCAGGATACGAAGAAAGACCGATAACCTTTATTTAATGGACTACGCAGGTCTTCAGATGAGCTCCTTTTGCGGGGGTATCTAGAGTCTCACTGCAGCAGCCGTCACCATGCCCCTGTCGGATTTTCTGGACGGCCTGAAGGACAACCCGTACTTCGGAGCCGGCTTCGGACTGGTCGGGGTCGGGACAGCTCTGGCGCTTGCCAGGAAAGGGGCTCAGGTGGGGATGATCTTCTTCCGCAGGCACTACATGATCACTCTGGAGGTGCCCAGCAGGGACAAGAGCTACAACTGGCTGCTGAGCTGGATCACCAAGCACGCCAAACACACGCAGCACCTGAGCGTGGAGACTTCCTACCTGGCGCACGAGAGCGGACGGGTTCACACGCAGTTTGACTTTCACCCGAGCCCTGGCAACCACATCATCTGGTATATATAGCACATACCACTACACCTATAAGACCTGTGTTCTAATCTGATTGGCCACTTTCTCTGTGACACTGACTTCCGTTGTGGTCTGCAGGTATGGGAGGAAGTGGATCAGGGTGGAGCGAACCAGGGAGAAGCAGATGGTGGATCTGCACACTGGAACCCCCTGGGAGTCTGTCACTTTCACAGCTTTAGGCAGAGACAGACAGATCTTCTTTAATATCTTACAAGAAGGTAAGTTTAACAACACATAAAGTCAGGTGTGCAAATATTTAGATTTTCACCTGTATTGCAGATGTATTTTCAGAATTATCACATTGCATTTTGAGGCTCATCTACGTCCAGATGAACAGAATCAACATTTTGGGATTTAAGGCTCATCCCTCCAAATGTTTGCACCCAGTAACTTCTTGAAGTCTGGATGTTTCCTCCCTTAATTGCTTAATTTCAGTGCACAGTGTGTGGTGTACATGGGCTAAGTTGTGAAGTTTTGTCTAAAATACTTACAGACCTAACTGTACTTGACAAAATACTTGAGTGGGCTTTTAGTTGAGCTTTCATTCCTGTTTTGCAGCAAGAGAACTGGCGCTGAAGCAGGAGGAAGGCAGGACAGTGATGTACACGGCCATGGGTGCAGAGTGGCGGCCCTTCGGCTTTCCTCGGCGGCGCAGACCCCTCAGCTCTGTGGTGCTGGACGTGGGCGTTGCCGAAAGGATTGTAGATGACGTGAAGGACTTCATTGGAAATCCCAAATGGTACACAGATAGAGGTAAAATGTTACAGGACATTACATTAATTTTAATCATGATTACAATGTCTTGATCACTACAATTAAAGGAACACAACTGAGTTATTATGAAAATGTTACTCACAGGGTACTTTGCCCATTCTTGGTTGAAGTTGCTGACTTTCTGATTGCTTTATTGTTGAACATCACTTCCGTTAAAGGTTATGCCCTTTGGATTTTTGCTGAAGGTCTGGTCCGACTCCCTACCAGAGTCTGTTCGAGAGTAGGGAAGGTCTCTAGAAAAACCTAATAAGAAAAATGTTACCGAACGTTTTAATTTGTCTACTTTGTAGAAGAATTTCTAGGGTTTTTTGCGATTAATCCTCTACTGATGGTGGTTGTTCACCTGTGCAGGTATTCCCTACAGAAGAGGCTACCTGCTGTACGGCCCCCCCGGATGTGGAAAGAGCAGTTTTATGTGAGTATATCCTTTATTCTGGTTTATTTTTCTTGCTGCGTACTCGTCGTGTAACCTCACCAATGCCTGTGTAACTTGCTGTTTTTTCAGCACGGCGCTGGCTGGTGAGCTGGGCTACAGCATCTGTCTGATGAGTCTGAGTGACCGAACACTTTCAGACGACCGCCTGAATCACCTCCTTAGCGTGGCACCGCAGCAGAGCATCATTCTCCTGGAGGATGTCGATGCAGCCTTTGTCAGCAGAGACCTGCTTCCCACTGAGAGTGAGCAGCAGAACAGATCAAACAGATTTCTTTTTACATGTTTAAAACATCACAGATGTTCATCAGCTCCACTGTGTGGGTTTAAAACAGGCTGATATTCAGTACTGAAGCAACCTGTAAAGCTGTATTTGACCAGATTTGTTACATTCTGGTTTGAAGGTGAATTTTGAAGTCACTGAGCTGTGTTTTCTTCTGTTGCCTCTCAGACCCTCTGGCCTATCAGGGAATGGGACGACTGACCTTCAGCGGACTGCTGAACTCTCTTGACGGAGTCGCTTCATCGGAGGCCCGAATAGTTTTTATGACTACCAACTTCATAGACAGGTACTGTTGGAAACCAAGAGTGTTTAATGACATTGTACCAACATTTAAACTGATATATCTGCTTCTAACGTAAAAAGCTGTAGAAAAAAAACAATTGAAGCAGTGAAGAGACTGAAACAGAATTAGAAGAAAATAAAATACCCCAACAGCAGGTGGCGCTGCATACCAAGTGCTGGTTTTTATTAAAAAAAAAAAAGAAAGAAAGGGAGAAGTTGAGATATTACTGTGATACAGCAGCCTTCCTCAATAAAATAAGTGCAGTACAGGGATTGACATAACCAGTGTCTCAGGAAAAAAGGAGTAGTGCAGTGTGACATAGTATCAGAGTACACAGGTCTGATACGCATGTGCACAGTAGACCGTGTATCCATAGTGACAATTTACATACGTTAATAAACTATAACTGATCACATGATCAAATGTTAGATTGACTTTATCTTCAGATCTTAAATTAATCCGTGGACACCTACCTGTCCATCCCTGTCTGTGTGATCATCTTCATCACCTCATCTTCCTCACGTCTCTCTGCTTCCTTAATGAACATTAAAATCTTTTTGTCATGGCTACAAAAACTTGTTCTTTCACTTGTGAAACATAAGAAGTGTTTTCAGTGCCATTAACTGCCAGCGTTGTGTATGATATCTGCACACAGGTTAGACGCAGCGCTCATCCGACCTGGCCGGGTTGATCTGAAGCAGTACATCGGGCATTGCACCCACTGGCAGCTCACCCAGATGTTCCGACGATTTTACCCCGATGAACCAGCCTCTGAGGCAGAACACTTTGCCAAGCAGGCTTTAGCCACACACTCTGAAATCAGTGCTGCTCAGGTGCAAGGACACTTTCTGCTGCACAAAATGGACCCTGCAGGATCGATAGACAATGTTGCTCAAATAAAATGATGACAGGATTGGAAGGGATTTGGACGCTGATGCCTGAATAAAGAGAGATGGAAAAACATTTTCAGTTTAAGTTTATTAATGAGACAGGTCCATAAGAGAGTTGATTTTTGTGATTTATGCGACTGCTCAGATGTTTGAAATACACACACACAAAACCTCACATACATTAATTCCATATTATTAATTCCCAAAACATCGAAAACTTTGCTCTCACCTTGAAAGGTTGTCTTCCAAATGTATGACGCTATAGTTTTCGCATATAAATCAGCAGCAAGCCTTAAAATGAGGTGAAAAATAAGACACTGCCTATTTACACGATGTGATTTATTTGACAAAAACTGAACTAAAATGCAGAAGAAGCTTCTGAACAGCTAAGTGCACCCCATGATAGAACCACATTTAGCAGTGATAACATAATCATTTTCTATTTATCAGTCTCACATCCACTTTGTTTTACATTGTTGTTTTAGGCCATTGAGCATTCATTCATTCACAGCTCTTTTGAGGTCACACCACCACATGTCCATCACCACATGTGACAGAATACTTTGGTACAACGAGGACTGCAAGCTGCCCAAATCATCACCCCTTCACTACCTTGCTTTACTGTTGCTATAATGTGTTTAGTTATCTCCAAACATACTTCTATGCATGCTGATCAAACATCTGGTCGTATCAGAATCAGAATCTTTATTGTCATTGTCACAGGTACAACGAAATTAAAAATGTTCCCCGATTATTGCATCATCCCTAACAATATCAAAATATAAATAAAACAATAAAATTCTATAAATAAAATAAATAGAATACTTAAAGTGCTAATAAGAAATATCAGCAAACATTCACATACATTCCCACATACATGCTTCAGTCAGCGCACAGATTAATACAAGAGTAGTGTGATGGACATTTTTTTTGTAGCAGTATTCAGGCGTGTTATTGCAGTTGGATAAAAGCTGTGTAGGGTCTTATCGGTCCAAAGGACATTGTTCCACAAGTTCTGAGGTTTAGCCAGATGCAGCTTTTTGAACATGACCTGTGCTGCCCTGTTCTTTTTTAGAGAGTAGAGGATTTCTCCTGGCAACTCTTCCAAACTTGCTCAGTCTTTTTTTAATTGTGCTATCATGAACTTTAACATGCTGACTGAGGCCTTCAGAGTTTGAGATGGAGCTCAGGGTTTTTTTTTACAGTTTCTCTGAGGGCTGCACGATGCGATCTTGGGTGAATTAATTGGGATGCCCACTTCTGGGAAGATTGTGGCATTATGGTAACAAGCACCTGAATGCTTCAGACCAGCAAACTGCCAAAACTTCTGCCTTTACAGGGGCGATTACTCTTACTAATGATCAGTTAATAAAGTGTATTTAATAAGAAGCACCTGGTTGCTACTTGTCCTCTGAAGTCCTTTTGAAGCAACTTTAGAAAAGGAAGCATATACTTTCTGTTTCACATGACTGACTGTACTAGACTGGTCTTTTTTTGTTGTGTGTGATTAAAGGGGGTGGAAGTGGAACTCTATCACCTCTGCTTGCCTTTCTGTATTCACTGTAAAGCACAATAGGAGGGTAATGAGATGAGACACACACAAAAATATAACACTGCAGTATCCAAAGCTGGTTTGCTGGAGACTGAAAGTCGTGTTGATCAGATCTCACATCTGTTTCACTCGTCACACAAATGTGTTTTAAATTAAAAGCATTCTTTTGATTCAGTAACTAGAAACAGTCATCAATTTACTTTGACACTATAGTCAGGCTTGCTTAAAAGCAGCCATCTCACTGTTACTGAGCAGAAAAATGTGAGCTTAGGTATTTTTCTATTTATTGTCCTGTGTGGCTTCTCGTCTTTGTTGATCCTTAAGAGCTGGGCTGGAAGGGTTAAACATTCAGCAAGACGTGGCCCCTCCCTTTTTGGTTAGTCTTCTGCATGCAATAGGAGCTCTCTGTATTTTCTATTCTCCCCTCATAATGGCTGCATGGCTGTCCAGTAGACTGGTGAAGAGAAAATGCAGCTCACTGCTGCCGTGCCCTATCTCCCTGGCCCCAGTCTGCTCCAGAGGGGTGGCAAAGGTCTCCCCTGCCTCAGGGGCCCTCTCCACCATCCAGGAAAAGCCTCGGACAGTGGAAGATCTCCCACATATCAGCTTCTTGGAGTTTCTTTACAGAGTGGTGTTTCAGGGTTTCTACAAACATATGCATGAGCTTCAGGTAGGCTGCAGGGCATGATCTTTATTATGTTCACTCACAGTGATACGTGCTTGTTTTAGTTCGAGTCCAAACATGTTTTGTTTTTTCCACCTGATGCATTTCAGAAACCCTGGTGACAAATTTGATAATCTGAGAGCTCATGGGTTTACAAGTGACTGCATTTTCCTCCAGTGACAATACATAATAGAAAATGTTGGGCTGGTTGTATGACGTTGTTTCCATAGTTACCTTCAGACAGTATCAGCTTGTCTCACAGCTAACTGACACAGAGTCTTGGGCTGCTTTCTCTCTCTGAGGAATCACATGCAGCCACTCCAGCACACACTAACCTCTGGCATCTGATTACTGACTGATTAAATATAATGTCTGCTTTTTAAATTACGCATTGCAAAAATCCCCAAATGTCTTTATCTTTATTCTATAAGAATGCAGCTCTGCCTTTATCACTTTTCCACCATCAGATCTATGAGAAGCAGCTGTATGGGCCCATTTACAGAGACGGACTCAGATCAATATCCTTGAGCACCCCAGAGCTTTTGGCTGAGCTGCTGAGGAAGGATGAGAAGTTCCCTTGCAGAGGAGACATGAGTGTGTGGAGGGAATATCGTGACATGAGAGGATTCGGCTATGGACCTTTTACAGAGTAAGACTACCAAACAGTGTAGTAATGCTGCCCCACCTAAAAGAAAATAATCTCATTGTGATTGCTTAAATCCTAATACGTAACAGATTTCCAGGGAAAGAGTTTTATTATGAGTGGAAGGGATTGTTTTTGACCTATTTGGGTTAAATAGATTCCTCTCAGGCTGGTATATTCCATAAAGATAAGAAATCTGAAAAATGTTAATGCTCCACAAGTTTTATGAACCGGTGACAATATAAGGGGATCAATGTTTAATTTTAGCTCTGTCAAGCTCAGTGCAGTAGCAGCAGTAAACCTATTTATGTTGCAAAAATAAAATAAAATTTATATTGCAGATGGTGGTCATTCCCTCACCATCTGCAAAGGCTCAGTTTGAGAACCACCATATTAGGCAATCAAATGAAACTAAAAGGCTGAGCAGATTTTAAACTGTGTTGTTTATCTGAATACAGTGGGCTCCACACCCAATATCTGTCATATTATTATGAAAAGCTGGAAATTACAAGAAAGTTTGAGGATTTTGAGGAAAAAAACAGAAGTAATACTCTGGTGTTTTTCTAGGTCAACAGTCAGAGCCACAGTTTAATCAACTCATCACAGGCTTGTTGAAGAAATCTGATGCAGGGAACACTAATAGTAATGTGATATCAGGAAATACTGCATCAGAACGATGCACTAATGGCAAAAAATATTAAATGATTAAATTTGGCATCAGTGATACCAGTCAGTAAATATCAGTAAATAATCAAAGTAGTCAATGAAGGTCAGGTCTGTCTGTTCTGCTGCACTTTAAACACAAAAGGTTGCTCTGTTCACAAGACAAACTGGTTTAAAATAGTGCTCAAAATGAAGGACGCACTCTCTCAATGTTTCTATGTATTTTATATACATATGTGTGTGTGTGTGTGTGTGTGTGTGTGTGTGTGTGTGTGTGTGTGTGTGTGTGTGTGTGTGTGTGTGTGTGTGTGTAAGCATAGTAGCAAACAAACTGCAGACCACAGCCATCTTAGATAATTGTGTGAGCTCTTTAGTTTACTGGCTAAAAACTGGTTGAATGTAAAAATGTAGCAGAAAATCAGCCATAATGGATGCATAAGTGTATCATAGTTCAGACTCTTTGTTGTGTTTGCGTTTGGATTTATTTATTTCAATGCAAACATGTTTCTGTTCCAACAGGGATGGAGAGAGGTGGTACAAGCTGAGGGTGGTGCTTAACAAGCGGATGCTGCATCCGAAGGACTCGGCCCAGTATTCTGGGATTATCAATGATGTGGTTAAAGACTTCACCAAGAAGATGCGCAGTCTGCGCCAGTGCAGCCCAACGGGAGACTTTGTGACCAACATTGCCAATGAGCTTTATCTGTTTTCACTAGAAGGTAGCCTGAAGGTTAAAACTGCATGCTGAATGCTGGACTAAATAATATATTTGTTTAATGAACTAAATAAAAAAATATTAATTTCAAACTAAAGTTTAAAGGAAGCTAAAAGTTAAGAAAAAAATTTGTTGCTAGATTCATTGCCTTTTCTTTTTCTTATCTATTCAGGAATTGCCTCCATATTGTTTGAGACAAGGCTTGGTTGTCTGGAAGAGGAAATTCCTGGTGGTACACAAGATTTCATCAATTCCATAGCCCAGATGCTCTCCTACAACATGATTGTGTTTATTCTTCCCAAGTGGAGCCGGAATCTGCTGCCCTACTGGGGACGTTACATTGCTGGCTGGGAGGGCATCTTCAGCTTTGGTGAGCAGTTTGAACCTCTCAGTCCTGATGTTTTAGTTAAGTTTTAGAGTGTTAGGAAACAATAAACAGTATTATAAAAAGAAAAAAATAAATCTGTGGGGGGGGTTTTGCACCAATTTCCCGTAAGGAGCCATGGCATTATTCTCTATCAGCTGGTATTTATATAGTGCTTTTCTTATCTTATTGAGGATTCAGAATCCTTTTACAGTTCAAACTACATGTGCACCATTCAGCATCTTTTATCTTTTATCCACAGATGTAGTGCTATGTAGTGTAATATGGTGAAGTAGCAGAGTGCAGCATTTTGTGTTATAAACCCCTATTTAGTATTTGGCATCAAAGTTGCTCCTCCCAGTTTTTAGTAATAGGTTATGTATGTTCAGTTTATGCTTTGGGTGCCCTTTTATTTTTGCCTTCCTCTGTTCCTGTTTCTTCCCTTGTCTTATCTGTGCTTAGTCCTCAGTGTCATGTGTCAAAAAGACATGTGTGTAGTAAGTCTAGTCCCAGTATTTGTTTTTTGTTTCTATGTAAAGTCCACGTATGCGGATCTGTCAACTGTTCATTTCCTGTTTTATTTTGATAGTTTCTTGTCTCATGTGAATTATGTTCAATTCAGCTCGGATTCAGTTCAGCTTTTCTCACCAGGTGTCTCCACTTTGCCCCCTTCCCTCTTGTTTGTCTATATTCCTTGTCATGTTCTCCCTTATACAGGTGCTGTGTAACCCTCTGCTTTAATTTTCTTGGTTTAGTTAAAGTTAAATTGTTTTCATGTCCTGTCCTCTGCATCCTGCACTTTGGGTCCAAAACTGGGCTTCAGTACAGAGACACATGGCAAATGGCAGCAACAAAACGGGCCATGTTTTCTACTGTGTAGCATGTCCTCTTCTTTTAGCAACAGTCAACAACAACAGGAGACCAGCTGCTGGACTTTTGCCAGAGGAACTTTTCGTGATGGTCTGAAAGTTTTCAGTTGGTGAAAGGTCTAAACCGCAGGCAGGCCGGTTCAGCATCTGGACTCGTCTAGTAAAAAGCCATGCTGTTGGAATAGATGCAGTATGCAGTTTAACATTATCCTGATGAAATATGCAATGCGATACCTTTCAGCATTTATGGAGCCTTTCCAGACTTTCACAGGTACTGATGCAACATATACCATCTGAGATACAGACTTTTGAACTGAGTGCCGATAACAGGCCGAATGGTTCCTTTCCTCGGTCTGCAGAATAAAAAGGAGGGAGAAGTTAGGTGTGTGGAACAGCAGTTCTCCACAGAGGGCTTTTTTCACCCGCACAAGCGCTGCCTGGCACTGCTCTGTCCACTGGACCAGATCCGCCAGCCAGCCCCAAGAACCACCTCACCTCTTTTTTGGTCTTGGGACGCAGACAGGATGCGATGGGTGCTGTTTTGTCCAACTGTGGACGCACCTCCCTGCCCCCCAAGTAGTACTCCAGATACTGTACCTCCCTCCGTCCAACCGCACACTTCTTTGGGTTGGCTATGAGCCCCGCCCATCTCAGGACCATGGCCACCCACTGCATATGCTATGCCTAGGTGTCACTATGGATGATGACATCATCCAGGTAAGTGGCAGTGTATGCAGCGTGCGGACGCAGCACCTGGTCCATGAGACGTTGGAAAATGGCTGGGGCTCCGAACAAGCCAAACGGAAGTGTGACAAATTGGTACAAACCGTACGGAGTGGAAAAGGCCATTTTTGCCTTGGACTCTGCAGACAAGGGAATCTGCCAGTAGCCCTTGGTCAAATCCAGCATCGTGAAAAATCGAGCAGTACCTAATCGGTCCAGCAGCTCGGGGCATGGGATTAGAATCAAACTGTGACACCTCATTCACCTTGTGATAGTCCACACAGAACCGTATAGACCCATCTTTCTTCACTACAAAAACTATAAGGGCTACACCAAGCGCAGTGTGACTTTTCTATTATTCCCAGCTTTAACATTTCCGCCAATTTCTTTTTGCACAATTTGTCTTTTGCACTCCGGTAACCTGTAGGGCAATGAACGCACCATCATGCCAGGCTGCGTTACAAACTGATGCACCATGAGATTTGTTCAGCCGGATAAGGGGGAGAACACATCTGCAAAATGTTGTTGCAATGCAGCAACATCTGCTCAGGGCCTGTGTGAGATGGTCCTTACAATGGAGGGAGGCGGGACTCATGTCTCTCCCTAACAGGGCTCACCGGAGAAGCGGTTTCAGCCTCTCTCCATGCTTTAAGGAGGTTGAGGTGATATAGCCTGCCCCTGTCTGACCATACCACCTTATAGTCCACGTCCCCCACTCACCGTGAGACCAGGAATGGTCTTTGCCACTTGGCAAGTAACTTTGAGTTAGAAGACGGGAGTAACACAAGCACTTTATCTCCCAGTGACAATTGCCTGAGTCTAGCCCCTCTGTTGTACAGGCGCTGCTGACATTTGTGAGCCTGGAGCAAATACTCTCATGACGACCTCCCCAATGTGTGCGACTTTGCTCGCAGGCCCAGGACGTACTGAATCTCATTTATTGCTGAGTTGAACTTTCCTCCCAGTTTTCTTTAATTAGGTCCAACACCCCCTGTGGTTTCCTGACGAACAGTAATTCAAAGGGAAAAAATGCAGTGGAGGCCTGGGGCACCTTGATAAATGGTAAATGGCCTGTATTTGTATAGCGCTTTTCTCGTCCCTAAGGACCCCAAAGCACTTTACACAACCAGTCATCCACCCATTCATACACACATTCACACACTGGTGATGGCAAGCTACATTGTAGCCACAGCCACCCTGGGGCGCACTGACAGAGGCGAGGCTGCCGGACACTGGCGCCACCGGGCCCTCTGACCACCACCAGTAGGCAACGGGTGAAGTGTCTTGCCCAAGGACACAACGACCGAGACTGTCCAAGCCAGGGCTCGAACCGGCAACCTTCCGATTACAAGGCGAACTCCTAACTCTTGAGCCACGATCGCCTTCTGCACTACGAACAACAGAGGGTCTAACCAGCAATCGAATTGCGTTTATCCTCGTGAATGAACTTCCGAATCATGGACTTTAAAGTCTTAGTCAATCTGAGGGTGGTAGACGCTGGTCCCAATAGATTTAATGCCCAATAATTCATAAAGCTCTTTTAGTGTGCAAGACATGAACGACGTGCCCTGGTCAGTATCTGTTTCGGGATGCCGACTCGGGAGATGACCTGAAACAGCTCCTGTGCCACACTCTTTGCAGAAATGGTGCGCAGCAACACTGCTTCTGGATATTGCATTGCATAATCCACCAGAACTAATACAAAGCGATAGCCGTGTGCACACCGGTGAAATGTCCCAATGAGGCGCACATCTGCCCAGCGGTCATACCCCATGTGACCGGCCATTGGGTTGTAATGAGCCGCCTGGAAAATCATTTTCCAATGGATTTTAGGCACCAACAACTGGGTGTGTTCCTCCTGTTTGCGAGTGTCATGGCTCATTCGATACAATCTGTCACTAATCAATACAAAATGGGGAAATGCCAGCCTTATGGCGAACTATCTGACCATCAATTTTCTTCAACTGGTCGAAGGCTGAGCGTAGAATGTCATCACGAGACTGCTCCAGTGGAAAATCTTCCATGGAGTGAATTACCAGGCTGGTGGGGTCTCCTGAGAAGGCCCTGCCGGCTCCTCCTCCTCGCTGGAGCCAGTGTTAGATGACCCAGCATCACCGCTGAGCGCTGCACAGACCCCGCATGTCCCTATCAGCCTATCAACACTAACACTAATTACTCAACGATCCAGCGACTTTTAGCACAGAACCACCATCTTAAGTAGTGTTCAGGAAATCAGGTAGATCAGCGGCAGGTGTGGTAATCAGGGCACGTGCGTGGGCCAGAGGCAGGAGCCCAAGATGAGCTCTGCCCAGGCAGGTGGAGACAGAGGAGAGGGAGAGAGAGAGCACACAACAATAACAAAAACATGTGGCCTGACATAGAGCCAGCCAGGGAAGCACGGGAACCATGAAAAATCCATCCCCAAAATTAAGAGTTGCATCTGGCACGAACTAACTCCAGCCCTCATTCTACGCATTTTCCTCTGATATCTAATTTCCATTTGCACTAAGGGATATTTATGAATGTCCCTGTGCATACACTTCACCTCCACCCACTCAGCCACCAGCAGGGTTTGGTGGACCAGGGTCTGCGTACAGCCCGAGTTGACCAAAGCCTGGCGTATACCCCCTGGGCACCTTACCGGTAAACGGTATGTCTCTCCTGAACCAGGGGAGGGCGTCGGAGGGCTGGCAATACGTAGCACCTGTCCCACCTCCATTAACGGGCAGTCCCAACGGAGATACCCCGGTTGCCCACACCTCCAGCATTCCTGCCGCAATGCTTATGCAGCCCTCGTTGAGCTGGGCATGGCATCCGTAACGGCCGGGACCTGTGTCGAAAACCATATGAAAAAGGGTTAGTCGGTGGCCTTCGTGGGGCTGGGACCGGTCGGTCCATTATTACCAGCCATGGCTGTCCTCGTGGGTGTTCCCATCATGCCACCAGGTGGTCCTAGGCCAGCATTTGTAGCTTCAAGGCTCGCTGGCCAGTGGCAGCGGACCCAGTCCGCCATCCCGATTGGGAGCTACTCCACAAACTGCTCCAGCATGACGGTGTTTAGTACCTGCATCTCCTCTGGCGTGGGGGCTGGCTGTAGCCACCTGGCCGCAGTGTCGTGCAGCCTGCTAGCGAATGTGAAGGGTCGGTCCTCCGGCCTCAACTGTCCCTCCCAGAAGCATCACTGATGATCCTCAGGAGAGAGCCCCAGCCAATTTATGATGGCTATCCTGACATCGGGGAAGGATGCTCTTGCCATCACAGGAAGGCTCAGAGCTGCTCCCTGGGCTTCCCCGGACAGCAGCGGGAGGAGCCAGAGAGCCCATTTCTGGCTGGCTACAGCATGCCTCAAAAGTGGGCTGGAAGGCTTGGGGATCGTTGTCGCCTGCTGTCCCTTGAATGGAGCTCAGTTGTGAGGAAAGGAAAACCTCAAGCCACAGAAACCACTCCAGTGGTAGGATACTGAGCACTGGTTTTCAACATGTAAAGCACAAGAAAATGGGAATAATTGGTATCAGCACGAATGATAAGATACCTGTGGTTAAAAGCAAGCTTGTGGGTGTGTTTGTAACATGATTTTGTCCTGATCTTGATGCTGAACTCTGCGCTCCTATCTGACTGAGACGCTAAGTAAGTCAGTGACATGTCGAAAAATCAACTCAGCCCATAAAATATTTGGATCATTTCATGTTACTGCTGAACGTGATGACGTAAAGGATACGCATGATCCGCTGCTTTGGCCAGCAGGGATTTATGTTCGCCACTATTTTGAGGCTCACAGGCCTAAGGAGAGCAGAGTCAGCGGGGTCACTGGCATCACAGGATTGGTGTGCAGTGATTGCACCCTGAGTCAAACACTGGTGATTCTGAAGCAGCACAGGGCGGTAGCTTTCAGTGGGGTGCCCATGACATTGAGATAAATGAGCATTAATATTGTCTCCTTTAATGCCCAAGGATTACCTGACCAATCAAGCTGTTTAACTGTGGATAAACTTTTGGCGTTCAGTGATATGTTGTGTGTTCAAACAACCTTTTTAACCTAAGCAAGGTCTGGAAAATCTGAACTGTTTGCGCAAGGACTTTCATGGAGTTGGTGAATCCGCGACCGATCTGAGCTCTAGGGTTGTTCGTGGGAGAATGTCGCTATACTCTGGCACAAGAAGTATGATCAGTTAATGTTGTCAGACTGAAGGCTGATTGGGCTATAGAAATTGAGATTATTGGCAGATAGAAAGTTCACCATTCTTAATGTATATATGTCCATTCAGTATCTCCAGAACGAGGTTGAGTAGACATCTCTACCAGCTAATATTGATGGTGCTAGTGCCTCAGAGGCAATTACTCGAATGTGGCAGAAACATTACTGTGATCTATTTAATTGTGTGAAAAGTTCCATTTTTGCAGTGGGTGAAATTGACAATAAGGGAGATGTTGTAGTGTCATCAAGAGAAATTTATGATGCAAGTAGAAATTTAAAGGTGGTAAGGCATGTGGGATGGATAAGATATCTGCTGACACAGGGGTTTCCAAATCTTTGGTAAGAATATTGTCCTTCTGGTATGCCCATTAGTCCATGCACATAAAATGGGGTAACTGTGTGTCTGCCCCCTTTTATCAAAGCTGTTGTGTGGTTGGCAATACCACAGTTAATCACTTGATGTATGCAGATGATTTGGTGATTTTCCCCCCTATAGTGCTGGCCTTGAGCAATTATTGAGGGTCTGCGCTCAATATGGTCTAGAGCAGGGGTAGGCAACAGGCCTCGAGTGCTAGTGTCCTGCAGGTTTTAGGTATCACCCTGGGTCAACACACCTGAATCAAATGATTAGTTTATTATCAGGCCTCTGGAGAACTTCAAGACATGTTGAGTAGGTAATTTAGCAATTTGAATCAGCTGTGTTGGATCAAGGAGACATCTAAAACCTGCAGGACACCGGCACTAAAGGCCTGGAGCTGCCTATCCCTGGTCTAGAGTTTCATATTCTATATAATGCCAAGAAGAGTAAAGTTTTTATTGTCAGAAATAGGGAGCACAAGGATTTGGTTATTCCTGAATTTTCTCTGTCAGGCTCCATTCTTAAAGTGTGTACTGCAGTTAAATATTTAGATCACTACATATCTGATGATTTGTCTGATGATGTGGGCATCTATAGACAATGCCGCTTAATACATGCGCAAGCTAATATGTTGAGTCGCAAATTTGGTATGTGCACCATTCCAGTGAAGTTTGGACTCTTCTAAGCCTCCTACACTCCAATGTACACTGCTCATTTGTGGAAGAGCTACAGAGAAGGCAGTATGAGAAAACTCATCGTAGCATAAAACAGTGGAATGAGATGCCGAGGTGGAGAAGCGCAAGCCAAATGTTTGTTAGTGTTGGAGTACCTAGTTGTCATGCTGCAGATGTAGAGTTGTAGGTGTACGGTGAAGGACTGTAAACAGCATAACTGTATCTCTGACTGACCCTGCACTAAGTTCAGTTAGGTTTTATTCAAAATTATGGAACCATTGACATTTTAGCCTTTATATAATTGTGTAACGCTATGGAATTAATTTTTGGAAAATTTACTAATTTTTTTTATGGGCCCATGTGTGTCTTTAATAAAGTGAAATAAACAAACAGATCGGTTTTCCACTCTGCCTCTATTTTAAATGAGCTTTGTCCCAGAGTAGATGGCAGCATTTCTAGATTATGGTCTTTTGTTGCAGATTGGTGAATAATCTATCTTTACCTCTGAGAAACACTGCCTCTATAAGATGCTCTTTTTTTATATCCAGTTATGGATATAAAATATATAAAAGTACCAGTTATGGTACTGATGGTACTGAACTGTTGCCAGTTTGGTGCAACTGTCACTACGTTTTAAAGATATGTTGTTTCCATCAAATTGAACCCAAGCTAATATGTTTCATGAAATAATAAAATGTCTCAGTTGATACAGTATATTTCATCCTATGTCCTGTTGGTAGTAAAATATGGGTTTATGAGTAAATGACTGCATTCTGTTTTGACTGATATTTTACAGTGTTCCAACTATATATATATATTTTTTTGCACCATTTTCATGCACCTGTTCTAGCCAAAACATTGATTGACAAGAAGTTGGAGATGATTCAGCAGCGGGTTGACAACAAGCAGGATGTGGAGGGTGAATACCTGACATACCTACTCTCAAACACGCAGATGAGCACTAAAGATGTGTATGGCAGCGTCACTGAGCTCCTCTTAGCTGGAGTGGACACGGTAAATGGAATACCAATACTAGTAATAAAGCATCACATGTAAAAAGGCACTCTGCACGGCTAATCATCAAAGCTCGCCACTCAGTGTATTCACTTTTCTTTTGCATGTACATGTATGCAAGGCTCAGCATATATTTCTTCAAAAGTTTACTTTCACATTTTTTAAACTCCCAAGACCTCCAACACTCTCACGTGGGCTTTGCACGAGCTGTCCAAGAACCCTGATATCCAGGAAAGACTCTATAAAGAAGTGTCCACTATGGTACCATTAGACCGGATCCCCACCGCTGCCGACGTCACTGGCATGCCGTACTTAAAGGCAGTTATCAAAGAGACGCTGAGGTGAGACTGCTGCGGTTTAGCTTTAACTGAAGCGATTAATGCAGTAAACAAACATGTTTTTAATAGATAGTTTTCACATATTTGTAACAGCCAAACTGAAAATCTTTGAAAGTGAAAATAAGCTTCTAGTTTCCTAAAGTTTGTCTATTTAGCAGCCAAAATGGGTTTTATTTGAACTCATGGCTCTTAACAGGTTAAATGTAGACTAATTCATCAGTTTTCAAAAATCAATATTCTTATTCACCTGCATAAGAAGAAGCCAGACTACTAACCAGCCTAAAGTAACATGCAAACAAAAAATAACTTGTCTTGCAGGATGTATCCTGTTGTTTCTATGAATGCGAGGATCATTGCAGAAAAGAATGTTTCTATTGGTGGATATGAGTTTCCAAAAAAAGTAGGTCTGCTTTTAACCATTGTTAGATTGTTTGTGAGTGCTTTTTGTATTAACTTAATAAGACATATTTATGATGGCTGGATATAAAAAGGCTATTGTGTTATAAGTGAAGATCAGTATTCCATATCGTGTTGACTTCCAATTGTTGATTGCTCTACAGACGCCGTTCACCTTTTGTCACTATGCCATCAGCCATGATGAGGACACATTCCCCAACTCATTCACATTTAAGCCAGAGCGATGGCTTCGAGACGGCCGTGAGAGGCCAAACCCCTTTGGCTCCATCCCGTTTGGCTTTGGAGTAAGAGGCTGTGTCGGTCGCAGGATTGCTGAGCTCGAGATGTATCTGCTCCTGTTTCAAGTAAGTGACAAGAAGGAGAAAAAACTGCTGAACATCCCAGGGAAACTCCTGGATTTTTTAAATGTGACCCAAGTGTGTCCAACAATAAGTGCGGGGGTTTGGGGGGGAGGGGTCACATAGGAAGTGGGAAAAAATCTGACATAAAAACCAAACAAAAGCACTCGAAAGCTAGTTGAAAATTCAGTGTCCTGTAATGGGCAGAGGTTCACCAGTCTCCAAAACCTATGTGTACAAGCTGTGGAATAATTTCAGAATGACGTCCCTGAACATGAAATTGTGAAGACTTCATTAAAATGTTCAGGGAATCTGGAGAAATCTGTTTGCGCAGGGAACCAGGCTGACAGTCAAAATTGGATGCATGATCTTCGGGCCCTCAGGCAGCACTGCATTAAAAACAGGTATAATAGAAATCACTGCATGGGCTCATGTGATCATGATCTAGAAATGCTGCCATCTTCTCTGGGCTAAAGCTCATTCAAAACATGAGTTCAGATGAATCGAAACCTGAAATAATTTTCGAAAAACATTTTCACCACCATTTTCTCCAGACTAAATGAGAGGGAGTGTTCGGCTTTTATTAGCACTTAGCTCAGAAGGTGGAGTCTTTGATGGAATATTTGGGCATCAGTGCCTACGGAAATCTGGAACGGCTTCATTAATGCTGAAGGGTATATATGTGTCTTATGCATCTCTTTTGTTTGTGATTGTGTGAGATAATACATTTGTCTATATTCAAATCAATTGTCATCCACATTTCAGAGAACTCACTAACTCTATTTTTTTTCACAGCTTATCAGGCAGTTTGAAATCAAACCCGACCCCACACTGGGAGAGCTGAAATCCATCAACCGCACAGTTCTGATACCAGACAAACAACTAAATTTGCACTTTGTGGACAGAAGATAAGAAAAGACAGCAGACTGAGTGATGGTGGTTTGTATTAAGTCAGTGAGAGGGGAGCAGAGGATTTTAAACCTTTGTAATCACTAATTCAAATGCTTAAACTCATCCAATTTTAAATGTTGTATCATCAAAGTAATGCTATAAGAGTTCAACTTAACACTGTTCCTCTATGTATGTACTGCAGCAGTCAGCTTATAGTTCTGTATATCCATCCTCTCATAATCTCTTAGTGTACTTAGTGATATAATAATAATTCTTTATTTAAAACAGACAGTGCAGTTTAACATAGTCCAAGTATAAAACATGAAACTGATGTGCTGCACATAACATTATAGCTATAGCTAATTTTCAACAATTGTCCCTTGTTGGGCTTACATTCACAATACACAGAGTTAAAACATACATTTTCATGAAACCAAAATACACCATGAATACAGCTACAATTAACAGACAATGTAAAAACAAACAAACAAACCCCGCACAAAAAAAGATTAATTAAAATCACTACAGCTCTGATTTCCCTTTAACCAACTTTTAACCTTCAATGTAAAGGAACTAATATCTGTAATCAGTTTGATATCAGTTGGAAGTGTGTTCCACAGATGGCAAGCCTTTATGCAAAACGCTGATTGTCCAAATTTAGATCTGCGATATGATATTTTGCAGTTGCCATTCACTATACTCCTAGTAATGCGATTACTATCTTGTCTTTGGATGCATCTATTAAGACACTCTGGGAACTGCCTATTTATACACTTGAAGGTTAATTTAAGAAAACACAAATGATTGAAGCTCCTAAACTAAGTCAATTATATTTCTTTAAAATGTGACAATGATTCCACCGAACAGATTTTTTATCCATTATTTTCAAAGATTGATTATATAAGGATGCTGAACTGTAGATGGTGCTGCTTGAGTCCAAACTGTCATAAAATATGAAAAATGAGAGAATATCGTGGAATGCATAAATAACTGAGGTGCTGAAGTGGGTATGTAATGCCGAGTTAACTTAAAACAATTCAGATTAACCTTAACCATCTTTGAAATCTTCTTTACATGCTTATCAAATTTGAGATGTGAATCTAAAATTATTCCTAAAAACTTAAAATCTTTAACCTCCTTTATTTCTTCATTCCTTAACTTGATTTGAAAATCATCAGATTAACTTTTTCTAATAGAAAAACACATCTAAACTGTTTTTTAAAAATCAATTCAATAAAAGATGATTATTGTATATATATAATGCAATGTATGACAGGTTTTATCCATCCGTGCAGTTTATTTAGTTTATTCAGTTATTGTCCTTGTCAGAGTTGAGCTGGGGAATGGGGGACTGGAAGCTATCCCAGCTACCACAGGGTGAGAGGCAGGGTACATCCTGGACACATCGCCAGTCTGTTGCAGGGCTAACACAGAGAATCCAACAACCATTCATGCTCACATTCACACCTATGAGCAATTTAGAATCACCAGTCAACTTAACCCCACCAACTGCATGCCATTGAACTGTGGAAGGAAGCTGGAGTACCCAGAGAGAACCCACGCAAACACAGGGAGAACATGCAACTCCACACAGAAAGGACTCCAGCCAGATGGTAGAGTCGAACTCAGGACCTTTTTTTGCTGTGAGGCAACAGTGCTAACTTCATGAAAACCTTTAACTGAGTTAACAATTTTTGAAGGAAACTAAAATGACTACAACATTTTCTTTGTTAGAAGTTTGGAGAAAAAGGAGCAGCATGTGCTGGAAAGTGGGACAAGACAAAAAGAACAAAGTGAGCATGAGAGAGAGACAGAGAAAGAAAAAACGCTTTTTAATCTCTATATCACCTTGTACCTAAGCCACATGTCTGAAAGTACTATGAAAGTATGTTATGAAACCCATGGTACACCCAAAAGACTGAATGAGGTGAACTGTTCAGTTTATGTTAATTGTTTATCTTCATTTTACTCAAATTATATATCTTTGTTAAGGTAAAATATGTTTTTCTGATAAAGTCTATGTAATTGTGTCTGTTATTATCTGCACAGTGTACTAATGTGTTAATTTATATGTTGCGTGATCAAGCAAGTGAATTAGGATTGCTATATAAGGAAAGTGTTAAGCCTAATCTTAAAAGTAGAGATAGTGTCTGTCTTCTGAATCCAAACTGGAAGCTGGTTCTATAGAAGAGGGGCCTGAAAACTGAAGGCTCTGCCTCCCATTTTACTTTTAAATACTCTAGGAACAACAAGTAAGCCTGCAATGCGAGAGTGAAGTGCTCTAATGGGGTGATATGGTACTATAAGGTAATTAAGGTAAGATGGGGACTGATTATTCAAGAACTTGTGTGTGAGAAGCAGGATTTTAGATTGGATTCTTGATTTAACAGGGAACCAATGAAGAGAAGCCGGTATGGGAGAAATATGTTCTCTCTTCCTAATCCCTGTCAGGACTCTAGCTGCAGCATGTTGGATCAGCTGAAGGCTTTATTACTGAGTCGAAAAACATTGAAAATACTGGTTGAGTTGTAGTGTTAAATGGAAGCAATTAATTGGCTTTTTCTAACAGGGAAATCTGAAGGTATAACATTTTTCGGCATTGTTACTGAAGATACAAGAGAAGGTAGGTACAGATTATAAAAAGAAAAAAAGTGTGCTTCTTCTTCTCGTGCATCGATCGGAGTCTCGGTTTTTATTGAAGTGTTGTCAGCTTTGGCTTTATCTGCCACCCTGTCCCTAGCATTCGCCTCTGTCATACCAATCGTCTGCATGTTCTCCATATCTACGCCTCCTGCCACTGACTCCAAACCATACATTGTGGCAGATCTCCCTACCATGTTGCAAACTTTCCCTTTCACTCATCTCCACCCACTCCACCCTGCCTGCACTCTCTTCTTCACCTCTCCTGTGCATCGCCTGTTGCTTTGGATGGTTGACCCCAGGTACTTAAACTTGTTCACCTTTAGTATTTCTGCTCCTTGCATCCTCACGGTTACATCTTTGGGGTAATCCAGCTCATTTACGTTCAGCGTGGATGCTGTCAAGGTCCTGGACCTCTTATATTTCTGTATGTCCGCCCTCTCATAGTCTATTAGTGTCCTCAGTAATATGTTTTAGTACTTCTGGTAATCTGGTTTTCATGTTGTTGCGTCCTGTTTTATTTTGGTAGTTAATTGTTTTTAGTTTAACTGTATTTAGTTGTACTTTCCCTTATCTTATTCCTTGATTCTTTGCATCTGTGTGTTGTTCCTTGGCTATGATCACATCCTTGAGTAGTGTATACGTGTGTATACATGGCTTCATTTTCTCCTTTTTCTTTTTGATTCTGTCCTGAAATGTTTATATTTTGTTTCGTGTCTGTTTTCCCTGGATATTGGGACCTTTTGGATTTCTTTTTCTTTGGGCAGTTTCTGGATATGAAACTATGAATACTGTAAACATTACAGTTTCAGGGTCTAAAACCGTTGTCGGTTCTTATCAAAGTTCACCGAGATTCACCATCTTTCCTGAACATAAATCTATTTCTGTGTCAGCTAAAAGATTCAGGAAAGAGACTGGGTGCAGGAAATAACTGCTTTAAGTTTGTGCGGCTTTCCCATCGTTATTTTCAAGTACATTACGTGACATATACACTCACAAGACAATAAACTGACTTTGAAACGATGTAACAGTCTCACACAGCGTTACACACAGGATAGTGTCCAGGAATAGAATATAGTTATGGAGGATAGCTGTGCAGCTTTGTAAGTATTCTTGTATCCAATAGAAAGACAGGTTAAAGAAAGGTTAAAAACGGGCAGCTCTGTTGACTCTGGTCACTACTTTACAAACGATCCAGCAGGGGGAAGCATCATTGCATGAAAAGCCCTTTAACCTCACTTCACTACATGCCCCAGAGATTCATTCACTCTGCAAACTCCTCACACCAGGGTTGAAGGACTAAAACTGAAGCGCTTGAAGGATTTTATGGATTTGAGATATGCAAATCTTTTGTCTCAGTTACAAAGTTACAAATTAAAATACAGCACACTGGAAGATTTTATTGCTTGTTTTGCACCTAGTGTTCAACCAGCAATCAAAAAATCCATATAATGAGCTAAAAAACTAAAACTTAAATTCTAATAGTAAAATTAATATTTCACAGGATTTCCTTTTTAACTTTCATTGACTGTCTCCTGATATTTTTTACTCTATTGTGCTACTTAATAGCAGGATAGTATACTCAAAGTAACTAATTTTATACTTAAAGTACATATTGTGCAGAATCATCTACATTTCATAACTGAATACACAGAGTATCAATTTAATGTTGCAACAGGACATGACTTTGATTACTTCTTTACTGCCAGGTAATTTTAAATAATGCAATTAAATTAAAGCTATAAAGTAAATGGTATGAAGTACAATATCTAATCAGCTACACTACATAATATTTTTAACATAACTTGGAGAAATCTGTGCATAAGGAGGGCTGAAAATCACTATTGGATGCCTCATGGAGCACTGCACTGCATCAAAACAGTCATAAACACTTGCAGAAACCACTGTCCGTGAAAACAGTTCACTACGCCGTTCACAAATGCAGGTTAAAGCTCTATCATTCAAAGATGATAGAAAGGTACCATCAATGCTAAAAGGTATGCAGAGCTTTTAGAGGAACATACATTTGGATCCAGACGCATATTTCAATAAGACAATGCTTAATCAAATACTGCAGCTCTTCTAGCAGCATGGCTTCATAGTACAAGAGTCCGGGTGCTGAACTGACCTGTCTGCAGTTCAGAGCTTTGAACAGCTGTGAACATTTGAAGGATCATGACATGAAACATGCGACAAAGCTGAACCAGGACTGTTGAGCAGCTATGGTCCTCTACCTGACAAGAATGAGACAACATTCATCTCCCAAAAAATCCTTCAGCTGCTCTCCTCAGTTCCCAGATTTTTGCAGACTGTTGTTCAAAAAAGAGGGGATGCTACACGACGGGAAACATGGCGCTGTCCCAACTTTTATGAGATGTGCTGCTTTCTCGGTTTCAACATTTAATATGTTCTATTGTCAATATAATATGGGTTTAAGAGATTTATAGAACATTACATTCTGTTTTTAATTTACATTTTACACAGTGACCCACAACTTTTTTCAGGAACTGGTGTTGTACTAAATAAAGCACATGTACATTAAAACCGGGTAATTATATTTCAGGGGGTGTGGTACTATCTTATTACAGTGAACTAAAACAGAACTTAAAAGTATGTGTGAAACTTTTCTTTGAATTTAAAATTTCCTAAAAGTACAAATGAAAATAAACAGGAAACATCCTTAGTTTTTGTCAGTCTGGTCAAATTTTCCAACATAACCAGCCTCAGGAGGCGTTACTGAGACTTTATAAACAGCTGACACACCGTCTTATCAATATTGTTATTCTGCAGTTGTAGTATAATAGATACTAAGTTAGATACTTTGATCCCACACGGGAAAGTTTTGTGTTACAGTAGCATGATAAAGAGTAAAAATAGAACAGTCTACAATACACAACAATAAACAACACAGTTAAAATAAAAGGGCCACACACGCCCGGTAAGGGTCTCATATTATGAGATAGTGCAGGAATTTATGTATTTACACCAGTGATGAAAAAAAACAAGGAAAGTAAAATTGAAGTTAAGTGAAACAGTTAAAGTACGACTGACATTGTGTAAGAAAGACGTGCAACTTGTATTATTAAATAATATGCATGCTTTAAATCTATAGTGTAAAACGAACTGCATGACAGTATAATACTAAAACATGTCCTGGCAGGTGTGTTCACCTGTCACAGGATGCAGCGTCATCCCTTTTAAAATACACATTAAAGAATATGTCAAACACTGGAACTCATTAAAACAAAAATAGCAGTAGAATAAGTTTGGGCCTGTACCACCTGATGCCGCCAATCTCTGGACACACCCCTGCACATGTTTACCTGGAGGTCAGATAATTACCCCGGGGAAGGCGGAGGGAGAGCATTGGTGTGGATTGTACCTGTTAGGACAAAAATTGACGTGTTTCAGTCTTTACAGTAATGTAACACAGCTAGTGTGTACTGTCCGAATAACTGAAGTGAAGAGAGAGAGCGAGAGAGGGAGGGAAGAACACCTTTAGTGTTTAAGGCTGCAGGCTACCTGTTCGTCCTCCACAGTCTGCAGTGGGAAGCGCTCAGTCTGCGCGTGCGGGCGAAAACAAGTGCGACAAACTCCTGGAAACTTCTCCGCGCCCCAAACAGCGCGCAGTGATGCCGCACAGACTGCGCAGATTCACGGAGAGTTTAAGCGGAATGAAGCAGTAATTAGTGCGCCTACAGCAGCAGCAGTGGAGTGAGAGGACAAGGGCACCGAGTGCTGGGAGTCTTTGAATGGGTTTGGACGTGTGCGCTCTGGCTTTGCTCGGATGGGATGCACGGTGAGCTTCATCTGCTGTGAAGAGGACTTCCTGCAAATGCCTGTTTACCACCATGGGGAGGAGAAGAAGAAAGGGAGCCCGAAGAAGGTAAGGAGAAGTTGCCAGAAGGGGGAAACGCGCGGGTGGCCAATGTGCGCAGACACGAGTGGGCGTCCAATTTTACGAAAAGAGCAGACGGGACTTGCCTGCGTGTTTGTTCAGGTTGTTTTCGCTGCAGGCTCGGTTTGTTTATTTGCTTACGCGTGTGTGTATGTGTGTGTAGTACATAAGCCAGCTGACTTTCTTTATGTAGGACATCAGATAAGACTTATCGACCTTTGGTTCCGCTTGCTAAAGTCGATTGCAGGCAACATCAGATTCTCTCCAGCAATAAGTCACTCAGTGAGAGCAGGATATATCCAGTGCTCATTAAATGAACAAGAAACAGCCTGCTCACGAGCATCAATCCAGGTTTAGTGTGCGTCTAATTCCTGCGTTGACATTAGGCATTCAAACACTGCTCCTGGGAGGAAATGAGGTAAACCATTCACTACAATGGATGCCAAGGGCAACTCTGAAAAGTCCAAGTTCAGTCATGCTTTTAGTCCATGACAAAAACACGCATCAAAGGAGCTACCTGTGGTGATGTCATGGAAATAATTTACACTTTCTTTCTCTTACCCTCCGCTGCTGTGTCTGCGGTGGTGGATCCTTCAGAGTAGCTCAGCGTAAAGGGTCAAGTTTAAATCACAAGTTAGCGTGGCCGTGACCTGTGCCGCATCAGTTCAACACTTTTATATATGTCTGAGCCAGTCTTTCAGGCGCTCTGAGCAGATAAACTACCCACCTCTCAGCACCTCTCTGACAGGAACATCAACTTTGAGCTGTAGGCTCTCTTTGAAGATCAGTCCCGATGCCAAACTGCAGCTGCGAACAGCCTCCGGTTGGTTTGATGTAATTTAGAGTTAATCAGGAAGTTTTCCAAACTCGGACCCCCCAAAAGTTAATATGGTTTAGGCTCTCTGCTTACAGTGAGCTATAGTGCTGTGCAGAAGCCACCCATCATTTCTTCCAGGCTTTCTGAAGGTCTTTCAAAGTTTTTCTTTGGAAACTGGCTGCGGCTCTTTTTCAGTCCAGTCTTTGTACCTGATCATTGTCAGAGGAATGTTTTGAAGGTCATTCATAAAGTACTGTACGTGTGAAGTTAATCTTGAGGAGTCTAACTTATCAGACCTATAGCGTGATGAAAATAATCTGATCCAGCTTTTGCACTTATGATACTTTGATGATTTGAGTTACTTTCAAGATCACAGGCCTGTGTCATCATCTTTATTTGCATTTTTCTTCCCTTTTCTAATCTTTTTCTGCTGTGATCAGATATTTCTAACCGGTAGCCCTACAGATAAGCGCAAAAGGTGCTTCTTGCTCCAAGGGTGGGAGATATTTAACATTCTTTTTCCTCTTTCTTTGTATTTTTTCATAAATTTTGCATTTCTGCAATCAGAATCTGGCAAACCAAGACCTCTGTGCTCCCTTGCGATCATGTTTTGATGCACATTCTTATACCCCTGTGCAGCCTGCACATGTGTGGATAAATGCATACTTGCTGGTATGATACACACTGCTTCTTTCTCGACCTCCTGAAGCGCTGCTGGCTGATGTTTACATCGGCCTGTGTTTCTAAAACCTTTGTTGTGGCTCATGTGTCGGGTCTCAACATGAATTGTATGTCCTGGATCCATAGAGTGGAGACAAAATTTTCAGTTTATTGAGAAAATCAATTAAAAGGAACAAGTAAAGTTGTGTGGAGGTATTCTGCTTCTGCAGAGCCTGCTGGCTGAGAGAGATGTTCAAAAGATTATTTAAAGCTTTGCCAGGTGCCATTGATGGTAAGGAGTAGTTCCAGTTTCGCTGGAAAAACAACCAACTTAGATTTCTTTCCACTCTGGTCCTTAGAGCCTCCCACTCTCTGAGAAGTCTCTGTTTAAATGATGGTGCGAGTTTTGGCTTCAATCTGCCAAGAATATAACACTGCAAGATGAGTCGTGAAATTAGTAACTGGGATGCTTGCCTGTCAGTTCAGTACCTATCAATCCAGTGGATTGCATGGCATGAGTTACTCCCACGGGTCCACTCCTTATTTTCCACTCAGACACCAGTTTTTTGCTTCGGCAAGGACCTAGCCTCAGCCACACTGTATTTGTGGAGACACAGGTTGAAATAAAGTGACAAGCTTTAGGACATCTTGACTTCTCTGGTACAAACAACATCTGCAATTCAGATTCTGTGATATTTTCTACTTTAGATGTATGTATTATGATCATGTCCAGTGCACCAGCTTTGGTCCAGTTCCATTTCGGCTTTTACAATATGTCTAATATGTTCCCAGTCGTTATCATTGCTTTCTTTCTTCTTGGTCTTTATTGTTAAGGTGTCTTATGTGCTTTTCAAAAAATGTCAAGAAAGCTTACAAACCTGAACTTAATTTCCATGAATGCTGTTTCATTTTGTTTTGGCTACTAACAAAGTGAATAATTACGCTCATCTCATACTTGCTATTGTGTGGCGTTTGCTGAGTATCTGAGAGGGTGTTGGGGCCAGACTGGATTTGACGTGTGTATTTCTACACACTTTTGCTTGAATTAAGCATTCAGATGGAGGTACCCTGACATTAAGTGCTGTTTAAAGCCAAGCTTTAAGTAGAAGTAGCTGATAAAGTCCTCCAGCTCCATGTTTGCTCTGCTGCGTGTTTACTAACCACACTTCGAAGTGAAAGCAGATGTTTCATGTGCAGGTGCAAGTATGTGTGTGACTTTTTCAGGACTCTCTCAGTAACGGACAATGAAATGTTCTTTGTCGTAATTTTTACTTTTTCTTTTTTCTTTTTCTTTTTTTTAAACAGTGCTTCATCAAGTCTGTGTTATTTCCATTTATTTTCATTCTTTCAAAACAAGGAAGAAGAGAGAAGTGGGATCATTTTGGAAATCTTGGAAAAACACCTGAATTAAACTGAAAAGAAAGAGGCACAGGCTAACTGCAAATTCCTGTGAGGGTGTCCCAAAAGTTGCCACTGTGTTGTAACCTATGCCTTGAAGTTAAGTGCATGTGGCATTCTTCTGTCAAACACTTATTTGTGCTTTTTGATTTCTTTTTTAAATTCAGACTATTCAACAATCTTTCCATCTAACATGCTGCAACTGCAGCCCTGGTGGGGAATCACCAGATGACACCATGTGCATCAGTACTGTGGAAGGAAAATCCTTTAATCTCTTAAATAATAGGCATCTATTGCCCACCATAGCACAGACACATACTTTATATTAACCAGTGTAATCCTGTGCTGCTTGGAGGTAACACTGCAGACACATTTTTAGAGCATCTCGGGTGACTTTTCCTGGATGTGCTGAGTCGCCGGTGGTGCAGACAAGCAGCTGGTACTGAGGCGTTTAGGGCTGTGGGCGCACTAAGAGCTGTGGGAAATGAATGCCCTGACTCTGCCAGCAGAGCTGTGGTTCCAGTAATGAAGTAGTGCTAAAGCGTTTAAAATAGTCACTCAAATGAGGTAGCCAAGTGTCAATCATGCTGAGTGTAAACAATCAGCAGTCACTTGAAGAAGCGGTGAAGAAGAAACTCTAAAACTGTCCATGTGTGAAATTCTGCTGTTCTTTAGTTAGTTTAGCTTGAGTGTTAAAGAGAAACTTGGTTAACAAGCATTTTAAGCTGTAAACTGGACTAAAGGTTCTGGACTAAACCTTTGTGTTGAAAACCTTTGCTTCCCAGAGGGTTTTTTGCATACCATTTGTTTTCCTTTTCATGTCTATGTGTGCGTTGGTGGTGCACTCAGGTGCACACAGATTACTTTACGTGTGATGCTTGTGGTTTGTTTTCCTTTCGAAGAAGATAGTTTTGGCTACGCCTGTCAGCAGTGCTCAGGGAAGCTCAAGGCACTGAACTTTGAAAAGCGATAACGATCGAACAAACCATAAAATCAAGACTTTGATCTAGATGAGGGGGACCTGAGATTCAGGAAGAGTCTGTGTGTTTTGCTGCTAGGTGCTGTGATACAGTGGGAACACATGCACCGACAGATGATTGTCAAAAACAACATAAACTGTGATTTCTTTAGCTCATTCAATCAAAGGACTGATGAGCTTATTCAGTGGAAGTCTATGATCTGCAAGAATTGCTACTCCTTCTAGATTATTGGTGAGATTTGACTGAAACTCGGGGAGGGAGGGAGTAGTCATGGTAGGTATTCAACTTATTGGAAAAAAATAAAGCTCTACTTTTAACCCCAGAACAACATCCAAATACTTGCAGCCCTCACTTGCCTCGGTTAAGGTCATTGTTCATGACTCCACCATAAGAAAGAGACTGGGCAAAAATGGCCTGCATGGCAAAGTTCCAAGATGAAAACCACTGCTGAGCTGAAGCAACATAAACATTTCGTTTTGCCAGAAAACATCTTGATGGTCCCCAAGAGTTTTGGGAAACTGACGAGACAAAAGTTAAACTTTTTGGAAGGCGTGTGTCCAATTATATCTGGTGTAAAGGTAACACAGCATTTCAGAAAAGGAACGTCAAACCAACAGTAAAATATGGTGGTGGTAGTGTGATGGTCTGTTTTGCTGCCTCAGGACGTGGAAGACCTGCTATGGTAAATAGACCATGAATTCTGTTCTCTACCAAAGGGGGGCAAAGACTTTTTCACACCACTGTAAATCCAGCATAATAGTTAAGCTTTTGTCTCCAAAATATACAACATGGTGGTGGTCAAAATACTAAAGGCAAAGTGCAAAACATGGTGTTCAGAAACCAAAGGGTGCCTCCATATAGTCTATGGAGTAAACTGTAAAAAGTTCTTGTCAGGTAAGGCTAGATATCAAGAGCCGTCTAACAGCTGAATGACCAATCATGGCAGAGCTTTCCTCCTGCTGATCCAAGCTAGCACCAACCCTTTCAGTTTGACTGACTCCCAGAAGCAAGTGCTAAAGTAACCACATCATATAAAACTTTGGCAAGTTGCCTCCAGCTCAGAATAGCCAATTGAATTCCTGGTGACAAGTGGTGAGCAGCTGATGTAAAAAAAGCAGCTCTAAAGCAAAACATTATCTTGCTTTATTCTTTTTTTAACTCTTGAAGAACTTCTGATATTGAGAAAAGCTGACAGAATTGAACATATATTACTATAGTTGAGTGTCCTAAATGTCTTTCTCTTATTTCCTTTCTTTAGTTTCTTCCTCTCCTTTGACTCCATATGTTCATGAAACAGACTGCACAATGGTCGGTTAACTTGCACAAGTGTCTACACCTCAGCTTAAACTGGAGGAAATCCACATCTATTTGTAGGCTATTTTGTCCTTGTAATTGCCCTGCCTTTTAAAATATGCTTTTTGTGAAGCCAGCCAGGGCACACCCTAAGAGATACTTAGCAGACCAAGCCATGTGGGTATATTAAGAGTGGATTCATCACGTGGAGAGAAACATGACTCCATTGCAAGGTCTATTGCTATGTATGCTGCTTTGTCAAGTGGGTTATTGTTGGGTGGCACGTGCCATGCACACCAGATAAGCTGGCAGTAAATTGAGCATTGCAGTAGTAGATGGCCAAAGAGGCAATTTAAATACTTTACACTGGAATCAAAATAAAGTTGCTCTGTAAATGAATTCCATGCACAATTGGTGTTTTGTTTTGTTTTGTAAAAAACATAGATTGGGTACATACAGCCTGCACATTTGCATGTAAACAAAGTGTGCTTTGTTAGCATGAAAGTTGATACATTTTGCCAAAGGCTGAGCACTGCTAAGATTGGGGTGTTTAAATATAAATTAATGTATTTCTGACTACTAGTGCTGAATGGGAACAGCTGAGTTCGTGCTCTTTTTTTTTTGCCTTCTTTTTGGCTTAGAGCTGCCTTTAGAGTCTGCTTACCTGTTTTATAAATGCCCAGAATCCACTAATGTCTGGCCTCTGTTAGGTCCACCAACATCCTGGAGAAATATCTTGCTTCAGTTGACTTTCTGCGCTGGTGCTGCTGTGTACTTTGGCTGCCCAGGCAGGCAGTGAACAGTTTGTTTTAGTTCCTGCCCTCAGAGCAGCTCTGCCTTGCAGTTCTATACACAAAGCAGCTCTGGTTTGGTTGTGTAGGTCCAGATAACTGGAACAGTTAGTTCAAAGCAGAATCAGAAATGATCTTGACCATTTGTTAAATTACTGATCAGTTATGCATTCAGAAGGAAAACATATTGCTCATATAAATTAAACCTCATTCTTTGTTTCTTTTAACTGGTTGTCCCAACCTTGGCAGAACTGTGACAACTGGCAGTGAGTCTCTCTCATCTCTGTGATGGAAATTTGGCTCACTGGATTTTGCAGAATTGTTTTAATTCAGCCGCGTGGAAGAGTTTTTGAACATGAACGGCCCGTTTAAGGTCATCCCACAGCATCTCGATTGGATTGAGGCCACTCCAAAATCTTTTGAGCTATTCAGAGGTGGACTTGCTGGTGTGTTTGAGATCATTGTCCTGTGGCAATGAGGGGGGTGAATAACTTTTTCAGACAGGACCCAAGTAGGTTTGGATATAATTTAGGATTGGCAAAGGTGTTTTCTTAAGCTCAGACCATTAGTACTCATGAGGTTGGAGCATGAACCAATTTTTATTGAGTGTTCCCTATGTACAATGCTGCTGACTAAGAATTCAGTGGGTATTTTTCACCACAAAGCACATCTCTGGCAAGTTCCTGCCAGTTCACAGCCTAAACTGTAGGATGTGGTAGGAGTTGAGGAGGCCAGCCGTGGAGTCGTGCACCTCTGGAGATCTGCACAGTAGCCATGCAGGGCTGAACCCACCAATCTGTTGAATGACAGAGGAAAGTGGGAGGTCATTGGTGAGAGAGGCAGCCACAAGAAACTGTTTCAGATTTTCACCTCACAGATGTATTTTACTTCTTCTAAACAGATCTTGCGGACAAAAGTCTCCCTCTGTGTTATGTTGACTAGCTGAAAAATGATGGCGGGATGAAAGTGCACTTAAACCAGCGTTTTCTGAATAACCCAGCAGGCGGTCACTCACTGGCTGTAGTAAAAAGTGTAACGTATAAAAGTCTATTGAAAAAACATCCTGCTTGTCAATTGATTTATGATCTCATTAAAATGAGCTTATGGTCTTACTCTCTAGTTTAAAGTCTAATTTACAACAGCATGATGTTCATTTGTAAACTGCATGAAAAAGTGGGGTATTTTTTGGTGGCGTAGTTCTTACTGTGCTGACCTGCACAATGTCTCCAGTTTCTCAGTCAAAACAGGGGAAAAAATGAACAAGATTGACGGTTAAAATATTCAACTTGATTTCTTGATTTATTTTATTTTATTTTTTTGGAGAGTCCACAAACCAGTGGCTGACATAAGGAATGTGCGACATGTGTGTGACATGTGTGACATAAGGGGCGGCATTGATTACCCGCTGCTCTAGAACAGTGTGTGGTGGATGTCACTCCCACCCTGCAGGGATAAGGAATGATTTGGAACTAATGATATATTTATTCCTGTAAAAAGGGAATGGAAAAAGACTGAACACTTTTTAAAAAATCTCCAGTCCAGATTCTCATCAAAATGTTGCCTTCGGTAAATGTTTCAAGAAATGCATTAAAATGTATGCAGACATTTTTTGCCTATTTTTGTACCTAAATGTTCACGTTTGTTTGGTTTTTGTTTCTTTCCCCCCCTCTGGTTTGTACTGTTGTCTCATATTTTCCTTTAAAGTTTCCCATTATTTGGTTTGATCAGAGTTATGTTAACTTATGAATTAACTGCTGTTTTAAAGAAGGCTTTAACTGGACGCTGGTTGCTGATGCTGTGCCGACGCTCTTCATGGTCAGTGCTGCTGTTGTTTTCATGTTAACTGGTTAAGTCAAGGGATGCTGAAAATCTCAGCCCTTGTCTGGCTTTTGTATTCCTCTTAGAGTTAGATTAAAGGTGTGACAATTAAACTGAATTAAAATGAAATTTCAGTGTTGGATTTGACATTTAGCACATTTTCCTTCAGATTTTCCTTCTGCATTTAAATCAGTACATTTTTCTGTGAATCCAGACTTGTCTATAGGACTTTCATAAGTACTTTTTAAAATACGAAACAAGGTTGTGTTAGTATGTTTTAGCCAGTCTGACACCAGTGATATGCTGGACTGTTCCTTCCTTAAGAAATGAATCCTCATTTCATTTTGATGCCTGTCAGGTGCTGCTCTCAAACTCCCCTATTTCTGAATTCCCACCAAAGTGTCAGATGGCAGGCGGGGGCTTTCCTGGCATTTGAAAGTTTTCGATAAAGGTATGCGGTGAACTGAGAGTTACCTGCTGCCCCATATTGCATTCCAGTGAATGCATTCGCTGTGGGAAACAGTGTGCCCTCTGTGCTGTGTCTCTGGGGAGGCCTATCATTTCACTCCTACCTGCCGGCACTGACCTGCACATGGGCTACAGAACAAGACCCTCTCTGTGTGTTCCTCTGTGGAGAGGTGCCCACTGTGTACTTGACCGGGAAAAGGGCGTGATGCCTCAGCAAAAGTTAACCCCCATCATTTTCCCTTTTTAATGCCTGTGCACACAGGAATTTAACCTCTTGCAGACATTTTATTCTGATGCTGCAAGCTTTCAATGGAGCATGTGACAATCTGGACTGAATGATTTATTGTCTTTGACTTCAAGTTGTTATGCAAAGGATTTAGATCAGAAGATAACAAAGGCAGTAAGTTTATCCTGATATGTGAAATTCCCGTCTCTGGGACTAAATAAGGCTATCTCATCTCATATAGCGAATCTTGATATAGTGAATCTGTTCCCCTCAAATGAGGCACTTTTAATGACTCTCTGTCTCTTTGCATCTTTATCAACAACCCAATAAACTTTGCAACGAATACCAAGAGTCAGGAGTTCTTTGAGTTGATGATCTGTCCCTGGCAACAAATTCATAATGCAAAACTGTCAATGTCAGGAAAGAGTGAGCATGCTACTGGCCGGACTCCTAACCTGATGTGTTACCCAGTTATGTTAATAACTGGTAACAAATTCATAAATTTATATTCTATCAGTGTTTCGTGTTACAGTAGATCCTCCATCAGTATGTTTATCTGTCAAAGTGGCGGACAGCCTTGAGTTTTTTTTATTGACAGCAGAAAACATTTGGCTAATGCAATCTCTAGCATCATTTTCAGGCCTGGATTTGTGAACTCTTCCAATGAAAACTGGTGTTTGTTCGTTTGGTTGTATCAGGACACCCGGTTTTTATCGTTATGGTACTCGACAGGAAGGACAAATTGGAGGTAGTTGGAGAGATGGAAGGAATTTTTTAAGAACTATAACTGACAGTATAAACATTAAAGAAAATTTATTCAAAATGCAAAATGCCAATAATATTTTAATTAATGTAATAAAATAAATGAACTTTTTAGCTTGCAGGATCTTCTAAAGTGCTCTGCTTCTTTAAATTAGTACAGTTAATTCAATGAGAATGAGTTGCTGTACACCAAAACAAAACCAGGTGCAGTAGATTTATATAACAAAATTGCATATGAGAGCATGAGGGTGGGAATGGATGTTTGTATCTGTGTGTGCCTGTATGTCTGTGTCCATATGTCAGGTTGGGTATCAGACGCCACCTCTCTGGGGTCATCTCAGGCCCTCCAAGGTATGGAGGCCTATCTCCCCCCACCACTTCCCCTGCCAGTGGCAGACGCCCTCAGACATCGGTGCGTTGGTGGGTCTTTGTGTCCGGGGATGGGCGTCCAGGTACACACCGGCTCACTCCTTGGTGGCTGCTTATTGGGGCCTGGAGCCTGGGGCTCGCTCGGGCCACTTCGGGGGTGGGGTGCCCTCGGCCTCTCGGCCTGGGGCTCGGTCACTCTGGCACAGCTGGCTGCCGGCGGAGCTCCCGGGCACATCACTCCGCAGCTGCTGAGTGACCCCTCATCTGGGACTCTCCTTAGCTCTTTCGGGGATAGTGGCGCGGCTGCCCCTCTGTTGGTCTTCCTTGGTCTCTTGTGTTCTGGGGGCCTCTGGATGTCTGGAGTTTTGATCTCCTCCATACCTGCTTCATGCCCTGGAGGACGGGGCTGTGGCCCCCCACACCCTCTAGCAGATCATTACATGAAGGAACCTTTTAAATACAAGCGCGCTCATGCTCACAGGTGTACACACGGGTGCTCACACACACAAACTACACCCTTTTTGGCTCCTACCTTAAAGCACACTGTGCGCTGTCGATCTTACGTGCTGCACAATAATGTTTGACATTTAGTATTTAGTGTTATATTCCCATAGATCATCATGATGTTTTTTATTCTATTGCTCTCGTTTTCTTCTGCTTGTTTTCTTTTTTCTTTCTCAACAGGTGATCCAGGTGATTGATATATGTATTTTTTATCTGCTTATTTTGTTGGTTTTTGTTTTTTGCCCTTTATCCCCGTCCCTCTTCTCCGCTGTTTTTTTTACCTCTTTCTTTCTCCCTTTTCTTTTCCTCATTCAAGTCTGTCCCGTATCTAGCAAGTGAAAATAAAAAATAAAATAAACAATAAAAGGTGAAATCAAATAGACCATTACGGCAAGGCTGGGATGGTCCATTTGGTAAAGTAAATCCGTTGGGCATCTTTCTTCGCCTTTAGACAATAATTCTGATGGCAAAAGAGCCAAACGGGACAGGCAACAAAAAACAAAAAAACAAAACAGGTTCGCTAGACGGGTATGTTCTCGTTACTACAATAACAGGATATCAGCCCTTCTCTCTTTTTCACTCATCTCTATGATTTTTCTTATAACTGCTTTGATCCTTTGCTTATGCCGAGGCTGCTAATTTGTATCTGGCTCTGTAGCTTTAGCCATTTTGCCTTTGTTAGGTTTTTTAAGATAAACGTCTGATTAGGTCCGTTGTTATGAACGTTTAGAGTTGATGAATGTTAAGATGTGGCTGTGAGTGTGCACGTGACTATTTGCCTGTGTGCATGAATGAAACACACTGGCTTACAGTCAGACATACATGATGGTCATCCATCCCAAAAATTTATGCCCACCTTTTTTTTTTTCAAAGCTGTCCAGTGGGCCGGATTGGAGTCTTTTCTAGGCTGATTCTGGTCCCCGGGCCTTATGTTTGACACTCCTGGTGTAAAGTGACCATAATATACAAAATTGAGTTGTATATCCATCTTACATAAACTTTTTGTTCAGATATGAAGCAGAAGGAAAGATTTGTTTTAATAATAGCGAATCATAACTATTTGCCATTAAATATCAAATGTAGTATTAATGCACGCACATCAAAAAGTTTTTATGTCAACAGCAGGCGTGTAATTATCCGACTTTTGGCTTTTTCTTTCTTTTGGGAGTCAAACAGCTTTCTACTTTCAAAGCCTTGCAGGCAGAGGATGTGTGAATCTGATGAGCGGATATTTCTTTTCCAAATAGCCTTTCAGGACATTACTGATGCAGCGATGCGTGACGTTGGCCACAAAGCCTCTGGAACGAGAAGATAAAGGGATACAAAATGAGCTTCTTAAAGTGTCTTTAATTCACTTGGCAAAGCACAGTGGATAGAATGACAGTCGAAATAATAGATTAAAGCAGAGAGCAGCTAAATTTTCCCTCCAGAGTCCCAGTTGTTTGCTTCTTTTCTTAGAACGTAAAGCTGAGATCTTACTTCCACCTTGGCCTCGGACCGTGTTGCAGCAGTGCTACATAATACACACTGTTTGGTCTTATACCATCCAGCTTCGATGGCTTTGTGTAGCTGTGAATGTGGCCTTTTTATGCTCCAGTTTTGTTGATATTTCTTTATATGTGTGTGTGTGTGTGTTTGAGGGGGGTGAATTTTCTTGTCTTTGCTCCTAATACTTGGCAAGGCGATGTGGCATTCGCTCTTGGCAACGTTGAAATCCCACAAAGTGTCGCTCTGGGGGCTTTTGTAGCCATTCACAACGCTTCCGAGTGATGGACAGGCAGCTCGGCTCTCCCAGGTCGCATCCTTTTTGCCTCAAAATGTGTCTTTTGTTGATATTTGTGCCTCCTCTCTTTTCCCGGGGTCTTTTCGCCAAGGTCGGATGCCACAGGGCTCCAAGGGTAATTACTGTGACAGTGGAGCAGAAGTTAGGCTGGGCTGCCCAGGTCGCCCAATCATGTTTTCATCATCAGGAGAATGTTTTTCTTTGGGGACGTAATGCCCCCCCCCGACATGCTGTATTTACTCTGAATACACACAGGAAGAAAGACCCCAGATTTTTTTTCGTCTCTCCATTTCGCACTAATGTTTGTAACAAGCTGAGGCAGATCTTTGTTGCCAGTTTGCCTTTACTGTTTTCATTTCTCTTTTTTTTCCTTTTTTTTTTAAAGGATAGGTTTCCTCACTTACACATTCCTCTTAGGAGGAATATCATAGGTATTTGCTCTGGAATGTGGTTTCTGGACTGTAAAAAAAACAAAAAAACAAAACGAATAAGAAAGCACAATTGGCATGATGAAACGTCACCATAAAGTGTCCAATAAATATAAAAAGTGTTTGTATAGAAAGTATCTAACTCTGTAATTGGACACCAGGCCTGTAACTTCCTCACACAAAAAGCGTTGTTTTTTTTTTTTTGTTTGTTTTGTCTGTTTTTTACATGTATTGTGGCTTTCAGGACCCTCAATGTAACAACAGGGGACAACGGTAGATTGTTCTGTCGTGAAAGCGTGTGCAGTTATTATTAGTTGAACGTGAGCAGAAACTCAATAGCCCGCCATTTAAAAAGGAAAAAAAAAAACCAAGAGAAAAAAGTTGCATGTTTCACGTTCCTGTCCTGATCCCTGTTAATGAGAGCAGGCGTTTCCCACCCCGTGCACAGGGCAAAGGAATCTTTAATTAAATCACACTCTTGGACGCGATGCTGCACATTTGTTACACGCGCCTGAAACCCTACACGACCACGACGACATGCCGCGCATTTATGTCACACAGGCCGGCCGGGAGTTTATTTAGGGTGGCTCCAAGGCCGTGTTCACACTAAAGCTGAAAATATAGTGATTCTATTTAGATTCACACGTGTAGGGTGGGATGATTAAAATGATATCTAGATGATTGGAATGTGTCTGCAGATGTTTTTATGCTTTTAGATCGCTATCCTTGTCATGACTCCAGCTGCATTTGTCTACTGCAGGCAGGGCTGTAAATGGCACTGGGACTAGAGATTTTGGGCATTGGTGTGTTATAAGGCTGCTCGATTATGCAAAAAAACATAATCAAAGTTATTCTGATCAATAGCTGCTTATTTAACATGATGATAAACCAGCCTGTTTGCATTTACAGGTGGTTGGATACGGCAGTTTTGTTTCCAGCCATTAAGCACAACTTGTCTGTGCCATGTTGTAGCGGTAACACAGATTGCTTGCTTCCCAGTCTTCACATGTGGCTGCAGAAGATCCCCTGTCACAAATCAGAATATTTTATTTCCAAAAGAGCTGTTTTTAGTGCCTAACCTAACCAACAAGTAAAAGCTAAAGTACGAAATAATTGGTAATTAAACGTGCACTATAAAGACAAAAGTACTGGGCACCTACACATTACACCTACAGGAGCTGCTTGGCCATGGAAACCCAGTTTCTGTGCTGATGTTAATGCCAGATGAGGTCTGCAGTTACTGAGTCAGCAGAGCGTTGGCGACTTTTATGCTCAATGCACCACAGGACTTGAACACGCTCTGTAACTTATACATGGGTGAGTTCCTCTGATTCCCAAACAACTCAAAGATTAAGTGACTGTGCATCCCAATACTTTTGTCCATAAACTTACTCCGTGTATGAAAGTCAAGCGATGCAACTGCAGAATATAAAGCCTTTAACTGTAACATCTTATGCTTACCCCTGTGATGCTGGCGGTATCTGACAGCATGTTGAATAACCCCCTCATATCATCCTAAACAGCGCTGTTGTAAAACTTGCTACTCTTGCTAACCTTTAAAAACATATGAAAGAAAACGTTTATCTAAGAAGAAAACTTACATTTCAGAAAGGAAAGTGATGTGATAATGGACAAATCACAGAATCCTTGGTCTGTTTGACTGAGCCTAGAACAGACTGCTGAAGCCTCATTTATGCTCTGGATGAAGTTTCTAATGCACTTAGGACATAGCATAGAAGAAGGACACTCTTTTATCCTCCATCTCTCACTCTGAAACTCTTTAGAAAGAACTGTTCAGTGCCACTCAAGCAACACCCTTGTAAGGCATTATGGATATTAGACTCAGGTTTCCTTTATTTTTAATAAAGTATGACAACAGTATGTATTTAATTGGACGTTTTAGCAACTGAAATATTTATTATTATTGGCTAAGTTTTGTTTCTTTGTGCACTGCCTCCTGATTCATCTTGTTTTATTTGTATGGGACAAAGACAACTGTGCTTCATCCCACGCATCAAAGCAAAGGAGGAAAAGAATACATATGGCAGTAAAAGCCTAAAAGCATTTGGCTTTAATGCAGGTCTGGTTTCGTTGATTCTTCATGGACTTTCCCAGACTGAAAGAATGACATATTGGATTACCTAAATTGAGGGGTTTTACCCTTTAATCCCACTTCATTTTACATCACGATAGTCACAGGAGTTCTCAGAACATAATCTGCTGCTTGTTTGCCTCCTGCGTGCCTATCTGCCTTGGCAGCTTTGTGGCATGACTCTGAAAATAGCCTGAATACCTCCACCTTATTGTGTTGTAGTGTTAGGTCTGTGTATCAACTCTGACTGGAGGCTAATATTACTCTGGGTATGCAAGTAATATAGTACTTGTTGACATGGGATAATGAGAATGACTCATAGTTACATAAGAACAGAGTTGTACTAATCTTATACTCGCACTATACTGCCCTGAACTGTTATTCTGCCATTAAATGTGCCTTATTTTGACTGATGTATGTCTGCAGTTGCAGTTGTACCATAAATGATAATTAATCGTTGCAGCAACGTGACATTGCATCACATTTTGGGGGTTAAAAAGACAAACTAAATCTGTTAACTTTCTGCACGCCATCTTCCAAGGAAATCTTGGCCTCCTCTTTTCTCAGATAACAATAATGAATTTAACAGTCTATTGTTAGATAAAGTGCCTTTAAATGGTTTTAGATGAAGCTGAACAAGTTGCCTTAATGGCTGCATTATCAGCGAGCAGCTCCCTCCACCGCGACACTGTTACTTATCGCCTCACTGCATAGCATTCCTCTCTCTGCACTTTCACTTTTGTGGCACATTCCTGAGATCTCTTTTGTGCTATTGTCTTATATTACTGCTAAGCTCCACCGTAGCCAAGCCTTTAACACATGTGCATTCTTAAATTTAGACTCTGGGATTAGCTCTCAGCATGTCAGGGTCTTTTATGGAATAAAAGAGGTGAGGTGCCAAAACTGAGGCCCAGGGCACGCAGTCACACCTTTGAAAAAGAAAAGACAGTTGAAAATTGTTTTCTAAATCAGGTAATTGTGGGACAGCAGTTTAATTCTTAAAGGCGGTTTCCTGTGACACATGCTTAAACTTTCTACTATTCATTCATCCATGAAATAATACAACAGAGTGCAATAAGTCAAGATCAGGCATTTCAGAGAGGGCCTACATTAGATGATGGTTCACATGATGCCTTCCTCTGCAAGCTGCTTTGGAACCCAAACTCCCCTTTTTTATGCTGTTTCTGAACACAGACTGTCTATAAAGCCTGGAGATAACTTACAGGTTTGAAACCTGCATTCTTTCTACAAAACAAACACAAAAATGCAAACTTGATGTTTGCAAAAAACAAACTAAAAACCAGCAATAAGGGGGGGCGGTGTGGCAGCAATTTTTCACACCAGCCTATTAATCAACGAAAGACCAAGACAGACTTTTAATTCATTTGAAAGCCTGATGCTTAGCCTTGTCCACCCCAGCTGTGAAACTCAGAAACCAGTCTTACTTGTTATCATCTATCGTCCACCTGGGCCTTACACAGAGTTTCTCTCTGATTTCTCAGACTTTTTATCTGATTTAGTGCTCAGCTCAGATAAAATAATTATTGTGGGTGATTTTAACATTCATGTAGATGCTAAAAATGACAGCCTCAACACAGCATTTAATCTGTTATTAGACTCTCATTTTGGCTTCTCTCAAAATGTAAAAGAACCCACCCACCACTTTAATCACACTCTAGATCTTGTTTTAACATATGGAATAGAAACTGAACATTTAACAGTGTTTCCTGAAAACCCTCTCCTGTCTGATCATTTCCTGATAACATTTACATTTACAATAATTGATTACACAGCAGTGGAGAGTAGACTTTATCACAGTAGATGTCTTTCTGAAAGCGCTGTAACTAAGTTTAAGAATATAATCCACCCACTGTTATCATCTTCAATGCCCTGTACCAACATAGAGCAGAGCAGCTACCTGAACGCTACTCCAACAGAGGTCGATCATCTTGTTAATAATTTTACCTCCTCACTACATACGACTCTGGATACTGTAGCTCCGGTGAAAACTAAGGCCTCAAATCAGAAGTCCCTGACTCCGTGGTATAATTCTCAAACACGTAGCCTAAAGCAGATAACTCGTAAGCTGGAGAGGAAATGGCGTGTCAAAAATTCAGAAGATCATCATTTAGCCTGGAGAAATAGTTTGTTGCTTTATAAGAAAGCCCTCCGCAAAGCCAGAACATCTTACTATTCGTCACTGATTGAAGAAAATAAGAACAACCCTAGGTTTCTCTTCAGCACTGTAGCCAGGCTGACAAAAAGTCAGAGCTCTACTGAGCCAACAATCCCTTAAACGTTAACTAGTAATGACTTCATGAATTTCTTCACAAATAAAATTTTATTCATTAGAGAAAAAATGACCAATAATCATCCCGCAGATGTAATATTATCTACAGCTATTTTTAGTACCATTGATGTTAAGTTAGACTCTTTTTCTCCAATTGATCTTTCTGAGTTAACTTCAATAATTACTTCCTCCAAACCATCAACGTGTCTTTTAGACCCCATTCCTACAAAACTGCTCAAAGAAGTCCTGCCATTAATTAATGCTTCAATCTTAAATATGATCAGCCTATGTACCACAGGCCTTCAAGCTGGCTGTAGTTAAACCTTTACTTAAAAAGCCATCTCTAGACCTAGCTGTCTTAGCTAATTATAGGCCAATCTCCAACCTTCCTTTCATATCAAAAATCCTTGAAAGAGTAGTTGTCAAACACCTAACAGATCATCTGCAGAGGAATGGCTTATTTGAAGAGTTTCAGTCAGGTTTCAGAGCTCATCACAGCACAGAAACAGCTTTAGTGAAGGTTACAAATGATCTTCTTATGGCCTCTGACAGTGGACTCATCTCTGTGCTTGTCCTGCTAGACCTCAGTGCAGCGTTCGATACTGTTGACCATAATATTCTATTAGCGCGATTAGAGCACGCTGTAGGTATTTCAGGTACTGTGCTGCAGTGGTTTGTATCATATCTATCTAATAGACTCCAATTTGTGCATGTAAATGGAGAGTCCTCTTCACACACTAACGTCAATTATGGTGTTCCACAGGGTTCAGTGCTAGGACCAATTCTGTTTACATTATACATGCTTCCCTTAGGCAGTATCATTAGAAGACATAGCATACATTTTCACTGCTATGCAGATGACACGCAACTCTATCTGTCCATGAAGCCAGATAACACACACCAATTAGTTAAACTGCAGGAATGTCTTAAAGACATAAAGACCTGGATGGCCACTAATTTTCTGCTTCTTAATTCCGATAAAACTGAGGTTATTGTTTTTGGCCTTGAAAATCTTAGAAATATGGTGTCTAACCAGATTCTTACTCTGGATGGCATTACCATGGGGGTCATATGATTGTCGGGTTTTTCTCTATATCTATTACTGTATGATCTACTGTACAATATAAAGCACCTTGAGGCAACTGCTGTTGTGATTTGGCGCTATATAAATAAAATTGAATTGAATCACAAAACAAACACAAAAATACAAACTTGATGTTCAGCTTGTAAATTATAGTCCCCAGTAAAAGTATTAAGCAAGCATATTTTTTATCCACCTCTCGTTTGTCATGTGTGGTTTTAAAACATCAAGGTGGCCAAACGGCCCAAGCTTCACAGTAGGACTTAATCAGTGTTTGATGTCTCAATGGCTGTGTCCAACATTTATACACATTCATTGCTTCACTGTAGAGTCTGTTGTCACTGAATCCTGCTCTGTTCAGTGAGACTGTTTGAGACGCACAACAGAGCCATACCACTAAAATTAAACCATCAAGTATTGGAAATTGAGTACTAATCATTGAGGTGATGTGCCGGCGTTACTGCTCCATCACAGCAAAGACGTCTGGGTTTGAGGGTTTGAATCTGATCATCAGCTGAAGCCTTTGTGTGTAGTTTGCATGCTCTCCTCGGGTACTCTGGTGTTCTTCCACAGTCCATGGACGTACATGTTTGGTTAAGTGGTGATTTTAAATGAGATGTAGGTGTAAATATGAGCGGGTGTTGTAGTCTGTGGCAGCGACCTGTCAATCACAGGGAGAGACCCCGCCTCTCTCCATATGAAAGCTGGGATAGAAAACAGATGGATGATCCTGACTGAAGTCAGTAGTTCCTTTGACAAGAAGTGAAATTTCTGCAGAAACAGAGATGCCATTTTTATTTCTTAACTGTGAATTTTAATTTTTGGAAAAGCAGGTTTTAGCATAAAAGCTTTTTTTTTTTTTTAAAGTAGATTTTCTAGCTTATTAAATCACTGTTGCATGCCAGACTACATTAACATGAAAATGTATGTTCTGTGAGTTATAAAGAAACATTTTTGGCTATTCCTGCCTCCCAGGAGTGATGAAATTAATGTGAAGGTGGATAACAGGAGGGACCCGAGGGCTGTGAGCCTAAATCTCAACAGTCCCTGGTGTTGTTTGGCTGAATTCACCATGTGTTTGACCTGAACAGATCTGGAGAAAGAAACTCCCGACAGCAGCAGCATGCTCTGCCAGTTAATGAGCAGCCTGAAAAGCAGAACAGGCCTTTCTTCCTGAACTTCCCTGTTGACTCTTTGAATAAATGCATTTCTTTTGACACAAAATGACTTTTCTGTGTAGTGGGGAAACTTTTGGGCGCTTTATATCCATTTGAGTCAGAGCCAGCGTTATTTGCTGTCTGATGCACATCTAACTGAAATGGCACCGTAGATCACCCTGCAGAATTCAAGTCCATTCACGCCTGTGAGTCTGCATAAATCAAACACATAGAGATGGCAGAAACCTGTTTGCGCTACATTATCTTAGACACTGGCCAAACATTTGGACTTCCACAACCCTTTTATCTGCCAGAGGAAACCATGTGACGCTGTTTGCTTGGCATCTGGGTGGGACACCACGACACTTTGTCCGCAGTCGAAGTGAAAGAAGAAAGGATGAGCGCATTCCTTCTTTCAGACAGCGCCTTGTAGTCAAAACAGAACAGAGTGATGCATTTTATCGGAAGATTTTCAGACCCTTCAAAGTGGAGCTCAGGTCTCCTCGATGTGGGTTTAATGATGCAGTGCTTTTTAACCAGCAGATGGGGACATTGCCATTGACTGTTTTTGTACCTTAAACTGAGACTTACTCACGTAATTACACAAAAATGCCCATAGCTTCAAATTGAGGAATAATTACCATAAATTAAAGTGTTACTTAAGGTGTGTTGATTGTATTTTATTTATTTTTTTTGGCACTCGATTTGTGACATTCCTCTATGTCTATTAACCTAAAAACAAGGCTAATTTATGTGGCTGTGGTTTAGTCAGATTTGATTTATTTTATGTTGCTAAATGTTGATTGATGCGCAGGAACATGTGACGACAGTTAGGCTAAGCGAGCCCCACCCACTGTAAACCAGTGAGAGGAGCAGAGACAAAAATGTCCTAAAATGTAATGACTTAATTCTGAAAATAGTTTGTTCATGCAGGAATGCATTTCTAAAGCCAGCACGCTGATTGAGGAAAAAAATTTCAGGAGCTTAAATTACCTTTTTTTTTTTTTTTTTTTTTTTTTTTTCCCCAAGCAAAGGGAGTGAGTCTGATGGTGCTGACGATGCATTTGCTTTGTGACTGTGACAAATGTGTCATGTAGCTCTTAAAAATAAGAATTACCAAGTTATAAAATGAAGTAAATGAGACACCCCCCCCCCCTTTCCTTCAGAAGAATGAAATGATTCCAATGTAAACACAGTTAAAAGCTCCCATGCCGGGTTGATGGCTATGCTACGTCCCATCGCTCTCCTGCAAAGGTCTGTTTCTGAGAAGTTAATTCAATTAAAGCAGACAAAAAGACCACTGGTACCAATAAAGTTTGGGTGAAATGTGAAGCCATGCGATGGACACACACACACAGTCTTGTGGCCAGTCAAGCGTGATTTACATTTGCATAATGCCTGGCTGCTGGGCAGGCTCGCCATCGCTATGGGTTACAATGGGTGCTGCGAAGAAATGCAGCTCCATGTTCAGAGGGTGTATCACATCTAAGGCTGACAGGCAGGGTGTCCTTGCCACAACCACCACACACAGACAAATACACATAAACTTTTTTTTACTTCTATAAGGTCTGCTGGTAATCTTAGCCTCATTTTTATATAGTGCAGTGACTGAAATCTATTTTTCAGTGTCATCAGTGTATAAATCTTAAGGCTAAAGGGTGGAGGCTGGAAACACTCTTGCATTTATGACTTTCTGGAAGTGTGACAGCATGTGCAAGGGAAACAAATGGCGTCAATGAAAATAAGATCTGAATTTAAACTGGAACTCTAAGGAATAATATATTGTTATTATAGTGTCATTTGTTTATAGATGGAGTATATAAATTCAGTGTGTAAAATTTCACCGCTAGCTGTCAGCTGTAGTCAACAGTTCTGTTTTCTTAAGTCCCCAGTTTACCTGCTGCGTTTGGTGTCTTCGTGTACCTGGTAGCATCTTTGACATCCACTTCTGTGGAGGCAGAGGTAGTTGCCGTAGTATTACTGTGACCGATTGCAGAGTAATCTATTTTTCTATTAAATAAAGTTAAAAAAAAATGACTGCACGTTTGAGAGAATTTGCTTTTAAATGTTTGTCTATCTTGACTGAAAAACTGGTGATGGTGTAAATGGTGTCCAGAAGTGGAGTCACACAGGACTAGAAACGAGTCAGTGACCACCTGACCTCTCACTAGGGAAAAGTGTGTAATCCATGACTGGCTGGTGAATGGATGTTGGCTGTCGGTAGGAGAAATTGGTTGCATACAGGTGTATATCGTGCTGCATTGAGAACATCTATGTGAATGCTTTCCTTGCTAGAAGGTTGTTGTGATTATCAACCTTCGAAGATGTCAGATTCTCTGCAATCGCGTGCAAGCTGCTTGAGCAGCGTAATTAAAGCTGTGAAACGCAAACCCAAAACAAAGTTGCCCATTTTGAAATGTTTTGGTAGAAATGGTAAGACTTTAAAGCTGAATGTTATCTGTTTTTGGTTTGTGCTGCACTTTCTCCAGATTCCCCACAGCTCGGAGTATAAGTGGTGAGTGTTTGCAGAAAACGCACCATCTTTCATGCCCTTTATGTTGAACTATGGCAGCCTAATAGCAATTAAAGCAATTACAAAAAGGTTTTTAGTTCAGCACCCTCTTTGACAGATTTCCTCCAGCAACAACTAGCCAACCAGTCGGGGAATACACATTGTCCCCTAGTGACCGGTGGTTACTGTGTTCTGTTTAACACACTTTTAGTTTTGATTGTGTAGAATAATTTAAGCACTCACAGTGAAGGTTAACATCTTATTAGTTGAAAATGGTGAAAAATGCAGAAACAGAAACTTTACAAAGGTTTGGAATTTGACCCAAAAGTCACAGAATGGTGTCATTCTTTTTTTGTTTTATTTTTGTTTTGTTTTATCATCTTTATATTTTGTTGTTCTGCGGTCATATTTGGCCGTGAAATAGGGCACAGTAATAGAAATGGTCTTCTAGTGTTTATTTGAAGCAGCATTGCTATGTTTACAGTCTGAGCCTCTAACCATGTGGCTTCCTAACATTTGCATAGAGAGCAACATGTTCATGATTTCCGCCACTAAGTCAGAAACTTCTCTTTCCTTAAACAATTCTGCCATTTGGTGACTGTGGAGAAAAGAGGCCAGCAGGGGGCAGTCAGTGTTGTATTTTGTTATCTATATTAAAGCAAGAGCTCGCTTTTATGTGGGGTTTGTGTGGTTTAATCAGACATGACAAATGTGAGGTCATGCAACATGCACGTCCAATTTAAAGCCAGGCCTTCTGCCTTATCCGCAGCACACATGGCAGGGAGGACTACAAACATTTCAGACACTCCTCTTGGCAGCAGCATTCACCACACAGGCCTCACTCATGGCTTAGCACTTTCAGGGACAATAACAGCCGGCCAGAAAAGTAACCCCCCCGCGTCACAAACCAAGCCCACAACACAGGCTTTGATCCAGCGGTGGGGGGTTTAGAAAGGCTTTAGGAAGAATGAATCCTATATGGTTTAAGCTCAGAGCTTCACTGTGTTTACAACACAGACAGGATCCCTCCATCTACTACAACATGCACAGACAGAAACACATTCTCATGCTTTAAGCTGTCAGTCTTTGTGTTTATAGTTGTTTACTGCCGCTACACTGTTATGAAAATTGTGTTTAAGCTAGATGTGTGGGTATATAGATGTGGGAAGTTGATGGTCTAGAAAAACAAAGTGGAACTTGGAAGTGGAACTTTGTTTTTTCTTTCAATACCGTCACAAAAACGGACTTTGAGACTTTTTCGGAAATGTTTTTCAAACACATTCATTTTTACTTTGTTCTGTTTATAGGAAAAACCTTTTGGATGTGAAGGATGGACCATGAAATCACTCACTGGTTTTTGTTTGGAGGAGGGGGTGAAGTGTAATGGTTATAAATGAATGCTAGCCTTTTGGTTATCAAGCATGCGTAGTTCCTCAAACTATATGGATGCAAGGCCAAGCCCAGCCTAGCCAGCTTAATTTATAAAACACTTCAAACCCAGCAACCACTGACCAAATTGCTGAAAGCAATCCACACAAACAGTCAAGAAATCCAGCTCAGTGTTTTGAATCACTGGTGGTGACACCTGTCAGTCATACTGGCCATGCCTTTAACTCTGCTAACTCCGGTCTTCAGATGGATGAGTTAACAAGTACATAAATGTATATAAAATACAATCACTCACTGGTCAGTTTTTTGAAGGGGGAAACCAGAAGACAGTATAATAATGGACGTAGCTTCTGGGTTGAAAAAAAATAAACCCAATGCCGAAGTTCCTAAAAAGTTATGCTCTATCTGAAGGCCACCAGATGGCGATAGCTGTGTTTTGGGGGAAAAAGCTTTCTGGCCTTGTAGAAGTCTGTGGGAAAACTGCTTTCTGACCTGACCTCTGTAAACACTCTCCTGCTGATTTCATGGGCTCAGTCACTTGTTTTGGGTCATGTTGAATTTAATTTTAAAAAAAGTTTTAAAAAGGAGGATTTTCGTACAATTGTTGTCAATCCCAATTCATTTGAGCATGCGATTTAACAGACCAACCCTTCCTCGGTAAGATGTACACCTCGTTAGCTTTTTTGCAACCAAGGTGGTGGAAACGTTCTTGTTGAGGCTTAAGAATTGGATCTCAGAAATCAGTGGGCGACATCACCAGAGCTGTATCCATCCTTTATAGCAATGGTGTCCAAACCCAGGGCTCGAGGGCCAGTGTCCTGCAGGTTTTAGATGTGTCCTCCTCCTTCTCCTTCTTCTTCCATGTTTAACGGCAGCTTGCATCCAAAGACGTTGCACTACTGCCATCTCCTGACTTTTCTTCTTACTTTACTTCAGATTCCTCAGATCCTCTGGATTAAACCAGTATTCCTCAAAAAAAGAAAAACCACCCCTTTCCTTTCACCATGACTTAACTGATGAACCACTTTTCCAAAGGTCAGTTCCATTCCACCACTCAGTTCAACCTTCATCACCCTCCTGTGACTGGCATACTTCCTACAATTAAGAAGCACGTGTTCAACCGTCTCCATAGCATTACACCAATCACACAACCCAGTCGGATGTTTCCCCATCCTAAAAAGAGTACCATTTAGAAAGCAATGACCTGTTCGTATTCTACTTACAATAACCTCTTCCTTTCTATTTAATCCACTACTCTTCTTAACTTCTGTCGTGTTTTGTACACTATATAAATGTCTTCCTTTTGTTTCATTATCCCAGGCCATTTGCCAGAAGTTCTTACTTTCTGTCCAAACTATACTTTTCCCTTCAGTTTTAACAATGGTATCTGTACATCTATATCTACTTTTTTAACAGCTGCTTTAGCCAACCTATCTGCCCTTTCATTACCCACAATACCTACAGGAGCCGGAGTCCACATTATTACTATGTGTTTATTTTGTTCAGACAATCTATGATGAGCAAGAAAACCGTCATGCAAAATTTGCTGATGGGTACTTGTTTTAGATGTGTCCTTGATCCATCACAGCTGATTCAAATGGCTAAATTACCTCCTCAACATGTCTTGAAGTTCTCCAGAGGCCTGGTAATGAACTAATCATTTGATTCAGGTGTGTTGACCCAGGGTGATACCTAAAACCTGCAGGACACTGGCACTCGAGGCCTGGAGTTGGCCAAGCCTGCTTTATAGTGTCTAGTGCAGAAACTATCCTTGACTTTTTGTACCAGGGTGAAAACATGATTTCTTTTATGCTATAAAGTATTTTAACAATAAGGTCTATGGGAATCTAATCAATTCACTTGTCAAGTGGCCATTAGATTAACTCCTGTTGTTCAACCCTTGATGTTCCCACTTCCAAAACCATTACTATATTTCATGCAGTAGACTTTTTACATATTTTCTATTAATTTTAAGTATTTTTGAATGCAATTAAAACATTGTTAAGTACCTTCCACTAAGTGTGGAAGGAATTTGCAGCAGACCCAGCAAGTTTTTTTCTTTTTGGCTGTCTACATCTTCAATGAATGAATCTGGCATCCTTTTTTTTCTGGGTCCCCCAGCAAAGTAAATTTCCCTTCCTTCTTCAAAAGCTTGTAAAAGTCATGTGGAGAAGAGAAAAGCAAACTGGAGGGAGATGTTAATGTTCCATGCCACTCGGGCTGCTCACAGTCTGCATGCTCTGCTTCCTAAGAGTCCCCTCCTAACTCACGGACAAGTGGCAATGAATCTGTCAGGCCTGAGGTGGTTTCCATTAAGGGTCTGTTTAAAAAAAACAAAAGAGAAGGCTGTTTAGTTTGGAGTTAGTTCTTTAAGAAAAGACTCTGTCGCAAAGGGCCGACCTCTTCACCTCGGCCAGCACGTTAGTGCTTTAATTTATCTGTTTAGAAGAGTTTCCTACCTCCTGTAACACGAAAAAAAGGAAAAAAGGCAGCATAATGTTATAGACAATACCCACAGAGAATTGCACTTCTCAGCTTTGCACTTTCCTCTGTTAGCCCTTTTTTAAAAAAAATTATATTCATCAAACTTGCCAGATTCACAAAAATCTCTCCATCTATAAGAAGAAGGAGATCTCGAAAAGATTTGGCCCTACAGAGCTCACCTCTGATTTTAAGCCCATCTGGGATTAAATCTAAATAAGAACTGTGTTCTCCAAACTCGGTTAGATGGCGGAGCAATGCTTAGGCCTGTTGTTGCTCCTTCTCTGTGGATTTTGCATGTTCTCAGAGAAAAGCATGTTAGGTTAATTGTTGATGTGTTTTAGAATTTGTGTGAAGGGGTGAAGCTGGCTTTTAGTTAAAAGCAAGAGTGCCGGACTTTGCACAAAGTATCAAACAGTAGGAGAGCTGTTTCAAAGGTAAATGTATCACCGACGTCTTGAATGAGATTTTCTGTTTAGTGAAGTTTATTGTAGTCTTAAATTTTCTGACCTACACGTTTTAAGCTTCATATAAAGTGCCTTAAATCTTCAGACTTTCTAATGCCAGCAGTGGGTGACAACTCTGGTTGAAAAATGAAGCCTGGTTGAATTTAAGTCTTGATTTATGGTCTTAGTAGTTTAGTATACTGGTTTGAAGCCTCAGTAGAATGTTGTTAAAGTCAAAAACATGCCGTAAATTTGGATTTTTTGAATGGGAGTATTACTGTTGAAGATAATGCAATTAACTTTTTGTTTGTCATCCAATGCTTAAGTGCCTTGAACCTGCATGTTTTTTCTAATGGCCAACAGGGGACAACTGTTGGCTGCAAAACAAGTCTGAACTGTATAAAAATATATGAGAAAATGACCCCACTGCTTTCTTAATTAATGAATTCAGTAATAGTTTTCCTGATTTGCTGATGCTATCTCTGATTTCAAGTTTTAGTTACTACAGCTTGATGTTAATTTTGTAATTTATGGTCCCATTTTGAGTAAAATACAAGATAACTTCATGGTATACAGTAAGACTCAGAAACATTGTGGTTTATATCTCCATTGTAGAACCATACAGGGTCCTTGGTTTCTCACTTTCTTGTGATGGTGACAAAAATGCTCATCTTTATAGTCAGTGAAGTCATAGTGACTACATCTTTGACATACAGGTTTTTGTCTGTGGGAATGTAGAGATTGTTTGCTAGCTTTGTCTTAAAGTTAGTAGTTAGTTATACTTTCTGCTCCCCCCCCCCCCCCCCCAAAAAAAATAATAATAATGATGAGTCTTAAGTAACAAATCAGAAATTCAACTTTTTATATGATTTTTAAACTTTTTTTTCTGAAGTAAAATTTTTAGTTTTTATAATTTGCTGGATTTGAAACGTGGTAGCATCTGTCAAAGTTCTAGATTCTAACAGATTATTAGAGAGCAGCTCTGGCTGTTTTTATCTTAACCTCTGACCTTGGCAAAATTACAAGAAACTCAAAAAAAATATCAGAACAAACAATAGCTCCTGGTATTCTCACTTTCCATGTTATGATCTCTTGACACTGGCTTTCCACGGTGCGTGTGTTTCCTCTCCCTTCACTAACAATACAGCTCAGGAAGTATGTCAGGATAAGGGCCAGACTGTCAGGCTCTTTTTTTGGTATGTGCATCCAACTTTGTGGGGGACTAACAGAGCCGTGTTAATCCCAGAAAAGCTAGCTCAGTGTTCAAGAAGCTAAGGATCTGTTAAAGGGAATTACTGCCCAGGTGTCTTCAAAGTGAACTGCGATGTCCCTCTGGCTGGTAAGTGCTGTTGCAACATGTCATTTTAAACTGTGGATGATCAGGGTGTTGCTGCTGGTGTTGAGGTCAGCCCTAGCATGCACAGCACCAAAGCTGTTGGTTTTTTCTGCTTTTTTTTTCATGTAACTGTTTCAACTACTTTACAATGTTCCAAACTCTGATTGTTGCGACATTTTTTTGGCCTCTTTGATTTCTGTTGTCGGTTTTCCCCTTTGTGTAAGTGAGCTAACAAAAAACAATTTTCACATGTGGTATTACATCTTGGTTAAGTCTGTAAACATTTTTATTGAGTGAAAAAGTAGGATGACTCATGCTGATCCAAAATGTCCATGCAGGACTTTAAAACTGAAAGGTTTAATCATTATCCTGCTTTTGGCTGGAGTCGTGGCTTTTGTTTCTCATGGAATGTTAGAGGTTGTCCTTTTGCGGCTGTAAAATTGTTGTTAACAGGGTCCTTCTGTCCACTTGTAAAGCAGATAACTGTAAAAAGTTCAGTTTACTCTGATTTGCTGTCAAGGTTAATTACATACAGCTGATTTCTGTGCTGCAGATGATGTCATTTTTACAGCGGAAAGTGACCGCTAGGGTTGTTTCAGCTGCTCTTCCTATTGTTTTATGCACTCCTTTCTGCTTTAGAAATAAAAAGAGACAGACAAGACATTGCCTGACTGTCACAGTGCTTATATTGTCTCCACTTGTCTCAGGCTCAGTATTGCTTGAACTTGTAAGAGGTGAAAAGTGTTGTATTTATGAGCTTTGTTTGAAACATGGTTCGGCTGTGTTAAAATATATAAAAGTCACTCGAAAATACCTCAATATTAAAATGCAAGAAGTAATAGACAAGGATCCAAGTATATTTTTGATGAATTACTGCCATGCATTGTTTGAATTACTGCCATGGATGGCAGACAACCTGGACTCGCATCTCTAATCTTTTGAACGTGAAATAAATGGAAAAAAAGAGAAAAAAAAATGTCTATATTTAGAAGTTGTAGAGGTTGGAGCTGTAGTGATTTGTGTTACTGCTCATGCTAGAGGCCAAAGTTTGAAGCCAAAGATTTTTACACATCATTTTAAAATATATTATTAGAAATATTATTACTGGTTAGGCATTAAAATTACTGGGTTAGGTTTGGAAAAAGATCATGGATTGATTATAAACACAAGGTTTGCCATGCTTTTTAAAGCTCTTCTTTTTTGGTTGCCATGGTGAAGTCTCCCTGCTTTCACTATAGAAATATGTCCTTGTGACTCAAAATTCCTTTTGAAATACATTACTTGCACATTCGTGTTCACCGACCGGAAAATGTGATCATTTCTGCCGATGAACATAAAAAGTAGATACATTTATCTGTTTCACGTTTAGTTGTGAGACTGGGCTGCAGTTGAAAGGTGGTTTCTGCCCTTTTGATTTGTGTCCACTTAAAAAAGTCGACATCGTTATGAAGTACTTTGTTCCTGTACTTTAACCTGATAAAATGTTTTTTATGACAAACACTTTGCCTTGTGCCTTCTGTCTGTTTTTTGACCTCGCTCAGAGACTGTCTGTGCTTCGTCCATTTCTTTCGTCCTGTCCTCTGATGTGGAGGTGTCCGCAGAGGTAATTACTTTATGGCTTCACAGACCGTAATAACTTTCACACTGAGGACTGTTTTACATAGGGCTGTGAGGTGGACTAACATCTGTCGTGAACTGGTCAGCTGATTGGACAGAGTTCTTTAAATGACCATCGGTTAATCCATAATGGCTAAATGTAAATCCTAAAATAATGCATATGTAGTCAGGGTTACGTATACTTAGGAGTACCTACAGTTTCAAAGTGAGGTATGACAGACCTGTCTCTCTAAAAATGGATGTTCACCGCTTTCATCACCTTGGCCTACAGCTTGTCCATTTCAGCCTCGTCTGGGCTTTTATGAGACATCTGATGATTGCTCAGTGGCAGACTGATAATTCCTCCAAAGGTGAAGTGGTGACTTTGTGTACTTTATGTGTGGTGGCTGCTTGTGTACATGATAAGTAACAAATTACCTTTAAAGTGTTATGGAATAAAATATTCCATAAAACAATAACATTTTTCCAAATTTCACCTCTTACACAGATTCAGATTTGCAGTATCAGTTGCCTGCAGGTAAAAACTAAAATCTTTGCAGTGCCTTCTTCCACCTAAAGAAGCTTTGGGTTAGCAGCTGGGATTATAGCTTTTCTCAAACCAGCATCTTTCATTGTGCTTTCCATTTTGTCACCAATCCACACATGAATTTTCCATGATTGCTAATTTGCCAAAACTGCTCCCATCTGCCGACTTAAGATAGAGGAGTGTTTCTGTGCTATGTCAAAAGATGAAATGAGCTTTCACTTAATTCCCTCATGGCTTTCTGCCATGTGCTTAAAGCCGCCAAGCTCTCAATCCCAAAAACGCCTTAGATCAATAATGGGAGGGGCAGGAGGTAATTGCAGCATCAATCACAACCACTTTGTTGGGGGCAGAAATATGAAGTGGAATATTTAAACAAATGGGTCTCCAGTGCAAATGGTATTATTGGCTATTAGTTAACTTCATTGTAGATTTGTTCTGCCTTCTAGTGATGCAGTGATTGCTAACAGATCCTGGGCGTATTTACAGGAATAACGGTCTCTTACTATAGTCATGTGCATACTGGGTATAACCAGCAAGGCCTTCATGATTTAATGAAGGCTTGGGCACAGACTGGCACTCACTACTGACAGCTGAAATGTATGTAAAATATTGAATAAAGATGAAAGAGTCTGCAGTGCAGCGCAGCCTCTGCACTTAATAAGTCTCATGAGAAGGTTGCGACTAACTGGCGATGCCTATTGAATATAAAACGCTACATTTTCAATGTTGAGTTCATATGCTAGACGTTATTTTGTTGCCCCGCAGCATTGTTAGATGTGATGTTCTGGGAAAATGGGATGATGTAATTCCTGAGTGGAGAAAAAAAGTATAACCCAGATGGCATTAAAACAGTTTTTCTTTATCAGTGCTTTTAGAAATCCACTGCATTTTACTGATACACAATATCAAATTAAAGTGACAAATGGATGCCACCAGCTGTGACTAAAACATCCCAGTGAACCCTCCCACATTAAGACCATGACCGGCCACTTCCCCTCTTATTCTCCCAGAAACAATGACCCTTCACTCCCTCACCTCTTGTCTGGTTTCCTAGAATGGACAACAGAGCTGACGTTGCCAGATTGAGACTTGAAACCAGCCCATTGTTTGTCCCGCAGAGAGGCAGGAAGTGTGCATAGTGTTGTCCCTGCGCCTTCTCTGGAACTTCTCTCCCTTTGCCAGTATTGTGTAAGCTTAAAGCTCTTGATAGGTTGGTGTAATGGTGAGACCTTTCCTTCGCTTGAGAACTTACAGTAGCTTCACTCTCAAAGTGTCTGCAAGAATAACATATCTGCTAAATGCTCTGGAAAATGTGCAGTATTGCTCTTATTGGAAACCTCTGGTTATATTATTTTTCTTTGATACATAAATGGTCCCTTTTGTGTTTCAGTAACTGAAATGTTAAAATTTGTAGAAATCTGCAAGTGTCTTCAGAACAAGCACACTGCTTGTGCAGCAAAGTAAACTGGAATCTTATTTGTGCTTTGTTTGCATTTTTATTTATATGCTTAGAATTTATATTCTCTCTTCTACACCCTGAGTCTTAGGCTGCACAAACATGAATGTAATTGCTCGTCACACATCATATCACCATTTTTGCAGTGAGGTCTTCTAGTTTCCCCAGGCAGTTTTGTTTTCTGTATAATACACAAAGCATCTGTCCATATATCAGGACATTTATGTTTAAAATGAATGCTTGTCAGAAATGCTGGAGGAAGTAAGCTAAATGTGTCCAAGTCGGCTTTAGCTATGGGAAGTTGGGAAAGTGGAGATGGATGAGTAAACTAGGGAAACAAATCATTAAATTTGATCTCCTGGAGCATAAAATCCTGAAAGTTTTAACTCTCGAGGTGTTGAAAATTTTTGCAGGGAGTTGTAGGGTTATATCAATCAAACCCTAAAACTCTTAATCTGTTGAAAAAAAATTTAAATGGGGGGGAAAAGGTAGCTAACTTGCTAATGGATAGTTGAGCTAGGATACTTATCACATAAGTCTTCAAGGGTCCGCGTGAGTCTGAGTGACATACATTTCATCATTAGGTGATGAATTCGAGGGTCCATGCGGATGTCCACACGCCTGCTGCTCCTGCTAAGAACTTGCTTTAGACCAACAATGCATTCACCCCAGGCAATAGACTTTAAGCCAACTTAAATGGAGTGCATCTGGAACACCTACTGGGCCATCGGGTCAGCAGCAAAGTACAATCAAGGCTTGAACTGATTAGTTAGACTTAGTTAGGTTGGTATTGAACAGTTTCTTTTTTCAGCAGGTTTGATGGAAATCATTTATGTGGGTAAGTTAAATAATTACCTGCTATCAAACTGATAAGAGTCCACCTTAATTATTAAGCTTTACTTAAATACATCTGATAGCTTAACAACAACATTAACTGGTAATTTGCTAAATATTTGCCATGTTTCACTCTCGTTTTTTGCATTCATTTATATACATGTAAAGTTATCTTGATACAATGCAAAATTATTTTGATTGTAAGAAGTGACTCTTAATTTGTACATGTACAAATGTTTGTTGCTTCCTGGGGTTGTTCATTGTAGTGTAAAAAGTTTGCTATTGTGTAAGTGTATTTTTTTTTTAGGATAAACTCCTTGAATACGTACAGTCTCATTTACTTAGGGTTATTTTTTGTTAACAATTGGGATTTATGGACTAAAGTCATACCAGATGGGCACACCAGATATCAAAGTGTAACCATCTTCACATTTTCCAACATCTTTTTGGCATTTAAAAAAAATCTGTGGCAGGCTATGGAAAAGGCTGACTGTAACAAACCACAGAGCGGGAACAAAAAGCTAAGAATATACCCAAATTGGCCTTAACGGCCTATCTTATGGCCTTTTCACCAAAGAGTCACAGTCTTTCTTTTCTGATTTCTCTGAGGGGAAGCAATGAAAGTGAGCTGCTGTTGGGAGGTTTTCCAAATAAAGAGCCAACTATTCCATTTTCTGAATTCTTTAAATGCTAAATTGTCTCATGATCGGCGATTAAATTGGGTGAAATTGCAAATTTAATGCAGAGAATTTGGATAATCACAAGCCTCCTTTTGTAATTTCACACACTTTCTTGCTCTTCCTCAAATGTAAAGCAAGTTAGGAGCCATTGATTTCAATTGCCTTCCACTTTATCCAATAAGGAAAGCTAGGCACCCAACTAATCACTCAAGATGCAAATGGGTTCAGAGGCTCCATGCACCATTTATGATTGGTCAGAATCTGCCAGTCTTCATTAAAAGCCCCCCTGAAAGCTCCAAATGCACCAGCATCCTCCACTTAGTGCAAATACTGCATTCATTTTATTCTTTTTAGGTTCTTTGACTGTAAGCCTCAAACAAGAAGTGCTTGAATTATCAGCTGGAGCATACCAGCTTTGTAGTATACATCATTATTTAAACTGCTGATGACGGACTGCTTGTCCACTCAACACATTTCTGATTTATTGTTCTTTCTTTCTTCAAGCCATCCCCCCACTGTTCTACATTAAATTTAAGACCCCCCTCCTTTTTCCATCACTATAAGTGCCTCATTCTTAACCAGACGGCTCTGCCTGACCCATCCCACCACCGCCCACTTCTGAGTTCCCCTCTCCTAATCTTTTTCCTCCTCATGCTTTGAATGGCAGATCCTGCAGCATCCACAGAAAGATGGAGGGATGCTGTAGGGATGCTAGACAAGAGAGCGAAGAAGGCATTTACGAGTAAAGTGCACTTTATGGGAATCTCCAGTTTTTTATAACACTAGAAAAAGGTACCTTTTCTTGGATTGGATGAAAAGCCATTCCGGGATTCTCTCCAGGACACACTGCTAGAGTCTTTGCACCTCTGGACACGGCTCTTGAAGGGCAGGCTAGAGAGGGAGGGGAGACAAAGCAAGGAGATACAGGATACGGTAGAGGACGCGAGGAGGTTTTTGTTTTTTTGTTTTTCCACGAGAGAATGGGCGGACTAGGCTGGTGTCTTGCCACCGTCTTCAGTTGGGCAAAATTTTTCTTCTATTGCATCTTTCCTTTCTGGAAGCCAGGGAAAAGCAAAAACAAGGTACAGCTGGTATTTTAGATGTATTTACCTTCAATAAAATACAATTTTGATGTCTTATTTTGTTAATTTAAGAGGCAGGAACCTTAATATTGAAGTTGACCTTTTTTATTTTTGGTGTCTCTAGCTGCTGCCTATAGCTCAGTGCTGAGGTGGGCTGGGTTAAGACCATACTTTAGCGGTGTAGCAGTGTCACTTTGTCAGTCTGTCAGTTTGGTTCAAAATGAAATGTCTATCTGCTGAAATTCAACTCATCGTTTCAAGAAAGTGCAGGTTAATGATGCTGGTGCCCCTCTTGAATTTCCTCTTGCACCACAGCGAGGTTTACATTTGCAGTTTTGACTGAAATGCTTGGATAGTATTGGAAGGATTATAATATGAACTGAGACAGATATTCCAAAATATTCAAGTCAAGGTATACAGGCTTTAGAAAGCTGCCAGTTTGTCACCTTTACAGTATGTCCAAGGTGGCAGGTTGTGGACCAGGTCATTGCATTATAAAGACAGAGCTGGCATTTCCAACTTTTCAGCGTGCAAGGTCCAATGTAGGAGGGGGCAAGTGTAACCCTAGCCACAATCTTTTCATAAGTAGTTTTTCTTATTTATTTATTTTTTTGCCAAACCAAGCAGTTTTTTTTGTGCCTTAACTGCACCAGTTAGGGTTTTTTGTCTTTAACCTAATGTCTAAACATGGCCAGAAGATCAAAGCAAAATAATATTAAAAAGCAAATGGGCGGGGGGGGAGATAAAACTCGTTAAAGGAATGTGATGAACATGGCAAAAATCATGCGTTCTAAACAATAGTGCATTGTCTTTGTTTTTATTATGAGCATGCTTTGCAGGAAGGAAAGCTTGTCACAGATTTAGATACAGCTTTAGCTCATCTATAGAGAACACTGGGTGTGATCGCTGATGAAACTTAATGAATTACAGCCTTTGACCGAAGATGTATGAGAAGTTATTTATTATTCTCGTGATTAAGATCTGCAGTTGCCAAATGACAAAGGAAATTTAATATTTGTGTGATCCTCAGCAGCCTGGCATGGTATGATGAGCTGGAGAGATAAGCGCGTTGGCACAGACACGTCAAAACAGCAGGATATTGGCAGACTGACTTGACATGGCACTTTTTCTGATTGTAGGCCTGTGTTGATGAACAGAGCCATTAATCCTGTAAAAGCAGCCACTGCTCAGTGTGTTAGGTCACACATCCTGATATGAACACAGCCACTTGCCAAACTCAGCCCTTTGTTGCATTTGAAACATTCATTTGAATATTGTACTGTATATTATAATTCACACTGTTTATTTTATTAGTTTTTGATTTATGTGACTTTCTTATTTGACGTCAAAATTATCTGTCAGCCAGAATCTTTAAATTGCGGATGTGCTTATTACAAACAGAATATATCCTGTAATATATCTTATCTCATTCTGGTCAGAAGTATAAAACGAATTTCTTATCATAACAAGATCTTTTTGTGTGTGTGAATTTGAGCAGTTTGTTTGCTGTGCTTGCTACCTATTTCCCCTGGAGGATATAAAAGGCTCTAATAGGAAGATCAGATCCTTATGGCTTTGCTTTGGTTGGTTTCTTTTCATTAATTTGTAATTGCTATTAAAAATCTAAGTCATATACTCTGAAGAGATTGCAAATATTAGGAATGCAGAGAGAGAGTTGTAGAAATAAGTTTACCGTGCATTTGGGTGAATCTGTGTAGGTGGAGAGGATATTTGGATAACCAATGCCAATGCATTTTATTATTTATGTGATAACTGCTTAAAAAGAGCATTAAATCTGGCCTTAACATGCCCAGACCTGACCACTCACAGGCGAGGTGAATAACACTGACACCTGTTAGTGGGTGGGACATATCAGAAAGAAAGTGAACAATTGGTCCTCAAAGCTGATGTGTTAGAAAGTGGAAAAACGAGCAAGTGTTATTTATTATTAGTATTGCTATGTAATAAGGGACATAACAGATGGAGTCACCTGGGTCATCTATGGCTTTAAAGGGCCTTTTCACTAATGAACCTTAGAGTCTTTTAAAGAATAGGCCTGACCACCCTGAAATGCCTCACATCGTGTACTGCAGCCGTGTTATTGTTGCTTTCATGGGTCAGTGTGTTCTGGTGTTGGGCGGACGGTCCTTCCTCTCAGCAGAAAGAACAGAGGAAAAACGTGCACACACATGTGAGCGTTCTCACAGGGAGGGTGGCGGGCCTGCATTGTTTGCAACAGATGGGAGTCACAGGGGTGTGTGTGTGTGTGTGTGTGTGTGTGTGTGTGTGCGTGTGTGTGTGTGTGTGTGAGGCCTGCTGGAGTGTGTTCTTCCTCTGTCTGTCAACAAGTGAACTCCCCTTCATGTAGCACGTCAGGACATCGGCCAAGATCACAGAACACACCCCTCTGCTGTTTGCACATTCACTCTCCCTTTATCCGCCTGCTTATCTACTATCTTCATCTATCTATGTGATCACTGACTACAGACCCCTGTTTTTTTCAGGGTTTTTTTGTTTGTCCCGCCCTCTTTTTCATCCACGTCCGATAGCCTTTGCTTATTTTTTCTTCTTTTTCAGTTCAGTCTTTTTTTTTTTCTTCTGTCTCTTGTTTTGAGCCCGTTGTAACAGGCTGGGCAGCTTTGATCTCACTCAGCTGTTTATCCGTCTTTACATGGTTCAAGGACAGTGATCCGACAGCAGTTAATCTTCTTAATTGTCTCGCTGTCCGCTCTTCGCTCTGGTTTTACAAAAGAAACAGAAATGGTCAAGGTTAAAGATGTACTAAAACAAATTATTTGAGTGATCTGATTAGTCGTAGAAACTTGCCCTTCTTTCCTTTCCTGCATTACAATCCCTCAGTCTCTGTAGTCCCTCTTTATAATTTATCGCCGGGCTACACCAAACAGCCACAACATTAAAACCACTAACAGGTGAAATGAGTAATATAATTCATCCTGTTACAAAAAGCTGCCATTCTTCTGGATGTTACTTTGATATCTGTGCAGCACTTCCAGCAGGACAGGGCATCCAGCCACACCGCAAACCTGCTCATGAACCTGAGCTGACCTGACTTCAAACTCCCCAGATCAAACTGAACATCTGTGGGATGCACCACAACAAGCCCCATCCACGTAGGGTCCAACCACTGGAAACAAAGCAGTGTCAGATACCCCCAATGACGTCCACACCCCAACAGGTTAGAGCTGTTTTGGTGGCAAAAGGGGAACCTGGACAATAGTTGGGCGTTGGTTTTAATTGTTTTGGCTGATCGCCGTTTGAACAAATACTTGATAAGAAATCAGGGATGCAGTTTGTTCAAAAACCACCAGTGGGTGCTGCTGCTGCACTTAGTTTCTGTTTGATTTTTGGTGGTCTTATAGTGAAATAATGTGACTGGGGTAAAAAAGACTTTCAGTATCTTGTAGAAATTCATTAACCTGATACAGTTTCCTCTGTTACTGTATATAGAAGGCGTTACGACTATCAAAAAATAAATTATGCATCATGCACTGTTACATGAGAGTGTGTTGACAGATAATGTGGAGGATGACTTTATGCAAGAACATAGTGTGCAGTGCTGTGACTGCTTTTATTTCAGCACAGCTAAGCTCTGCTGGACAACTCTTCAGTGCTCTGTCATTCACTGACAGTTATGATTGGGAAGGGCATTGGATTGATTTCACACATTGGGGCGAGGCAAGAAGAAAGAAGTAAACAAACAAAGCTTCCTGTCCTGTCATTTCTCAGATGGTAATCAAGCTGCTGACCTTGTGGTCAAAAAGCCAATGTCTTGCCACCTACAGCTCTGCCACAGTATAATTTAAGAAGCTAAGGTAGTAATTTCTACCTGACATTTTTTTTAGAATGTAGAAAAACAGTGGGGTGTTAAATGACGTCCAAAAACAAATTGATTTCCAGCAACATGTCAGCTGTGCTCTCCCATCAACATGTGTGCCAGACAGTGTAAAGTCTCACAGGACTGTTGATGTTCAAGTGCTGAATGTTAAGTTGCAGTTAGTTTGTGTTTGGTCTTTTTTGTGTGACAGGATAAGCATTGCTGCTGGAGCTGCATTTCATTAAAGCAAAGGCTTCTCAATGAGAGATTTGAGATGTCTGCTTCTATTAACTATGAAAAGATACTACAGTATTTAAAAATAAAATAAAATAAATAGAATAAAAAAGCAGGCAAAAACAAGCAGTCTTAATATTTAAATTCTCCACATTTGATGTTTCCCTGGCTTCTTTCTCGTAATGTGTTTGACTGGGACCAGCAGTGCAGGGGTTGGCACCATCTCCTTAGACCTAGAAGGTTCCTGGGTTAGAATCCACTAGATGGCTGAAGTTTGTATCCCTGTAATCTGCACAGTCTGACTTACGCCTACAGTCCAGAGACATGCATATTGGCTAAATTGATGTTTCTAAATTGGCCGTAGGTGTAAATGTGAGCATGAATAGTTATGTCTCTCTGTGCTAACCCTGCAACAGACTGATCACCTGTCCATGGTGTACACTGGTTCTTGCCCCGTGACAGCTGGGATAAACTTCAGCCCCCCCACCCTGAACTGCAAAGGTGGAAGTAGATGTATGTACTGGATGGCAATGAGCGACGAGGGATTATCATAATCCATGACTTCACTGGACTGTGTGATAGGGCTTTAGCTGCCTCTAAGTGACCAAAACTCAATAACACAAAATCTTAATTAAAATGTGTCTAAAACTTACAAACTTTTGAAAACTTTGTGAGAAAGTTGGTCCTGGTCATTGGTAATAATTCATGACTACTAAACCATCCAACTCTAATTAAATGCTATCATTTAATGAACGAAAGCACCATTAACTGATGCAATTATAAACTCATTTAGTACTCACCCGTGCTGATGACAGGTGGTCCTCTTGAAGAGCAGTTTTTAATCTGAAAGTGTGAATTGAAGCCATGTGTACTATATAACTTCTTGTTGTGTCAGGCTTTGCATCCTTGTGTGTGTCCGTGTGTTTTTCGGTTTGTCTGTAACCTCGTCTCCTTTAGCGAATGTCTGTGTAGGTGGTGGCCTGCAAGAAATACTGGGCCACTAATCCTCTGTGCCAAAGGGTGAGTATGCATGACTGTTTCTGTGTGTGGGTGGGTTTGTGTATTTACACACCGTGTGAGAAAATTGTGAAGATGTGCGCGAGAGGGTGGAGAAGGAAAAGGTGGTTATTGGTGGATGTTTGTGTATATGAATGTGGTGAACTTGATAGTTTAAATGACGTGTGTTTGTGTTTTGAGGAAATAGTGGGCTGGGATTTTTCTGAGTGTTTTTGTTTATCTCTGATGGGAAATGATGGGTCTGAGTGCACATGTGGGTAGGCTCGAGTAGTACGGAGGATTGTGTGTGCGTTTGTGTGTGCGCGCATGTGCATGAAAAACCTGCAGAAAGGGATAAAGAGTCATGGGGCTAACATGGTCATTGATGAGCAGTGAGAACTTAATGAGGCAGCTTTTACTTCCTGGCCCCTGTGTTCTTTCTCCCTTTTGTAAAGTGTGAAGAGGGAGTGGGGTCTGTTTAAAGCCACCTACTGTCACTAACCAAGCATGTTGTTTTTGTTTTTTGTTTTTAAACATTTGTATTTCTGCACATAAGAGATAAAATGTCAGTCAAATTCCATGTACTGATCGAGCACCAAAACTGCAGTTCCTGGAATGACCACCAGAGGCTGTCCCCATAGACTACCATGTTAAAATGACCAACTTTAAAAGTAGAAACAAACATGACCCTGAGACTGGTTGGCGCCTCACTGGCAATCGCATGTCGCTATTTAAAACTGTGTTTGTTGTAAATTGCTGGGAATCGTTTAATGAAGTTGGTCATTCCTTCGTTCATTATTGCAGTAATGTCTTGTGCCATTTCACACTCCTAGTTGTAGTTAGGTTGCAGCTGATGGTGCATGGCATAACAAGCAGATGCTGTTTTAGAGCAGCGTGATCAGGGTTAGGATTGCAAAGAGGCATATTGTGCTGCTCTGAAAACTTCTTTGCAATTGCTTTGGTTGTGAGCAGGTTGCCATGGTAGCTCTGTAGATTGCATGGAAGACACAGCTTGTCTGCAAGCACTTGCCAACTTGTCGCTGAGGGGTGGCAAAACTGAGAACTGCAATGCAAACTGGAAAGGCAGCCTGCTTGCCTTCAAAGTAAAAGTTTTGTGCCTTATGGCTACAACCAACACATTTCAAAAGGAGCAACTTTTACTTTGAAGGCAAACTGTCTACCACTTGTAAGTAAGGTTTGCACTTGTTTAGACAAGATGGTATTTTCTATGCAAACCATGAAAGTGGCAACTCAAAGAGCAGCACTCTGTTTGTGACAGATTTCTGTGTGTGACTGCCAGCAGCCTCTGGCAACCACTCGCCAACTTGTCAGGAATAAACATTTTTCTTTGGCAACCATTTGTTGCTGACCAGTCTCTAAGCCTGTGTGACTGAGGCCTAACTCAGCTGGTTAGATTATATTAAGGTTTAAAGTTATTGAAGTGCGGCCACCTTGAATGACAGTTCAACTTCATAAAAGCTCCATAAACCAACAGCTGCCGCAATCTTTTTTTATACAATGTTGTGTTGATCTGTAATTTGAATCCAAGCCAAAGGCAGAACTGACCTTTTTTTCTTATTTACATTTTTAAATTTAAATATTTAGGAAAGCAGGTACCAAAGGAGTTGGTGCAAATTTCCCTTGAGAAAAGACTAGAAAAAATAAATTGCATGTGCCTATTTTTGATTTCCAGAGTGATTGAAAGTTGCATTTTTTGATGTCAGGAGAAATGCCAGTGAAGATTTACCTCAAAGGTAGGTAGGTAAAAGCAGGTGACGTGGAGTTTATGAAATATTAAAATGGGCTTAATACAGAAATGCACAAGGAAAGCGTGCAGGAGAGAGGGGTAGAAGGTGGGAGGGAGGTGAAGTGCCATGGATGCTGTGGGGGGATGAGCAGGGAGGGGTGGGATCAAGGGATGAATGAAATTAAAAGTGGTGAGGCTTAGAGGGCTAAGGAGGGAGGGAGACAGGGGATGAGAGAGAGGGAGAGGAGGCGCAAAAGAGATGGATAATAAGTGGACTATACCCCCTCCCCCTTTGCTCCCGTGGAGAGGTAGGGGCAGCCTGACCCCCCTCAGTTAAAAAAAAAAAAAAAAAAAACCTTTGTGAAATTTTCCCCGGCAGAGGGAACGGGAGGCAGACCGAGCGCAGAGCAGAGGAGAGGCAGTAAGGATCCAATTTAGAGCAGACACATAGAGGGAAAACAGCAAGCCGGACACTGAGGAAGAGGCAGAAAGAAGAAGCTGTATTTATGTCCAGGATGGTCATGGCTTTGCAGTGCTGGGCTACTCTTCTTCTTCTTGGATTAAACTTAAGGAAGCCCACTGGTCTGTAGCAGCAGCAGCCCCAGCAGCAGCACCAGCAGCAGCATCACTCCTGTCCGTCACCATGCCGTCTGTCTCCCTCAGCTTGCCCACAGCTCTGGCTGGACCTGCACGCACCTGGGTCTGCCTGTCTTGCATGTTCTGGGTGAGAAAAGTTTCCAGTCAGATATCTTTAGGAGTTCACAGGATGTCTGACAGTAGAAATTTTAGCACAATTTCTCTGCAGCTCTAATATGTCAGATTGAAATCATGAGTATAAGTCAGTGGGCTGACTCACGTGGGACATAGTGTGACGATGCAGTGGGCATGATATTTTCTGTAAAAAAGGGTTTATGCTTCAGATTATTTGGGAGCCCTGCTCAGGGGATCTATTGGGTGGTCTGCTTTCGGGGGTTGGGTGGAGGGTTGGGACCCCGGCTGTGGGGGGCCTTGGCACGGTGACACATTTGAATGTGGGAGATATTATGAAGGAGAACGGGAGGGTGTGCAAACGCGAGACAAACCTCTGCATTGTCTGCTTCGTTTCAGTAACATGTTCTTGTGTTTTCTTTGCTCCGTGTGCACGCTGAAAACTTTTCTGCTCCGACTTTGAGTTGAATTAAATGCTCTCCTTTCTCACCCGTTCCCACTCCCTCACTCCCCCTGTGTCCCGCTCTGTTTCGCACTAGGTGGTTGGGACACACAGCTATTTTTTGCTTTCTCTTGTATAATTCAATCTGCCGCGCATTCCCGCTCACAGTGAGGGGTTGTTTGTGCACTTGTGTGCCCTCTGGTCAGTGTTTGTGTGTGTGTGAGTGTCCATCCTAAATGTGCTGTGACTACGGTCTCGACATGTCTTAAAACACTGTGAGTGCTTTTCCTAATTTGTGCTGATATGAAAGAACATTCCTGTCTCAAATATACGACATTGCTCGCTGCTCTCCACTTTTTTTTTCAGCAGAATAGAGGATGAAAGAGGAGACTGGTTTGAATAGACCATTGAGATCCATCCTTCCCCATTCTGCAGTGGTCCTTTGGGACATGACTGCACACCACTGGCAGAGCTGCAGCTCTTGGCGAGAGGACTGGATAATCTTACAGAGCTCTTCATCAGTTAATTACCATTCTTTCTTTTGAGGAGCGGGAGGCGAGGTGAAGGGGGGGGGGGGGGTTGTAAAAGAATCTCAATGCCCCCCAGCTAAGCTCTGGGTCACTGATTGACTGCATCAGAGCGGTGTATGACAAAGCGAGCTCACTTAAGGGGGTGGGATTCAATCTGAGCCCCAGTGTTAATAGCAGATCTTTGTTTGGTGCTAAAATGGCCCTAATTTGGGCACACCTTATTCCAGCAGCCTGGTGTTGTGGGTTATATGAGCTTTGCACCCTTCTGACCTGTTTGCTGGACAGACTAATCCTTTATCAAGTTTTTTTTTTGGGGGGGGGGGGGTTATGCTGAAAGAGAAGGTGTCCGTGCACGATCATTTCTGAAATTTCCTAAAACGGACAGTGCCACTTTAAGGCCATATCGATCCGAAGAAATGCTGAGGAGAGAAAAGAGCTGAATATTAAGCTCCAATCACTTTGCTCTTCCTGAAGTGACTGAAAATGTGTAGCTTTCTCCCCTCTCTGTCATGACTTCTGACCTTTTGAAGGATTTCCTAAGGCTATAAACATTTTCATTTAGAAACTTTGTTGAATGAGATATCTTAAAAATGTGTAGCTCTGGAAAACACCCAATGGTAACGTCCAGGGCTGAAATATAAACCCATCATCCAGTCTGTGTAGCTTCCCAGTCATCTAGGTCATGGTCACTTTAAGCATTTGCAATGAAGGTAGCTGGACTTCGTTTTGGTTCATGAAGACCTGAAGATTCGTGAAGTTTCATCTCATTTAAGAAGCATCTTCAGTTCCAACTACAGAGTTATTAAAACCCCTTCAAGGGTTAAATGCCTGGGACTCTCAATCAGTATTTAGAACTGAAGAAGCCTCTCAGATGACACGTGAAATGTCTTCATGAAGTCGAGCTCCCTTCATTGCAAGTGCTTAATAATAAGCAGCAGTTCCTCTAGTGTCCACTTGATGTTTGTTTAAAAGAGCGAGTCAGCCCTGATATTAAAATGCCAAACTTTAAACCACAAAGAAATATGTTTAAAGGGCTGTTTTCATCTCTAAAGCTAATTGCGGCTTTTATGCCAGCTGTAAAGGTTGTAAAGTTTTATATAACTGATCTATTTAAATTAAATTAAGGCTTAAATCTCATCATTTAGGGGCATTGGCACTTTAAGGGACTGTGGGTGCCAACAAAGCCACTATAGATGCTGTTTACTAATTTAAAGGGCTGGCATCTGTGCAGCACTATCAAAATACGCATAACAGCTGATCTCTGGGCTACTTTCGTATTTATGCTGTTGTTGGTTCTTTAGTTTTAACCCCTGTCACAGGGAACATAGAAGTCGTCATAGATAAAGAACTTGATTATAGTGAGGGAAAGCGAGTGTTAAAAACAGTAAAAGCTATCCACTGCAACCATTTTCCCCACTGAGCTTATCTTCATGCTCCTATCTCTGCTTTTGCTGACTTTGCTGATTAATTAACTCTTCAACAAATCAGCATTCTGCCAGTCAACGTTGGGCTTTGCACTAATTCTTGGTGAACCAAAAGCAAGCACGTCTGGACTGGGCTGGTTGCATACCCAAAATCTTTGACTCTGCCAAAGACGTGAGGAGACACAAATGTCTTAACATAAATTAGGCTTGAGTTCTAACAAAACCAAGATGGGGGGGGTGACAGTGCTAAACTTGAGTTGACAAACAGACAGGAGGCGTCATGGTGGCTTTTTTCAGCCTATGATTTACTCAAATTTGTCTTTAAGGAATGTGTTTTACATTGCAGAGACGAGGCGACCCATTGCCACAAATTTCTTTTCCAAGATAAAACATAAAAACAGAAAAGGGACTGTCCATTTGATGATGAAGTCTGCATACTGTAGACGTCCTCCTTGAGCAGATGGGAAAGTGAGTACAGCTGCAAAAGCTGTTATGAAGAGACTGGTCTGTAGAATAGAATGATACAAAGTGGGAGACTGGGCACGTGACAGCGAGTAAGTTCAGATTCAGGAAACAGACTGGCTTCTGGAACTAGACGAGATCTGTTCCTTAGCCTCCAATGGGGAGGGCTTCCTCTTGTCAGAGCAGGATAAGGGAAGATTTTTCCAGCATGGAAGCTGTAAGAAATGCTTAGAGAAATATAGGAAACGGCAGGAGCGACTTGAAGGACGCAGGAAATGAATAGAAGATGCTGCAGGCGAAACGGGAGGGCAAAGTATTTACGGATGATGAGAAAGGCCTTGAAAGAAGACCTTCAGTAGAGTGCTGACCCTCCGCCAGACACTTTGAATAATTAATGAATGCCAAAAAGGGTTTAGGGATTTTTTTCAATTTTTTTTTTGTTTTAATCAGGTTTCTCTGTAGGGGCCCAGAAAAGCAATGAAATGCCCTTTACCAGCCCACAGCCTATAAAGTTTAAAAGCCATGCAAATCCTGTTGACATTCAGGAGCAGTAGGTTATTAACACACCCACTTATTTTGGCCTTTAGACCAAACAGGCAAGTTGATAGGATATGTGCCAGAGTGTCGGTAGCAGTGACCAGGTGCCTCTGATCTAACTATAACCACAGTCTCACATATTGGCCTCACACTTCTGTCAGAGCAAATATTGACGTCGGCTGAACCTTCACAGTTTCGAGGGATCAAAGAACTCCTCCGGATGATCGATATCCATTAACGTACAGACGCTGTAGTGTCAGAGTTGGGTCTCAAAAGGATCGTTCTGGGAATTTGTGTCATCTGAAGAATGTTAGGTTGGTGGTCTTTAGTTGTCTTGACTTGAAAATCAAGACATGCTGCAAGCCTGTTGTTACTACTCCAGCCTCCATGCCTTTATGCAAGATGCATGGTCTCATGGTAGTGCCCATTTGTGTAGTCCTTGACTATGCAGACAGAGGGATTTTGGGAGTTCTACAAATGCATGCAGTCTTCCAAAAAGCCATCACAGTTATGTATTAATTGAAAGCTGAGTTGTTGAGTTGTTGGCTCTAACAGGAAAGGAAGCCACTTACCGAAAAAAAATATTAAATGGCAATAAAACATAGATAAGAAGCCCAAAAACTTCACAGCTGCAACACATAGAAGTGGGTTAGCATATCTCTGTGTAGTACCTACTGTCATCCTGGATGTTGTCTACTTTTGGCCGTTTTCCGACACGCTTTCTGAGCTCATCTCCTTTTCCACTCTCCCTTTTCTGTCTCTCTCTGTTCGTAGTTAGCTTCCGCCCCAATCCCATTGCCTGAGATTACCTCTGATTGGAGAAAAGTGCTCCGCATGTGTGGCCCCCTTTGAAATACATCACCACTCCTAACCGTAACATCTGCGTTTATGTTACCCCAAATATTTTTTCTCTCCCTTGAGTGAGTTTGCCTCACAGTTACATTCTGGGTTTGATGCTGACCCACTTGTTGACATGTTGGGGAGTTTTGTCATCTTTATCTTTGTGTGGCTCCTTCTCACGGTCGTGACTTAGATGAAAAATCATGAACAGCAAAAAGGGACGTTTAACTCTTGCTCATTGATTTATGAGAGATGTTGAGCTTTGTGTAATACCCCCACCCGCCCCTTTTGGTCCTGAGGGACCCCCTCAGCTTTGTCCATGCTTCACTGGGCGCATTGGTCCTAAACCTCCCATGGTATTCTGGTTTTCTGTGACAGGAAGTTCGGAATTCAGAAACGTAATTAGATTGCCTCATTTTACTCGGCCTAATCCAGGGATACTGGCTTCTAGACTGCTGTAAAGTTAGTTTATCTACATTTTCATTGGTGACATTAGACACCATGCTCATTAAACATTTGTGTCCACTTTAGTAGAAATATTACTTTCTCTGAAGAGCTTAACCCACCTGGCCTCTTAGAAAGTTTAATACTTGTCCTTTAAACATCTGCTTATCCCCAAGTCATGTCTATCACATGGTTTGTTTGAGTCTGGCGAATCCATGACTTTTTGCTTTTGTTACTTTATGATTAAAATGACCTTTAACCAAATATACTGGAGTCTTTGGCTTGTTTCATGGATTTTATCTTAGTTTTTGACTGTTAAGAAACACTTTGTTATATTTTTTTAGGTACCATCTTGTTTAAATAAAGTATATTCTTCACTCTTCCTCAACAACAGTTTTCTACCTTTTGTCTCCCTCTCTGGATTCTGCTTTTGTGCTGGACAATAATTTAATACAGGTGACCTCACTCAAGGAAATGCCTTAGACTTTTGAGAACAAGGAGGGTCAAAGGTGAACATTTGAGAAGTAGAACAACAATGTGGATTGGCTGTAGAGTATGCTCTTGAGTGTGTGTAGGTGTTTGAACCTGGTAATAATTAAGGCAGCTAACAGGAAGCGCACTGTGGTACCTGGGGCCACGTTTATTGCAAAACTAATCTGCAATTTTGTAATGCAGTCACCAGTGATGTACAGGTTTTAACATATTAAAGCTGTACCTGTGCTAGAAAAGAAGTATAGAAACAAAATTTTTTAGAGGTTTAAGCTAGAAAATTAGGTCAGTTGATCATCAGCAGTTCAGTGGATTCATGTAACACTATTTTAGGCTTTTCTGTTTACATTAATCAGTTGAAGTTACAACTATAGCCAAGTATTCCTTGTTGCTGCTGACTGGTAAATCTGTTGTGGATTTTCACCTCTGCTCTCTGATTATTAGAGGCTCATGCCTTCATTGTTGGGCTTTAGTTTGACTTCACAAACATTTTCTTTGGAGGAGATGAAAAAGAAGAAGGGAAAAAAGTGATCACTTGATTATGATTGGATCATGAAGAAAAAACAAACTCTGGTATTCTGATGTATTTCCATCTCACTACTTACCTGAACTTTAAACATTACAGTACATCTCATTTAAGAATTGTTACACCCTTGCTAATTAAAGAGACGTACATTCGAACCCTTTCTGCTCACAGTAGGAAGCTGATTGAGAGAAAAATGTCAAAGAAGATTCAAACGTTTACTGTGTTGTTTATCGACCCCATGTTTAGTGCTGAAAGTCACCTTATATGGATATGCTTCATATCTCATGTGTGCAGTAGACTAATTGCAAGCCAAAACATTCCTTACATGTACACGTAGACTCGAATTTTTAAGCGTCTTCAGTGCCAGAGCACAACTTAGCAGCCAAGTTAAACTTCTGTAATTTTTTTTTTAAATACAGCAACAAAGCACAAACACGGTTTAAAGCCAGGAAACATGTCACCTTTTTTAATCTGATTCCAGAAATCGAGCACATTTGTTTGAGAGCCTAAGAGGTCTGACATCATGATAAAGCACTCTGTGGAGATTAAGAGAAAGGGCGAGGAGCTTTCTCCTTAACGTTGGGTTTTACTTCTCCTGTTTACTAGCCATCCACTTGCTTGATTTGTCCCAATGAGAGTCACAGAGCTTCTTAATGCCATGATAACCTACTACTTTGGACTTGATCTGAGACCTCCTGTGGTTACCTATGCATTCAAGAGTGAGGCCAAACAACTCTCATTGGAAGCGGCGCTGACAGCATCATGCTGCGCTGCCCGTGCATTTATCCAAAGGGGATCGGGGGGGCTTCGAGATTCTTCAATTATTTGAATTCATGCTCAGGTGGTTGACTTGGTTTAGTTTTGCTTGTGCCATGAATAATTTTCTGCACTTCTTAAATTTTCTTTATATTTTTTTATATTTTTAGATAAGATTTAGGTTGGGAAAAGCAGAAGAAGCTCTCATCAGGAAATAATAAGATCTAATCATAAGAACAAAATCCCCCAAAACATGTCATCCCCATTCTTCCTTCATCTGGGGTTATGGTTTTAGTTTCACTCGTCCCATCCAAGAGCGTCTGCCTCTGCCAACCCAGCACGATATGGAGCACATGCTGTTTCCCTCAGCAGTTTCCTCCTATGATGAACTTTGGCTGTCTTTGATTAAACCCATTTTTATCCTTCTGAATCTAAACTTTTGGCAGGCACTGTCTGCTTTTTTATTTGGAGCTTGTAGCTCTCTATGTTCCACATGTATAATTTATTTTCATACGCTGCTATATGACAACGCTGCGAGGGAAAGTTCAGAAGGTTCAACTGTTTTCTTTAGACAGAAAGTTTATCTCAGGCGATTTTGAGATTTTCTGTAAAAACAAATGAAGCTGAAATCTTATCACTTGCTTAATACGGATTTGCTGTAACATTTCGAAACAGATACCTGAGTCCAAGCCAGGAAACGATACTGTAATTGTGTTACAGCAGTAATAAAGAATTTCTTTTGAGGTTGCAGACAGAAGAAAAGAGCAGCTCTTTAATGTTGAATAAGTAAAAACAAGAATAAGCAAAGTGGGATCAACAGATTGACAATTAATGCGTTTCCTGTTACATGATTAAATTGATGAGTATCCAGCATTTTCTGTTTGATAAATAAAGTTTTTGATTTTAAATTATCTCATTATTATGAAAAAAAATATCACAGCCACCGATTATAGTTTGTTTTGCATCTATAATATCATTTTAGATGTGATCTGCAGCTCTTTCTAGGACCTGAGGAACTGATTTCAATGTAAAAATGCAAATATGCAATGTGATTGGATTGAACCTGGTAAAGCCTTTGTGTGGTTTGTAATAATCCTCATCAAGGTTGAAATATCAAGGTTATAACATGAGAGCTGACAGACCTATTGTGTTGCCGATATGGGGTTAATCACACATGTGCTAATGTTAATTTGATATGATGTTCCAAAACCATTTTAGCATGCTAACATTTGCTAATTGGCAATAAACAAACTTGTAGAACAGCTGTGATCTGAAATTAGACCTGACTGTAGCAGGGTGTCTAAGGGATCAGTGAAGATGGTTAAACTCCAGTGTGATGCCAATACTCTGGCCACTGCAGGAACTAGTGGGCTGTTTTATGGCGGTCTGCACCTCATGCATGTGTTTTACCACACTATCTTCCCCTACAACACGTTTTTCTTTTCTTTTTTTTTAGGGTTAGGATAGGTGGAGAAAAAGTACCTAATCTAAGTTATGTACTCCTGAGTGACACTGAATAACTGCTAGGCTGGTTGCTGATTGGTCAAACTTGAAACAAATACCTTTACAAAAAAAATTATTATAATTTTTTTAAAATTCAGCAACCTAGTGGAAGCAAGAGGAAGAATAGTACGCTGCTCCTCTTAAAGAAAGCTATCAACAATGTAAAATTAGATATAGAAACTAAAAACAGATAACACAGCAGCACCTCCCTGCATACTTTTTGTCTACTTGCACCATCAGTACTGACGTCATGGTTGAAGCTGTTGCAGGAATATTTCATTACCGCGTGTGTCTATTCGTTTCTACATTGCAATAGAGACAGATGCTAAAAGGGTTAGCTAGCTCCTAGCCCCTCCCCCCACACAAAAACGAAAAAAGTTCATACAACCTTGGACCTGACTTGTATTCTTGCACTTGATAAGGGTTGAATCTAATGAGCATGTAGACTATGTTTTTACCACATTTACACACTCACGCTGGAAAAGTGTTGACCTAACTGCAGTTTAAAATCCAGGATCGTGCTTTGATCTCAAAGGATAAACTTGAAACTTTGGCAAACATTTGTCCACGGACTCACAGCTGTGACTTTCTTCACTAAAGTTGCCTTAGACTCATGTGGTAACTTCCAGCAACACTTTCACCTCATCTTCGGTCCAACCACAGAAATCTCTATCTACCTGTGCAGTGTTTTTTGAAAACAAACCAGCCTTCTCGATCCTGTTTGCATAAAGAACACACACATGCATGTTGTCTGTGAAAAAGGAGGTTAATATGTATTTAGTGGGTTGCAGATAGAGATTATTTCTGAAAATGGAGGTTAAATGGATGTAGACTAGGCCGGTGTCCTGCAGGTTTTAGATGTATCCTTGATTCATCACAGCTGATTTAAATGGCTACATTGAACTAAACGAACTAAAATGAACTAATCATTTGATCCACTTGTTTAGACCCAGGGTGATATCTAAAACCTGCACGACACCGGCCCTCGAGGCCTGCCGTTGGCCGAGCCTGTCCCCTATATCTCAATGAAGAACCTTGAGATACTGGTTGGTGTGGTGTTCTGCGTTAAAATTCAGGACCTAAGATAAAAAGTCACAGATTGTGTCTTTGTTGTGTTTCGGTAGGAGGGCTGACCACCTCTATTGTCCCCCTACCTTTCTCCATTGCTTCCTGTGCTACTCACAAAGTTGAATGAGTACCAGATTGTGACAACTTAGAAAAGATGACCGCTGTGCGTTATTCTAATGCCAATGCTCTGTGAAAAAGAAGGGATTTTTTCCCCCCTCTCTTTACTTCTGGATGACTGAGTAATTTCCTCCTTGAGATCCACCTCACTGAAATGAAATGCCTGTAGAGTCAGAGGAAGTAAAGTGGAGGAAAGAGAGACTGGACTGGAATGCCTGGGGTGCATTTTTCCCCCCTAAATGAAAAGCAGGTGACTGTTCATTGTAAGACTATTTGGTTAGTGGGAACCAGAGAGCGGAAGGAAAGCTTTGGGGGAGCTCTCTTCTTTCTGGTATTCAGCTGTGAATTGTTGCTCACTGCACTTGTTCTGTAGTGGGCTGCTGACAATTAGGGGATTCAGAGAAACTGCCTTCTTCAACTGCTGCTGTATTGTAATATGCCATTCAGAGCAAGGCAGTTAATTGGAGCCAGGCTTGTTTTATGTGCTCTCACTTTCTCCTCGAGAGTTGACCAAGAAGTCATTACAAAGCTATCTGGATGAGCTTTGTGGAAATATTTTGTAAAGTTACTGTTCTGTCATTAGCCTATGAAAATATCAACAATGCGCTGGTGGTAACAGAAAATTAAGCCTCTGGTTGGCATGCAGCTTGAGGCTGGAAGTGTTTTTCTGTCTGACTGAAGCTGAATAATAGTCATAACAAATTAGTTTTGTTGAGGTTCAGTTAAAGACAGAATAACACTGCTACAAACAAGGCCCGTGCATATAATTGCTAATTGGCATCGCATGTGAAAGGAGTCAAAGGCTAAACAGAAATGTGAGAATCAGCTGAAAATGGTGTTGTAGGAGTTTGTGAAAGGAAGAAGAACACTCACTGTTGTTGTGTAAGCTCATGTTTCTCATTCTCCTAACTTCATCCTTTCTGTTTTGTGCATGCTAATAGGCTAGATGCATTTTTTAAATCTGCATTAATTCAATTGATTGCCTGTTTATTTTCAAAATATCCCTTAAAAATTGCCCAGAAGTTAAAATGTTCTTTTTTGTCTTTTTTTGTCTAAACAGCAGCCTAAAAGTATTCAGCTTTGTTTGCTAGATATAAACAATAATCAGCAAATTTTGACATTCATAAGACTAGAAATTGTGAACTTATTGCTGTTATTATATTAATTTTATACAAAAAATTACAAGGCAAATCCGATAGACCTTTTGATGGCAGTACCACAAAGAGTTGCAGGATGGGCGACACAGTCGTAATACTTGATGCCTGACGTATTTTGTATGCAAAACAATATCTGGATAATCTAGAGCTGTTTTAGATACAAGTCATGCTGAAAGACGAGGTATAAATTGAGCTGTTTTGACACCGTTGCCAAAGGCGTGTGTATGTTTGCACAGGGGTGGCCAAACTTTTGCATGCAACTGTCAACTCTGCCTTTAAGAATCACAAAGTCTTCAGTGTTATATTGTGTTGGATCATTTAAAGACATGTTAAGCTCTTCTTTATTTTCTATCAAATCTACTGTTACCATGGAGAATGTTCATATTAAATAATAATGAGGTCAGAGTAGATGCAACTAATCCCTGGGAGACTAAGCACAGGCCTTGTTAGGCAAAATGCTTGTTTTCAAGCAATTTTTTTTTCTACTTTTGCATCACAGCTTGGGTTGAGCTCCTCCCACCTACTCTTCAAGCTGTGTGCAAGTGGCAGCCAATCCAGAGAAAGTGGACTTAAAACTAGATAAGCTAATATGGCTCGTTTCAAACTGAGGGCCTCCACCAAAGCCCGGTGTGGGATAAATGAGGATTATTTTCAACTGGGACTCTAGCAGAGCTACTCGAGTCCATGATTACAAAAGTCCTGGAGATGTTACAGCTGTAGCATTGACATATTTGAACAGGTTTATACAGGCTGTTAAGCATCAGATTACTGGTAACATTAGCAGTCTTGCCTCATTAGTTCAAAGACAGCAATTATCTGTATCTTTCATCACTGGTTAAGAGGGAGCATTACAAAGTTTAGCACCACTTTACAGGTAGCATTTGCATCTTTCAGTAACTCGTCCTTTGATTTCTCAACTGAAGTTTAAGTGCTGTTTAAATTATTCGGGGGTTTTTGGCTTTGGATGGCTAGTGTCAAAGCTGGAATTAATTTTTTAATGACCCCCATTTTACACCCACTGTTATAGTCATGCCTCATTCTGATAGGCTGTACAGTTTAGGTACCATTGAAAATGATCTAATATACTTTGTGAAGTTTGTAAAGTTTCCAAGGAGAGAGCCTCTTTTTTTTGTGATTATACCCCCCCGACCACCACCACCAACTATTTGAGTTGTTTATAGTCACATGATATCATGAGTTTAGATGGAAAGAGAATAGAGGTTAAGATTGTTTTGGATTTTTAGCTGGTGATGGGGAAAGACTTCAATCGATGAAGGTAGTGCGTGGAGGAAAGAGGTCAGGTCGTGGAGAAGAGGAGATAGGTTAGAGGTCAGGTGTCCTTTGCCAGCTGAGATGCAGAATAGCAGCCTTTTGTGAAAAGGGACCGTCCTCTGGAGGATGGGAGGGGGGGTCGTCACAAAAGTAGAAAAAGCTTTTGAGAAATCTTTCAGAAATTCTGTTTGCAGTCATCTGAAATTAGTTTTGCTTGCACACTCATTGAGTCAGTGAGCGTTACATGTGTATACACAAAAACACAGATGGAGACATGCAGTGATCACTCCAATGCATCTTGTTAAAATGTCTATCCATGCATATGGTGTCCCATATGAGAGGCTGTAGTGTGCTAGCTGGCTCATTAACCCAGCTGACTGCAGAGGTCTCGGTTAGTCTTCTGGCCTCAGCAGGAAGAACAATAGTGTCTGATTGGTGGTGATGAAGTGTATAGTGATGAAGCACTATACTGTGTGTATGTGTGTATATGCTATTCACTGCCTCCATTCACGCTGTAGGAAATTGACACAGAAGGGGAGGACGGACGGCTGGTGCTTGTCCGTCTCTTCTGTTGTGGCGGCTTCTTTCTCACCGCTTCTCACTACAGCTGAAAAATCACAAAACACTTACTTTTTTTCTGCATGAAACCTGGTGAAAAGTTCTATTTTCTTATCAATATGAAGACAAAATATCTTTTTTTTTGTTTTGTTTTTTTGTTTGGTTGGGTTCTTTTTGGTCATGGGGAGTGGTGTCATTGTTAGTTTCTAGGACCAGTTTAAGTGGAGAACAAGCAATTACTGTGGACTGTTCCAGCAACACTTGTTAGGTCAGGAATTTCAGGGTAAGATAGTAGGGTAGTAGTAGTAGCTACATCTTTTGTTTCTGTAATTCTTGACATTTTAAATTCGGATGCTGTGCCACCAAATGGTGGTTTTGGAGAAATGTTACACCCCAGCCGTCTAGCCAGCTGTAACTGATGTAACAGATGTAACTTTTTTCCTCTAACACATATAAATTGAATTGTGGTGCACCATATTAATTGCCAGTATCATCGTGTGAATGGGGTCATCTCAGATTCTCTAACTTTTAATTTTTTATCCTCATTTTTTTTATGTAATTTTTGTCATGTGATGGCACTTTTCTCTGCTGATTGAGCATTAGCCTACTTATCTTTAGGTGACATCTAGCTAGTTTACTCCTATCTTCTTACTCTTAGCCTTGTTATTTTGTTTTCCATGAATGCCTGGATGCTACACTTGACTATGAGCATGTTATCAGGATTATAAAAATATTTTACTCTTTAACTGTCAGTGGTATGTCTGTTTCTTTGTCTTGTTTTTAGGGACAGTGAACATTTGAACCTGGAACTGGCTGATATGAAATTAAACTTAAGAAATACATTTTGTTTTTAACTCCCATTGACTGTGATAATGCCTCGTGTAGCCTTCTAGTACAGCACTAGCTAATTGTTTTATTTTACTGTCTTGTCCTAGAACAAGTCCTGATGATTATACTGGTGTGCTGAAATAACCATTTTAGCCATATCACACTGAAAGCAAAATTAATAATGACTGAAAAATGGGGCTTTTGTCAGAAAACTACTGTTAGATGCACATGGATTTGAAAAGATTGTATCAGATATTGTAAAGACAGTTTAAAAATAAACTTTACTTTGCTCACACATTCCTACTTCATGACTTTGATCCTTTAATATTTTGTGTTGTGTGTATGGTATATGGGTTTTTTTTAATTGTCTGTTTATTGTTAAAGGAACCAAATTTTGTTTGCAATTCTATTTTTTTCTGTACTTATTTTTTTTAAACTTACTTTACTTTTACAGCTTTTACAGCTGACAGACTGGACATTGAATTGAGCAGTAAGGCCAAGTGTCAGAGGCGTTTGTACCCATACAAACATGGTTCTGTGTGTATATGAGGTAATGCATCAAGTGCCAGTGTAATCAGAGGTGAAATCAGTGTGTGTAAATACGTAGGTCTCTGCATGAGTCACATGTGGGAAGCAGTCGAGGGAATAGTTTTGAATTCTAAACTTGAGGAGAAAAACAGCCTCTTGGTTACCTTATTCAGCTGGAATGTCTGTCGCCAAGCAGAGTCTGGAAGGGTTTATCTCCATACTATAACATTACCTAATACATGCTGAAGCTGTGTGAACAGTATGATTCTAAAACTTTATATCCATTGCAAGAAAAACAGTGCTATCTGAAATCTAAAACTCAGCATTGGACAAATGTGTTTCAGATGTTTTTTAAAAAAAAAAATCTCAAATTTGAGTTTAATTTTTCTGCCATTAATCAAATTATGGCGGTTTTTCGCTACGTGACGAGATCATGTTTCTGTAATTGTGCATTTTGAGTTCTTGGACAACACTGTTTCCCCTGCCATTGCCTTTGAGAGGTACCCCATGCCCCCAGTTTGACCCATAATCCTCCCATGAAGCCAAAGAGTAGAACAAAAAACAAAATGATGAATAAAATTGCCCATCATTTAATGTCTACTTATAGTAGTCAATTAAATAAACACAGTTTTGTGTTTTAGATTGTAATTACCAGTGTTCTAATATATGTATACACAAGACATTTGATATGAGGACACAATGCATGGATGATCTGCTGTGGAGGAATGGCTGAGTGCAGCCTGCAGCTGTGCAGAGGTTTTTGGTTGTAGCTGCCTCTGATGGACACCTTGACCCAGCGTAGGAGATATATTGGGACTAAATGCTGGCCAAACAAGTGGTGGCACTGATGATAATACTGTCCACACACTGGTTTTTGTGTTCTGAAGCCACTAGCTTGAAAATGTAGTAATTCATCAGAGTTCATCAAACAAATAACTAATCCTATCACTGACAAAATATATCAACCAGAACTACAAACTAATCAGAAACCACTACATCCACTACATGTAAACGTAAGCAAACAGTTGTCATTTGAAAATGATGAACTCGACCACAAGTGTGTTTTATCCCTCCAGCACAATGTTGTCAAGACTCTTTACAGGCAATGTGTCAGTTTAGCGATCAAGAAAATCCAAATCTGTAAAGTGAAAAAAAGAAAAAAGAATTTTTGTCAAGGAACAGAAAAAAGTAAAACTTAAAGATTTAATGTCATGACTTAACAAGAAATGCCTCTGGACTGATGTGGGTGTTACTGACAGTGCAATTAATGCCCCCAGAAACAAAGAGGAACGATGACAAAACCAAAGATTGTTTTTTGTTTTTTAGACTGCAGATATTAAAGCCCAATGTGCATCAGGCTAGAATCTTGCAAATGTGGTGGATGTAAAACTTCTGCTGCTGATGGCTGGATAGCTGGTGCTGGTGAAAGCATGAGCAGCTCTCATGCTGAGCCCCGTCAACCACAACAGTCCATGGAGCCCAATACAGATAAAAATAACAGATCTTTTAACCTTAAATTTTAACAACACAGTATGGATTAACATCAAAACCTATTGTTCCATTAAAGAGGAAAAATCTGGTTTAAACTTTGTGATGTCAGCCCTTTTGTTACCGTTCCAGGCTGTGCCTAAAACTAAACTGGGAAAAGTGGAAAGATAGCAGCTGCTAAGTGAAGACCTTCCTCTTCTTTTTACAACTTTTAGGAATGAAAAGTGTAAAATGAGAGTGGAATTTGTGAGTGATGGTCATTTATTTCTGCACATATGTGTATGAATGTGTGATGTAGGAGGTCTGTTCATCTGTGTGTACGTATTTGCACATCTTTATGCACGAGAGCGCCTGTTTTGCCCATGCGTGCTAATGAGTGTTAGGCAGGAGATTATGTGTGCGTCTCTAAGGGAACGGGAGTCTGTTCCCAGGAGCTGCAGTGCCTGAGTTGACGAGGGGGGGTATTTGTACACCCTGACCCCAGCTTTCGGGGGTCCCGGGTGGTTGTCTGAAACCATTTCCTTCCTTTGTGGTCCATTTGAGAGCCTGAAGTGTGACGCAAATGTGAGGGACAGAGTCCATTTGCATGGGCCGCTACAGGTTGAAACAAAAAATGATCAGCTTGGGCTTCATATCCTGTGAACGCACTCAGAGGGACGTCTTTAATTCTGCAGATCTGTGCTCCCCACCCCCATAGGTCTCCTCATCATCCTCAGTCGAATCCCCCGTATACTCCACCCCCAAAACAATAAACAAACTCTGAGAGCCCCGGGTGCATCGCTAATGATCGGAAACAATTAAGGGCTGACAAAAGGGAGCGTCCTGCTATATTGCTGCGCGCCGTATTTACATTTTGGGGTTAAACGACTGAAGCGCAGATTTCTGGTGAGGGCAAGCGGACTCAAACAGACGGACGCGTTGAGGAGTTCTTTCTTTTGTGTGGCTGTGTGAAGGAGGATGTCTTGGACTACTTGGCACTCGAGTGATACTGCAAATTTAAACCTCTCAAAGTCAAAAGAATTTCAGCTCGAGTATCCTCTATGCACATTACACTCCTCCAGCCTCATTTTAACCGCTCTACCCACAGAAATCAGAGAATAAAAATGTACAAACAAGACAAGTGGCATAACAGTGGACGACTGTACCCTCCAACCCCCACCACCACCACCACCCCCCCACCCTGGCTGTCTGACTGGTTAAGTCCTGGTGTGTGAATGGATAGAGGGCTGGGAGAGTGTGAGAAGGCTCAGGAGTGGTCAAAGAGGCCGCTGAATAGACTCCTGGATTGAGACATCCTGCCTGTTTAACACAGTGCAGTGTAGTGTAGAGGTGTGTGTGTGTGTGTGTGTGTGTGTGTGTGTGTGTGTGTGTGTGTGAGAGAGAGAGAGAGAGGGGGGGTGGGAGAAGGGGTGAAAGAAAGGTGAAGTTTGTTATAGACAAGGAATTACAAAACATTGTCTCATTACTAAAGAGAGAAGAAAAATACCTATACCTATAAAATACCTCTACTTATGAAAGGAAACAGATTTAGATTAGATTTGTTTTTATAGTTTAATGACTATTCGTAACCATCATGACCATCCCTAGTTCATGATTATAGCTCCACAGGAACTCCCAAATTTATTAAAATGAATTTCCTTGTGCATGGAGAAGGCATCTACTTTTAAAGGAGTCCAAACTTCTCTATTCCACTGCAGACAGTACTCAGGTCATCATAGGTGTGTGAAGCCAACGTGACATAAAGGTAGTATAAACAGAAATGATGGTGGGAGGTTGTATGCCACAGCAAAGAGATGAACTCTGGTTTTAAAAAAGGAAGCCAGCGAGTTTGATGTTCTGTGTTTTACCCGTTAGTCGTGTTTCTCCCTGACTAGTCAGTGATCTGCAGGATTTTCATGTCACCCTTTAGCTTTGGCTCCGCTGTAGAACTTTTGCTGATGAGAAAACAAACAAACAAAAAAAAACCTACTGAGTGGTGTTCTTTTGTGTCATGTAATGTTGAAGCTGTGGAGATGTGCATCAAAATCTGAGTGAAAACAGGACACAAAGACCTGTAGCCCTGAGTGGAAATGATGGGCTTCTCATTGATCTCATTAACCCATGTGATGGGATTTCACTTTTGGGGAGAATTAGGATGATCACATCCCCCCAGCAACTGACACCTGGGTTTGTAGTATGTTACATTTAATTTTCCATTTATTTTTTACGTTACCTGCTTTACTTTATGTTAACGTTTTGATTCTCTGGCTTGTTTTAAAAACAGATTCCTGTAATTTTTTCATATTTTTTTTAATTTCACTAGAGACATCTGGGAGCTCTCTTTTACTGTTAGCTTAATTTACTGTATTGTTATGATGCAATGCACAATTCTTTTTTTTAAATGACATTTAAAATATACCAGTGGAAGCAGAGTACATGAGAGTTCACTAAAGAGCGCACTACTGCCTCACATCCTTTCCCAAGTATCGTTGTGGTAATTGCATCCAAAACAGGTGATGTCATTGTAGCCCCCACAGGACTTAATGACTGTTTTTGATTGTGTGGTTTGAGAATAGACATTTGACAAAAAGCAATTTAAAGGCAGGTGTTCCTCCAGCCACCTGCCTGCTGATAGTATAGACTCTTTATGTTGACAGTTGATTCCCCAACAGCCTGGAAGTAAAAATGGTGTTTCTGTATAAACGTAATCTGCGCCCTGCCTCATTCCAGCAGTATTAGTGTCCATTAAATTTGGTGTAATTTGGCAAAGCTCAGACATGCTTGAATTACTGTGACCGAGCATACGATTAAACCCACATATCACGCTTTTCCAGCCTCTCAAAGTCTAAATCCATATCCAAAGTCTTAAACCAGCAGGTGCCAGCCAGGGCCTTGGCAAGATACATAAGAGTGCCAACCAGGGACCTTCACCCCTCCTCAGAAAAGCCCCCTTGCCAACATGGTGCATCCTGCACAGCCATGGTCATTATTTCAGTCTAACTAGATTAAGCTAATCACATTATGTTGTGGCAAGGCGTAGTCGGGAGATGGAATGAAGGGTCGGCTGTCCTGCTGTTGCCATGCGGCTCTGAAAAACAAACAGTGAAGTGCTGCATAGAGCTGTTGGAGTATGTTTAAGTTGCTAAACCTCTGGATAAGCTCGTGAATCAGAGAAACCATCAATTCTGAGAAAGTAATGCATCATAAAGCTGTAAAGCCTTATTCACAGTGCCAGCCTTTTGAATGTTATTTTTTAAGACCTCTGGAGAGAGCTGTCTGCTACCAGAACATACTGACACTACAATCTTGCTAAAACTTCTTTTAATATGGTGTATCTTTGCTTCAACACTATGTGGAAGTTGACAGGATGGATAATCGTGTATTTCTGTAGAGTTCCCAAGACTTGAGATGAGTGTTTTCATCACTGACATCTTGGTGTTTTGAACCCAGATGTGCGTGCAAGTGTGGATGTTTCTGTGAAGCTGTATGATTTGTAAATCACAAATTCTTGAGCATATCCTGGATGATGTTCTTGTCTGATGCCTAGAATGACCAATATTTGCAAAAAGGACACTATTAATATGACAAGAAGTTATTGATTGGTGTCATAAACTCTTCTGGAAAGTGTTTACTAAGGGTCAAGGCTGAAGGCTGTTTTCTGACTTCTGTCGGACAAGAGATGTTTCTGCCACCACTGGTATTGTCCCCTGATGCCTGTTACAAATGCAGGTTTCGTGCAGTTCTGCACTGGCTTCAGGTTTCACACTCAAAAAATTGCATCTGTCTTTGTGCCAGTCAGCGATATTTAATGGATGACACTATTGAGCCTGTATGATAGGAAATGCTGATAAATCGTAAAAAACCTACATCAACAAGTTTCGACATTCCTCCCCGAGTCCATGGAAGTGCAAGAATAACAGCTTTTGCCCGTTAAAGGAAATGTTGTAGGCCTGTCATACCTAAACACTGACCCCGGTTTTAAATCTTTGTCAAGTCTTGTTGAGTCATTTTAGCATTTGCAGTGTTGAACTCAATGTTATGTTAGAGAGTAACCTGAAATATTACCTGCTTGTGTTTTAACTGCTTCCCAGATGACATTGCATTGAGGAAATCCAGGCTCAGACAGCTGTAATCACTAATATAAATCAAGTTCCAAGAAAGCCTAATCATACAATTCCCATGATGCCTTTGATGTTGCCTATTAGTTGTACAAAACCAGACCAGAACAAATCTAGAAAAGACTGTTAAAAACCAAACCATGTAAATCCAAACCTCTCTGGAATTACATATCTAACAGTGCAAAGAAATTACAGCTATTGTTGTTACAGGGAGTGTAGCACTTTGATGACCAGTTAGCTGTACTGTAGAGCAGTTAAATGGGAAGACAGACTACACACTTAGTCCAACAGATACTTAGTTTGATTTATAATTGAAGCGTTATTCCTGTGCTGTCATTTCTCACTCCGCTGCCTTCCAACAAGATTCCTGTTTGGACTGAGAAGAATAAAAACGGAGGGGGGCATTAGTGGTTTTAAGGTTGTGATGGTTGGTGGTCTGGGAGCTCTTTCAGAGAGGGAACTACTTGAGTTTCCTTCTAACATGCTCAATATGTCTCTGTGGTCTTCCAGTTTGAGAATTCCTGTACAAGAAGTCCCCCAATATGCCAACCACATGGCCACTTTTAGTCCTGTCTGGCATGTGCACGCGCGCGCACACACACACACACACACACACACACACACACACACACACACACACACACACACACACACACACTCTTAATGGAAGCCTCATGGCTGAACGCCATGCTAACGGGCACTTCCTGTGTTGAAAACACATCCATTTTCTCTCTTTTATCCCAGTACTGAAGGTATGTAGAGTTGAGGCACTTAGATGCATGAAAAAATTCTACACATGCATGGAGACGTTTACAGAGAAATGTAGTGTCTAAAAAAAAGATTTGCTTTTAGAAATTCAGTAGGATTGCAGAGGTATTACATGGTGCTATACTGTCAGTGTTGTGTAAATTTGTTTTGCAGTTCTTGCCCAATGCATTTCAGCCTTTTCTAATTAAATATAAAAGTGTCTTTAACAGTATAATCCGTTAGGCTGTTATTCCCTTAAGACACAAACTGAGACCAGCTGAGCAAATAAACAACAAAAATTATGTCACGTTTCCCATGATTGAACATTCTGGGAGAGGGGGGGGGGCTGATATGACGCACGTTTCTCATAAAGACCCTGCAGGAGTCAGTCTCACTTTTGTGTTTGGTGTGTGTCACGGCCTTAAACTACGTTTACAAAGCCGACAGGAAAAGGGCTGGGCGCTGGATGGTACATGGTGAAGGAAAAACAGCAGGCTGCAGACAGACACTCGGGGATGTTTAACAGGCCTGGGAGATAAAGTTTCTCCAGAGTTGTGTAACACACCTGCAAAGGAGGGCAAAGAGATGACAGGTCAAATGTGGGGAGGAGAAAGGAGTAGGAGGTGGTTGAAAGAAAGAAAAACAGGAGATAAGACAGTGTTTTCTTTTCTTTTTTTTGTTTGCTTCTGACAGCTTAAACCCCCACAGCTTTACTTCCTGGGAGGACTTTAGAGGACTTTGAAGCACAGTTTTTAAGCACAAATAACTTAGTTGTAATGATTTGCCTCTGGAGGAGGGGTTGCTCCTGAGATGAATATAAGGATTGATATATGATTTACAGTTTGACTTTCTAGATTCAGTATTGTCTAGCTTATAAAATGATTTCATTTGTGTTTTGAATGATCTTCTGGGCACAAAAATACCGCTCAATAAAATGACTCACGCCACCTGGACTCAGTGAAGCTTGCAACATTTTTTTTAAACTAACATTCCTCCTCTTTTGTCTTTCGTTGTTGTTTTCCTGACTGCAGCCAGAGGAGTTGGAGGCTCTTCATTCCCACACGTTCCGGGTGAAGACTTTCAAGAAGGCAAAGCACTGCAGCGTCTGCAAACAAACCATCATCCAAGACGGATTCATCTGCCGAGGTCAGTCACCTGTCCTGAAGCTCCCACATCAGGACTCACCCCAGCAGCTCTCCTCGTAACGATGACAGAATTCAAGCAGAGTTATGCTCGGTTAACGTTTTTTTGTTGATGAGCCTACCTTTAGTATCTTTCTTTTTTTTAATTTAACCTTTATTATACAGGTAATCCCATTGAGACTCAGACTCATTTAAAAGAGACCTATTTTAGACAGCATAATAACATTAAAGCAATAAAAACAAAACAATAAAATTGTAAAAATTGTCTAATATTTGCACTCATTACCACTTAGCTAGAAAGCATTTCAAAGAGTTTCAGTTTGTTGCCTATGTGAGCCGAGCCAGGCATTGTTTTGTAGTTAAAAGCCGGTAAGATATGAGATCTTATCTTAATCCTCCTTTTTTGTGGTTAAGATAATATTTTCAGGGTCCAAGGTTCATATACAGTCTGACCTACCATTTCTGGGAGAGTTGACGAACAAAAATTTGTTCAGCTCACTTTGATTGCTCAGACTTACATACTTTGATTTTCAGACAAGGAAGCAGATCTTGTTATCCATACTAGTGTGCATTTTGTCCAGAAGTCCTCATACTAAACAGTTGAGTTGATTCCCTGCTTCTACAGTCTGAACCATGTTACCATTTCTGAAACTACATATACGATGAACACCTGAAGGAGCATTTCCACTTTTAGGTCCCAAGAAATGTCATATTCGGAGCAGGCAGGCACGACTACAGAGGCATAAACACACCTGACTTTGGGGGGAAACTCATTGGAAAGTTTTTGCTTTCACTTGTTTGTTACGGTTTTGAGCAAAAGCTACTGAGTTATGGTTAAAATACACCCATTTACAATGTGTAATACACACCTTACAAAGCCCCCACCAGCACATGTTATACATGTACTTCTTCACAACAGTTGTAATAGGTCGCTTAGCTTCAGGCACTAATAAGAATTTGCGCAAATTATCAATCCAGACAGTTTTAATTAGAATTCAGCAGCAAACTGTGTTCACTGATGATGGGTTCCAGAGATGTTGCTGAGTCCTTGTGGTGATTTCCACTTTAGAAATACGTCTGTTTTTAATAAAATACCACCTGAGTCCACTCAGCGCTGGCTTTCAGACTCGTCCCTAAATTCTTTATCGTTTCAGGCTTTCAATTTTCAAATAGAAAATGAGCATACATTTTTGCCACTTGCATGCATTTTTTCATTAAACTATAGCATTAAAATGATTTACAAACAATTGCATTATGTTTTTTGGAAACAGGCTGCAAAACACTTTTATTAGACTCCTAATCTAAACTCTGTTTGATCACTTAAATCTCCCCAAGCTAGAGTTAAGAGGCACACAGGGATGGTAATAATAACTGCTGCAGTCAGGAAAACATTGAAGGCAGTATCTGTTACACATCCGTCAGTGGTCCAAATGAGAGGTCATCCAAGGTTACTTGGGGTCGCCTTTGTGTCGGGATTTAGTCAGTTAAGTGACAGAGGACGGCAGAAGAAGCTCCAGGAGGGTTAAAGGTTAACAGCTTCTGAATTTCCTTAATGGTGTTTACTGAAGAGACAATGTGGTTGACTGACGGCTGATTGATTTGCATCGTTCCATCGGTGCAGTCATTATTAATAGAATAAAGATGGAGGCATGTTTTCTCATTTAAAAATATACACTGCAGGGTGTCTCTGTGTTAAATGGATATACTAACATAGCCAGGACTGGAGCCCTTCTGAGGTTATTTTTATGTTTTTACAGTTTTTTTAAACCTGAAACTACTGCGATAGGCTTATAACATAAAACATCAAACAATTGCAGGAAAGAAGCTGAGACGGAGTAACCGACGTTAATGTGGTCACCGTTTTCTGACCATTTCGACGCAGTAAACTTTTCGGTCCAGTGTGCAGAGCAGGATAAAAACAAAAACGGAAGAATATATGACCTCGGCCTTCTTGGCACATTGTGCTGTTGTGGAAATGCCTGTTTTCACTCCGATAACGTCAAATGAATCCATGCGGAAAAGGCTGGATGTGTGGGTTGGCACACAGTGGGGGGGGGGTATTTAGTTTGTATCTTCCCAAAACTGACACAGGCTGGGTTGATGTAGCTTAGAAAACATGAACATTACTTGCTTGTTGGTATCTTATCAGCTCCTCAGAGGCAGTCTGACATATTATTGTGCAATGCTCATGTTAAAAAAGTGCCAAAAGCTCAGGATACTGTAAGGTGTGGTTATATCTGCTATTACATAACAAATAGAGCAGAAGAAGAGCAGAATTTTTTCCTCAGTTGCGATATTAGAGCAGGTCTTTAGGTGACTGTGTCTACTGAAAGCATAAAGCAAAATGATGCAGGAACAGATTATGCTGGCACAGTAAAGTCTTCTTTTCCGGGATCATAAAAGGCTTAGAAAATAATTGAACTTCAACACCTGCTTTATCCTCTGATCTAACTCATGCTTCCAGGTGTTCTGAATGTGTTTGGTGGGATAATTTATGTAATTAAATCTTCACATTAGCCTTCATCTTCCGCATAGGATGCTGTATTTCACAGGAGCAAACTTGCATCTGCTGCTTACGCAACAGTAACAACACGTACTGTTCAAAAAAATGTTTCTGGGCTACATTTACAAGCCTTAACACTGCTGTAGGATGAGAGGGTGGAGGGCTAAGTTAGCTAATGCTACAAATCTTAGTAAGCAAACTACATGTGTATGGGCAATATACATAGATTATTGCTAATAAGTGCTAATTAACAGACAAGTAAAATACTCAAAAAAAACCTGATGTAGAAGCCTTCTTGAATGAACCTTAATAATAGCTAATAATAATAATAGCAAACCTTATTATTAGCCAAATAATTCCATTAAAATGCCCCAAAGATCTCCATTGGTGCACTTTGCAGTGATCAGCAAATGATAAGTCATTCCCCAAAAAGATTTATTTCTATGTGAAGCACACTCACTGCTGCTGTCAGTCTGTTCTGGTTAAACAGCATACACTTGTGTGTGGAGACAGCCCTTAAGTGTTCTCATAAACTGACTCAGGACAGCACCTGGGACCACCGCCTGTAAGATATGATTTATTAGAGGACTAAACCATCATGGCAAGGCTTCACTGGACTGTATTTTGATTGAATTTACCTCAGTATAATTCTCTTCCCCTACTTGTATCTGGCTTTGGTCATGTGTATGAATAAATGGAGTGTGTGTGTATGTATGTGTTTGTGTGTGTGTGTGTGACAGATTAACGAGGACAACACAAAGTGAACAGGAGACAGCTGTCTGCTCAGACAGCAGACGTCTAGCAGTCTCCGTTTTTCTCTTCCTTCGTTTGTCTCCATGTCATATGATTCATTAAATTCCCATTTTGCCAAAACCAGCAGCAACGAGACAAGGATGCAGAATATGGTACCCAGATACATTTAAAGTATTTAGACTTAAAGAAGCACTCAGATGATTTTAAGAACTAAGAGCTCGGGCTTTGGAAACACTTGAAAAGTGTATTTTCAGTGTGTAAAATCTAAATACATAATCTGTTGATTTCATTAGGGTAAGCTTAGTTTCAATGTATGCATTTGCTGTAGGGCTTAAATCTGCAACTCTCCACCATTTGACCTTAGAACTGAAGACGCTTCTCAGATGAGAGGTGAAACGTCTTCAGACGCTTGTGTGAAAAGACGCTTTTCTTTCCTTCTTTTTTCCAAACTCCTTAGACTACGATGACCTGGATGACTGAGAACCTTCACAGACATAGTACAGTGGGACAGTATCAGGTTTAAGGATGATAAAAAGTGAGACTGAGCTGCTACAGAAAACAAACCAAAGCTGCTGTTATAACCTATGGTTTCCTTTTAAAATGACCTTTATTGGCAGAATGATTGTTGTCTCATTCAGAAGACGTGCAGCTCAGCACATAAAATTTCCATCCATCCATTAGAAGTGTCAGGTGTTGCTTTTGAGGAGTCTGATAGCTTGACAATAAAAGCTGTCCTTTAATCTGGTAGTCCACGCAGCCATCCCTCTATGTCGTCTGCCCGACAGCAACAAAGAGAATACCTAGCTATGATTCTCCTTACTCTAACTCGAATCCTGAACACAGACACTGTTTGGAGGAAGCTCATTTCTGCCACTTGTATCTGTGATCTCATTCTTTTTTGTGCAAAAACAGAGCACACCATTCTGTAAATCGTTCCCACATAGTTTTAAAATGCGTCTTGTGGCAGTAAAAGTCTAAACAACCACCATATTTAATGAAAATGTTTAATTTTGTCCTTATGCAGCACTGACGAGCACCTAACAGGAAAGCATGTTGCTAATGCAGGACGTGGTGGTCCAGCAGTCTTATTGTGCTGCACCCAAACCACAAATGACTTTGTCCTTCTAATGTCAGCAGCTTAAAAACCTGCGCATGTGTTTTTAGTTCTAGAAACATCTCGTGCTCTTTGCTAAACAAATCTGTCTTTTGATCCTTTGACCTTCAATCAGAATTGATGAGCATAGTGGTGAAATCTGAACAAAAGTAGTCAGCTGGAGACCTTGTGGACACAAAATAAGTGTCAGTGTGTCTCGTAACACCGCTTCAGTGTAAAGAGGTTTTTGGGCAAACGATAATGAGCTTTAGGTGCTGATTGTGCACATTTTGCTGCATTTCGATGGAGGCGGGCCAGCTGCTTCCTCCCTGCTTCCCGTGTTTCTGCACATGTAACCAAACAGACATGAGGATTGTTTTCGGTGTTCTCATCGGACTCTCTTCCAGATCGTGAATAAGCCGATTACCCAACATGTGTTAAATGGTTGTTCAGAACAAAACCTCCACTCCCATCGCCCTGCAGTACCTCCCTCCCTGCTTCTGCTGTTGTTTACCAACACTCTCCAGTCACATGGTCGCGTAATGGCAGGAGCACCTCCACTTCCTCTCTCTTCAGCAGTTGCTAAGATACAAGGTGTTAGTTACTTCGACAATAGCATGTTGACGCAGGTCAGGGCCGAAATTTTCCAGTTAAAAAACAAAACAAAAGAAAAAAAAGGCCCTCTGTTTTGGTGGGCCTGCGGGCAGGAACTGGCTTTTATATTCTTTCACAGAGATGTTCGTGTGTAGTACATTAGAACTGCTATTGTGCCCTTAAAAGGTAAAATCCAACTGAGAATTTGGCAGAAGAGTCATAGGCACTTAATAAAACTTCTGCAGCTCCAAAATATTTTTTTAGAAAATGGTGAAGGTTTGATAAGAAGCACTTTTCTGCAAAGAGTCTAGCTCTGCGACTCCTTTGTGACTGCACACGGGTCCCCTCCACAGACCAGAGAAAATCTACTATAGCAGGTGCATGTGTGTGTGTGTGTGTGTGTGTGTGTGTTACCAAGGGAGAGTGAAGGTTATCGTTGCTCTGTTCTTGACTGCTTAGCTCACACAGCTGGTATGTAGCAAACCCCAGTGAAGGTAAACACACGCACACACATCTCACACATCAAGTATGCACACTTATCACACATCAAGCAAACGCGCACATGCAGGCACAACTAGAACTGCCTGCACGTGGAGCTGTACACTGATGCTAAGAAATTCTTAGGCTGTGAAAACGTGTGTTACAGCATCGTGTCAAAATGGGCTCATTACTCACCAGCAGAGTAACATCTTACTTCAGTTTGTGCAGCAAGTGCCCAAGTTCACATCAAATGTACGCACGCATACAAACCGTACGAAGCTGTGATGCCGTGCTTTGACAGAAGTCATTGGCTTAACGAGGAGAGCAGATTGATGAAGATGATGGAAAGTAACCGTCTCCCTGTCAGATGTCGTTATACTAATCTGCTAAACTGATGGGACAATGATTTTCAGTGAGCAGTGATGAGGCACATGGGCTCTCTGCGCTGTCAGAAAGAACGGGGTTGATTTTGTACGGATTTAGTTTCTTCTTCTGAAACCTTCACACTCTGTAACACTCACACCTGCTCTCTGATTAGCTTCTTGTCAGTTCTAAGAAATCTGCGCACATTGCTTGTTGTTCAAATAGACAAGGAATCAAACCAGTCCCCGGTGAACTCTACGAATCAGTTCATGCAGTCAGGGAGCCACCAGCTGGATTGATGGAAACATTACAACCGTATCTGATAATCTGTCCCTGACATACTGACATTCTTTATGTTAGCCAGCAGGGGGCGAGCCTGGCTGTAAAAAGAGGTAAAAGAATCCCTGATGAGTTTATGCTGTCAGATGCTGTTTTAAATTTAACTGAATAGAAGGTGATACGTGATACACTTTTCATTATTTACACTACTGCGCTAAAGTCTTCAGATGCCCATTATTTCCTTATATTACGTGTTAAGGCAAAAACAGAGTTTAGACAATTCTAACAAGCTTGAAAGTCAATATTTAGTATGAGCACCTTGATTTTTCAGCACAGCCTGAACACTTTGAGGCATCTTATTGTAATTTCAAATAGTCTTCAGGAATAGTTCTCCAGACTTCTTGAAAGACATTCAAAGCTCTTCTTTGGATGTTTCTGCGTTTTTGTTCTGTTCTCTGTCAAGATGATCTCAAGCTGCTTCAATAATGTTGACTGATAGTGTTCCAGTGTGTGTTTTTTCTATCCAGGTGTGCTTTTACTGCACTGGCAGCGTGTTTGGGGTCATTGCTGTGTTGAAAAATGAAGCTGTTGCCAATCAGATGCTTTCCAGAAGGTATTGCATGGTGGATCAAAATCTGATGGTCTGATGTTCACAATTTTATCAATGTTGACGAATGATGGTTTCACAATTTTAACCACAAATTTCAAATTTGGACACATCACTCCGACAGACCAGACCTGTTGCCACTAATGTGTAATTTGGCATACCCCACCCTTTTCTCCCCGTTTCCCTTAGCTTAATGAAGTGAACTTAGCTTAACAATGGCTTCTTGACAGCCGTCCTTTCACTGAGACACTTCTGATGAAGCTTCAGTGAACATCAAACGGATCAACTGAAGATCAAGAAGACTCTTTCAGGTCCTGTGTCATGTCTTTCCTGGATTTTTTTCCTCTTCTTTTTACTCTTTCTTAAGAACATGACTTTCAGATACTGTTCATTTGCTGTAGATAGTTTTTTTTTTTTTCTTAGGTCTCCCACACTCCACACCATACTGAGATATGCGAGTTTTCAGCTTTGTAGATGCAACCAAAGAAATGTGAACATGTCATGTGTTTTGTGACAGGCTGCTACTAACAAAGCCTTAAGATGCAATTTAAAATTGATTCTTTGCTAACTTGTCTGTTATGTGTAGCCATAACAGTGGTTCATCCCTCGACTTAGGTGCCAAATTTATGCCTGACTGATTCCTAAGTCTTAACCAACAAAGGATCATTCCTCTGAAAATAATCAGGTGCAAAACTGGACTGAAAATTGGAGAGAAAGCAGCCATTGTCCAAAGAAAACCTTTGAAAGTCCTTCAGAAAGCCTGGAGAACTACTGCTCAAGACCACTTTAGAAAATTCCAACAAACTGTGGCTCCTTGGGTCATGATTAGGGTAACCAGCTCCCAGCAAACTGAAGAGCAAAGAGTTTGTGTTCATCTGTGGGGTTTCAGAAGGGATGCACAGATCAGCACGTCACTTTTTGAGGCACAAGATTTCTTACCAGATGTTCACTTTTGTAAACCAGAGGCAATGAAAATGTGAAACAATTGATAAAAGCGCCGTGCAGTCCGACAAAAAGTTGGACACCTCTCTAATCATGAGCCACCATAAAAAACCCCCTCAACGATTAGAAAAACATGATAGATTCAGGGACTTCAGCAACCACCAGGTGGCAGCAGAGGTCTTTGTTTCACACTGCATCTGCTGCAGACTCTGTAAAATTCCAGAATTCTTCTACAGAGACTTAAATCCTGAGTGTTTTCCTGTGTTTTTTCTCCATAGCTGCACATTGTTTTAGGGAAACAGCTGTTTCAACAAAACAAAGTCAGACTAATACTCACAGTGAAACACACACAACCAGACACAAGAGTAAACAAACAGAAGTCCTGTTTTGTCAGGAAGAAGCAAACTCATGACACAGATCTGAGTCCATGGGAACTCTTGCTCAGGATTTATCCAACTCCCCTGCAATGTTTGTGGGGATCTCCCAAGTTAAGAAACCCTGAGCAGCTGAATGAAGGTGGGGCTTTACCCGCAGAAACCCAGCACAGGCAGGGATTTTAGCTAGGGAAAACATGTGGGCTGAATGATGACACCCTGTGTGAGTCAAAAGATGGATAGAGGTGGCTGGGTGCCGATAATTACTGACATTAATGCTACAGTACACAGAAAATGCAGCAAGTGCACTGCAGGATGGTGCAAGCAGAGTGCATGTGTAGACACATTCATAGCATTCTTTGCACCACGCAACAGGGATCAGGTGGTGAAATTAAGAAATTTACCACAGGTTTTCAAGCGTTTGGAACAATAGAAGATTTAATGCTGTCGTCTGTGGAGTCACTTTTGTGACAGGATAATTGTTTTGTCTACAATATTCAGTTTTTAAGATGAACTCCAAAATGAGTGGTTGGCTTATGGATGATTCTGTTTATTTAATGCAGTTAATTATGCAACACAGCATGTATTGTTACTTTTGCAATTTTACTGCTATTTGGATGACATTGCTTAGAAAAAAAAATTCAAACTAACAGCGAGATTCAGCAGTTTATCTCCACAAAATACACATAATTTCATGGAAAATATATATTTTTAAGCAGGTTAAATGTTATATATCCCACCTGCATTTGCTAGACATCTTCAATATGAATACTGAGAGTCCCGTCTCTTCAGTGTTTAGACGAAAAAAAAAAAAACATTACCGTATGTGTGGGTTTTGAACCACTGAGTAGACATTCTTTCAAGTAAAAACACCCAGAGATGCCAATTCAAACACACTTGCTGTTTACAACCTATAAATGGAGTTGAAGCCGGGGTAGAAAACATGTATTTTTTGGGGGGGGGGGGTGTTGAGTGGTGGGGGGAGGGTATTTAAATGTCTTTGGCCAAAGAAAAAAACAATTAAAAAAATCCATAATTATGTTTGAGCGGTCTGACGGGAAACCCGATCTCCTGAGCCTACTTTGGGCTCTCTTTTCAAGCTTCAGAATTTATATGTCTCTGTGACACTGTCCTCTCATGAAGTAAGGAAGTATAAAGAGTGACAAACCCCACAGAAGATGCAGTGGCGCAATGGAGCAAATGTCAGTTTGGTCCAATTTTAATTTTACCTGATATAAAAAAGTAAAAGGTGTAATGTTGTGGGAGACCTCTCTTTTTTAAAGACTGCAGCTTTAAAAGTGTGTTGTTTCATGAATATTTTATGTAAATACAAAACACCTAACTGAGATTCCAAGATTCTTTTTTTTCATGAAGCTTTCAAAATGATTATTTTTTCCCCAAAAGTTTCTTGTCACTGTGAAACTTTCCTGCACACAGTGCTGCTATTTTTGTCCCCCTGACACGTCGGGATCAGGCCGTGTGTTAAGGCCCTGTTAATGCATCACAAGGCTGTTTACTGACCTCCAAGCAGTGAGATTCACGATGAATGGCTCGTGACTCATGTTTGGTTAAAATAGGACCTGGAAATGCCTACCAGTCCAAAATGTTTCAAACTTGGGCAAGTGGCGTGTCATTTAGCATGACAAAGACATTCTTGTTTTTACTTTAATAAACCCACCCATCCATCCACCTTCATGTTTTATCTTGTAGCTTTGCTTACAATGTAAAAAGAGGTGTAAAACTGATGAAAAAAAACATTTAAGAAATTGTGATTTCAGGGATTTTGTATGTGTACACACACGAGTGATGCAGAGTGTATATTAGCGCATCATATGTACACGTGTTGGTGCTCACGTGTTTGTACATGGGAAGAAAATGAAAAAAGGAAGGATGGAGAGAGTGAGAGTGAGGAGGGTGGAGGAAGAGGAAATTCTCCAACCCCTGCCCCTCTGATTGTGTTGTAAAGGGGTCCAGCCCAGCCCTGTGGGACTGTACGCTCATTCCAAGGGACCAGGGGAAGGAAATCACCCGCCTCTTTATAACCCTTCTCTCCCCCTCCCTCCGACGTCGTAAAGCATACCACAGACCCAGAGTCAGATAGCAGCCGGCGTTCCACACTCGTCATCATCTCCTCATTTTGATCGACTTCCATCCCTGCTGTCCTCTCATCTTCTCAATGATTGATATGAGCAGTTGTTGCACCCCCTCGCTCTATTACTCATCCTCTGCACAGATGTCTTTTTTCTCCAGTATCTTCTCTCTCCTCATCTTCCATCCCTCCTCATCACTGTGCTGCTTTCCTCCTCTCCCTCCTCTCCTCCCTCCAGCAGGAACATTTCTGCTCTGTTTATTCTCCAAAGCACCGACTTCCTAACAAGGTAAAGCCCAGCCTGAGCTCCGGGCTCCACGCTTTCACACCCAATATGGAAGTCTTACTTCTTCCCTCGTGGCCCAGGAGAATTGTTTACGGGGGACGGTGCTGGACATCGTCCTGATGGACAAGCACATGGCTTTTATGCTTATCAAGCAAAGTGTGTTTGGTTTCCACACGTATGAGAACATTCCACGCGACTTGTGTCACAGCTCATCACATGTGCAGCGCTGAAACACGAGTCTGCAGAGCGTTAAAGGGATCCTGCTGTGCTTTTCTTATTTTCTGTCACATATATGCTCTTACAGTGCGGGATGCAAATATTAAACATGGTCAAAATTTTAAATGATGGCACCTGTGACCTAACGCTCAAGCTTCGCGCTGCTCTAAAGACTTTGATTCTGACAGCTTTTTCTAATCCTGGCTCTTTATGTCGTCATTGTGATTGGATATCCCTATTATGGGCGTGTCAGGCACACAGCCTCTGCTATAGGCACAGAACTCACACCTGTTGTTCAAACCTTCTGCTCTAAAGGGGCAGCGAATCAGGAGAACGCTGGTTTAAATGGAGGTGTTAACATCTGCACCACAGTCCAATATAATGAAAAGGATTATTTTGAACTGCAAATACTGCAAAACTACTCAAAAACAAAATATGTAGTTTTAGATAATAATAAATACGTTTTAAATGATGAAGGTGAGTTATGACTAGCAACTTCCTTCCCAGCTTAGCTAGAAGGGACTCCAGTTAGCTCTAAACTTTGTCAGACCAGTAGTATAGGACTCAGCATTAACCATATAAGGGCAGATCCCAACAGCACCACATTTTCTAGTCATACTAATGAGTGAAGCTTGGCCTTAAAGGGAGTAGAGCTTGTTTCAGTCAGCGTAAGGACCAGGAGAAGGTTAAATCAAGATTACTTTATGACTGTTAATCATGGAGAGCTACTTTAGTGGAGTCTAAGAGTTAAAAAAACAGAAAACACAATAGGTCCACTCTGAACTGTTTTTCCACCAATAATTAGTTGAATCATTGTTTAAGCTATTTATCAAATATTTACTGGTTAAACTTTTCTTCTTACTTTCTTACTGTGGCTTTGGGAAGGGCGCCCGATCCATTTAGAAGCCATCATGGATCTCTCCAGTTGTATATGGACATGAGCTTTCTTATCCAACGAGCATTCCCGTTTGTCATGAGATTACACAGATGCACGTTTCTGAACATCGAGGATTCTCATCTGCTATACGTCACCATAAAAGGCTGATGCTGAAAAACACTTAAGCTGATGAAGAAGCTTACGTGATTGGACAGAAAGCTCCGACCCAGCTGCAGGGCCTCACTGTGATGAGGTTTTTGTTATTTCCAAAGTCAAAAATCGATTGTCAGTCTGCACTTTTATGCCAGTGTAGCCTGCTCAGAAAACACGAACATCTAAGAGTCCATGACAAATCGGCGAGATTATACGGCATGATTTAAAACTGCAGAACCTCTGTTAAATGGACTTTGTGGGCAAATTGTGTCAGCAATTGAGATTTTAGTACTTTGCTCTGTTTTACATCATTGCACAGGCAGTTATGGCGGATTTTGCTGTGGTTTAGATGGAAAAAACAATAAATTATAAGAAAATAATGATTCATAGCAATTTTGATCATGAAAGTAAACATGATAAAAGCCAAGCAGAAGGTTTACAAGCTCCCACGTGAGTTAAGAAAACTGTCTTTGCGGGAATCGACAGTCATCTAAATGAACGTGTTTCATTATTTTTGTCTGGAGTCGATCTCGGTGCTCCCTGACAGATTATGTGAGTCACGCTGTAGAAACAAAACCCTTCCAGTTTGACTCTGGGAACTTTCTGGGATGCGCTGTGCATCCCGGTAGGATTTCATGGTGCCTCCCACATTTGAAGGCCTCTAATTAAGAAGTCAAAAAAGCCCCCCCGTGTGCAAATATAGTCCAGCGAGCGCTTAAATAGAAACTAAATACTGCTGCATGATGTAAGTACACTTTTTGGATCTAAAAAGGAAGCTTCTCACATTCTCAGGTTTCAGTTTGTAGACATACTCTTGTCGCACACTGAAATACCAGTGAACACATATTTTATCTTACATTTATCATCTTGCAGCTCACATTCAACTGTGTTGTGCAGCTGATGTAAATAATGTTAATAAAGTTCTCGTATGTTAATTTAACCCTAGATTGATTTCAAAATTGATAAGTACCCACTCCTAAACCCCCCAATTTTTCTCTCACTCCAAAGAATATAGGGTTAGATGTGAAAGAAAAACTGAAGTCCCCTGAAAAGCCTTGTAGGTTACAGTTGCTGCTCAGAGAACATGACCTCTGACCTTGAGCAAAATTAAGGACTTCAAAGCGCATCAAACTAAAAGTAAAGAGTTTTGTGTAGCTTCTCCGCATCCAGGCCATTTTTCATTGCTATAGGCAATAGGACTTCTTTTTGATTCATGAAGACATTTCAGCTCTCATCCACGAGGCTTCTTCAGTTCCAAAACCTGATGGAGAGTCTCAGGTTTTCAACCCCTTATGAAGTTGGCCTGTTTTTAGGTGGTCCTGAGAGTTGTTCAGTCACTTTGGTCTGCCACGACCACAACAACCGGTCGCGGTAGATGGCCGCCCCTCCCTGAGCCTTGTTTTGCCAGAGGTTTCTTCCTGTTAAAAGGGAGTTTTTCCTTCTCACCCAAGTGCTTGTATATGATTGTTGGGGTTTTCTCTGTTTCCTCTCTATTATTGTAGGGTCTTTACCTTACTAAATAAAGCACCTTGAGGCAACTCTTGTCGTGATTTGGCACTATATAAATTGAATTGTGTTTGGGGGTTTGTCCCCTGGATGTGTGGCCTTTAATGACTCACATAATTACAGGGTGATTCATCATCTTTCAGGACCACATCCAGGGTGACACCTCCACTAAACTGTGACTCTCCATCAGGTTTTAGAACTGAAGAAGCCTGCACCAAAGGCAGCTGTCATCTTTTAAAGCATTTAAGACTAAAGGTAAAACATCAGGTGTTCTGGGCCTTGTTGACTTGAGCCTCTCAGCAAATAACCATTGGCTTTACTGTCAGTGTCTGATGTTTAACTGTAGTGTCACATCATGTCTTAAAAATAAGATTCCTTGAAAACAATGTTGAATAATCACTGACAGAACATTTACTGAAAAGCTGTGCGGGTGGCCATGATGTTCCTCAGTATCCTTCTTGAACTTCTTATATTCTTTTTCATTGATCATTTTTGAGAACAAAATGAAACGAACAAAAAACAAATGTCATTTTTGGGTGTATAAAACATCAAAATGTAATTCACCATGAGGGAGACTCAGACTCATGAGATCGCACTCTGGAGACCAGATGTTTTCCTACTGAGCTAACTGACCAACACACACACTCAGCCACACCATGACTGCTGACATCAGAGAGGCCACAGCAGTCCCAATAAGAGCACCATGTGTCACAGGATGAGATAGAAGATCATTTGCATGTATTTACATGTAATTTACACATCGGAAACTTGATATTTAAACAAGAAAACGGCATCTGTTTTCTTTAAAAAATAAACGTTGTGTGACAGTTTGATCAAAACCATTTCATAACCAAATAAGTTTCAGTCAAATTAACTCTTAAAAAGAGACGTGTGCATTAACCTTCTTAAATGCACTGGTTCTCAAACTTATCTTGGCATTTTACAAGCCGGAAAAGAGTTCACACCCCTGCATTTTTATCCAACATTAAAGATACCTGCTGCAAATTTAGCCTTATGTCATTGTTTTAGCGTAACCTGCTTTAGAACTGACATTAGATTTTGTGCTCAGTCTGAGCTTTTCTGGCAACCAGAGTAAGTCAGCTGTGAAGAATAGTACACAATAGGCGCCACTGCACCAACAAAGTCTTGTTTATCTCCTTAAATTCATAGTTTCCACAAGCTTATCTGCTGGAAAACAGTAGTTTTCTCCCAGTATGTTGGGGGAGAAGCTGCCCCTGAGTTCAATTATCTTGGGATTTTATTCACGATGATGGAAAGGAGCTGGGCCAGTGGGTTGGTGCAGCATCTTCAGGAATGAAGGCGTTGTAGCAGACTGTCATGGTGAAAAGTGGGACAAGTCAAAAGGCAAAGCTTTCCAGCTACCAGATCTATGTTCCAACCCTCACCTGTGGTCATGAGCTCTGGGTAATAACCAATAAGGTAAGGCTGCGAATACTAGCTGCCTCCTTTTAGAGGTTTTTCTGGGTTCATCCAGCAGGTTCTTCCCTCAGTCTCACCTTCCACCTCTGGTCTTTTTACCTTTTTTATGTTGCAGATTTGTTTAAGCCTGTGCAAGTGCAAAACCATTCACTAGTTGAACTTGGCCAGGAAATGTCAAGATGTCTTTCACACAAGCCTGGGAGAATTAGCATTTTATCAAGTCTTTCTGTGTTGTCTGTATGTACTAAACTGCTGGCCCCAGTGGAACTTTGACTTGACATTCATAGAGTGCAGCTTATAAGAAGGAGGGTCATGCAGAGAAAACTCCACGTGGTTTTAGAACTAAAGGAGTGTTTTGGGGATATCCTGTATGATTAATCTGTATACATCAGAGAGAACATAGTGTTTAGGAAGCAAGAGTAGAGGAAGTATAGGGTTCAGGAAAACACTGCACTGCCACCATAACATAATACAAAACACACAATCTGACTCTCACACAATGTCAGGGCTGGCCACCTCCCAGTTTCATATCAATGACTTGACAACTATTCACAACAGATATTACAACTGCTTTGAAGAATGTGGCTCGAGACAGGAAGAAAAACTCATTACATAAGGCGTAGAGCGTTCCAGTAAAAGCATACAGCCTTCTCCTTTATTTGGAAAGCCTACACCTCGGCACGCTGAGCCGTGTTTTGGTTTTCTGTCCTTCGAGGGAAGCTGAGAATTTATGAGCCGCTGGTCCAGGTGCTCTCTCTTGTTGACCCTTATTGGTGGCCCAGTGGGAGTCCACAGAGAGGCCTCGAGGACAGAAGGGAAGCTGTGAAAACTGTGCAGAAATTCTATAGTTAAACAACTTCTTTAATCTTTGATGAAATTTTCGAGATCTCCTTTAACCATATACTGTACTGGTGCAGTGGCTATTTGAAGAGAGTGCAACTGAGGTCATTTTTTCATAGCTACAATTTACTGATATCACCTGAATGCATCTCATGCAATCAGTCATGTTTTAGAAAATGTTTAGAAAAGACGACATCTTGCTAAAAATAATAAATATGACTGATTTCGACGCTCTTGTGTGACACAAAAGATAATGGCTGTTTCATTCAGTATTCTGAATAAAGTTTGAGAGGCTTTAAAAAATCCCAGAAGGTTCCTAGGAGAAAGAGCAAGGCTTATCTCTAGAAGGTGGTCTTAAAATCCAGGAGTAACCCAGGAAAAATTGGGGTGTTGGTTGGAATGAAGCAGACAGACGTGGATTTTTATTGTAGCAAAAAAGGTGAGAGAATTAAAATGTTCAAGAGGTGGAAAGTTTCAAAAAACAGGAGGAAAATCTGTCCCTGATTTTTAAAACGGTGCCTAAGATTAATATTCTGGAGAAAGAAATTCAGGAAAACTGATTAATTACTCCAAAAAGCTGATTCTGTTAATCTGGACGTAGCGTTTTCAGTGGGAGAAATGTTTCGTCACTCATCCAGGTGACTTCTTCAGTTCAGCTGACTGCAGGTTTCCCCAATCTTATAAACAGTATATTTGCACAATGACTGAAACTAGCACCACTGAAACTGGGACTGAAGAATTCATTGGATGAGTGACGAAACGTCTCTCCCACTGGAAACGCTGCGTCCAGATGAACAGAATCAACTTTTTGGGATTTCCTTACCTGGATAATAGAGCATGCATCAAGACTGATCATTTGTTGTTTGGGACCAATGAGTAGCCTAATATTTTCCAGCTGCAGACTTCGAGATAAATCAGATCTTTTAACTTCATGTGACAGTTGTGTGGTCAGTGTAGGAATCGATAACTGGAGGGTGGCCTGTCACACGAATGCACAGACGGCTGAAACATCCTGACTCATTCATTGCACTGAAAGCTGTTTAGTCTGGGAGACTATGAGTACTGCAGCCCAAACTCTCACAGTGGTTTCTTTATTATGTGCGGCTGAGTTTGTTTTGATGTGTATCTGTAGATTTTGAAATGCTTCAGTAAAAAGATCATCACACTGGTGATGATTTCACTTTAAAAAGTTCATTTAACCGATGACACAGAGATGAGATCTCTCACTGTGTGTTATCCTTCACAGCAGTGAATTCTAAGCCTTTGCTGGGAGTGTGAGCTGCTGTGGCAGTATCAGCCTGCTAACAGCAGATGCTGTTTGACTTTGACCACAGTACAAACATTGTGGAATTTGAATATACCTCTTGCTTTTTCATGCCAGCTTGACAGCTGCTCAGCGTCATCATTCATAATGCAACACACAGTCTGAATTTCTCCATAATGTTCAAAAGCTTTTTATGATCTGTGGAGTTAATTGGTTTTTCTCTCCTTTTCTCTTTTTCCAGTGTGCCGAATCGCATGCCACAAGAAATGTGAAGTCAAGGTAAGAGTCCTAAACAATTTGCACACAAAAAAAAAAACCCAAAAAGGAAGGCAATGTCATGTTTGCTGATATTTGAATGTTATTTTTAGTAATACCTTCATGCATCAAGTGAATATTGCTTTCCACATGAAGGAACATGAGAAGGGCTGAATGTTCTCTGTTTGTTTGGAGCCATCTACTCTTTAAGATGTGCGTATGTGCACATATACATGCAGATGTTGAGATAGGTGGGGTTTGGGGGGAGTTTATGTTCTGCAGAAGAATCTTAAGAATGTCTAAACAAGTACTCTTTGTACCAGAATCTGTTTATGTTGGATGAGCTCTTGCGTCTTGGAGATCGTCCCCGTGTTCTAAAAATAAAAGACCTCTTGGTGGAGCCGGAGCTCGATTAATCATGTTGTGCGAAAGCAAAGAGCAAGAAAATGGGAGGGAAAACAAAGAGAAGCTGGAGTTTGTGCTGGATTATTAGAAAGGTACAGCATTCATTTAGGGTTTAGGGCAGGATTTGCACACATACAGCACATACCTAAACACACACCCCTCATCTGGTATCCATTATTGGAAATGGGTGCTAGTTGCCAGCGTTGCCCACTCTGTTTTACACACAGGAAATGCCAGGGGTGCAGGGCAGGCGGGCCACGCTGAATAAGAGGCGGTGGGTTTGGTGAACCATGTGAGGGAGGTCTCCAGTGGAAAGTTATTAAACAAAATGGCTGAAATTATAAGACCTGCGTGTGATTCCTGTCTCACTGGTGACTGCGTTTCAATATTATAACCTTTACAAATGAGAGTGCCGGTTTCTTAGGATGGTTCAAAGTTTTAGTTCAGCAAAGCTAGTGAGAGAGCAGGTGCAAGGGTTCAGGTTTAATTCCACAGGGTTTAAAATTTGCAATTTGCCACAGCTCTAAACAACCTTTAAAATATAACACATCCACCATCACCCTTTGATAATGTAGCCAGTGACCTCTGTGGAATAGTTTTACTGCTGTTTGAAAGAATGTGTGACCTTTATCAGTTTTTTGATTAATATAATAATAAATTTAGGATCGTCAGAGAAAAATTCTCCCACTCCTACAGCTTCTTTGTGTTTATTAAGCATCACAGACACTCCAATCTAATGTCTCTTATTCCTTCATCATTAGTAATAGACTGCTTTGCTCAAGAAAGTTATTTAGTCTTTTAGCTCATGTTGTTGTGCTACATTTATTTGCGCTCATAGTGCTTCTGTGTAAAATCAGTTTTACTCTGGGCTGATATTAAGTTGGGGAAACGGGTGCATATGGGAATATGTGGCAATTTCAGAGCTGATTCTAATTCTGACAATGAATTGTCGTGCACTCAAACCTCTTCATGAATGACTTAGACTTTTTTAGTGGGCTTAAAGAAGCAATTTACTACAAATATGTCCAGTTAGAATCTGAGCCTCTTGTAGGGGGAGGTTAAAAACCTTTTGTGTGATTCTCTCTTAACCTTGGGTTAATAAAGGTAGATGAGAGTAGTGTGGGAGTGTGTGGGTCGGAAAAGTGAAGCATCACAGAAGAGTCTTAATGCATCCTGTTTAATAGCCAGTAGGGAGTAATGCTTATGGTTAAGAATGACTTGCAGTTATATCAAAGTCTATGGGAAGCAGACCTTTCTCTGTTGTTTCATGGTGTCAGGCAATACTTTCAGGTCATATTAAACAGGCCGTTAAGTTTTATAAATTCTGGCTATTCTATAAGAAGATTTTCCAGAATATGCTCATGAGCATGTGGTTTCAAAGTCAGATCCACCCTTCATTCGACACATCCAAGTTGCTAATCTTGAAGCTTCAAAATGACACTTTACAAACCTGTGAGTGACACCAGTCCCTCTGTCCAGCTTTCCATTTATTCTGCTGTGTGCGCCTGTTAGCAATCATTAAATTAATCAATCTTTAGCATCTACAGGTAGCTGTCTAACTGACAGCTAGGTAGGTAGCTGAGGTGATGGCAAGGTTACTGTAAACCTAAATTTCATGAAACTTGGTGGAGAGCTGGAGCTTGGGGGGGGAACCATGTTACTAAAGGGAAAAAGAATAGAATTAAATTCTGCTGTGGATTCAGATCTCTCACTTTAATGTTGGTAAAGCATTGGTGTTGGTTAGCGATGAGCTACTGACTTCCCTCATAATATGTACTTTGATACAGAGTAATTTGAAAGGGCCTTATTGAGAAGCAATGTGTCGCTGAAACCTGCAGAAATTACGTCTTTTTCTCCTTTGTTTTCCCTGCAGATCGTGCAATTTTTTAAGTGTGATGAATGGAAGTACACAGTACATGATAACGCTTGAATTTCAGGAAGCCAGAGGTCAAATTTGTTGGAGAAGCCTACCAAACTGCCAGTGTCTATATATACAAACCTGCAACTTTCCATCTCCAAAAATCACAGCAGCATTTCCTTTTCTAAACATTTCAGCTAAAAATGTCAAGACTTTGGCAGGAAGCAATTTGCTAAAAAGCCTGAGATGAAAAACAAGGGAGTGACCACGACAGGGTCAAGCATGATAACTATCGGCACTCAGTCAGGCCTGCGAGACCACTGGCTACATTTTTATGACTTATTTATTTTAAAATCCAGCTAAAGCTCTTTTCTGTGACCTGTCAGCCATATATGATCTGAAATGTTAGGAATCTGAGCGCTCGATAATAACTCAGAGGTAGGACAGTTCTCGTAAGTACACGTTACAATTATAAATCTCCATCTGGAGATAAGAATAATATACAGTCCATATTTAACCGGGCAGCAAACAAATGGTCACAAAATGCCTCCCCACCTTCATGCCTGTTTACTCACAGCTGGATGTGAAAAATGTGTTAAATCTTGTCAGTAAAATTTCGCTCTGGGTGATGACAGGAAAGAGCCAAAAACATCACATAGGGTGATCCTGAAAGTGAACATGAATATGTTTGCATGAAGTGATGGTATCTTTCCATTTTTCAGGCTAATTTACAAGTCTCCCTTCTTTATGCATAGTCTCCTTTGTATATATAATATATATATACTTCCTTACAAAAACAGAGAGGCTGAATTTCTGTGACTTTCCTGCCAACTTGCTGTGAAAGCGCTGAGGAAATGTAAAACCTCAAACTGCTTAAGCACTAATTTCAGTCTAAAGGCATGGCTTGTATGCCTTCCACCCTGACAAGCAGTTAAATAACAACATGAGTGCATTCAGACTTCAGTTCTAATTAAAATATATTTATTTTTCCCTTTTACTTCAGTTAACCTTACAGGGTATTGTGCCAAGAAAACACTGCTGGAAATCAGTTCAGGACACCATCTTTCCAAAAAGACTTCATCCTACTTTCTGCTGGGGTTTAATACACGTGACATTGAAGGTGTGAAGTTAGAAAGAATTTAACCTCAACTAGAGTTATCAAGATCAAATTCAGGGCTGTCAGTCTTCATTTACCTGAATCAAGGCAAATATTGGTTTGTTTGCCCAGTGTTTACTCCTCAGGAGATTACACATTGATGTGAAAGAGGTAGTGTTGATACCATATAGCCATCCGCAAGCACAGACAGGTCTAGAGCAACAGATTTCTCTCAAGAGCAAACTAAATAAATAAATAAATGTGAGGAAAATAAAAATAGTGGTCAAATCCAAGAAGGATATTGGTTAAAAACATAAATGATAAGAATAGGCTAATAAGGACAGTAGCCTTATCATTGCCTAGCCCTAATTACAATCAATATTTAATTAACTTTGAGTTTATTTAACACCAATTCACAATAACAGTTTGCTCAAAGTGCTTTACATTGTAAGATAAACTCAATAAACAGAGAAAGAGAAACCCAGCATTTCCCCAAGTCCCCTCTGATCAAGGACTTGGAAAAAAGTAGTGAGGAAGAACTCCCTTTTAACAGTAAGACACCTCCAGCAGACCCAGGTTTGGGAAGGAGCAGCCACCTGCAAATCCTATATGAATACAGGAAGAGATTCGCTCACTGGCATTATTTTGTCACTAATGGTTGGTTGCTAGTAGACAATCTACTAGTGTAATTACTACTCCTTTGTACTATATGTCAGTCAACAGCATTCTTCACTTTCATTGGTAGTTGCTTTAATTTTTTGACTTTTTTTTGAGTTGAGACATTATTAACTCTTGACCTGCCAGTACTTGCTTTGCTTTCGGTGGTCTCTTGTTGTTGGGACATCACCGGCAGTCACTATCTGTGTGGACGCCCCTTAAGGCTGCTTTATGATCAATCTACAAAGGTCTATAGAAAGGAAGTCAAGCAAGGAATGGAATTGCTTTCACTTAAAATCTGTATCTCTATTGACAATAGTCACTAAAAGGCAAAGATCCTCTATGTACACCAAACATTGTGCCGTTTCCTTACCTTATGAACATACCTGAGCTAAAATGATTTAGTAGTGCGGGGTAATTCTGAAGCTACGCTTAAAATCATGAAGTTACTTCTATTAAGGAGCTACTTCACTTTACAGTACAGAAATGAACTGCAGTGTCCTTGCTCATAGTAATAAAGGAACCTGCCATTCTGTGTATTTGTGTGGCTTCAAACATAGTATTTGGTGTATGTTGCGTCATACAGCTGAGCTGACCAGTTGAAGTTATTTGGTTTCTCTGATCCTTGCATGTCAAGCGTGTTTTGAGAAGGAAACCACCATGTTCCACCATTAATCAGGAGCGACGTGGAAGAGCGTATCATCTCTCCGTCTCTCTGTCTGCTGGTGTTTTCATTCTGCTTCTCTGAAATGATGAAGCACTTGTTTTGTCAGCTCCTGAAATTCTCAGAGCGCATGCTTTGAAACTGTGGAGAGAACTCGTACGTTTCTTTGTTTTGGCTCACTTCCACTTTGTGCTTTTGTTATTTCAGATTTGTTGTTTGTGACCCTTTTAGTTCCTTTCACTGAGCACACCATGTTGCAGTTTGAGCTCTGTTGTTGCTGCTTGGAGCTTCCTGATGGATGTGCCCTCATTCGGCTCATCAGGTTTGCCAAGTGAAAAGCTGCAAATTGCCCCCTTTGTTTTCATGAAAGTTGCGACATTATTACCAACACTTGATTCCTTTTCCATTCATCAAGCTTAAATTGTGTTACCGAAGCATTTCAGAGTGTAAATCTATTGAAATAATAGTAAATGATAATAAAACCAGTAGGTTCACTTGCAGCATTGAGCCTCTTACATAAATATCCTCCTTTCCAGGAAGTTTCTGGATCTTACTACATACCACTGAGTTCAATAGTCATTCTGGCACCGTCTGCCTGTCAGTGGCTACCGTTTCCCGACATTTTTAACATTTCTGAGCGATCACCTGGAGATATAAAGTTCTTGGTGCGGCTACAAATAAGACAAACAGTCTACCTTGTATTATTTATCGCCTCCAAATCTTTGACACATCCAAACACCTGTATCCACACATGTGAGATGCATTTTTGAGAGAGATCGTCAGGTCTGCAGCTGGCCTTCTCCTCACCTGGAGAACAATGTTTGCATCTATAACTGTGAAATGCTGGAGCAGTTATCTGGTTAGCAGCTATCTGGGCACTTGTTTCAGCGGTAAAACCTGGATTCATATTCAATAGCTTGTTCTGTTGTTGACCTCTCTTTCTGTTTTTTAGATGATTTTGAGATTATTGTTATTTTGATTATGCGGTTGGTTGTTTAATGAATCCTCAGAGCCCACACCCAATAAATCAAAACAAATCCGTTCTATATGGATATGGATGAACTGTTTTCAACCATGAATCCAGGTAATGAGGTCTGGATGTTGTACAGATCTGATTCTCTGGACGTTGTCCAGATGTGGCCTTTCACATATGTGGCAGACAGCTGGAGATTGATGGTCATGAGGTGGCGCCTGTGCCGATCAAGCAGGAGGCAGGACACGACGCACATCAGCACACACTCGCTGTCTGTTAATTGTCTGAATGTATGAATCAGTGAAAGGTCAGGGCTGCAGTGCATGTGTGAAATGGCTAAGGTGTGATGGTCCACCACTTGGGTTCAAGGCGAAAAATCTGTTAACTGTAGAAACATCTGGCATGAAGTTAATGCTCCCCAGAGGGTTGATACTACCTACTCTGGTTAGTGAGTATCATTTGGTTCAAAGCTCCACTATGTCCTATCCATCCATCTTTTAGAGGAGAGGTGGGGTAAACCCTGGACAGGGTCATCACAGGTTTCACATATAGTTAGACACCTACAGCCAGTTCAGACTCACCTATTACCCAACACACATTTGAACTGTTGGAGGCATACCTGAATCCATCCTTCATACTGTCTTCTTCAGGAAGAAGTTGACCAAAGGAGAAAACCAGCACTGCCTTTACATACAAATTCATTTAAAGTCACTGATTCATTTTGTTTCCCCAGCCCAGTGTATCCATGATTTAAACAGTTGTCTTTGGAGATTATTCCACACTGTGCCAGAAGACAGAAAGAAGAAGAAGATTCATCCTATGAAAAGCGGTGTTCCCAGAATGACCCACTGCTCCCATGTGTCTTTGCAGCCAGTCTCTATTGACACACAAGCCTTCTTTTAGTTTGCATTTTTTCCCTCTTGCCCTCGAGCCTCATCCTCTCTCGTGTAGCGCTTGCTTCAGCAGTCGCAGCAGCTGTCAGGATCATTTGGCTTGATTAACCTTGACTACTGTTCCAGTTACTTCCTGTAGATACCGCACATTGCCACAGCGCTGATTTATCACACAGTCAGAAACTGCGATGTGTCACCACAACTGAGCCCCAGCAAAGGTTTTTCATATTCAAAGACTGTAACACAGTCTCTGTAGCAGTTTCACCTTTAATTTCTCTTATAAATTCATGTTTCTGTTAAGATACATAATATAACAGGTGCTTTGATCATTTAAATAAATTGAATCATCATCAGGAAATTTATATTACTTATGGTGCTCAACCCCCTCGATGTAGAAAAGGCCTTTATGCTCTTAGTTCTGCATTGCTTTCGTTCTAATGGATAAACAAGGCATTCAAAGAAAGGGGGAAAAATACATATTGTGCTTTTGCTGTAAGATATTACATAAGTCCAAGTTTGGGGAGGTTTCAAAGCATTGCATTAAACCCCTTTGACAACATTAACAGCTTCCTTCATTTTGCATGTTGTGTTGGCCGTGTAGAGAGTGAGAAATGGAAGTTGAAGTAGGAGAGGGGCTGACCCTCTGTTAAGAAAACAAACGGAAGAAGCCGTGTCAGAGTTGTATAATTGTTACACACTTAGCGCGCGAACTTGTTAGAGTAAACACACAATGGTGGGCTCATGACCAAAATATTCCTGTATTGGTCATGGTATCTGCACCTACTTTAAAAAAAAACAACAAAAAGAAAACAACAGCTCTTCGTCTGATCAAATGCAGAGCCAGCCAGCAGCTCTGAGGCTAATTGAATTAGCAGTCACAGGACAGAACACATGCTCGCTACTCTGTTCTCCTCCTTATGACCGCAAACGTTCGCAGGAACACAACAACAGCTCAATCATGGGATAAATCATATGGCTTCTAATTTGAGTGCACTTTTTGTATAAGGAGCGATGTTTTCTGGGTTTAATTTCATTGCGATTTCGACTTAATTTTATATCATGAGGATGAAAATACTCGACTAAGTAAACATTTGTACTACAATTCAGTATTTGTCGAGACATGTTGAACTTTAGCAAGTATGCAGTTTCTGAATGCTCCCACGTGAAAATATTTAAGGCAGTTGTCTGAAATTTTACGCAAAGTGAGTGTCGTCCTTGCTACATGTACTACCTCCTGCTGTGTGCTACAGATGTGGACAGAATTATTAAAGCCTCTGTGAAATTTAAAGGCTTTGTCATTATTTTCCCAAGTGCGTTTCCAACATAGCATTCTAAACTAGTTTTCTTTAGAAAGCATAAATAATTTTTGTTTGCACATAATAACAGAATTATTTCAGAAATAAAACTATCAGGGTCAATATAATTAGCCCCCTGAAAATGGACTTTATTATTGAATAATAGCACAAACCATTGATGTGCCATGCTGTGATTTAACTTTGTAATGCTCAAGGCTTATAAAATTGAGTTAAAACTGAGGATTATCTTCTAATTTACACACAGTATAAAAACTTCAGCGAGGGTTTGGGCTGTCACATGAAAAAGCATCATGCCAAGAATGAAATTAATCGGTTTAGACTTGAGAAAAATAATGTTTGATGCTCTCAAAGCAGGAGATGGATATACAAAGTTGTCACAGCATTTCCAAGTGTCAAGAACTGAAATGAGAAATATCATCGATAAGAGAGCCGCACAGTACAGAAAAGCCTTGCAGGTGGGATAAGAAAATTTTAAAGACTCTGATACGAAAACTAGTGAGCGATGTGTCAAAAGACCCCAGAACAACGGCCAACATACTACTCAATGACTTAGCCAAGTCGGCTAAGTTATATAGATGTTTAAAATCCTGTATACAGTATTGTTTATACAGTAAGTTTCATCCAGATAGATAAACACATGTAGGAAGACCTACAAACATACACTGCAGTCATTATAGTAAGATGAAAAAAATAAATATGCGACTTTAACTTTGACTGTGAAACAAAAGAAATAAAAATGGACCTACAGTCACAATCATCTGTCATTTCTCCTTGTTCATGTGCGTAAACTAACGGCTTACACAAGGACCATGGGCTTACGGCCATGTATTTAGTAAGTGCATGTTAGCGACATGTGCATAGATACAGCAGAGAAAACAAACAGGAACGCCCAGCTTTAGCATGATGGAGTAATCAAGAGCTGCAGGAAAGAATGTCAACAACGTGCCAAGTGCACGAAGGAGACGCGGATGGAAGAAGTAAGTGAGAAGGATGAATGTGCTTAAGATCAATTAGAAAAAAAATTCCACACTTTCATTTCATTGCCCTTCTTGTACAGAGAAAGAACTGCTGAGCATGCACCATCTCTCCCGGAGTTTCTAATAGTCTCTGAGTGCTACAACAGCTGTGAGTGTTGAGGTTTTTTTTCGGAGGAGCCTTCTTTATTACGTGCTCAAGGAGTTTGGAGACTTTGTTCTGTTCAAGTTCCCCACCCTGACATCTGCAGCCTGTCCTTTGGTTCAAGGCAACAGCTTTTCCATCCTGTGTCAGCTCCTGCTGCCTAATCATGACCATCCAGTAGAAAAATCCATGTTAAATCTGGTCTGTAAGCTGCGAGGGCGTTGCCGAAGCGTTCCACCGGGCGCTGGGGGACCGAGAGCCTGACGCTCGCCCCTGACGTTGCTTGGGAAAGCCTGAGTCAGACTCATGAAACTGGACCTCACCCAGAGTGTTCTCTCCCGCTCTGTGTTCCTCTCTGTAGCCCTCCTGTGTACTCTTTTGTTTTTTCTTTTCTACGTTTTTCTTTCTCTATCCTCCTCTTTTTCTTTCCCCATCATTCACTGAGGAAGGCACTGATTCCCCCCCATTGTTGCTCCTTTGCTTATCAGTCTGTGTGAGGACCACACATGGTGAAAAATCAAAGTGATTGGTGCGTTCATTCTTTCACAATCATTCGTGTACAAAAGAATCTGTTCCCTCAAAGGGCCTACTAAGTGAAACTGATGTAGTAATCTTTTTTTTTTTTTTTTTTTTTTTTTACCACTGATGTTTTTTTTTTCTCTCGCATTGTGAATAGACACTCACAGCCACTTCATTAGGGATACCTGTTTATTTGTGTGTTAACACAAATATGTAGTCAGTCACTTGGCAGCAAGTCGACGCATTTAGACATGTGGACAGGATCAAGACAACCTCCTAAAGTTCAAACTGAGCATCAGAATGGGGAAGAAAAGGGATTTAAGTCCCTTTGTCAGCGTGGAATGACTTTTGCTGTTGGCTGCACCATCTACCTTGTCTAGGATTTACAGAGAATGGTTTGTAAAGGGAAAATATCCAGTGAGCGGCAGTTCTCTGGGAAAAAATGTCTTGTCGATATCAGAGGTTAGTGAACAATGGTCAGACTTCTTCAAGACTACAGTAACTCAAATAACCACTTGTTACACTGGCTGCCAAGCCTGACAGAAAAACTGAGGCTACAGTTCACACGGGCTCACCAAAATTGGACAATAGCAGATTGTAAAAATGTTTCCTGGTCTGACGAGTCTCAATTTTTGCTGCAACATTCAAATTAGGTGTAAAGAACATAAAAGCAGTTCAGGCTGATTTGGGTGGTATAATGATGTGGGAAATATTTTTTTTGCACACTTTGGACCTCTTAGTACCAAATGACCATCATTTAAATAGCACAACCTCCCTGAGTGTTGCTGGTGACCATAACCATGCCTTTATGACTGCAGCATACACATCTTCACAGCTTCCAGCAGGACAAGGCATCATGTCACAAAGCTCAGATTGGTTTGAACATGGCAACGAGTTTTCTCCACAATCACCAGATCTCAGTCCAGTGGACCACTTTTAGGATGTGGTGAAGCGAAGATTCTCATCGAGTATGTGCTGCAGACATACATTGTTGAATCAATGCCATGAAGAATTAAGAGAGTTCTGAGGATGTCTCCAAAAGGGCATCCAACTCAGCCCTATCAAGGGGTAACTAATGAACTGCCTGGTTAATCTGAGTTATGAGTTTTTGTAGACCATGCAAGACACATTGTGTTCTGATCTCAGTGAGCTGCTGCACAGCAGGTTGAAGAAGCCAGAAGGAACATGATGAAGGAGGAGGTCTGACTGAAAGCCAAGCTGGGAGTGTTGTTTGCTTAAGCTAATGTAACTGTTTTTGATCACTCTGAAAAACGTAGCTGAGATGCACACGATTCCACGTTTAAACATGCAGAAAGTTTTGCATATGAGCTTTAATACATCTGAGCTATTAAGCCCAGGGCTTTATTAAGTGCTTTATAAACAGATAACACATTGTTACGCTGTGACTCACACATTTTGGAAATCTTGCCTACATGTGCGTGGATTTAGCAGGGAAAATACTGGGCGATAAAAGTAAATTAGTTGAAAGTAAGTCTGATTATTCTGCTTTTCTTTATGTGGAAAAAATATGGCGCCATCATAAAGAAATGCAGAAAATGTAGAAAATTCACCAGAAATGTAAAGATTTTGTTCCTGTGGTAGATTCCCAGACCCTCCTGTTAATGTTGTGTCCCATTAAAATGAGTTAAAAAGAGACTGAGAGATTTCATTTCCTACAAAAATGAGCAGTAAGAGTAAAAAAAAAAAAAAAAAAATTGGCGTGGCTGTGCGATAGTTGTCTCTGGCAGTGCCGGTGTGATTACAGACAGCAGCCACGGGATTATGAAGGTAATAAAAGCCAGGACGCAGGAAATAGCCCAGACTAAGAGAAACATATCAGCCTCAAACACAGACAGATAACTTCCCCACGCTTTGCACTTCCCGACATACACGGATGAAACTGGTGGTCTGCACCACTGCATTGTGGTGAGCAGTGAAACACAAAGCTTGACTCAGAGCCGCACAGGCAAACACAGACACTAGGAACAGGGAATTCCCGCTCCCCACAGTTTAAAACCCTGTCCCTCCGCTGAAGGTGACTATCTCACATAAACAAGCATGTTGTTTTGTTGCTGTGAACCACATGTCTGCTCTTTGGCAGCACTCCCTTCCTTCCTGGGCCTTGTCATTAATAGTGAATTAAATAACGCTTACAGAGCTGACATCTGGTGAACACGACTTCAAGCTAGAGGTGTTGCTCTTCAGAGCCGCCTTCCATGTAATTACCTCCAAGCAGCATCAAAGACGGTGGCCATTCTTTCCATGTTGAGACATAATCCTTAATGTGCTACAAATTTGTACCATGCATTCTTCAGTAAAGCCTCTTTGTCTGCTACTGGATAATAGCCAGCGACGTTGTGGGAGCACATTAAAACGGCACGCTTACTGTAAGGCTGCGAGTAGTGCTATAACCTAGGCTGCTTGGATGACTTGAGGTGATATTAAAGCCATCCAGTTTAATGTCATTTACTGGATAGTTGTTGAGTCTGATGTGGTCCAAATGTGCCAATCAGTTGACAGCTGCTAACAAAATCTATAGTACTGCATACAAACACACTTCCCCCAATGCTTTCATGCAGTGGCTGAATCGCACCAACCAGGTTATCACCTGTTGGCCATTAAACTGACATTAATGATAAGTTAAGATTGGATTGAATCAAAAAAAGTCAAATTTTCACTCAGTAATTTTGTTCATATCCATTCTCTTCACCACTTTATACTGGTGACATGTCCAGGGAGTAGAGCTGGGCGATATAAGATTTTTTCATATCACGATATGTTTTTTTCATTTCAGGCGATAACGATATATGTCACGATATAAGCCAAATTATAACGGCGCTGGCACGGCTGGCAGCCTTAACCCAATTTCCCTCGGGATGATTAAAGTATAATCAATCAAATAACTATATTTGTAAGATTTAAATGTGCCGTTGCTCACGAGTAAAATGTGAAATAATCTGCAGCTTGTTTTGATTTAAATATTTATTTCCCATATTAAGTTCAACAGGGTAGATGTACTTAAGGAACATGAGACTTCAGTTTCAGATAAATAAAGGCAAATATTGCAAACTACACAAAACGCAGCTGCTAAAGCATTTAAGTTTCAAAATAGAACAAACAAAACAAACTACTAAATTGTCAATTCCACTTAGAAACAAAATTTTAATTCTAAAAATAAATCTTAGTTCGTTTTACAGAAGAACAGACAAAATTGACTAACTTTTGTCAATATCAAATAAACTGAGAACTAAAAGGAAATTGTCAATCTCTCCTTGTTGTATAGCTTAGCTTTTCAAACAGTTTTAACAGTGACTTTAGTCTGACAAAAGCCGAATGACGAATTAGCGCTTTCAGTCAGAGATTGAGCATGCACCGGTTTATTGTATTTCCAGACTTGCTTTCGGCACAATTTACAGTGCGCGCTACTCTGTTTTTTGTCAGACTTGAAATAACCGAAATACCTTCACACTACGGAACTTCTATGGCCCTTCCGTTCGACAAGCTCTCCAGCATTGGAACCATCATCGGTTTTTTTCTTCGGTAACCTTCGCTCACGCTCTCGGTTGATTTTTCTCTAGTCGGCAAACTTATTTCCTTCATTACCTGGGCAGCCCGGCTGCAAAAACAAATACACATGTGCGCCTTGGCACTTGTGCTGTACGTAACAAGTCACGTGACGTGACGCTGCGGCTGTGATTGGTTCGGCTCTGCGCTACTTAATTTGGATTGGCTGTTCTTTTTTTTTTTTTTTTTAAGAGGACAAGAGGGATGAGGCCTATCGCAATAGTTTAATTTTTCTATCGAGAAAAAGTTATTTCGCAATACATATCGTTATCGTTTTATCGCCCAGCTCTACCAGGGAGTATCCCCCAGCCCTCATCCTGTGACAGCTGGGATACGCTCAAGCATCCCCATCATCCTGTATTATTTTTAATACATAATTAATTGAATTTAGGGTTAGAAATGAACAACTAATCTGTTAGGTTAGTTTAAAATACAGTGGTTGCCTCATCTTTCAAAGCTCAGTTTTCTGTCAGGTAAAAAGTGACGATTCATCCCCGTTAACAAGTGACTATTTCATATTTTTCACATTAGACAGGGCTGGAAGACGACGTGTTGGTTTTACTGGTGGTGTCTGATGCATCAGTCTAGGATGAGCTCTGGTGACTGTGAAGGCCACAGCGAGTGACTCCCATATTCTTATTATTCTTAGACCTTTTCTGTAAGCACTTCTGCTTTGTGGATTGGAACAAACCTCTCCTGCAAGAATAGACATATTTCATCACTGGATGAAGGTGATCACTCAGAACAGCTTTGGTTTGATTTGTGGACCTAACAGGACCCACTAGATCACCTAACTTAAGGGGTCAAGAGCTTTTGATCTTTCTCAAAGTTATTGCTATTTAAGTTACTTGATTCTACTTTTTTGCCAGCTTAAAACTTGTAGTTTTCAAAGCCAAGGTGATACATTTAAAGGAAAGATATTTAAAATATGAATAACGTTCCTGTTTATTCTGCAGGAGTTAGTTGAAAGGCTGATAGTCAGTGAAAGCAATCTTCTGACTACTTTCACTCTAGAGTGATGTTCTAAGTCTTTATAATAGCATGTAAGGACAGGGTTTAACTCTTGGAATCAAAGCCACAGAATTTCATGGCTTTGTGAGCTGGTGACTGGTCAGCGTGTAGCTCCTTGCTGCTGTTTACACTGTTTGACTTTGCCTTGAAGTCAATGGATCCATTCATGGTACTTTCCCTCTCGTGGGCAGCCGTAGAGTGAGTGTGTAGGAGAGAGCTTGTGGGGAAGGGGGGGCAGAAAAGGCGGGTGGAGGTCTGCCGACGACTCATATTTAACCTGTAACTTGAGAAGCTGATAACAAGGAGAGAATGAAGAATGAGCTCGTGATGAAGGAGTGTGTGTGAGAGAGTGAGAAAAAGACGGTGAAAGGAAAGAGCCGTGCTTTTGTTCCCCCCGATCTCACGTCCCCTTCTTCCCTCCCGATCTCCCTGGGAAATTTGACTTGAGTATTTTTCTCCTCCTTTCTCGTTACTCATGTGTCTCCCCGTTTGGGAGGGGGGTGAAAATGGTCTGAACAAGAGGGAGGAGAAAATAAACCCAGGGAATGAAAGAGAGGGGAAATAGCTGTAGCCCGTAGCCAGACTTTGCCTGCTTATTCAGCGCCGAGTGCTGCACTGCGCCGTCTCCAGTTGTGGGATGTTAAGATTTGCCTTTGGCTGCACTTCGCCCCACTCGCGCGCTCACATTAAGACTCTTTAGACATCTTTATGCTCATTTTCTTGGAGGAGGAGTGAGTGAGGGAGAGGCTAACCAGACCTATTAGCCTGAAGCCTGAAACACACACACAAACTCTCTCTCTCGCTCTCTCGTTCTCGCTCTCTGACACACACACTCACACACACACACACTCCTCCAGTCCTGCGCTGCACCAAGGTAACAGTGAGTGGATTTAGCTTTTAGCCATCTGGTCGGAGCACAGAGGAAAAACCTCTCTGCTGCACACGGTGGGGGGGCAGAGGAAGAAAAGCCAAAGGACGATGCAGCACTAAAACCAGACAGAGAAAACCAAAGAGTGAAAGAGAGAGAGAGAACGACACACAAAAAAAGACACACTCACTCTGAGACAGGATGGCCACCGCAGTGTTTCAGGTAAGAAGCGTGGTTGGGAAAGGAGGGCAAAGAACTGCTGTCTGTCTGATGTTCGAGCTCCTGGCTTTTCGTGTGTGTGTGTGTGTGTGTGTGTGTGTCAGTTTTCTGCATTGTGGATTTGCTTCACTGTTACAGAGAAACAAAGTTATCACAGGATGTGTGTGACCTGACATAGGTGTGATACTCATGTGCGTTATGCTGCACTGGAGCCGTGCTGTCTTCTTTATATTTACAGTAGATGAACAGTGATAAAGAGTGAATTCAGACACATATTGCGTGTTTCCACAGCAGAGTGCATCGAGCTGCTTCTGGTGTGGATTGCAGGATTTTATATAAACGAGCATGTAATTATACACAAGCTCTTGTTCTATCAGTGTAGTATTTAAATGTGTTTATGTCAGGTAATGTAAAGCACTGCTTGCTTCTGTAGTGCTTGTGTATGTGTGTGGTCTCCTTGGCTAACCATGTTTGTGGTTGGTGGCCCATGGTCATAGCTGGAAAGATGGTGGCATCTTCTCTTCTCTTCTCTTCTCTTCTCTTCTCTTCTCTATCACTTACCAAGAGTGAGAATGAAAATGTGTTTGCTGTCATGCTTTCAGTGGTGCTCTGTATAAAGTATGTGTCTGTGTGTGTGTGTTTGTGTCGACTGCTGCAGTTGTTTCACAATAAGACCTTGCAAAAGTTGTTCCACAGATATAATCGCCCCAGGCGTGAGAAAACCCAACAGCACTTGGAGAATTTTTGGCACGTATAGCGGGAGTTACAGTTGCCTCCAGTTTGCTTCAAACTGGGGAGAAGGATAAAGACGTAATGTGAAAACACAGAGCGTATTCTTAAACAGATTTGCAAGGTCACGCTGGTCACTGACAGCTGTGATTTTTCTCTGTCCCATCCACCCTCACTGTGTGGGTGTTTGGATTTTTAACAGATTCTGGTTCTTTCAGCAGGATATAATGTGAGTAAGAGGTTAAATTGTCTTCACATAGTTAGGAGACAGTAGGTTCCCATAAATACATTTTGTAGTGTAGTTGGAGCTGGAGCTGTTGGAACACAATACTAGCCTATAATGTAACGTATCACTGCTGCTGGTAATGTATGCTAGAGACAGCTGAACGAGTCCAGTAATACTTATCTTTCAGCATGGAGCTGGTGTTGATGACTGCCCCTTCTAGCCTTTGTGCTTTTTAAAAACTGGCCCTCGTTTTGACAGATTTGAGAACCAATGGTGTTATTAGCAGATATTGGGGTAATTTCAGTAGGATTTCATTTTGGACTCAATATGTGGGCACCGTCTGCCAGTCACTGGTGAATTAATTGTGGTAACCATTCCTTTAACCACTGACATCAGAGGTTCGAACTTTGGCTCTGGCACTTTTGTAGTGCCAGTGCTAGCCTTACAACATTTTTTTTAAAAGATGGTGGAAATGTGTGAAATTGAGCACCAGCTGTGCACTGATGGAAAAGTTATGTGTCCACAAAAATGTCTAAATTGACCCTTGTGCACCCCCAGCTTTCTACACATGGTGTTTGTGCACAGTCACTTTCAGATGTTATACAGTGGGGTACATTTTGTCAGCATGGTTTCCAGTACAGGGAGATGTGACTGTAAATCAGTCCAAAGTTGTTGAGAGTAATCACCTTTATGCTCTGAGGAAACATTTCTGTCCTGATGTGAGCTGTATCGTCCAGGATTGCAGTGCTTCCATCCACAGTAGGACTGGTTTAACCAAGTTGACCACCTCTGTGACATTTTGGACCAATGTGTATGAGAGCACTTTCCACCACCTGACACCTTTAATTTTCATTGTACATTGCAGCTTCATTATAACCACAGAGACCCAGAAGTCTTTCAGCACTTGTAGTTTTGGGGACTCATTTATGAAAATGTACCATATGAGCAAACTATAATACGTGATGTCTTAATATATATTTAAGCAACATTGAGAAAGAGGTCTTGCAGTGGTAACCATTTGGAATGGAAAGAATAAACAAGAAACAGTAACTAAATCTAAAAGCCTGTTGAATTTCCAGAAGCAATTCCATTTAAAAGCAGCATTATGTGATCAGCTAATCTAAGGAAAAACAATCGGTTGCATGCATAACACTGTTGTAAAATGATCGCAGATGAGAAATGGGATGATATTAGCATTTGTCTGTCCAACTGACCAACTCCTGAGGGCAGCTTCTTTCATTTTAGCTGCTAATTTTTCATAGTCACTGGATAGTCTTCTTCTAAAACCAGAAGAAAGGAAGGGAATAAACCAAAACAATTAAAGAAGCTAAAAAGAATTTAAATCACTCAAGAGATTAAAGGGAATGCAGATTCCTGTGTCGCACAGACCTTTAAACCAATACTACGGGCAAAATACTGATTACAAATGATTTGCTGGAATGAGCGGTTTCTGACATCACAATTGGTAATAACTTGTAGGATGTGTAACCCACACATTCCTTGGCCGGCGTACGTGTAACACGGCATTGTCTTGCCTGAAGAGCGGCATTACCCGTGACGCCTGGCTGTGTGGGAATGGCGAACATCCACTGGCTTGAAGCCTGTGCCGGACTGGATTTCAGAAGAGGCATTTTTCATCATTACTGTCTGCCAGTCTGCCAAAGCCTCCCTCAACCCACTCTTACAGGCAACTCTAACCACAGTTACATACTCAACCACACATTCAGCCATAAGATCAGGACAGAGGAAGGGCTGGCCAGTTTGTGAAGGTGTGTTTGTTCACTTACTCTGTATGTGTGTGTGTATGTGTGTTTCTAGGATTAGGGATAAGGCAGTGCTTCATGAACCATAAAAAACCACCAGTGTGAATTCTCATGCTCTTCAGCTGATGTAATCTTTCTTCTTCTGCGTGTGTCTCAGTTCTTGCAAACACGGCCTCAGCTACGACATTACCGTGTATTGTAACAAACCATTTTGTTTCTTGTGTTTACTATTTTCTCACGGACTCACATTGTGACTGTGCAAAACTCTAGAAGAGTGAGAGAACTTGGCTTTAGCCCTTTATTCAAGGGCACAAAGGTGCATTGTAATGTAAGCCAGGAGACACTTTTGATTTTGCTCAATGTTACACTCAAGTACAGTACAAAGTTTGCATATCAGCATAGGCTGAATCGATACATTGCATAATACATCTACTGTAATAGAACTAATAGAACTAAGGCACTCTCACTTATGTTCACAAAATGCTCTGCTGAACTGTAATGTGTGCACACAGCAATATATTTATTCCCTGGATCCCCAGGGCTCAATGTTGGCACATACTGCAAACCTGCAATACATTAGCAACATAAATAATCCATAGCCATGCCAAGGCATCATGCCTTATTGTTGGGCTTTTAGTATAATTAATAGCTTCCACTGAGAGCAAGTAAAAGCTTCACATTTATCAAGGGTGTCATATAATGTTTCACGTATTGTCGTTGCTTAGCGGGTCGTCTGGCATATATGAGAAACTGCTGTCATAGGCCCACAGGAAGGTGTTTTAAGAGCGTTTCAAAGAGCATATCCGGAGACTAATGTTGCAGTTAAAATGAACAGTGGACCCCCTTCAAAATTTACTGCTTAGGATGCTCGAACAACTCGGGACCATCAGCCCACCAGCTTGGATGAACACACACTGTTTTCGAGCTTTCTTTTGAGGTATTTAAGTTGTGCATTATCATTGGGTGATGTGTTGAAATAATTCGACACGACCATGAACATTCATAAACTGTACGAGTTCATCCCATAGATACAGATACATACCTGCTAATTATGGCTTTCTTCTTATAACATTACAAAACAAAGCTGGAATACAGTCACTTTGATGGGTTTTACTCTGCATTATTTGACAATAATTCCAAAAAGCACCAACACCACAAACACGCTCGGGTAACGGAAGTGAGGCCTGGCAGGCTGCAAACGTGCTTTTTTTTCTGCTGTAGAATTTCGCATGTTAATATGGGAGTTTATGGGAATTGAGCAGTTTCTTGGAGCCAGCCTCAAATACACTGAAGGCCTGCAGTTTTTGGTACTCCTATATCTTCTTCGGTTTTCAGCTTCCAAGGTTGTTGGCTGGTTGTGACTTACTGGTAATTTTGGGGCTTCTGGTATCTTTTTATTGGAGAAACTTGTCCAACATGGGAATGTAGACTTCCACACTGATGTTTTTGTTCTCCAGGACTGAACGTCTTCACAACACTTCATCTGCTGGTCTCACAATTTGGAAATCTCTGGCAGTGATTGAACACAACTCTACACAGTAGCTCAACGCAAGAAAAAAAAAAGATGGCACCACCTTGAGAGAAGAAATAAATTAAAATATGAATTGGACTTGTTCCATTGCAGATAGGCAAAAGAGTTATACAGCTCCTCCAGCTGGCCTTTTGTGCATCACGTACAGTTTGTAAAATATTTGTATTAATTTATTTTTGGCTAAAAACCTCAGTGGGTACAATGGCTTGTTTTATGTTTTGCTGTCAAGAATTTGCCCGCAGTCTTCTTTCTTTCCATGTTTCTTGACTGGTAACTGGAGCCAGCAGTCTTTAGACTTCCCGAGGACCCTCACAGATTACTACTCTTTAAATAGAGGGGCTCCTTATAATACCCCCAAAAAGTGGAACATTTAATGACAGCTAATCTTTTCAATGACTCCATGCAATCAAGCTGGAGGCCTGGTATAATGGCCCTTTCTTGAATAGCATTGGTAGTTTCATAGTCAAGGAACATATAGAGAAAGGAGGGGGGGGGGGGGTTCCTCCAGTCGTTTTTTTCATTTTCCCAGCCTCTTTCTGGGGGTTTATTTTGGCACGCAACTTCAGGGTTTTTTTTGATTACCAAATGACACCGTTCCCCATTTTCCAGGATGGCAACCTTATCAGTAGACCAGTAATACTTACAGGGGTATCCAATCAATGTCCTCAATGTACCTTTGCAGTGCACCATCTCACAAACATTGACTTGTTTTGGCTTTAAAGCAGCTTGATGATTATTGAACGTGGCTCCTCCAGGGGAACTGAGCCACATGTAGAGTCTTGAAAGATTTATTTAGCTTTTGTTATCCCGGTGCCCTTACATGCACACGTTAGTTGGGATGGTTTGGCTCTTTTTCAGCCTTTATGGCCCTCCTACACCATTCGTGCCAGTTTTGCCCAAAGGTCAACAAAAAACACAGTTTCTGCTTTGTTATGCTTTCCCTGAAGGTATTCACTCAGTTCTTCTAGTTTCTGAGGGTTTGTATAAGATGTAAACATTTTGATTTTCTGATGTCATAGCTTGACTGCGATCAGGATGGTTTGTTTTTGATCTTATTATTGCTGAGCCTGCACCACTGAGTTGAAACTTTTTTTAAACATCTTTCAGATTGTTTGCACAGTAGATATGAGAGAAGACTGATGAGGTCATGTCTCAGGATTTGATTTCCAGGTCTTCTTATAAGTTTGCTTTGGACTTAGTTCTTGACTTTGACGTGTAATGGCCTTCGACAAGATGCCGTAGCTTTGAACTTCTGTGGCCACTTATTTCATCACTGATTCTTTCAAGATTTCCTCCAGATTTGGTGAACCAGCTCCTGATTAGATGAGGCCAGCATGGTGGTGTAGTGGTAAGCACTCCTGCCTTCCAGCAAGAAAGCTACTTTTAACCCGGCAGGTTGGATTGGGCCTTTCTGTATGGAGTTTGTGTTCTCTGAGGTGTGTCCAATGTGTGTATCCTGCTTCTCATCCAGTGTCAGCTAGGATAGGCTCCAAGCACACCATGAGCCTGTTTGGATAAGGAATTAAGAAAATGGATGGATGGATAACGTTAATGACATTTAGACTTGAGCAAAGTCTAAATGTCACAAATGTTTGGTTCAAAAACAGTTTGAAATATGCATCTTATCCCATCATTGCATTTTGAGTTTTTTTAACATGATATATATGGAAAACATAAAAACAATGCAAACTTTATGTCACTTTATTCTCTGGGTAAGAAGGTAAATTTTCCCGTTAAAGCAATGTGAGATGTGAAAGCATTTTAGTGTCCACATGACTGAGCATCCATGTGAACACCATGCGAGGTATGTTCATGTGTGTGTGCCAGAAGTCCACGAGGAGGGCGGGAAGTTGTTTTCTTTTCCTTTTTTCTCCTTCTTTGTTATCAAGCCTCCATGTCTCTGTGAGGAATGTTTATAGAAAGCAGACCTGTTTCCTCGCTTTTACCAGAAACCTTCATATTGTTGTTTGCTTTTCATGACTGATTGGTGTCGAGCGGGGCTTATAGTACTGACCAGAAAGGCAGGAAACATCAGTGCCAGGTTCCTGATTTTTCACCAAGCTGCTTGGACTCACTTGAAGGCTGGAGAGCTAAAAGATGGGAGAAAGGCTTGTCTGGGCCTGAGTACAAATATGCCTTTAATCTTTTTTATAAAACATAAAATATAGTTTCTCAGCTTTGTGGAGCATTTTTAAAGCTTGCCAGGAAGTATATAGGAGTGTAACTGCTAGACATCAGATTTTAATGGCCAGGATAGTTTTGCCCAACTTGTTCATGACCTGTTAATGGCAGTGGTGAGTTTGCTTTCTTATGCGTATTATTAATAGCTCTATTTAGGATATTAATATTTGTGCTGGAAACACAGTGCGGCAGTGATTAATGCTCGGCTGAGTCAAATTATGCAGATCTGTGAATGGATCTGTGTTTTCTCTGCAGATTTTTTTGTTTCATACTGATCGAATGTCAGAAATGAGTGATTGTGCACAAAGCAAAATGGAGCAAATAGAAATTCTTAAATAATCCTAAGAAACGTCCCATGTTTAACAGCTGATGAGTGCGTGATGAACATCAGTTTTGTTTAAAAAAACGGGACTTGAAGGAGAAGCAGATAAAGGAGGGAGATGCTTTGGTGGGATTAAATGTGAAACCCAAACCCACCCATCCATCCATCTGTCGTTAGAAAACAGCTAAATGTGTAGGCGTGCAGGTGACTTAGTGCTGCAGTTAAATGAACGATATCCTTCCCTTTGTGGGGTTTTTCTTTTCTTTTCTTTTTCATTGAGGTTATAACATAACAGCTGTGCACAGTTTGACTGCACAGGCTCGTCTCAGCTTGTCCAGTTTTCTCCTCTGACATCAACCTGTTGCTTTCCAAGATCTCGACGCTTCTCGTGCAAATGCAATCTAATGTTGAGATAACAGTTCCCCTCCAAAATACGCAAATATGAATAAAAAAAAATGTTCTGTTGATTTTAATCACATCATGTGTTCGTAATCAGTAAACGGGGCATAATTGTAGAAATGGAAATTTAAAATGGAGCTATTATGCTTCTCCTTATCTTCTCTTTTTGTATATACTATTACAATGGTGGATGCTTAAATTAAACATGGCCAAAATGTGACCTTGCGAGTCCAAAGCTCAGGCTTCACACTGCTCTAACACCCTGTTTTGAACCGTTTTGTCTATTCTTAGCTCTGTGTGATGTCATTGAGAGTGGGTATACCTAATAAGGTCATCTTACTGTAGGAACATTGCTCTGGCTGTGAACATAGAAGCTCCGCCCACTTGCTGTTCAAAGTTCAACATCAGGTGGGGGGCAGCCAATCAGGAGAAAGTTATCTTAAAGGGAGCAAAGGATGATTTGAGTGGCTCCACCAAAGCTCAGTGTAAGATAAATAAAGATTATTTTGAACTGCGAATCATGCAGAGCTACTGCTACTCTAAACTAGTAATAAAAATATGGAGTCGGAGGTTGACATAATAGAGCTCCTTTAACGTTAGACAGTTTTATCGTTCATTTGCTATTTCTGTTATCTGCTCCCAAGAGCACAGAGTTCTTCAAAATTACAGTGATGTAAGATTGTGGTGAGGACTGTGGCAAATCTTATACTCCACTATGGTAAATGTTAGGATGTGCCGCAACCACAATAACTATAATAATTGCAATATCATATTGTGTGGTTATTTTTCTTGTAGCTTTAGGGTCTCATTCCCAGGGTGTCAAAAGATCTCATGGATACTAGAAAGGTCTCCTTTGGCATGATTCACTGGTTTGAAATGCTTGTCATACTCTTTAGTTGTTGCATTTGGGCACTTAGCTTTACGTTTAAATGCTCACCCACAGCATTTAAACGTAAAGCACCAAGTGCCTTATGGTTCTCTGTTCACACCACCGATTTGTGCACAAGTCAAAGCTGAGCTGGCTTCAACATTTCTTCAGTGGCGCAGTCATGCATGAAGCTCAACCAGTCATTTAGTTTCATGTTTAGGAACACACAGATGCCAAGGGATGATGTGGACAAGCACTAGAGCAGCACTTGATGACTGACTGAGACTTTGAGTCTAGCTGCTCGTTCTTGCTGATTTTGTAAGTTTGTCACTCGTTCTGATAAACTAATTTGCTATTAACAAAGCAGCCAGTGAAAAGATTCAGAAGAATATGAGAAAACGCTTCCGAACACAACAGTAACCCCAGTCCTCGACTCGTGACTTACACCACCTCTATCTACCCGTCCTCGTTCTGTGGCGTCCAATATGCTAGGTGTGTCAAACCACCGACGCCAGAAGATGCCACAAAATGGCAGTATGTGACACTCTGGGATGGGAGTGCCTTAGTTTCATGTATCTAAAAAGTCCAGCTATGCTTAAAATGTTTGCGAACTGCTTCTTTGAGCATATTTGATATTTACTGTTGCAGAAAAATGCATGTGCAGAGTTTGACACATTAAAAGTGTTTTAACATTCCTGCTCTGTGTTCACCTCAACTCTGAATGCAAGTCTTTTGTAATCAAATCATATTCCAGGATGCAAACATATGTCATCATGAAGACTGAGACATGAATCAAAGAAATTAAAGGTTTTATTACCAAATGTTTATGAGACAAAAATTGTTATTCTGTATTAAGCATTAATTTCTGCTTGTTTTATGACTTTGACCCATTATTTCTGTCTGTTCTGGCTTGTTCCATTTGTTTGCGTGTTTTAAGGGCCGTTCCTACAGTAACATCTCCTGCAAGTGAGCAGATGTCCAATGACGACATGTGGAAAAATGTCTTCATGTGAACATGTGTCACTGAGATATAAAATGGGGAGATGCTGAAAGACTTCTGACAGAAGCTGAAGTTTCCCTCTGCTCGCTGTCTTTCAGCGAAGCTTGGCAAAATTCCTTGCAAAGGTTTATCCATACTGTAAGCACACCAGTGAAATTGGTATTGATCTTTGCATCTGACTGTGGGTGAGGGAGCAAACACAAGCACGATGCCCAAAATGTCAAAGGAAAAATGGCACAGAAGATGGCAAGCTTGCCAACTCACCAGAGGACATAAACCACCCTCTGAACCCTGATTCTTCATGGCTGCCTTCTTCTTAACCCCCTCTTCTCGTCCTCAGCCGCTTGGCCTGGTGCCAGAAAGTGAGAGCCATGCTAAATGTGTAAATCAGCGTGCTGGTAAATACCAGCTCTTAGCTGAAAGACCCTGGGAAGGGAACGTGACCCCCGCTGTAACTTTAGAACAAAAGAAACAAGCCGCAGCTTCTCCCCTCACCACGCTGTCAGCCCCGTCCAACAAAGACAGGGGTGAGAATGAGCAGGCGCTCCGGTCGGCTGAAGGCCACTTTGAGCTGCAGCCGTGGAGAAGAAGCATGGCAGGGACATGCAAAGGCTGTCTGATCCCTCAGGGGTTCAATTTGCTCCTACACAGGCAAAGAAACAAACTGTGTGCTCATTATGATGGTTTTTCGTTTCAAAAATCTTTTGACATCTATCTGTATCTCTTAATCGTCACTGTGGCAGTAAACAAAGTTAGTTAAGATTTGATTAACGTTAGCTAATCTTTGCTAGGTAGTGTGATGGACTTAGCCGTGGCTGTCTTTTATAGTGCACACATACAGGATCAGAACTGAGATGAGATGTGTGGTTGACACCTACAGACCCAAAGTTAATCTTAATAGACTGACACAAATTAACTCAAGCCAGCAACATGTTTTTTACCGAATGCTGTCGCACATGTTTTGCGTCTCACTATTTCTGAAGAGCTAGGGTTGGACACGAGCCTCTCAGAATTACCACTAACAATGCAGTCCAAACTTCTATTTATAATTTCCAGTACACAAAAAGGTTTGCAAAAAGAAAGAAATACAAGGCTGAAATTCCTGAGGCGGCAATTGCACGTGCAATTTTAAAATGGTTGCATAACCTCTTAATTGTAAAATAAGGTGGGTAATTTGTGGTGGAATTTTTTTATATTGGAAATTATGGACATGGTTGATTCACACCTCTGCAATTATTGCAAATCATGAGTGATCCAGAGTAATACTAGCCCCATGCAAACAGGGCTTTAGACTGTCTGTGAAGGTTCTCAGTCATCCAGGTCATCGTAGTCTAAGAAGCTTGGAAAGAAAAGCGTCTGGACTTCTTTAAGTTGCTTGAAGACGTTTCACCTCTCATCTGAGATGCTTCTTCAGTTCTTCAGTGATTAGGTAGAGGTTCATTAGGAGGTCCATTGTCCCTCTTAGGGGAACACTCCCACAGGGCTTAAATCTGGGACTCTCCACTATTTGACTCTAGAACTGACGAAGCTTCTCAGATGAGAGGTGAAACGTCTTCAAGCAACTTGAAGAAGTCCAGACGCTTTTATAGTAATACAAAGACAGATGATAAAAAGCCTTTCTAGAAAAGATGGATTTTTTTTGTGCAAAAGTCCCCAATGTGGTGAATAATTAATTGATGTCCTAATTGTTTTTGCTATAAGATACTATACTGTATACACCCAAATACTGTATAGTACAGTATAATAATCCCAGACGTGTACTTAAATATGCTGACAAAAGAAAAACAGACACAACCGTGCGTACATGCCTCTTCATTCCTGAAGTGCTTCTCATTCTGTGACACATAAATCAGCAGCGCTGAGATGAGGACCAGTGTTTGGAGACAGCGACTCAGTCGTGTACACGTCCTGCAGTCCAATCTGCTAATAAATCTGAGATTTTCCACAACTTTCCCTTGAGGGAAACAAAGAGGCCATAACTTTCACACAGACTGAGACAGACAAGAAAGAAAAATATGTGGATGTAAAGCAGCAGAAGTGTACATTAGGAAAAAAGAAAAATACATCGGGCAAAGAATGAGGTTTAAGGAATTCCTATTCAGCCTGCATAGATGCATCAGAATTGTAATAAAATAATGAATATGGATCGAGAAGGAGAAAAAAGCAGAGTGATAGGGCATAGTTGCTTGGACCAAAGCTCTCCCATCATTCCTTTGTGCTTTGATAATATCCCAATAAGTCCATACGAAGCCGCACTCTGGCACACTCGACCAGCACGGACGCAGAAAAGCCTTCTGTTACTCGTTACGCCTCGCAAGTTGAATTTGCACAGTGAATATTTCAGCCGGGACGTGCCAGATGCAAAGATCTGGATAAACATAAAAGCACTCAGGGAAGCCGTGTGTTTATATGCCAGTGCAGAGAGCTGGAGAAAGTTTTCTAGCGCACGCCCTCCCACGCTCTTTTCCACGGTGGAGAGCGAGCTAACCTGCATGGAAATCGGTTTGCTGCTTGAAGTAAAGCTGGAACGTGCATCTCTGTGTTTGATTTTCCTCCATGAAGGTTGAGATTTGTAGAAATAGGCATAGCGGAATTTGTTTAACCAAATAATGAATCGATTCATCATTTTTTCTCCGTGCCGCACCGGTGGGGTCGTTGGTGGGGTTATTAACATATTCAGATCTGGGAGAATGACATCAGTTACATAACGTGTCAGTGTCTGGATCGTGTCAGCGGCTAGCAGGAAGCTTACTGCATGTGAACGCCGTCATACGAGCCAGGGGTATCTGACATGGACTTTTGTGTGCAGGAAATGGGCCCTTGTTTAATGCAGTTAACAGAAGCATGTATGGAATGCAACAACACAATTATCCTTTATTATATTACACTCATTTGAATACTGCCGATAGCATCAACACACACTCTCACCAGGCTTCCTCCCCACGCACCCCAGAGCCCGGACAAAGGCTTTGTGTAGGTTTTCATCTAAATTCAGACATTATTCAGAAGCCATGGTTACACTGGACCCATTGCATTTCGTTCTATGGGCTGTTTGCACGTTTGATTCAGGTTAACAATATACCTTATGTGTGGGTCTATAGTACTGAGGCTAGTGCTATAATCTGAGCTTATCTTGCAGTAGTGTAAAATATCCTTTCATTTTCCATGGGGGTGTTTAGATACACTTACAGAAATCTGACTTCTTAAAGCATGAAATCTACAATGTACAGCTGAGGTTGACACAGCAGCTGTGGCTACTTCTGGCTTTTCTTCCAATAGATGTTGAAATATTCTATGTTTATATATTATATATATATTTTTGAGTGCGGGTCCCAGCTTGTTTTTCTCTAAAAATGCATGTGGTCAGATGGAAAAACACACAAACTTGTCCATTTGTACAAAATGAAATAGCTGGTAATGGACAGACACGATGTTACTGATGGTTACATCCTCATGTCATGCAATAAAGAGGATATATGTTGTATCACAAGACAGCTGAAGGTGCAGAGGGTATAGCAAACGTCGCATTTTGTCTTGAAACTGCAGCAATGAAAGTTCTAGACAAACATGTTTGTCTAGAACTGTCATTGCTGCTTTTAATAGAAGATAAGAATTTAGGTGTGAAAATCATGTTTCCTTAGTTTTTAACTAAAGAGTATTCTGTGTCATAAGTACAGTTCTGAGATTTTTAAAGTAACAAACCTGCTTTAAAGTATGTTGAAACATCAGTAACTTGTGATTATTTTGATTGTGTGCAGTTCTCTGCCTGCATTGGCATGTATGCATTAGGAGCCATGGTTCCCCCGTGCAATATGAAAGCCACATAGATTTGATATTAGAGCAGTATTTCCATAGATGGCAATGATTATTGCAGCATTGACATAAATATATGTATCTGTAATTCAAAACACATGCAGTGTTTCGACAGGAAAAATGAGGAGAGGATCAAAATAAGAGTTCGATAAGATAAGATAAGACTTTATTGATCCCACAACGGGGAAATTTTTGCATTACCTCAGCTCAGGTACAGATATCAGAAGGAAATACAAAAATACAAATAAGTACAAAAAATGACTAGGTACCAAAGTTTAGAGTTCTTTAGGTATTTAATTCTGAACCAACATGGCGGACTCGACTGACGACTATCTTTAAACGTTTTAATCCTCACGCTTCTATTGAAAAGTAAATTAATGCACTTTTAGCTTTGTCCATGCAGACTTATCGTGTTGGATATATTTGTTTCATTCAGTGGTTTCCTGCTGTTTGACCTGTGGCTATCCCATTGCTAAGTGCTCACCTGCTTTTAGATAAATATTTGCTGTGGTTTCTGGTGGACCCTGACTCTGACTGCAACAGTACAATGGCACCAAGTCCCACTGAAGCAGCTACTTAGCACGAGGGAGAATGTGAGCTATTCTAATGTGGGCAGACTACCTACAGTCTCAATCTGAACTTCCAATCAGCGGTTACATTACAGTGGCGCCATTCGCTAATTTGTCATTGATATTGCATCAAACATAATTTAATTGCAAATAAAATGAATGAATTTTATTGGTCATGACAACTGAGTTGCTATAACTCGTTTTTTAAATGTTTTGGCGCCTTCATGAACTTGCTCTTTGTGTTCTGTTCTGCCATTTTGGCCGCTCTCTTCGAAATGACGCATTTAATGATTACATTTCCATTTATTCTGTACAGTGCATCAGACCTAATAACTGTTTATCTGATGGCTGATTCTTCGAATGAAATGTAGCCCAGTCAAAGTAGTGTTCATTGTTTTGGGGCTCACCAAACAAGACCCTTCATGGCTATTTCTGCTCCTTCCTGACAGAACAGTACAACCTTTAAGTCACATATCAGCACTAATGTTCTCCTCTCTGTTAATATCTTTTTTTCCCCTTGTGTTTTACTTACTTTCTTATATTCTTATACTCTTCATCGTGCTGACAGTTGGTATGATGTGTTTGTCCTAATATGTTCTTTATGTGCAACTTTGCAAACCTAAGCCATGCATCAGTCCATAAACTTTAGTATTTAAAATGCTGAGTTCTTGGCTTGTTACGGTTTCTTACCTGGCACAATGCTCGAGCTGACCTTGGGGTGAATTTGTTTGAATGTCCACTCCTGGGTTTATTGTGGCATTGTATGCCTGCATGCCCCGGATCAGCAAACTGCCAAAACTTCTGCCTTCATAGAGTTGCTAACGCTTGCTGATGATCAGTTACTCAGGTGCGTTTGAATAGGAGCAACTGGCTGCCACTTGCTCCTTTAACTCTTGTGGAGGAAGCAAGGATGTACTTAATTTTTCACAGAACTGGCTCTCTGTCTATTGCATTTGCTTATTACTTTAGTAGAAGTTGAGCAGAGCTCTGGTGGGAATAACATGAGGTCACTGAAACTCCATGCACTAATAGACAAGTTTACCCCCACAGGCACACGAGAAGTAACAGCAGAGTAAGAAAGATGTCAATCAATCACTGTCTGCACATGCCCACACAGCCCTGAGAAGATTAGGCAATATAAGTGAAAACACCTGTGTGCGCAGCTATGGACCGTCGAGCGTAGCATATAGACTTTTATTGCAAATTAACTTTAAAGAAATGGTAGGATGAAATGAAGCATGAACGTTTTAAACACACTGTTCTGTTTGGTATTACTTTAGCTATCTTTCTGAGCTTATAACAGATAATGAAAGGGCCTAAACATGCTTTACAGTCAAGATAAAAGCATGCTCTTGTTCAAGTATGCAGACTAGATATTGCAAAAACTTGATCACTTGAAATTCCGTGCATGTGAACACTCTGGGTGATGACTGACTGCAGGTGGATGAGCTGTCAACAGCATGGGGCAGGGGCAGCGTCAGGTGAGACACTGACCAGGCCCAAGGAGCCTGGGCCCCCGAAGGAACAGGGAGAGAAGAACGGTGTGCTGCTGAGCACGAGTGATAAGGATGGGAGGGCTAGAATAACTTGTAACTGAGGTTGATTTAAGGCAGACGTAAATACTGTATCCTGTCATCTCCAGGCACACTTCACCATGTAAGCACAAAATTCTTTAACCTCCTAGGACCTGGCGTCCACATATGTGGACATCACATTTTGGGTTATTTAGACCAAGATACTCAATTTTGCTCTACAAGGGCCTGATATCCACTTACGAGGACATTATACTGCTACTGTTCTATCGAAATTTTAAACGAATATCCTCATATGTGGCTCTCATTTTTCTTAGAAACAAAAATTAGGTAAAAAAAAAAATCTGGTAGTTCTTTGGTTTTACATTCATCGGGTCCCAATCAGCCCAAATATCAGAGAGAAATTAAAAATGCATGCCGTGGAAGAGTTCGGGTCTTGGGAGGTTAAAACAGACATAATCCATTCTAGCGGGTAATATATTAGGACGGTGGTGACTGTGACAGACAGCATGAAATCAGTGAAAAAAAGTGTTGCTCTTACCTCATGTTTGACACTAATTGGAACAGACTGTATCACGGTCGAGATATTGCATTTCACAACTAACAAGCATTCATGGAAGCGTTCCATTGCAGTAGTAACAGCCACTGTGTTGGAGCCTGTCTTAAATTTAGGCACTGTCTTTTTGCATATCAGCTGCTTCCATTGCTAAAGGGACTAGAATCATGTAATCTGATTAAGGTCATTTCCTGTTTAGAGTTAACATTCCTGTATTCCAGATGGGGTAACAGCTATAAAAGAGACTGTAATGACCCAAGGTGACTCACACATCCTCAACCTTGTGAATCTAATCAGCCGTCCAACATCCCAGTGGCAGTTATCCAGTGACCCTTTTAAGTTTGGTTTTGGGAACTGGCAGATAGTCAAACATACTTTGTTTCAAAAGTACAGTGGGTTGTTTATACAAGTACATAGTGCTAGCTAATTTGGGTCTTTTTAATTCAAATTGTTAAGGCTGGGACTGGAAATTGGCCAATGAATCTGGTCACCCGATCTAATAAATATTTGATTATTTTGTATCCATATCCATATGAGTATACAGCCCAACAATAAGCAAGAAAATCCAGCGGTGGTTGAGCTCCAGCTGGGATTTTCATAACCACTAAATCATAGTGAGACTTCATCAATCGCAAAAACTCTGGCACTGAACCTGCCAACATTTACACATAGTTTGAAGGGTCAAAAACAGTGACGCGAAGTCTGCGATACATGACGCGAGCAATTCTTTGGCCAATATCCGCCCAACAACACTGCGCTAAGCTGCATGACAGGCCTAATGAGACCGCACTTTTTCAAAGGCTGTTTTTTATTTTATTATTGCGGGCAGAGGAAGAATGTGCTACAGTAACACAAAGCAGACCCCGACATCGCAGAAATCCAGTCTTCAAGCAATGACTCAATTAGTCTCGGATAAGGAGAGAGGTGGAGCGGTAGCAAAGATGAAAGGTGCTCTTAGAGGTTAACAGCTGTGATAACCTCGACGAGGCCTAATCGTTCAAAGCTAAAACGGACGGAGCATAGCAATGAAATTCGAATATAGGAAAAGAGCAATGACAAAAGCCCTTTAGAATTGTAAAATTGCCCCGTGCTATCACCGGTCAGTCGGTTATGTAAGAGATGAAGGTACTAACTGGTGAAAATCCAAATGAGAAATGTCAGAAGAATGATACGAAACACTAACCAAGGATGAGAAGACAGGCATGCACAGGAAGGAAACAACCACCACGTTGACATCCTGTTTGCATTCATACTCATCAAGCGGGCATCTTTTTCTAGGCGCACATCATTCGAATCTTCTGCTAGAAGCCATTATCATTATACTCTTCCTGTTTATCAGCCTCATGCCCTCACGCTGAGCTCACAGAATGATTATGGAAACTGTTGGATGGTAATCGGATTAGTCCGAGCACTTGACAGATCATGAGTTCTGTTGGAGCGGTCCCACCGCTTTGTTCTTCTGTCTAGTGTAATAAGGTCTTACGGTACGAGGGGTCGGACGTGAACATGTACAACAACAGTCTGTCGTTACCTTGTCTTTTAAACTCAGTAGCTCCGAATCAGCACCTGCTAAACACTGTCCATACAGTTCTTGAATTATCAGCCTTTTTTAAAGATACATTCATTGTTTTTTGGCCATTTGGGGGTCACAAAAATACTTTTTTCAATTCAACATCATGCACAAAAGTTGCCATAAAGATAAGATAAGATAAGATAAGATAAGATAACCTTTATTAGTCCCACACGTGGGAAATTTGTTAAAGCCAAAACAGTGAGCTGAATGAAGTTAAAACAGTAAAGCAGTGGCGACTTTTAGATATTATTTTACATTAGTTTGTTTCTGAAGGGGATTCTCCCTTTTCTCTTTCTGGTAGCTCTAATTCTGTAGAAGCTTGTCCTTTGCTTGTTGTATATTCTACAGTGGATATGGAGAAACACATGGGTGCTAACTTAAAGCATCTGGGGTTCATGTCGAGAAAATGAAGCCATAAATTGTAATCTAAATATAGCTGCCAGTGTGCTTGTTGTTTTCAGTGTTTCTCTAACTCCAAATTATCATCCACATAACTCACTGCTTGTCTTTCTGTTTTCAGGTGTCCTCATCTTGTGTTCCAGCAACAAACTATGAGCTGGTAAGCAACAGTGTTTCTTTTCTTTTTTGTTTTGGTAATTGCTTCCATGCTGTACTTATTACAGTGTCCGTCTTGGTGCAGAATTGTTGCAAATAAGGTTGGAAAGTAACATGCTCTATCAGCTACACTAACACAGCAGTCACTATAGCAGATAATGGTCCATTATCTGGAGGCCCCCAGAGACAAACTTGTGATTTGGGGCTATATAAATAAACCTGACATTGCTCGACTTAACTGTTGTTTGGCAGCTCGTTTTCTGTTCTGATAAGGTTATAAAGGTTATAGCTTTTGGAATAAAAGTTAAAAAAAAATCTTCTGGATAAGAAAGGTAAATAAAAAGCTGTGCTATTGAATCTGCTATATCATGATGACGACTTTTGGTCTTTGAAATAACACTGAGCAAAGTGGGACGTATTCTGGGTATGAAAAGATTCTGCAAGAGCCATAAAATATTCGCTTGCTCGGTTGCCTTATATGGTATTGACATACGAGGCTGTGTTAGACTTGGATATGATTCGCTTGCTCGCTTCATCGAATGTTGTGTGTTTAAATGGTTTTGGGCGCTTGACAAACCAAAGCAAATATCCCCTGCACTTTTCTGTGCTCACACAGAAAATATTTCTTGAAATTGTCTTATTTTGTTTTTAAAAGCAGCAGTAATTAAGAAAGAACATGTTATTATCCTTGCAGTTGGCTTGGCACTAGATGCCTTCTCCATGAAGACATCTGTTTGAGATGTGCAGAGGCATGAGGCTAAGCTCTCTGGGCATTGTTAAAGGCATGTGTTTGAGTTCATTGCTTTCTGAAACACCTTTGGGATGCAGAGGGCAAGATTTTACCACAAAAATAGATTTCACCGCTATCTGTTGGCCTCTATCAGTTTTTCCCCCACCTTTTTCATCTGACGCACTCCTGCAGCCGTCACATGGACTAGGTTCAAGTTTCACCAATTTAGGTGTTTATCCAGAGTTTTAAGTAGTTTATTAGTAGCATTTTAATAGTCAACGGTAAGGAAGAAAAAACAATTTATCTGCTAGACATATGTGTGTCATGTCAAAAATATACATATAAATAAAATTGAAAATTTTAAAAAATATACCTTTTTTTAATGCATTTGTACAGTTGTGTAACAGACACTGTATTCATTATCATTCATGATGTTTTTCATACCCAAATTTTTCAAGCAGTGTGGAGGACACTTTGTTAGTAGTATTGAAATACAGATTAAAAAAATATTTCTGTCTTAATTGGTTGTGTATTGCTGAAGAAAGCAGAGGTAAACAGTAACTGCAGGGCAAATCTCAACAGTCTATCTCTTGAGCTTGCCAAAAGGCGTCTCCCTCGAGGCTTTTATGCCTGCATTAAAGGTGCTGATTGCCTCCATAAACACGGACGGGCTGAGGTGTAAAACACTGGTTGACGTGTCTTTACTGTACCGCTGAGGAGAGAGGAAGAAACACAGAAGTGTTAAAGCTGAGGAAACAATGGATTTCAACACAAACAATGGGACTTTTCTTTTTAAATTTTCTAAAAATACAACTGCAGATACTGAAGAGGAAATAGGAAGCATGAAAAATAAACACAATGGTGGACACCTGCTTTTATGCACCTGAAGTTTTCCAAAGACTTGTGGGGTTAAGTTTTGTTGGTAAGCTTTGCTGTTTGGTTTTTAAAGTGCAGTATGTATTACAGAAATGAGTAAGTAATTGTGTTTGTGCGTCACCTCTCTGGTGTGTCACAGGAAACTGGATGGTGTGTGTGTGTGTGTGTGGACGTGAGGGTGTGCATGCCTGCGAGGCCTGAGGTGTGCTCTCAGTCAGCTCTCCTCAGCCCTTGTTTGGTGAATTCCTTTGCTCACAGCCAAAGGCGACGTGATTTACTGCCCTACATCAGGTACACTCTGATTGACCATATATTAACTCAGTTGGAGAAAAATGCTGGAAAAAATAGGAAGGTTTTTTTTTTTTTTTTAAATCCAGACATTCCAGTAAAATTGACGAGCTACAACTGGAAGAAATTCAACTTTATTACCAGATGATCGCGCTCCTTATGTAATGAATCTCATGCAGCTGCTACTCGGCTACAGATGAAAATAAGCAGTGCTTAATGAGTTTACTATTTTATTTGAATTTGTGTTGGGTTTTTTCCCCCATTTTTATTCCTTACATGTCCAAACAAAAGCTAAAAAAACAAGTAAAATTTGGAAGCAACAAAATTGGTTCACAGCAAGTGCATCTTGTTTTTGGCTTTTCATTAAACCACATCATCATGACTGCAATGAGGTGTTTAGTAGGTGCTGGGGGAGCTTTTGTAATCTTTGATCTTCCTCAGCAGGTGGAGATGAAATTACAGATTTTCAAAGGTTTTTTCCAGAACATTTGAAGTGGACTTTATTACCTATAGAAACTCAATTTCCAAAGTTTTTTTTTTTTTCTATTCTTGGATAGTGGCTGTCACCGAGAGTGGCTATCCATAATGCCCTTACTAGGTATGCAGAAGCCCTATTGTCCTGCTGTTCAAACATTTTTTGAGGGGGAATGGCCAGTCAGAAGAAACTTCGCTGAATGTGAGGGTGGCCTTTAAGTGTGAGGACCTAAAACTGGTTGGTTTCAGATCATAAAAAGTATAAAAGATGTGCGATGTAGCTACCCTGATGTCACGTACTGGTTTGTGAACTTCTCTCATTAAGTCTTAAGCTGACTGTTTTCTCGTAATCAGGTTGGCGTTTTGAAATTGGATATAATGAGTGAAGGGGTCAGCTGACAGTCAAACCGCATGTTCATTGGCTAACAACTTGTCAATCATTAATCATAAGCCAGTGATCACATCCTGTATAATCCTCCTTTCAGACTCTAATAATGGCAATAATTCGCAAAATGAACGTAATAGTTTGTTGAATGTAACCCCAAAGTAGTGACTAAGCCTTAAAAAAATCATCAGGATAATGTCTACAGAGGTCAGGGCCGAGGGCTATTTTCACCAAATTCTACAGGAGCGAAGTCATTTTGCAACTACAGCTATTGCCCCCTGGTGGTCATTTAATAGACTGCAGGTTTAAGGCAATTCTGCGTATCCGAGGGCCCTATAAAGGCCCAGTATAAGATAAAAAATGATTATTTTGAACTTTAAATGACGCAGACCTACTCTAGGAGATACCAAGAATAAAAGTAGGGAGCTGTACTGTAAATGAGCATAACTGATCCCCTTTGAAGGACCTGTTATCACAACAGCTGGGAGTAAAAGTTTGTTCTTGATACTGGTGGTGCTTTTGATTTAATCAAATATCATTTAAAAAAAAGTGCAGACTTATCACCATTATTTAAGTGTTAAGAGAATCGACTTTTCTCATTGCTTAAGGTAAATCTGTCTCCATAGCAACTGGTTTAAGGGTACAGCACAAAGCTAGTCCAACAGTGTGCAGGGCACTGTGTGAACTAAGCTGGATAGATGCAGCTTTTAAATGTACTTATTTTTATTCTGGTCTCAATCAAACTGTGGATGATAAAGCCAGATGAATGGTTAGTGTAATAATTTAGTAGATATGAATAAAACTTAACAGCACCAGCATTAAGTCAATGATACTGTGAAATTAGTGCTTAGTGATTTTAGTATGTTGTAGCAATATACTGGTGACTACCTCTGGAGTGAATTTGAAATGATTCAGCCCACGGCTGGAAGGTGATGCCAACATTTACTGTAAGTGATGATGCGCGTTTCAGATATCTTCAACTGTTGAAGATGACAGATGTAACTGCCTCCAACTAGCCCCCTCTTGGATGAGGGGTGCACAGTGTGCCGTGGAGCATGCTGGGAGCATTCCTCAGATATTCCCTCATGTTGAGCTCATGTTGCCAGGAATCAGTTTTATTTTGCACAGTCCTTAGATGAGGGTACGTGGGCTGTCGTGGAGATGTTAGGTGTTCTCACCGGTGAGATAGGCTGCACATTTGTTCTCGCAAGTAAAGATATGCACACACTCAGAGAACCATAAACCACTAACACCTACGTCATCCAGCATTTTTTTTAATATAGGTCTTGTGTAGTCAGGGAACAGGGCCAGGACATCGCTGAGTAATGAGTAACTGCAGGGCAAAGATGGTGTAGATGTGGTCCAATTAGTGCTGTGTTTAGAACCACACATATTTCCCCGATGTGCCCTGTGTTACGCTGTGTATACAAGCAGCAACCAGGGATCCAGTTACAAATTACAGAATGTTCGCAGAGCCCTGGGAAAGTAGGAACTAAAACATAAAATAGGCATGTTTAACATTGGACTGAGAGCCAACTAAAGCATAATGCATTGGTGTTTATCGTGCGCACAGCACAATAATCCTACATTATCAAGTGTTTGAAGTGGATATTACATAAGGATGCTGTGTGAAAGATTGGACATCATGGTCAAGTTTTCCTCTTCCGGCACTTTAGTTTAGACAGTAAAAAGAATTAGTTTCACTTACTGCTCAGAGTGACTTCTCTAAGGAGATGGTTGTTAAACAATTGGGAGAAAGTAACTTTCATGCTTTTTCTATCCAGTTTCATAGAATTGCAAGCCAAATGCAGTGTGCATGTTCTTCTAGAGATTCAGTTCTTTTTTGTGAACGTATAACTTTTTAAAGCTCATACAAGTTTAGTTGCTTTGCATCAAATTGCAAAGTAAAACATATAATGCACAAAAAGTATATACCAGTATACTTGTAACTGATACACTGAAAATAACTGAGCCTTTTGGTTTACAGTGGTGAATTACAAGTGAACAGTGGCTTATAAATTGCAGTTTTATGAAGTCATCCCACCAACTTAGTAGCTGCAGTCCAAGTATTTCCAGTTCTGTTCACTCTGACCTGATTACCAGAATTGACTTTTTTTTCTTTTTTTTGCATGCTAAGCTGTAATTTACTTTTACCAGTGTTAGAAAACACAGTATGAAGACTGTCAGTTTAGATTGTGGTCACTCTCAGCTGTGATGTCATAGCTGAGTAACTGCAAGGTATAAGATGCCAATATATCCCTCAGAAAATCTATGGTTTCTTATGACTGCTTTAGTTTTGTTGCTATTATTAATCAGCATGTTTGGGGGCTAAAACCAAAATAGACCATCTTTACTTGAGAAATCCTGACAAGTGCCTTTCACAAATTATGACTTTTATCCCTCAATAGTTTTACACAACAATGCCATACTTATAAGGGAGTCTGGTTGGGTGATTTGCTGTTAACACAGTAAGGCTGCCACAGTTAGCTTCCTTTTTCTTTACAAGCAGTCAGCATTGGTTTTCATTTTCTCTGACCATAGTCTTAAACAAGCTAACCTAACAAGCTGTTTTTAGCCATGCCTGCATCCTGTTCCGTCACACGTTGAGTAATAGATAATTTGGTGAGCACACAACTTTTTTCCTTGTGTTTTTTTCCTTTTTTCCTCATACCAAAATGCCTAAATATCTGAATAAGCTGTATTTGCATGCTAACATGCTAATTAGCATACTAACATTCTAAATAAATGTTAAGAAACATTCTAGGTAAGCATATTGTGGACACTTATTTGGGCAGCTACTTTGAAGAATGTATAAATTAACTTAAATTTCAGTGATCAATGGGATGTAAAAACTAAATCAGATAAAATCTGGTTATAAAGTTTGCTCACTTTACCTAAAAACAGACCTATCTGGGAGTGATGCTTCTAACCAACATCGTGTCTTTGACCTGGACCTCATGTCTTTTATACAGCAGCAATTTCTGTTGAAATAATAAAAGAAGTTTGATTTTTTTTCACATAACAATTACTGTGAAAAACACCACAATCACACAGGGCCACAAACTGGTCTGCAACCCCCTTGCAACTACATGCAGTTAGAGAAGAATGTCTATTCCGATTGCTAATTGGTTAGGGAACTGATTCCAACAGTTGCAGTTTGCACCCTCTTTGTGCCCACTTGCCAATCACTTGGGGAATACACATTTTTCCCTAGCAACTAGAGGTCACCAGTTGGTCTCTAAGCTTGTATGACTGATACCAACATGATGATCTGGAAATCCGCTTCAACCTCAAGCACCTCCAGAGGGACACATCTGGCTTTTAGCTGTTAATTCTTCCTCTGTTGGTCACCACCTTGCTTCTGTCTCAGTCTCCTTTTTTTTGTATAACATAACATAATATACATATGGTTTATAAGAGCTTTCTTTCTGCTGAACACAGCTGCCTCCTGTAGCTGAAAATGACGTTATGAGAGCGATGACTGAACCAAAATAGTACGGCTAAACAATGAGCTCAGAGTTGCTATAAATCTTAGTAAAGCAGAGCAGAGTCGTAGGTTCAGTTGATAACACATCACTATGAAAGACTAATTAAACATCGTTTTCACATTTTAATTTTATAATTTCTGTAATTTGCTGTCTAAACTTCTCCAAATCCTTCATATTTTTTGGGAAAATAAATAAAAACCATATGTACTACAACATTTGAATCCTCATGAGACATGCTTACCAATGAAACATATCATTGTTTTTATGGAGTTTTTGCGCTCTTACCATACTAGCACGTACTAGAGCACAAAAGAAGAAGCAGCTTGTTTAATAGGTGTGTCTTTGTTTGTGTCCATGACAGCGTGACTTATTAGACTCTCGTTGCACATACACGTTCGAAGTAAAAATAGTTGGCGGATGCTTTTGCACACTCCCCCCCTCTCGCACATGTTAGAAAAGGCTTGTGGTTACATAACAGAGCGAGCGGCCAGGTCCATATCAGTAGGAGCAGGGACGGGCGGGGGGTGAGGAAACAGAGCGATGTCAGGGGTGGTTTAGGGTCACGGCCGGCTCAAGGGTTTTTCCCACAGCAAGGACCGGCCGCTCTGTTTTACCCCGGGTCCTCAGGGATCCCTGGCATGTTAGGGCCTAACCCCAAAGGGGGAGGAACTGAGAACAAGCATACACACTCCAACCTTAACCCCAACCTTGGATGCACACAGGCCCTGCCTCCTCAGCAATGTGTTTACATTTCTGGGACGTGGCTATGTGAACGCTGCAGATGAAGGAGCATGGAGCATGAGAGAGGCACAGCTGTGTGTCTGTGTGTGTGCCGTTGTTGATGAAGTAGGAGAGCTTGGCTATAAGTCTGTATTACCGTTTTTAACTTTCAGCGGTGCCATGTTGTTGTTTGTTGTATTTCGATTCTGTGCAATTCTCCTATGAACAAAAAATAAAAAATAACAGAAAATGACTCATTGCAGGTTGTTTTGCACCATCATACAAAGTTGGAATCAGGTTTTTTTGCTTTGATGATATGTTTTTGTATGCAAAAAGGCCTCTTATTAATAAGGTACTGATTGGGGAGTTACTGGCCCTTAATGTGCTGCAAGGTTCTTGTCAAACATCAACTTGATCATAACTTGCATTAGCACCTGGAAGTAGGGGGAAATGCTGACCGTAAATGTACATTTATTTAGAAATATGTGTATAAATGCAGATTTAACACATGTAACTTTTCGTAACTGTACAACAGCATCAGGTGAGCCACCATCGTTGTGTCCAGATCTGCAGTTTGTGCTTATTGCCACTAGAAGGCACTGTTGCACATGACACTTTACAGGTGTTTGGTGTCATATCAGACAGTCTGTGTCACTCATAGTGCTGAAGCCTTTATGACATTGGAGGTGAGCAATTAAATATATTCAGTTTTTATTAACTTTTCAAACTGAGACTGATGTATCCTGATGGTGCCAACACCTGGTTTCCAACAACTGAATTTATTTTCAAATTGAATGTAATTTGAGACCGTAAGTGGCCACTCTAAAGCATCAAGCAATCATGGTGTAGTATTTTATTTTATCTGTTCTAGATAGCATGCATCAGTCTTACTAATGAGGTTTTTTTGGTTGCTTTGGAATGCATTTCCTCCTCTGCAAATTAGGTCCTTTGACGGTACGTTTTAGTGTAATGTGGATAGTTTCAGATCATGCATTTAACGTTTCATCTCACTGCCAAGGAATGCTGCTGCATAGCTTCTCATCAAAGTAAAATGAGTTTTTGTATCATTCAGCTGCTTAGCTGAAACACAGGGACATCTAAGGCCGCTAAGCTCTGTGTGGGATGTAGTCCAAAATGGAGTGTAAACACAGGGAGCAGCGCGGGTGCCTAGCTACGGCGCAGCCAATGCATGTGGTGTGTGTTCTTCAAGGTTTCCAAAGAAAGCAAGTGTCCTGAAAAAAAGCTGTCCAGTCAGAGAGAAAAGGGCGACAGGATGAGGGGCACTCCCTGAGCCTGACTCATACACACACACACATATATATATATATATATATATATATATATATATATATATATATATATATATATGTATATATATATATGTATATAGACACAAGGATTAACTCTGTGAGATCAGAGACATTGTGTCATTATAGTGTAATTATTTCTATGTATATTTATTATTAATATATTTCAGTTTATTCGATGCTCAGTCTGCTGACTGAATGTAAACACTGAAGCCGTCCAGCGCTCACAGTGCTCAGTGCTGTCTGTTTCCTTTCAGAGGCCAAAATGCCGTCCCTCTCTCGTTGTGTCTCACACCCACACTCACACACCCAAAGTGGTGATCTTAACCACTCTTCTGTCCACACTAAGCCGCCTGGGCCGGGCTAAATGGGCTGTGTCTCAAGCTCCAAAGATGCATAGCTGTATATTTAGCCCTGGGTCATTTGCCCAACAGGCTCTCGCTTACTGTCTACGTTCTTCCCCGCCGCTTATGGGAGGAAACTCCCAGCGTGCTTGCTACCTCTGCTCTCCTTAAAGCAGCGGGCTATAATTTGGTAAATTGGTCAAAGGAGCCACTGTGTTCATGTGAAAAAGAGCACATGGCACAGTGGCGGCGGAGCAGATAGAGCTCTGGGTGACGGTCTGCTGCGCTCAGAGGAGACAAACACGTGGCTGAGTCGATGGTCTCTCATCATCTGTGTGTTTTCGCGTGACACTTTTTACAAGGACAGACGAACAGGAGTAACTAAGTTAAAAGACTCCTTCACTCAGAATTTGTTAGTGAATAAGCCGAGTATTGTGCTCTGGAAGTGTTTTGCAATGTCAAATGGCATTAACGTTTGATGACAAAAACATGATGCTAACTTCTACTTGAGCCAAAACATCAGCAGTCAGTGTTCCAATATGAAAAGAGAAGTCGGTGTGTCAGTTAAACTTGTGTTCTTTCTGCTAGCCAGCAGGGGGCGACTCTAGCTGTATAGAAATCTGTGGGAAAATTGGCTCCCTAGATTTACAACCTTATTAAAGACTTTACTGATGAGTTTAGGATTTCAATCTTTATTTTCAAGTCTTCTAACATAGAAGATGATATTCATTTTCTAAATGATGGTCTGTTGTATCCCTGCAATCCTATTTGGCAGATTTGGCTTCCAAACAACAAAATACTCAGCTCAAGGTTTCACAGTGACACCTAGCCAACCATGTGGTGATGTCACAGTAGCTACATCCATCTTCTATATACAGTCTGTGCTGTAAACATTGCAGAGAACAGAATGACTTTCTGCCTTAACTCTGGCCTAATGTTTCCGTTCAGTTCGCCTCTGCACTGAGATTCATTTCAGGTATAATAACCTTTACTTATACCACCGAAACAAAGCCGTTACGAGCCGCGAGGCAGTGAGCCTCCACCACAGTTGATCTGATATTAAATGGGAAGAACAGATGATTCAGAAACAGAATATATGTAATTATATAACATTAGAAAGCATTTTATTATGATTCCTTTAATTTGGCTCTGCCCATCTGTGCTGCATCAAACCGTTCTTTCTCTAACTATTTAAAGGAACACAGATTTGAAACTAAATTAGATCACTTCTCCAACATGTAGTTAGTGGCCGCAGATTTTATAACAATGCTTCTTTTCCCATAGCAGCTACCGTTGCTCCGCAATGTGAGTAAAGCAGGAGGAGGAAGGGGAGGTCTGAGGTCTAAATTGACTGTTGTAATATACAAACACCTGACTTACTTTGAGCCTACAGCCTGTCTTTCATTTTGGTTGCGATGCTTGATAGAAACCATCTGGACCACAAGAATTGTGTCAGTATAAAAGGACCTTGGATGCCGAGCTTTCTACTTTTTTGTCAGCTGTCGGCATTCTTGCAAAATCTGCCAAATCTTTGGTTTAGTGTTATAGGTGATGCACAAGTATTCTAAACTAACATGGACAATTCAATGTAATGTGATGAGTAGAAAAGTGACACAGGTTGTTCAGTTTGGAGACATGTAGATCAATGAATGTTGACAGAATGCAGCTGTTAGCAGCTCTGGAACTAATCTTTATCATTATTATTAACCAAAAACACTTGGAAATCTCCCAGATATCCTCACTCTGAAACCAGGCATACTGAATTTGTTTTCCTTTTAAGCCAAAGCTGTAATATTTTGTAGATCTGTGGGAGATCAACAGCCTGCATTTAGCCCCTCTCATGAGCCTCAGCTGACTTTGTTCACGATGATGACATAGCTCTGAGCAAGAGATGCGCGAAGAAGGCAGAAAATCTGAATATCTATAATGAAAATGATTTCAAGTTCAAAGGCTCACTCTCAGACTAATAGTTGTATGGAAATGGCACATGCTTAACTAATGTGAGGCACGATTAGAAGGGCACACTAACATACTTGTGAGGTTTGTGTTTACGCTGGCCTCGCAGGTGCTGCAAAGCTCTTGGCCACAGAGGAGTGTTTGTTTTGCTCTCGTCTTTATTCTCGCATCTGTTGTAATTATGTTTAATCACGATTATGTTTGAAGAGTTTTTTGCAGTCTGCTCTGCGGTTGTGTGCTGTCAGGCCACAGCACATTCATTCGGTGTGCACAGGGAGGCCAGCTAAGAGTTAAAATTCTGCAAGTTTGCACCCCTGTCACATGGGCCAATGTGATTTTCGACCAAAATGAGAAACACAACTGTCTCGCTATAAAATAGATTCAGGATTCTGGTATGCATTACTATCCTCCACAGCTTCTTGCTTTAATCTCATCATTACGAGATCCTGAAGTTTTAAACTGTAGCTTCAAATAAATAAAATTATTACATCTGCTTTGTTCATGATTTAGAAAAGAAATGATACGAACACGTCTCGAATGAGAACTTCAGATCAACTTGTTGCTTGGCTTGATTCAGCAGAGGCTCCCGCTGACAGACATGTGGCAGAATGACACAGCATGATGCACTAAAGCTGCAGCCTTAAGAGCTTGCTATGTCATCATAGGGACTTATTGCAAATAAAACTAGTATAGTGCCAAATCACAACAACAGTCACCTCAAAGCATTTCACAGCATTGTAAAGTAAAGGCCCTACAGTAATATATAGAAAACCCCCCCAACAACCAAACCCCAACAAGATGAGCCCTGGAGCTGGTTCCACAGAACACGGGCCTGAAAGCTTAATGTTTTGCCCATTTCCTAATTCTGCTTTTAAATACCCAGGAACCACAGGTAAACATCTAGTCTTAAAGAAGATAGTGATTGGCCTTTCCTTCAATACGTACACAGTCCTGGGCTTGAAGACTTGACCTCTTGATCTTGAATCTGAAATTCCGAGCTGGGACAGATAATTTAGGTTTAATTTAAAGCATTTAATCATTTGGGTCTTGGAGTTTCTGAAAGCTTGGTCTGTTTCTTGTTTCAAAATTGTGACATTTATTGTGCACAGCCTGCAAGAATTGCCCTGATTTAAGAAGAAAAATGGTAATGCCTGTATCAAAGCCCCCCTTCAAATGCTGCTTTTGAAGATTACTGACACAAACTGCAAACACTTCCTCTGTCGGCTGTTTTGCTGATACAAAACTTCCCCGGCTTTCTCGTGCTCTCTGAATTATTTGCATCTCTAAGCGACGACGTGCACATGGATGCAAAACAGCCATCTGGCTGCAATCTTGCAAAGCGGAAATGCACATGTTAGAATATATCATTGTGAGAATTGTTTGTGTCTCTGTGTGTTTTTCTGGGTTTACACACAATGGCCTCCATTTGTGTGAAAATGCCTGCGGCTGCAAATTTTGGCCTTGCAGTGAAATCCACAGTCTGCATTTAGAATCTCAAACATTAGCCTGCTGTTTCCTTGTCCTTCACTCTTAGAAACAACATCTGTCTGCATGTACAACAGAGAGAAATGTAGTCACGATGCTGATAATTGAATCCCTTTTTCTGCTAAACTTTCAGTCATAAATGCTGCAGTTTGGAGCAGACTCCAGTGACTGTAGGTCTCTCGTGCTCTCCCTGCTTGGTGGTTTAGTCTGAGTGTTTGGAGTCTGTATTCTAGGGCCTGCACACTCAGACTGTAATTAACAGTTTACATTTGCTGTTTATGTTCCACTGAAAGTTTCTACAGAAGCAGATCGTCCTGGGTGTCGCAGCCCAGCTCTCTGTGTGGGACTCTGCAGTGATCACTACCAAGCAGGATTAAAGAATGAAGCGCTGCAATCAGATGTTTTCTCATCAGTGTATTTGAAGGGTGACGTGTTGTTACTTTACTATGCTTTTTGCATTGTCATCAAATTCCCAAGCTAACGGTGATCCACTACCTGGCACTAAGGAAGTGTGTGTAACCACAGCCCGACGTTCGTTTCTTTGTGTCTTGGCTACGTTGTTAGTCAGCAGTGATAAAGACCACCTCAGTGAGCCACACTGCTCAACTTTGACTCACATTTGATATCTTCTGTGATGAATAATCAATTCACAAAAATAGATTTTTTTGTGGAGATGCCCAGCTGTGTCAGCATGCTCTTCATGTCCGTTTGGTCTTTGTCCGGCTAAAGATTCTAAAATTGTCATGAACAGCTGAACGACTTCCTTATATTTATAGGAAAGATTCTTTGTTTCCCAGGAAATAAAGGGGGAAAAATAGCAATAATAACAAAATAAAAAGACTGACAAAAATATATTATGTTATACACATAATGGCATGGCACAACTTAACCTCCTTCCAAGGTGCATGAAGAAGACAAAGATCTGATGACGTGAAGACTCCAGCAACACTTAAAGTAATAGGGAACAGCTTTATCAGGTGACTAACGCGCTTCGGCCTTCAACTTGGACCCTGATGAAGGCCACAAGCAAAAACGTGTTGGTCACCTAATAAAGCTGTTCCCTATTTTAAACTTTGGGCCAGAATTTTACAATTTTATTTTTACAATAGTTAAAAAAATATATAAAAATAAAAACTTTAATGTTACAGAACTTGAGTGTCTTCGGTGTGATGAAGAGAATCTATATCTGTGCACGAGGCAGACAAAGATGTTCACAAAGCCCACATAGATGGATTTTTGGTCTTTTTATTGTAATTCACTGAGAATTAGTCGTATTTTTCCTCGTTCTTGACTTTTAATGGCATTTACAGAGAGGAGATTGCTTTTTGTTCTCTGGTATCAGCTCTGTTACCAAAAACAGGACTAATGGGTGGGTGTTTTTTAGGTTATTTCCATGGTTTTGAGAATTTAAAAAGATATTTTTCCATACTTAGAGTGAAGAGAAAGAGGGGATTGAGAGATGCAGAATGATATGCAGCAACTGGTACTGCCAGTATTTAAAGTTCAGATCTTCCTGCTATTTACCGTAATGCTGTCTAAAGTCCGAACAGGCTCATGATCTCCAGAACATGAAAAAACATAAAAAAATTAGCAAACCTTTCAGTGCAGAGTATTGAAACGGTCGGGTAATGAACATCTCTGCATAAAAATCCACAGCAGCGTGGATCTTCAAATGCTATGATGCATTTTAGGCCTCATTTAGTTCCATGCGCATGTGTGTCTGAGGTTAGTGGAGCCCACACAAGCTCATGACGTCATAGATTGCTCTGATGTTTTTTTCTTCTCCTCTCTGCCATCTTTTCCTCTGTACCCCAAATCCTGTTTCTTCATCTGTCTGATTGTTCCTGTGTTTTTTGTTTTTTTTTCTTAGCATGTCCATCAACCCCTTCCCACCACTTTCTTCTGGTTTCTTGTCCCACAGTGCCTCTTTTTTCCTCTCCTTTGTCTTTCCTGACACTCTCTCTCTCTCTCTCCATAGCTGTATATGGTGTTGAAAAAGAGAGTTCCTCGGCTGGACTCTCTGGTCTTGGCTAATGGAAGCAGACCTGTCTCTTTGTGTAAATATTTGCACAGAGGGATTATAGATGGTCCCACGCATTCAAGGTGGAGTCCTACTCCACTCCAGGCCACATTAGGGCAAGGAATGGCTCTGAGCGTAGCGTAAACACGCGATGACACAACATAACATCTCACGAAGTCAACTGTTTGAAGCGTATCGGCAGGTGTTGATCTCACTGTCTGTCTCTTTTTGTTGTTTCTGAACAGGCGCCGAGTAGTGACCTCCCTCTCAAACATGTAGACACCATGGTGAGTTTCACTTTTTCTTTTTAAGTTTACCTGCTGATTTTTCGCAGGTCCATTCTTCTTGCTTGGTTAGACTGCTGTAACGAAGGAGCCGATGGATCTGCCTCTGCAGCCTTGGCTGAGAGGTCAGACATACTTGATGTAGAAAAGGTATAAAGTATGAGTAGATGGTTTCCCAGCTGCCATGAAGGACATTCATTATAATAAATACTTCAGAAAAGCCAGATTAAGTCTACACTTGATGCACAGCAGGGCCTGTTGAGATCAAAATCCCACTCATTCATGAGATATTTTTAAACAATATCTCACATCCATCGTCCACAACAAAAACACATATTTGCGCCAGATGATATCACGTTATCTTTTCAGAACACAAACATTAAATCATATCAAACAGGAAGTTCTTTGCTAGGCATCAAGCCACATTACTGTACCAAACAGCTAAGTGGACTCTTGGTTGCTTTTGGTTGTCTTTGATTCATCAAAACAGAAACATTAAATAATACCCAGTTGAAATCTATCGGCGAACCCCGTAACACTAAAGATGGTGTCTGTATGACACATCCTTCGACCCTACATCCAAGTAGTCCTTATTTTCTTTAGAAGAATATATTCAGACAGTTTAGCTGCTGGACTGACACAAGTACATCTGGAGTAGAACAAAAAACTGCCCAGAGCGGTTACCTGCAAGGCCGTTGATTGGCAACCTGTGCCAAGAAGCACTTTGGTTAAGCTAATGTGACCAGTGCAGTGTGCTGGAATGCAAAGTCTGTTTGCACCTTCTCCTGTGCACCTGGAGCGTAGCAGGCGTGCATTTTTTGAGACTCATGCAGAGGCCTATGGTCCCTTAAGAAAAAGTCTTAATTCTACTGAATGGTACAAGTTTGAGCTTCAAATTATGCTTAAAGTACGTAAAGTAAAAGTACTTTCTTCTGACTCACGTCCGTGCTTTTATTGAATCATAATTCCTGATTTAATAATGTGTTTAATCAATTTAATGTTGAAGCTGTAGATGATTTTAATTACTTAATAGATCACATTGTTGCTTTATCAGTAATACTGCACCATCGAATATTAGTCGATTTATATTCAAATTTATGATGCAGATTACAACATTCAATATTTGCATCAGAAATATTCTGGAGTAAAGCTAGATGGTAACATAACATGGAAATATTTTGGGGAAAAATTGTGGATGTGTTTAGTGAAAAGACAAGTGTCTGTGGCACGTGAATTCTGGCATCCTTCATCTCCAATATGACATCTGAGTGATGTTTAGCTTACGCAGCGTGAGCGAGATAAGCCCAGCACAGGCAGCCGCATGGCCCGCTAACTATTTTTAAAAAGGTTTTGTCTGTTAACTGTAGTATAAACTCTTTTAAAATGTAACTGAAGCATCTGCAGCTAAAGTAAGTTTATAAAATGAGTTGTGGATCAGATAAATATTATTATCTGTTTAATATATTGTGTTGAGTATCAAGTGTGGAGCTGTAGCTTGCATTGTTTTATGCAAGGTGCTGGCATGGTTCATTTACACATGAGATGTTAGACTCTGTCTTACGGGGTTAATGAGATGAACGGTCACAACTTAACAACAAAAGTGTGACTTATGCCTCCTTCACCCCCTCTAAGCTCTAAATATGAATCAGTAAGGACATGTGTGAAACAAGGAGACCCTCAATTTTCATTGCATACACTGTTTGACACAAACCTCCAGTCTGGGGGCTCAGTGTGTGGACTGGATGGAAGTTTTGTGGCGTGACCATCTAATGTCTATGCATTCATGCAACACTGGGCTCAGTGCTGCAGCTACATTAGCAGATATGAACAACTTCCAGTATTTTTAAAACTTGCGTTTTTGTCTGTGACTGCTGAGTTGCTGGAGTATTTGGACATGCTGGTTTTCAGCCCAGACTCCACAGGTAGCATTGGGTAGTAATGTATTTTAAACACATTTTTTTGTTATTGTTAGAGTTTCAGAAGAGTTGATATGATTTTTGGTTCTTTTTGCCAACTCCTTGAGAACAATAAATTTCGATGTTCTGACAAAGCACTCAAAAATAAGGGCGGTACATGTTTGCTTTGGACTCGCTGGGCACTATTTGTCTGCAACACGACTTCCTGCGAGTTGTATTTTGTCTGAGAAAGGAAGGATCGAGTAACCAATTTAGAGTTGCCACCCAAAGCCGAGTGCCCGCTTTCCCCACAAGGACCAAAAATACACACAAACAGAGCAGTGTGCCTTTTTGGGAATGGTGTGTGTGGCTGCTTATATTGGCGTTTCCTATGTTATCCCTCAGGTTTTTTTCTGCAGCACAGTCACTTGAGACAGTCTTTTAAAAGTCTTGTGAGTTTTTCCCAGTCCGGCACAGTTTGGTCAGCACCTTAAACGAGGGCCAAAGTCTGAATCACACCCTTGGCGTAAGTGTGTGATTAAACGAGTTGGTGTTTTATGCTTACTGTATGATCACATGTCTGTACAGAGTGGACTGTATGTGCTCGAGTGTCTGTTTGTGTACAAGTGCAGCTGCTGCTGTCTTGTCATGGGCATTTGCTGTGTGGTTACACAGTGACGTGTGGCGGATGTTTGGCCACGCCTCATCGCCTTGGAGCATCACAGAGATTTATCTTGTGACTACAAGACCTGCATCAGTTTCTGCTTGAGCTTTGTTTTTCTTTTCTGCTATGAACATTTTGGCTGTTTTTCTTTAATCAGTATTAATTTTTAAGCTGCATCATTTTACTTCCTTTTTCTGATTTCACTTCCCCAACAGATCCCCCTGCCTTCGATCCTCAGCTTCTCGTGTGAGAAAGTTGAGAAGATGACACAAAAAAAGGCACGTGGTTACATTTGCACGGTTATGACTTAGGACGTGCAGCAGTGAGCAGCTCCACTCAGCTGACTTGTGTGTGTTTATGTCTACAAACATGCATCAGTTCCCACATGTTTGGCTAAAGAGACGGAAAGGCTTAGCAATTTAGATCCATGCAAAGATGAGAAAGAGACATGGGAGCGAGCGAGGGAGGGAAAAGTTGAATGCGGGGGGGAGAGAGAGATAACGTGGTGGGAGGCGGAGGGGGGAGGGTGGCCAATGGCAGAGAAAGAGAGGGAAGGGAGAGCACACAGAGGACAGAAGGAACGGGACGAGGAGCTCTGTGGAGGAGTCTGCCCCGACCTCGAGCATGTAGTGGCCCGCTGCAGGCAACGGCCCAAAATAGAGCCCTTTTTTTCTGCTCTCCTTCTTCTTCTGCTCCTCTGCTGTCAGAGAAAAGGGAGAGGTTTCTTAGAGGGAAGTTCACTGTCGGACACAGAGCAGGGAGAGGCAGCGGGAGCTCTCCAGAGATGAACCGAGGAGGGTCTTTTAGGAGGCGGCTCTCCTCTCTGAGGGGGGCATGGCGATGGAGTACAGGCTACCTTTTCAGGAAGGTAGGATGCGATGGATGACGGATGGATTTGGCTAAAAGCGGCTCTTGTTGCTTCTTCTCTTTCCACGCTCGATGTTTTTTTTCTTCTTTGTCACAGAAAATGTTTTTTGTCTCCTTCGCAGACTTTTACCAGCCCCCAACGTCTTTTCCCTCCCTCCCCCCCTTCCTCCCTTACTGCCTCACTCTTTCTCAGATGGTTAATTTGTATGGCCTGCTTGTAAAGTCAACCTCCCCAGATGTTTTTCATCTGGAAACAGGGCCTGGAGGACCCCCCACTCTAATTCCCACCTCCTCCTCCTTCTCTTTACCCACTACCTTGCCTCTTCCCCCTCCTCCCTGATGGAAGTTCCCAAAGGATATGGGATGCGGATTGTGTCGTGTTTAGGAGCTTAATGTCTTTAACTTTGGGAAACTGTTGCTTGTTAAGATTCTTTTCTTCTTTCATTCTGTTAAGCTACTCCAATGTGCTCCTGCAGACCCTCCATTCATGAACTCGTCACACATCATGATGTCTTTGAGTTTTTCAGAGGCAGAAACATCAATGTGACCACAGTGAAAGTTATTGTCTTATTGCTGACCCTGGCTTCAATGCAGCGCCTTTACTCTCCCAGATGGTTGCAGTTTAACTTAAATCTCGTGGCTCATAAAATCCTCTGCACAACAATTCAGACTAATTTGAAGCAAAAACTATGAATTAACCGCCGTCTTTGCAGCACAATATAAACGACAGCTCTCTGGCAGTCTCTAATTAAGACTTTTTCGCTTGCATGCTGGTGGCTCCGTGTCCCGTGTTGGCGTCCCTTTACCTCAAGAAACGCTTGGGCTTTTCCTGACCCTGATGCGCGGTAACTCCCTCAGCACCGCTCGGCACAAACACTCAGCCCTCTTCACGCTCTGCATTTGTCTTTGAACCCTCTCTTTTGGGTCGTTTCTCGCTCATTCATCTCTGTCCTCCTCTGGTGACTCGCTGCGCTTTGGAGCCCCTTGCAACATGTTGAAGCACTTAGTCCGAAGTGCAGACAGAGTGGGGGGTGGATTTGCTTTGTGTCACCTCAGTTGGGCAACTGACTCATGTGAACATTTGGGCTGTAGAATCGAGGGGAGGGAGGCAAAGCATTTATCAAAACAAACGGGCCGTTCTGGGAAAATACCCCATCGTCTGATATGTTTGTGTTTGTGCCTATGTATGCGTACGCATTCACGGCCCCCCAGGAAATGTCATAATTAATACAGATATTTGTTAGAATCTCCAGATTCACCAAATAATGGTTAAACTCTGTCTTGGGGTGTCGAATAACGCTGTTTTGTCAAAGCTGTTTGGCCTTTTAGTGTTGGTGATGTAACACACCAGGTTGTAGCAACATAGAGACAGTGCTCACTCCCAACCCATCACATCTGGATGCTCGTAAAGGTTGTCATGTTAAAACAAACTGGGTAAGCATAATTTTTTAAGGACGCTGCAGAGGCGTGTCTTTGCTTTCAAAGGGGACTTTTTCCCTTTGTGTATAATATTGCTGCAGCTGGTACATTCAAGCTCGAAGGATGCAAGCCACTTCTGGCAGAACGTTGGTATTTGATGCCGTGGGATGTTGAAATGCCAGATAATAACTGTAACTGTAAGGTTTGACTTTTATTTCCCAAGAATTTAGGAGGTTTTAACGTTGGACCAGAGTTAAGTAACCTCCCCCCAGCTGCTTTAATGTCATTTATCACCAGTTGATCTAGTGAAAGCCTTCCACGGTGATAAAAATGCAATTTCCCGGTTAAATGCCCTGGTACTATTAGGGGGAACCAGGATCTCTGAAAGTGAAGCTATCTATTGTGTTCAGTTTTTCTACCCTCGATCTTATTTAGTCCTACTTTTTATTTTTCTTAAATGTGTATTTTTATGAACCTGTTGTTTTTAATTCTACTGGTGTGTAGTATTTGTGCATCAGCAGAAGGTGTAGTAATGGGAAAATGGAGCAAAAGGTCATGCTTAGCCCTGACTATTGACATATCTGACATGGTGGCTCAGTGGTTAGCTGTCGCCTTATAGATGGCCGCCAACCCTGAGCCTGATCCTGCTGGAGGTTTCTTCCTGCTAAAAGGGAGTTTTTCCTTCCCACTGTCAGCAAAGTGCTTGCTCATAGGCAGTCGTTTGATTGTTGGGATTTCTTTGTATTATTGTGTCTTACCTTACAATGTAAAGCACCTTGAGGTGACTGTTGTTGTGATTTGGCGCTGTATAAATAAAACTTAATCGAACAGAGTAGAAAGAAGGTCCTCTGTCTGGAGTTTCCATCTGTTTCCTGTACCATCATGGCCCAGGATATTTTTGCATAAAGATTTTCTAAAAAAAATCATAAACAGACAAGCACAATCTCCACCTGAGTCTCCCTTTTAGAAACCTTTTAGACTATTATATGAAACATGAGAAAAGGTTTCACATTTCTAACAGAGTGTCAGTTCTTCACTCAGCGACAGTCGGCTGTTAGGAGAGCAGAGCAGACTAATGCTCATACAGGGAGGTCAGTGGTGCTCTTGACACTGATGGTTAGCCAGCCAATCTGATATAATGGATGATGACGGATAACAGCCCCTTCCTGTGTACATGTGACCCAAACATCACAGGAGAGTGAATAAGTCCACGTGCCCTCTGACCCCCCTCCTCAAGCTGGTCTGAGTAGGGGGGCGAGGCGGGCCAGGCTTAGTGGAGCCAAACACAGCCGGTCACTTTCAGCCACACTTCCTCTGCTTTGCTCTGTGAAGGTGCCATGTGAAGCCGTTCTCACATGGCGCTACACAGCTTCATATAAGAGACTTCCCCCTCCTTCCCTTCCTAAGGTATAATACACACTCTGCAGCACTGATCAGATCTTTGTCTTTCAGAGTGTTTATTTTCTAAAGGGATGAAAACAATTTCAAACTCTAACTGCCTGTTAGACAGTATAACATCACAGGACTGGAGACAGCTGGCTCAATCACGCGTTTACAGTCTCATTTGAGCAGTAAGAAGATCTGCCGTGTCGAGGTGAAGTTCGTCAGAGTTTTCTGTTAGTATCATTACCTCAGCTACTCCACAGATTGAAGCCTGATTGGCTGATTCTGAATTTTCAGGATTGTTTTCTTTAAAGATCTACATGTGGTATGTTGAAATTATAGTAAAAGGGGAAGTGATGCAGTCATTCTTTCCTCGGTTTCCACAAATAGTTGTGTTGATGCTTCTATTACATGTGCTGCGGACAGCGCTGAGGGGAGTGTAAATGATGCTTTCAGGACAAATGATGCCATAATACATCTCTAAATTACCTCGAGCATCAATTTTCTTTTAAATAATAAAGTCCAGATATCACACAACATATATCTCAGTACTGATATGTGTAAGAGGCACACACTGTCTCTAAATATAAGATATATATATATATATATATATATATATATCCAGGTCTTAAAAAACACACTTTTCTTTAAAGCCATTAGGGAGAGACTCCTGTGCTTGCAAATCAAATGTTTGGTTATATGAAAGTGTACAGGAAAATTATGCTCGACTCTTTTGATTGCTGACCACAGTAAACACTTTACTGATGATTTTATGACCTCAACCACTAGTTTCAAGTCTTACTCAGTACAACATAATGCTTATTTTGTAAATTATGGTCTCTATTAGAGGGAAATAAGAGGGTAAAGTAGGTAGTGCTTTAGTTAGTGATTGACAAGTTGTTGAGTGTGCAGCATTCTTCTGTTTCTCACTGAGATGCACCCCACAGACCTCCCTAACTAGTCTGTGACTCTGCTACAGCTACAATAATTATGATTATCATTTATGCCCTGCTGTAATCTGTAAAATCAAAGGCTGCATTATTTTCCAAATTTCAGAAGATTCAAATTTACCAGCAAGGCTGAGCTGGTTACATGGATGACTGTGAAGCAGTCATTTTAATAATTGGAACGTCTCTTTAACTGATTTCCTTATTTGGTGTATGAATGTTTTTTAACAGCTTGTTGAGAAACATCTTTGTGTGCATGCAAAGAATACTAATAAAGTTTTTCTTTGTGATTGCAGGGCTCAACAAAATCCTCAAAGAGCATGGAGTCACGGCGCAGACCATCGAGGTAGCTTCCCTTCTTTCTTGTCTCCTGTCCTCCTCCTCATCAGTTTTGAGTTTTCCTACTTTTCCTCTCCTCTACCCTGCCGTTTCCTCCCTTCTCTCCACGTTTCCCATAAAAGGCTTCATTTGGATTATCGGGCTGCGTTTGTTTAATTATTTTAGAAAACGATCTCCCCTGCTTCCAGCAAAAGTGCAGATTTATAATGAGGGGGGTGAAACAAATATCAGGCTTAGCTCTGTGTGTTCTCTGCATCCTGCTTGATAATGTGAGGAATCTGAAAATGAAAAGTTTAGATGTAACGTGATATTGGCCGATTTTTACCAGGGGACACTGTAAAAGCAACATGCCCCGCTGTTGAACTGGACCGCTCGGTGTGTTGTTGGACATAAAGATATCTGGTGTCAGCCTTGGTCCTCAGGGAGTCACACATGTTGTCAGTTGTGTAATTAATGTGTCAAACTTGATGGCACAACACAACTGTGTGCTGTGCGAAGCTTGAATGACAGTTTGGCTCCCTCGCAGCAATTCACCTAGATGATATGAGGTAATAAAAACAGTTCAACATCTGGAACATCAGCATGTTTAACAGCCCATGCAGAGAACGTGTGAGTTCATTTACTGAGAGGATTACACCTGATTTCCATCCATATAAAGGAAAACATTTTTAAGTGCCTAACATCAGAATCATTGACAGTTGTCTGATGTAATCCTCCCACTAAATTAACTAATCCAGTCAAACTCTGGGTTCAGACAGGTTTGGTACATTCCTATGATCACACTTTTTATTTGCGTGGAGGTTTGTGTTGCTACGCCGTCCTCTAAGCCTACAAAAAAAAGTACTTAGGTAATACTACCTACCTACTTAGTTTAAATAACTAGGTAGTATAGACAACATGTTATGAATTCTTTTCTTTTCTTTTTTTAATCAAAGCTAAATAAAACCACAATTCTCACTTGTGGTAAACATAACATATCATAACACACCTACAGTGACAGGTTAATTTGACAGCTGTGGTCATGCAACATTGCAGATATTATTACATAAGTTCTCTGATTCTGAAATGTGGTGCACAACTCTTTCAAATGAAGACTTTTAGACATGCTACTTGCAAAAAAGAAGCACTGAGTTGGAGCATTTGCTTCAAATGAGAGCAAAAGAAAACAAACTACCTAACTTTAAGATGGTTTGTCTTGATCCATGCTGAATCATCCCAGTAAGGATAAATCTGGTAAATACCAAAAAGTTTGTTCTGTTCATTTGGACATAGCGTTTTGAGTGGGAGAAATGTTTTGTCACTCATCCAAGTGAATTCTTCAGAGACTGAAGACGCTACGTCCAGATAACCGGAATCAGTTTTTTGGGATTTACGATGGTTTATCGGTATAGGTATACAAATGTAACCATTTTCAGGTCTGTTTTTGTCTTCATCACCTTCTAGGGAAGCATTGAAATATTTAATTGGTAAATAATATCCATTACCTTTATCTGTTTACTGTTTTGTGCTGGAAAGGGAATATACAATAAGTTTCTCCTGAAAATAGTTGCCTGTCACTGGAAAACCAAAACAAGCTAAAATGGGCTTAAATCCCTGGGAGCTTGACGGTCTTATATTACAATTTGTCATTGTGAACTATTCCTTCTGCATCACGTTTATATAATATTTAACATATAGAGGTGAAAAGCATCTGTAACTAATGCAGAGAAAAAATGAATAGCGCATGGTGTTAAGTCGTTTGCTTAAGAAACTCAAAATATTAATAACAGAAAAGGTCAAATCAGTCTAAGTAGCGAGTTTAACTTGGACGAGCCAATTGACCTTTTGGGTCATGAGAAAATATGTGGTAATATGTTTATACCCATCAGGAAGTATGACAAGTATGATTATAAGCTGAAGTCAAGTAGGGTGCTCCGTATTTTGAATGGAGGAAACCATGGAAATCCTGGTTGTTGACTTTTATTGCAGATATCTTGGGGGATTTTTTTTTTAAACAGTTAAATGTCTAAGGTTTCTTGATTTAGGAAAAAAAAGGTTCAGTGTTTGTCCGAATTGACAAACAAGATCACTGCAGCACTGAAATTGAGCATGCAGAGATAATGCGTCATTCGTCAAATGCGGTATGCAGAAAAGGAGCAATCGCTTAATCTCTTCAGCTGATGAGAAGCAGGTTGGCACTCAGCCGGTCAACACATGCTGGTGAATCTGGAATGGGACCAAACCACAGGTCTACAGTATATTGGCTTTGACTGCACTCAGAGGTGAGAGGCATACACAAGGAGATGCAAGAGAGTGAAAAGGAAATGGTGGGAAAGAGGAGATGCAGGTTTAAAGAAAGATTTTCAAAAACTTGATAAGATTTCTGTCTCAGCACAGTAGAGACATGTGCGACATATCAATTTCTTTTATCTGAAGTGATGAATAATTTCCAGTAAGCATGTTTTGAGTGGCTCCAGATGTACAGAAAAGAGCAGGTTACAGTATTTGAACAGTAAAGCTGGAGCGATCCCCTCTCCCAGACATATGAGCAATTTCCTCAGGGGCTACTCACAGCTGACAAATGTGGGAAATATGCTGCAGTCTGGCTCCAGACACCTCTCGTGCAACCTCTTCAACTCACTCCCCACCTTCACTTCACCCACTTCACTTCTTTATGGCCTCTTTATGGTTGATATTTTTCTACAAAGGCAAAAGTCGGAAAGAGGCTTGATCAGTTGAGGTCTGTTTATTGCTAGTGAGATGGCGAGTCGCAGAGGATGCCTGTACAGCTCTACATCTCAGCCTGCAAAATGATTTCAGCCCATATAACTAAACCAAATCCAGACATCTGCAAGGAAATGAGAAAAAAATGTAACTTGCGTATATTCACAGCAATATTGCATAAATCTTGCATGTGGTGATCTGTCTAATAAAAACCCACAAAACCTAATCAACAATCTTTTTGGCTAATATTTGGCAATACAACAGAATATATCAATTAACAAATTTCAGATAAACTCTGATTGCAATGTGTTGGCGATCTATGTTTAATAATTAGATGGCAGTTAATTGCAAACCTTTGCAAATTTGTATGAGAGTGAATACAGTCAGTCTGTGATTGTTTGCAGACAGATTGCCTCCCACCGCGCAACCTGTGCAATCACATCACAAATGAAAGTGGTCCCCTAGAGTTAAGGGGTGTGGCATATTGTTGGTCACTGCAAGTATTTAGTGCAAAATCACCAGACAACTGCGTTTTTCTCCCATCCACCCTTCTTCTTTTTCAGTTTTTTTTTTCTGTTAAGGTGTTTCATTGTATACATCCTTTTTATGTGTCAGTTTTAGATTTATGACATCTGATTGCTAACTTTTATCTGCATGTCATTCATGGACTCCTCTAGGGACTGCAGATGAATATCTGGTACTGTACATTGTTCCTGTGTTTCTAATTAGGTGGATCTTTTTTTTTTTAATTTCCAAGAGAGATTTCAGTAATTATGTGCAAATGGTGGGAGAAACGCACACACACACATACAGAACTAAACTAAACATTAAAAAGTGTGCTTGCACTTACCTCACAATGCTCGTTGTAACAGCTCTTTGGCACGTAAAGTAAAAATCCCACCAACAGGGCTACAAGAGTGATATGTAAAAGTGAGTTTGACAGAAAAATGTCACAAATCAATAAAGACAAGAAAATCTTTTCAAGTACTTCTTCAGAGCAATATCAGTGAGAAATGTAAAAGTAACAATGAAATATATTTTACACTCTAAAGACTATAAACACACTGTGGGCAGCACATTTGGGGACAAGCCCAAGCACCAGACGTCCATTGGTACCATACAGTATCATACTATCCCAAAATTATTTAGTAAACATTTTAAAAACAGACGCAGCAGAAACAAAGTGCTGTACAGTGTGCCCCAGGGTGGCTGTGGCTGCAATGTAGCTTGCCATCACCAGTGTGTGAATGTGTGTGTGAATGGGTGAATGACTGGATATGTAAAGCGCTTTGGGGTCCTTAGGGACTGTTAAAAGCGCTATATAAATACAGGCCATTTACCATTTACCATTTACACAAAAATAATTACAAGGATGCTGTTTCTGGGGTAAATCTGGTCAGTCCTGACCTTTAAAAAGAGGGATTTGTAAAGTAAAAGTCATCTTTTAGCAAACATTGAAAAGAGGGATAAAAAAAAGACTAAATGTGATTTAAAAGTGAGTAAAGCATCCACTAATTAATACAAATGACATTTAATTTGGTTGAGAGCCACTCCAGCCACGCAGATAACTTATTTTTTTAAGCATAAAAGCAAGCTGATGCCATGTTTTAAGGATCTTTCTTTCATGTAAGCACGACTCATTGAGTGCTGCATGTTGGTCTTAAATGGACTTTTCTCCAATATTTAGCTGTAAAAGCACATCTTTTTCTGCTAATCTCCTCAGATTACTGAAAAAATAGCTTTTTTGCTCCTTCGCTTTTTAACCAAATCTCGGTGTTGTTTAGACATCTGGAAAAGTCAAAGAGCAACACCTGCTCTCATTTTCTCAAGAGCCTGAGAGTAAATTACGGATCAATCAGGGAATTCTGACATCCCTTTCATCTGGGCCTCCTTAATCTCTCCCTTTTAGATCTAATCTGACCAAATGAGGGGAAAAAAAGACTCAGCAGAACAACAACCAAAACACTTTTGCTCATCACTGATCCTCAGTTTGAGTGGTCCACATATCCCGCAGCCCCCTGGTGTGTTCATCGGATGCGTCACCTTCTCCTCGCTCGCTTTTCTTTGCAGACAAAGTCTAAGAACATGACTTGTGTTTAATGCAGCAGGGAGAGCATGAACCCAGCTGAGATTTAGTGATGTCATTGTGGATTTGGTATTTATATGGTGTTTTGCCTTCTCCATATTAGGATATTTGTTCCATGTTGACTTGAAGAAAGAATGTTGTGTTCTAGTAATTCTGAAATGTTGTTTGCAACACTGCGGACATTCAGTTTACAGATGACGTATGAAGCCACATCATTTTTTTTTGTTGCCTTGGGCTCCAAATATGTGACTCTGAAGATGTGAAGTTAAAGTACAAACTTGAAATTACATCAGAAGAAGACGTGTCTTGTGACATTTCTCTGTAAGAAATGACTGTGTCCATAATAATGTCATTGCCTAAAACAAACTGGGACTGCTACCATCTTTAGTAAAGCAGCCCTCTCTGCCCATATAACATGAACTGGACAGATGTGTATCCAGTATCTGTATAAATTAAACAAAAACTGCTACCTAATTAAAATTGACCAGCTTTCATCCTTTTGGCAGTCTTCGGTTAAAGCCATTCAGCTGCAGTGTATAAATCACATGTGCTGCATTACTTCGGGGTATTAAAGCTATCTTTTGCTGTCCGGTGACCTGCATTGGTTTTTCTATCAGCTGATACTCAGAATTACTTCTTGTCTTTTTTCTGCAGGAGTGCGAGTTTGCTGCAGGCCCTGGAGGAGAGCTACGAGCTGGACCTGATCTACATCACAGAGCGGATCATCTCTGTCTCCTTCCCCAGCAATGTGGAGGAGCAGAGCTACGCTGCCAACCTGAGGGAGGTGGCCTCCATGCTGCGATCAAAACACGGGAACAACTACCTGGTAGGTTTTCAGAAAAACCGAATAGTTATAAAAAGTCATTATCAGCTTATTTAGCTAAGGTGTAACCACAAATTCACCTAACAGAGTGGTTATATAACATCTGCATCTGTATACTTTATATTACATGTGATACCTGCCTCACCCTTCGTTGTTCAAAGCATCGCTCCTGTTGCTTTTTGTTGGGCCGAAAAGTGGTTGCCTGCATTTAAACTGTTGTAAATGATTTGTCCTATTATCTGCCAAACAGATCTTAATTATATCTCTCAGGTAGAGGCAGTTCTTGGCAAAATGTCCTTTTCTTCTCAGGTAAAAAGTCTCATTGAGGTTAAAAAAATGTATTTTTCAAGCAGGATCTGGCCAAGAGGGCAGCAAAAATTACAATAAATAAATAACATAACATAACAGTATAAAGATATTTTAGGTGTCCGAAAAAGTCCTGGATTGATTATATTGGCGGCAGAATAACACATAAAGATAGTATCAAACACAAAACCCCCCCATGAAAAACATGTTATTTCTTCAGTTACTGGTAAATCCTTTTTACAAAGTTCTAATTACCAATATAAAGCAAAGATATTAGACACAGAAAACACCCCAAAACTGTGACTTCCTGTATCTGTTAGCAGTGTAGGATATAACCAGCATATTAGATATTAACACAACCAGCCAGTTAATAGAGAAGTTTCCCAGCAAGGGCAACAGTTAGTTCATTGACAGCTAACTACATTATTGAGTTACAGGTAGAGTTACAAAAAACTCTGTTCAGGACTGACTCATTCATGATGTGTTGGCTAATTTAACACCACCGCCAGATACTAAAAATGGCTTCGTTCGAGTTTGGGTGATGTTAAAAGCACATGATTTTTATTCACTGAACCAGGATGACCCTGCTAAATGTAGTCGTCTTTTCTCTGAAGTTTAGTGAAGCATGAATTTTGAAATCAAAAACATTAAAGCACAAAGCTAACATTATGTTGCACTGTAACATATAGAGCTAGCTAGCTCTGTCCTGTTTGACAACAATTAGTTTAATCCCATATTTCCTACATGGTAGTATTGTTAATATGATTTAGACTATAAAGATTTATTTGATGCTTTCTTATTTAGCTTGAAATGTTTCAAAGTCAGCCAGAAATTGAGTTTTCTACCAATTTCTCTCTCTACTTTGTTAGTTATCTATCATAGCTAATAAAACCAGTCAATGAGAGTTGTCATTTCTACTGCAAATGATGAGACAGCTTTTGTCTGAAGTTTTAAATCCCTAAACACTTTAATCCTTCTTACTTGGCATGCCTCAAAAGCCTGCAAAATTCTTCATGAAGCAAGCCTTGACATTTGGTTGCCATCTTGGTCCTGCCTCTTGACAATATTTTGATAGAAGCCCGAAAATAAAATGGGAAGAGAGGCATAGCATTAATTTCAGTGGTCTTTTGAATTGAATTAATAAGGTGCAGCTTATGAAGTTTTTTCTTTCTGCTAAATATTCCTTAATCTGTTTTAAACTGTTTTTATTGCCAAGTGGAAGCGTTTAGGAATCAGCAACTCACACACAAGGTGCATAATGCCTAAAAGCTGCTAACTGCCAGTAACTACAGAGCTCCAAACCTCCTCTAGGATGAACATCAGCACAGAAGCTGTGCACCAGGAGCTTCATGGCACGGGTTTCCATGGCCCTGTAGCTGTAATGTGTGGTGTATCATTCCCTCTGGCTCATCCCACAAACACACTGAACAAATATGATTCTAACTCAGATTATAGGCAAATAAAAACATATGTACCCTTACCTTTACTATGATAACCAAAGACTGAGGTGATAATGAGTACATCTCATATCATGAACCCCCATGTTTGGTTCAGTTGCTTACTGGCTTGGCTGTACGAATTCTCTAATATTTTCGTATTCAGGAATCCCAGAGTGCCCTGCCTCTCTCATTTAATATCTTGTGTAATATTTATTTGTACTTTTCTTTAGCTCTTCAACCTCAGTGAGAAGCGCTATGACATCAGCCAACTCAATCCAAAGGTACAACTGCCTGCTTAGCATCTCCTCTCTTTGTCTTTGTTACTGTATGACCACCGTTATGAACAGCAACCTTTCTTCTCCTCCTCTCTCAGGTTCTGGACTTTGGCTGGCCCGACCACCACGCTCCAGCCTTGGACAAAATCTGCAGCATCTGTAAGGCCATGGACACGTGGCTGAGTGCGGACAGCCACAATGTTGTGGTTATACACAATAAGGTAAGAGTGAGAAACGAGAGGATGCTGTAAAAACAGTCAATCTCTGCAGGCAGTAGAGGGTGCTCTCAGGCTCTTTTCACGACCCCTGCTTACCTCGGAGGCTGCAGCTGTTTGTGCATGTGTGCTTCTAATGATGTTCCATCTGAGTGAAACACTGACACTGAGTGCTTCTCTTTGTGTGCTTGTTGGGGCTGGATGATGGTTAGGAAAACACAAATTAAGGCTGTAAGGCATGCCAGTCATCATGGCTACTTAGGTTTATTTACCCCTTTTACCCTTAACAATACCATAAAAACTAAAGTGACCGATATTTTCCTGTTGTTGCCTAAACTTACTTGGATCACATTATGCGCTTGTGGGAAGCCTCAGTGTGCCGACACACACCATAAAGAGTATATCCAATACAGCTACTAGGCTGCCGTCCCGAATGTAATACCTAATCATTTTCACGTTAACCCCGCTCTGTTCCTGATTGTGTTTTGCAACATAGGAATTAACCATGGGATCCTAAAACATTCCCACAGGGAGGCTACTAACAAGTCGGCTGCTGTAGCAACCGCTGTTGTTTTTTTGTTTTTTTTCCTGCCAGTTGAGTAACGACAGTTTGGTCACTAAGGAAGCTGACCGTGCTGGTTTCCACAAATCAACAAATCATTTCCACTGGGCTCCACGCTGTTAAAGCTGCCGCGATATTTATAATGTGGAACTCACTCATTCGCCACCACGAGCTTTATTTTAAAGGCGGATAGATGGGCTAAAATGAACGCTGTCTCTGTTGACATAGTATCACGTGCCTGGACACATATACACGTTCAAATATGCAGACATTTTTTACAACCAGACGTGGGCCACTTGACCAGTTTTACACAAAACGGTCCGTTTACTGGTCATGCGGAGGGCTCAGCTTGTGAAAATAGTTGTATAATGTTTTCTGTGGCTCTGGAGAGTCCCAATGTTCTCGGCTGGGGCCTGGAGACTTATCCAAGGAATCTACCATGACAGAAAATTTTTTTTGCCGTTTTTGAATCTCTGCATTCCTGACAGCATTTTTTTTTTTTTTAAAGAAGGCCATAGTTTAATGAATTTGTATAAGTCAAACATAGTATGATAGATTATTTTAAATACAGTGTCATTTGGAGCCTGATTCCAAATAAGAACTTTCTATTGGAAAATTTTGACATTCAATATGCATAAAGTTGATATGTTCTGAGGTTACGTATACCTGCATAAAGCAACTTTTAACATTCTGTATCAACTTTTCAATTAGCCTACATCAAACATAATCGTCTGATTGCAACAGTGCATATATCATACTTTGTATGTGCACACCTTCAGCTTTAATTCAAGGTGTCTAACAAAAGTATTGCACAAGTATTTAGGAATTTCAGACGTTTTAACACACAGTCACACCCAAATTTCCAAAACTACAACAAATTTTCTTTCTTCAAGTACTTCTGGACCTCAGTGTAAGCGGAGCACCCTGTGGTGGAACTGAACTGTAAATAAGGACATGCCCTTCTTGAAATTTAACAAAAATAAAATTACTTTTAAAAAGAGAACAACCCTATCTAACGTGATACTAAATAATGTTGCAGTTCCTGTAAAAATAAGTGTCATCTGGTCCTTATTGTGTAAATTTGATGGCTATCATTAACCTGGGAATGATATCTGTACCTCTTTGCTTCTTTTGAACTTTAAATTATTTTTATGTCTTTTTTTATGACTAAAATAACCATTAAACATATTTGGACATTACACAGTTAGTGCCTGAAATACCTAGAGAAGAAATCCATAACAATATTGTTTTCTGCATGCTTGACCATCATGAGATGAAGATAAAATGCTTAGCTTACTTGTGCTTGACTGATGTCTTTTCAGGGCAATCGAGGCAGAACAGGAGTGGTGGTGGCGGCTTACATGCATTACAGCAACATATCTGCCAGGTAGGTCTCTGATCCCAGCTGCAGCTGGAGCTAAAGTCACATGTCCCGGCCACTTAAAAAAAGGAGCGAAAGTCAGAAAAAGAAGGCGTGAAGATGAAATCTGGCATTTTTGGAAAACAAGGGGGAGGGGGGGGGGGGGGGGGGGGTTGTTACATGAGGACAGGCTTAAGAGGAAAAACTCGATAAGCCTGCATTGTTCATCACAGGTTTGAAGCCCACATCTGAAGTACAGTTAAAGATGTGACGAGGCAGAGGGAGGGGGGTTAGACCATGAGACTGAAGACCACCAGTTTAATTCTGGGAAATCAAAAGAACAGTTCCTGATGTCATAATTATAAAAGTGAGCTAAAGTGAGTTAAGTTCTAAGAGACACCGCATCATGCGACTCAGATTATAAGTGAGCTGCTTTTCGTTTTCTGTGTTGGCTTTGTTTCTTAGATAGGACCACTAACAGAATGACCTCCTGGTAAAGAAACAACCAGACGAGCACGAATCAACGTTGTTTTTAAAATGACACCGATTGGTCATAAAAAAAACCCCAAAAACGTTGTACTTTCCTGGACAGCTGTAAGGTTCCTTTGTTATTCCATTATGCTGCAGGCTAAGGTAAAGGAGCTTCAAACAGAAAACAACTGTGAAATTGTGATGTGCCAGATGTGCAGGGAAAAGTTGATTTATGGTCAAAGCTTTTGATTGACTCTTTGCATTGAGGTTAAGTAGAACAGCTGTCATTAGTTTCTTGTGGGACGTATAGCATAGTACACTGTCATTAAAACATTTTTCTTGTTTTTTCTTCATTCTTTTATTTGTTGTCTTACTTATTCTAAGGTATCCACATTTCCAACAGCTGCATATTGTTCTGATCTCTAACAAATCATGAATAGATCTACTGTGGTTACTTCTGCTTTTCTCTCCTCTAGTTATCAAGCTAATACTCTACAGGGGTCATTTATGTGGCATATTTTCTTTTTTTCTAATTTATTTAAATCATGACTTGTAGGAATTTAAAAAAATGTTAATTCATAGAAAACCAATAGTTAATTTAGAAATTTAATTTCTAACTTTCTAAGCTGAACTTTGTGTTGCATTCACTGCTTATTTTGATCTTCTCCATTTTTTTACTCATGTCTGTTTTTGTTATTTTCAACTTTCTAATTTTTGTAACCTTACGGCTGGCTTTTTTTCCTGAGAGCTTTTTATATCAGAGGAATTCCCAGTTAAATAAAGGATAAAAACCATTTAAAAAAAACATTCCAGAAATACTGAAATGGAAATGGACTAGAAAATGTTCTCTAACAAAACTTTATTTCGAAATGCAGTGCCGACCAGGCTCTGGACAGGTTTGCCATGAAACGCTTCTATGAAGACAAAGTGCTTCCTGTGGGTCAGCCATCTCAGAAAAGGTCAGTCTTCCCTCCAATGTTGTTTCAAGTTTGACCCCTGAGTGAACTCTCTCGCTTGTGTCACTTCACTACATTTTTAAAGCCGTATTAATTGATTTTAATGGCCTCCGGGGGGCAGTAGAAGGAACCGTAAACAAAGTGGGAACTTTCAAGAATCGTTTGCACGCGTAGACGTTCAGCAGTCAAAGTTAAGATTCATTTGGAGTCGCATTTCTGCCCTGTTATGAATTTTGGTCAGCCTTATTCGCCACAAATTTTTTTTAAAAAAAGGCTTATTAGCTGCTATAAGATCATCTGTGGTGGATTCATAGTTGTGTTCGTTGGTTGGCAGATAACCAAAATCAAAGATTCATAATTGGCTGAACATGCAGAGTTGGGTGGCAGTTGTCTTTGGATCTGTCTCAGTAAATATAATTTGTGATTAGTGCCACTTTAAACCATTTGATGCATGAAGTTTTTTGGCTCCTTTGACATGACTGACAAGCTAAAGGTCAAAGTGAAAGCTTGTGTCTTGGATTACATGTTCATCCTTTAGTGGTCAAACACTGGGCATCACTTTAATCCCCGCCGCTTCTCTCCCTCTGTTCACTCAGGTATGTGGAGTACTTTAGCGGCTTGCTGTCCGGACACATCAAGATCAACAACAAGCCGCTGTTCCTCCATCACGTCATCATGCATGGCATCCCCAACTTTGAGTCCAAGGGAGGCGAGTATCTCTCCCACACACACACATATACCACGCATAATTTAGCTTTGAGCCGCTTTCTTAAATGCATTTTTTATGTCCCAGGTTGTCGTCCTTTTCTCAAAATCTACCAGGCCATGCAGCCCATCTACACATCTGGGATCTAGTAAGTCTTAAAAAGCACTCACGCTCAACTGCTTTTACAAGATTCCAGGGATAGCGAGCTCGTAATGGCTCAATAATAAAAACGCTGATTTTCCTTTATTGCCTCTCCTCTTACTCCCCCCTGCCCCCGATATACACCCACGGAACCCCTCTCTCCAGTTTAGAGTTCTCACTCGGCCCACATTATTGTATTTAGCTAGCCTCCCCAGCTGCAGGTTCTTGTTTCCCCACTTTAGATCCCGTAATCACGTCTAGTGTTATTGGTGACTGGAGAACCAAAGAAAGAGCCAGACAGGCATCTGTGTGGACGCCTGCAGGGTTTTCATGCCACAGGACCCTGTTGGTTCCCAGGGCCAGACAGGAAACAATGGATTCTGTGGCTCTCTGTTGTTGTTTTTGGAAACAGGGGAGTTTAGGAAAAAGGCGGGGAAAGCTGTACTGTCCTCTGAGAGGTGAGGCAGGCACACATTCTGCATTTACACCTTGTTTGGAAACATTATTATTTAGGAAGAAGTTAGTTTCTGTACTTAAATGTGCTTTTTTTTTTTTGCTTTTATAAGTATCTTGACAGTAGGGACAGTGCAGACTTTCAACTTTGATTCAAAGGTTTAGCAAAAGTATAGAATTAAGGTTGTTTAGGAATAACAACCATTACATCACCTCGTAAAACGACAGCAACTATGATTTATCAATATATATTCTGACTCAATGATCTCCTTATCTGAAATGGTCATTGGATCCAATATTTCTTAGTTCAGTTTTAAACTCTTTGGTCTTTTCACTGTTACTGCACTTCTTATTCTAAACAACAAAGCCTGGTGATGGTTGCACAATGACGCTACAATTACTGTGAAACAATCAGTGCAGACACATTTCCATACTCTTTAAAGCTTTGGTGAAATCACATTCCTCTTCACTTTCTCTCACATGCTCCCTTTTGGCACTCTCCTCCCTTTGATCCTTCTTTCCCAACAATACAATCAGGCAGGCACTAATACCCCAAAACACCACGGGCTGCGCTCTGTGAAGGCCACTGTTAAAGGGGAAAAAAAGGGGTATTGTTGTTGGCACATGGTTTTATCCAGGGAAGTAGCATCAGAAACAAAAGCTGATGCAGTGGACTTGCTGTCATGATTTCCACAGCAGGAATGATAAAAGCGGGCCTGTCATGTGACATGTTGTGTTTTTATTTCTCTGCAGTAATGTCCAGGGTGACAGCCAGACCAGCATCTGCATCACCATTGAACCTGGCCTCCTTCTGAAGGGGGACATCCTGGTAAGAACAGCACAGACATACCCCAGAAGCTAGTGCCGCACAATATAGACTGATAAAAACCCTCAGTAATCTTTCAGCTGTTTGTAAATTTTAAATCATTTGGCTTCCGTGGATTTTAATTGCAAAAGAAAGAAACCGAATCTCAACATTTTATCACTGGCTAAACTCACAAGTGTGAAGCCAGTAACACAGAAAGTTTATTGTTTTACCTCTGCCAGAAGAAAAGGGAAAAATCTATGGATACCAAATGACGATAAGGGTAAAATACATGCAGGATATTCAGATTTTTTTATTTATTTTTTATTGGATAATAATAATGAGGGAATCCTGTGTGTGTTTCCAATTGAACGTTGGCTTAATATACTGAATGCATGTGCTGCAGCAGTTTATAGTAGCCATTTACAGATGAAATGGGGCTGTAAAAACTTGGGGAAAGACAGTTGGACTGAGTCCTATATCTCGGTTTATAGGCCCTCATTAGCACACAATATGTTGCTGGAAACTATGACGTGAAAAAGGCAGTGTACTTCCTTTCAAACAGCATTTAAGGATACATGAGGTATTGCTATAACAGAACATAATCATTTCAAACAAAGCCTCATGTCAGACGTAACCCTGCAACTCTCTCAGGGAGATTCTGGGAATTTTTATGAAATCATTCCTGAAAGATCCTCAGTTTAGCAGCACCTGTGAGAGCCTCTTTTTTTTCATGTGCCTGTAGAAGAACTGCACACATCAGCAAAGTTTCTGCTTCTGCTGTCATTCGAGCCATAATGTTATCTATGGGATGTCCTCGGGGCTCATAATGTCAGCATGAAGAATTAAAAAGTGAGCACTTAGTTTGTACCCGAGGCTGTTTTGGCCTTAAAAGCTGAACTCATATCTCATCCTTTATTTAACACAGACTAATGGATTCTGCTGAATGCACCATCAGGCCGAGACACTGCTTGCTGATGCTTGTTATTTTTCAAATAACAGGGAAAATTTGAACTGCTGCCTGAGGGGACATTAGCACAGAGTGCTCCTGCATTTTTAACTGTGATGGTTTTGTATATCCAATTGGTCAGATTAAAGATAATTGCAGAGAAGAACCTCGCATTGGTCAGTTAATTGTTTTAATGATCTTTTTAAAGTTTGCATTTGGGTTTATAATGAAACTTTAAACCTAAAAGACCATAACAAGTTAGGCCATTTCAACATTTTGGGAAAATCTTTAGTGGCTTTCTTGGAGAATGGAGAAGATGGAAGCCACTCTTTAATGAGCAGCAGATGGTTACATTAACATAAACTGCATTAGCAAAAAAGTGTCTGCCCTAGTGTAACAAAATCCACCTGTTGGCACTGCTAAAGGTCATTGACATGTACAGTAAATTTTAACAGGACTAATATCACTGCTTCCATCTGAATTAAGAAGGTAAATAACAGCCAGCTGCACATTTGATTAACTGATCATCAGCCAATATGACCACTTTTTCAAAAGCAGACGTATTGCCAGAGCATGTGTGTTGAAAGCCAAACTCAGCATGTCTGCACAACACCCCTCATACATTCCTCATACTGTCAGCATGGTGGTGGAGGAGTGATGATTTGGCTTGTTTTGTAACCACAGGACCTGGACACTTTGCAGTGGCAATCTGAGGCCATCTGTCCGGTAGCCAAAAGTTGACTGAAAATGGGTCATGCAACAGGACAATGATCTCAAGCACAGCAGCAAATCTATAACAGAATTGCTGAAAGAGAAAAGAATCAGGCAATGCATAAAGTCCAGACCACCTTCATAGAGCTGTGCATAAACAAATGCTTTCAAACCACAATGAACTGAAGTAATGCTGTAAAGAAGAGTTCCTCCACAACCCTGTGAGAGAAGTTGCTATTAACAGTGGTTCTGCAAACCTGCAAGGTCTTCACAGGCCTGCAGAGTGTCATGAGGGTACAGGAACAAAACTAAATGTAAAAAACGTTTGCTTTTAGAAAAAGTTTGCTAGTCTCTGGGTACAGAGACTTTTCAGTGCAAATATGACACTTTTGTACAAATGAAAATACAGTCATTATGATAAAAAATTTCTTGAGTTTTAATAGTGATTATTGTATATGGCTTTTTTAACCCTCAGAAAGAACTAAGCTAACCCTCCCTGTTTTTATGCTAGGCTAAGCTAACCATCTCCTGGCACTAGCTGATCCCTTTGCCTCTCTCACTATCAACAAGAAAGCAAATAAGCCAATTTCCCAAAATGTCAAAGTCTTTGACATTTTGGGAAATGGCACATTAAAAATAACCTTTTCACAAATGAGGGAAGAACAATTTTGGGATGTTTTTTAAAGCCTCTGCCTAAAAATGAAAATTGGTCGAGCCCTGAAGGCATGTTAGCATAAAATTAGCAGAATAATATTTTGTAATTAAACTTGGCTCAGCAGGGTAATGGACCACTCAGCAGGACCTTTACGATATCCCAAAAAGCTGCACAAAACCAGAGGATATTTTACTTTTATTCCTCACTCCTAAACGTTTTGGTTTTATGGTTAACCCCACAGTCAGAAAGTCGAGTCAGTCAGTTCTGTAGCAAAAATCATTAATTTTAGCTGCAGCTGAATTCTTTTTAATTTCTTTGTCTATATGCAATAATCTGTTTGTCAGTTTTATTATTCTTTACATCCACAGTAAGGAATGATTACAGTTCTTTGGTTTCTTTCAGTTAATGTAAAAATGAGGCCTTGGTTTAAAAAAGGCTGCCAGTCAGGAAGCAGCAGGAGGGAGAGAGCCGATTTTCCTCAGTGTGGCTGCTGTATTTGGAAAACCAGTTTGGATAATAATGTTTGTGGATGGGCCTTCCATTACAAGGGAAACAGATAAAAAAATAAAATAAAATAAACATAGAGCTACAAAAAAAAAAACAGAGTAAACCTGAGCCAGCAGGGAATCAGGCTGCTGTGTCTCTTTGCTTGCACTCAGTTAAAATCCTGTGAATCGAATCCTGTGAAACAGTATTTTTATATATTATAAAAATACTGTTTTATTATAAATTATTAATAAAGAAGCATTACTTTTGCTTGTTTGGTATGACACCCAGTTATGATAAAAGAGATTTATGTACTTGCAAATTAGCCTTTTTTTTTTTTTTTTTTAAATCGCCCTGCAGCTTAAGTGCTACCACAAACGCTTCCGCAGCCCATGCCGAGATGTGATCTTCCGGGTACAATTCCACACCTGCGCTGTTCACGACCTGGGGATTGTCTTTGGGAAAGATGAGCTAGATGAGACATTCAAAGGTAAAAGACTTGAAACTCTGAAATAATACTGATAACAGCATTATAATGCTCCTGCAAACAATGAACTTATACCTAGTAATAAGTAAAACCTGAACATCTAAATGGGCGTATAATCTTTAAAAACTGCATGTGTTTTCTAGTGTAACAATGTATGCATCTTTAGATATAAAGAGAAAACTCTCCCTATTTCTTTTTTAATTTTTTTGCAGATGATAGATTTCCAGAATATGGAAAAGTGGAGTTTATTTTCTCCTTTGGACCAGAGAAAATACATGGTAAGGATCAATGTGTTGGGTCTTATGGCCATACTAAGCATTTTCCATAACCATACTACACTCTTACACATAATTTGGCATGACTGAGAAAATGAGCTCACTACTATACGCCCCATACAACAGTGACTCCACTGAACAGTAAATGGAACCATCCATCTGTCTTCTAGTGCTTATGTAATTCAGGGTTGCATTGGGGCTGGTGCCTATTCCACCTGTCAAAGGGTGCAACGTGGGGTACAATTCAGACAGGTTGCCAGTCCAGCTCAGCTCTGCAGAGTTTTATTTATATTGTGTTAATTTACAACAACTGTCACCTTGCCTCAAGATGCAGATCCTTCAGTGTTAGAGAGAAAACCCCAACAACATGATGATCCCTTAGGAACAGTCACTTGGTGACAGTGGGAAGAAAAAAAATCCCTGGTAACAGGAAGAAACCTCCAGCAGAAACAGGCTCACCAAAGAGCAACCACCAGATAAACCAGGAGAGAGTTCACCTTTCGGACCAGTCCATCTTCCATGTGTAGTTTACGGTTTCAGGTAGAAAAGTAAGACAGGATGATATCATGCAGCAAAAGAATCCAGCCAGGTTTTTTTTATAAAAAAAAGCTTGTCAGTGTAGCGCAGGGTCTTGAATGTAATCAAATAGGGAAAACAATTATCTCAATATAAATTCAGAATCTCAATTTTTTTCTTGATACTGATAAAAAAATATCTTTTCCCTTTTCCGGATGTAAAGACATTCACATTTTCTGCTCTGCCTCTTTGTACTTCTGGTCAAGGTGTGGACCACCTGGAGAACGGGCCGAGTGTCTCAGTCGACTACAACACTCAAGATCCCCTGATCCGCTGGGACTCCTACGAAAACTTCAATCAGAACTGCGAGGACAGCACAGAAGGTGAAAATGGTAGGAATGCTTATCCTTCAAAGTTTACTGTGTAGAATTCGGGTGTTACAATGCGTCAGATCCACTGACTCTTTATAGATGTGCCATATGATAGTTCTCAGTCAGATTTCATTCATGTGAGATTTATATAATGATTTTCTTACACTAATTTTCTAATTTATTTTTAACTGTGTGGATTATTGAAGTCATGGACTAAATCATGTGCCGAACCCACCATACAGATACAGAGGACACATTCAGATCTTTTCCATTCAGACATTTTGCCCTACAAAACTTTGCCCTACAAATACCAAAAATAACCCTAAAATTGCATTACCAAGTTTTTTGGTTGTAAATGTAAATGTTGGATTGTATTTTGAAAGGAAGGAGAGGCATCGCTACCGCTGAATTCATTTGTGGTGAAATTATCACCACAGAGAAACCGAGGGCCCCTTGGGCCCGAACTCAACCACTTTCCAGAGCACAGTGTGAGACATTCCTGGGTTCAGCCACAGGCATGGACAGAAGCTTCCTTTTGAGGGAGCCGTGGTCACTCTGTGACCAAAGTGCTGCTTTCTATGCCACCCAAAAAAGAAAGCAATGTTACGCCCTTAGAAGCAGCACCATACGTTAGGAGGGTTTGTCTCTGATTTAACAAACAACAAAAAACCCCAAGAACGCCAAGTCCTTCAAAGAGAGGAGGAACCATCCAGCTTGTTATCTGTTGGGGTCCCAGTTAAAGCACAATGATGTGGAGCAACATATGCTTCCATCCATGTGGTGTCTTTTTCAAAGAAGCCCTTGCATACTTCAGCAAGACAATACCAAATCACTTTCTGCATGTTTTAAATAGCAGGGCTCAGCTGTAAGCAATATTATTCCAATGTGGAAGCGTTTAGGAGACATAACAACTTAACCAGGAAGCGGAAGACCATGTAAAGTTATAGAGTGGAGTCACCACATGCCGAGGAACATTAGCGTGAGTAAAAGTCACCAACATTCTGCTGACTCAGAATGTAGGTTAGTAGTTCAAAATCTTCTCTTTCATTAACATCAGCATAAAAACTGTTTCCGGGAGCTTCGTGGTAGCTCCTGTAGGTGTACTGTGTAGGCGGGCCAGAACTTCTGTCCATGTAGTGTGTAACAAAAGCAGGTCCTGGACTGTTGAGCAGCCACAATCCAATCTCAAGCAATAATAGCAGAGCATTTGGCTGTCAGAACTACAGCACATGGTCTCCACAGTTCTAAAACTCTAACTTAGTGTGGTTAAAAGAAGAAAGATGTTGCTGGAATCAAATTCAAAATTACCACATATTTAAAAAATCCTAAAAAAGGATCTTTTGTTTTAACGAACATTTTATACAACATTCCAGCTTTTTTTTTTTTTTTTTTTTAAACAAGGTTGCCTTTTCTTTTTATTAGTTGCCCAAATAGTTAAAGGTCAGAGGTCAATTGGCTTCCTTCTATCACTGCTCATAAAGTGTCTACCCAACACTTGGCGGCAGCTTGAAATAGGCCCTGCTAAAATAGAACAGGTGTAAGTGTCTGCTAACTCTGTTTCAGTGAAGGTGTGTGTGTGTGTGTGTGTGTGTGTGTAAATTATCTGTGACCAGTCTGGTCCAAGCCGTCTGTCTCATCTTGCCTTCTGTCATCTGATGATGATACTGTGGTCAAATCTGAATTAGAAATTAACGAGATCACAGACTCACGCGCATGATATAAGTAAACATCTGCACATGTGGAAAACACACACTCACACACACACAGTCAAGTTGTTTTTTTAGCCACTCGAGTTTGAAGTAGTCGATAAGACTTCAAAGGTGATCCCTTAATAGCCTTTTGTGCTGTGACTACTCGGCCAGCACCGTCAGACTGATGCACGGTTTCAAATGGGCTCAGTGTGGAAATAGCATTTAAATTAAAGAAAAAAAATAATTTGCAGACTAGATAGGAAAAAGTGTTTCCAATAAATCAAAGTGTTTCCACAGATTTTTGGATTCACACTTGTTGGTGCTGAAAAGGCAATTAACTCCTTTGTAAGAGTGACTTTTAGAGCCAAGGGGAAAAATAGCTCTGGATTTACATCTCCACGAGTCTTAGAAAGAAAAAGAGTTGTTGTTGGGTTTGCACGCTGTCGGGATCACTGCTGGGAAAGCACAAGGCTACTTGCATGAACCCTTAGCTTATTAGGGCACTACATAAAGCTTCAAATTATAGGGCTGATGTTTTGTTGGGATCAACTTTGGGTAAGTGGTGTCTCTGTGGCTGTTAGTTTCCAAAGATTGATGTTGACTTTTATTATGTTTATTGCATAAAAACAGTTTCAGCTGCTGTGGGTTAGTTTTAGCTCAGGGATTTTTGTCATGCCTGCACCTTGCATCAGCACAACAAGCAACATCCAAAACATCACAACACTTACACAGCTGACTATACACAACTATAACATTACATGCACTCAAAAGCCCGATTTAGACATGAGTAGCATTACCTGTGGACCTCTAATACTTTGTAATAAAGTCAACGGTCATCTGTGGCCTTACTCCCATGCAAATTCCTGTGCTAGCCTACAACACTGTGACTTCAGTTTTTCCTTCTTTCGTTATTTATTCCTTAGTCATGCAGTGTTATAGAGGTGTGTGGTAAATGAGAGTTTGGACAGGACACAGTTTGTGTTGCTACATAGCCTAGTAAAAAAAGTATGGTCAAATATTAGAAAGGCAGTCTCTCATCGGATGATGAGTTGGACAGCATGCATGTCAATGACTAAGGTACATTTTGCCTTCTTTCAGTGGTTCAGCCCATGCGAATGTGCCAGTCAAATTTCAGTCATGGTGGGATAAGTTCCGAGTCTCCTGGTTATATTTCTTGAATTATTCTCATTTACAGCCCCATATTTTATTCCTGGAACCTGCTAAAGTGGCTTTGAATAATTCAAATGCACCCTCAGTTTATCTTTGCTCTACAGCAAGCCATTTAAACTCCTCTCCTTTGAGCCAGCTTCCTTTTGATTGGCTGGAGCTGCTGTGCATGCAGAGCTGCGATGACCACACTGGGGTTTATCTACTCTCAGGCATCGCTGAGATCCAAGAAAAAGATGAGAAAAACTTTTAATCTTATACTGTGACCCCTTCATTCAGGTCATCATAAGCTCTCAGCCACAGCTTTGTTTTTGTGGATGTCTTCAGATGCATCCTGGTGTTCACGATTAGGTAAAATATAGTCAGAGAAGTCAAACAGCGCAACCTAAAACAGACTGAGAGATGGTGCATTGCAGGGCATGTCAGAAGTGACTTTTTTTTAGCTGCTCCACAATGATTCATTAGCTCATTCATTAGCTGTCTGGCTACCATATCACGAGTATTGTCCAACCCAGGGAGACTTGATACTTTACTTTTTTGATTTTTTCCTCATTGCTCGAATTCTTTGCGAGCTTGTTGCTCTGCAACTGTCTCGTTACTTCAGGAATCTGTGTGAGGAGCCGATGTGCAGCACAGCCTGAACTCTCAGCTTCAGTGAAGGGTGGATTGTATTGTTTATTTATTTTTGTACTGAAAGTCCTTTGCGGTGTGACGGACATTTTGTGTTTTTTTTTTTTTGTTTGTTTGTTTACTCTTATGTACTCGTCTCCTCAGTTGGCCAACCCTGCTATACTTCTGAAATAACTGGAAAGAGAAGGAGGGAGAGATAAGTGATAAGGAGAAAAAGAAATCGTGAGAGATGTATCTAGAGAAAAAATTACACAAGGCTGAAGAGAGATATTTTTTTTTACGAGACAGTTAAAAAACAGTTTATTAAGTGAAGTGTTGGATGAAAAGTTAAATAGAGGGATTCCAGTGTGATTAGGGTTTGCCTCAGAAAAACGTTTTGCATATATTCCACTAGGCTTGTGAACCGCAGTTCAGTCATTTGGTCTTCACTTTCTCTCTCCCCGTGTCCTCTGAGGAGTCGGAGGAGTTAAGGGCAGGACTCTTCAGCTCAACTGTGAAGCTCTTTTGTGCACACATTCACAGGAGGAGGAGTGACAGAGAATGTCAGTGTGGGTTTGTGCACGCTGCTGCTCAGCAGAGAGACTTTCTAAGAGTTACACAGTGAATTTGTGTCCGGTGCTTCTTCGATTTCCCTTCACCGTGACGCCTTTTTTTCAAGCGTTGATAGCTGTTGAAGAGTTCAGCCGTGAACCTGTGCGTAGAGTTTGCTCTTCGGGTGACTCCGGAGTGAAACGTTGTCACTAATTCAGCAGTTTGACGTCTCTCACATGTGAGTAACATGGAAATTTGAAGGCAATCACAGATTTGATTTTCACAGTTCCTGACGATACTTATTGCCCTCAGGTTATATATTATCCAAACACTTGACCATGTGACCTATTTGTTAATGTTTCTTAGTTCTTCAGCTTCACAAGGAAACTAATGTTTTGATGTTTAATGTTTTACAAATGCTTTTATTCCGCAACAATAGAAAGTTGTGTGTTTTTTGGCTCTCCATTTATGGAATTTATGAATGATTCCTACTGGGAGAAATCATCATGGAACTTAAAAGAGGGGGTGATGAGCATCCTTGAAACAGATTTTCTCATTCCTCTCTGGTCAGTTACATTGTAGCGTTCTCACATCTCAGCAAAACTGTATGAGTGCAATAATGTATCAAGATGAAGGGTGACACTACATGTTTTGCCTGGAAGCTTTGAGACACTATAGCAAATTCTAGAAACAAGAGGACTCAAGTGTCCTTGATTTGTCTGCAGAAGCATGTTTTTCTGATGCTGTAAAGTTTCACTTTATCCAGTGCCTAAATAAGCATTTCCCTGTATGCTTTGTACTTTCGCTGCTGGAGGTTAATGCTTCCTCCTTGATCCCATGCACATTAGTCACAGGGAGAGATGTGTGTTCCCGGACCAACAGCTCGGAGTCCAGCAGAGGTGGACCGTGCCTGCCCTGTGGGCACAGACAATTTGTTAGCGACTTCTTATAGCAATAGAGAGGGCTTTATAGTTAAGTCTGTATTTGTGAGCCACAGACTGGGGCGGGGTGGGATTGGGAGAGTTACATAAGTCTGGTGGAAATGGAAGTTGATGCAACAGCATGATATCACTGCTATGAGACTATGTTTGGGCTCATACGGATGACTGGGATTCAAATGGTGTGTTGGCCAGGTGAGCAATAAATTAGCCCAGACAGTGACATGCAGCCGTTACTTGTTCTAAAAGAATGCAGTTTCTTCTTTTGTTTTGTGGATAAATCAGAAAATAGAAAAGGACACTTCAAATTCCAGTCGCATCTATTTTTTCAGTTTCTCTCAGCTCAAAGAAATACCTAAATATTAAAGGGACATTTCATCGCCAAAACAAATGAACAATTTCCCCCCTCCCTTCATCCTACAGTGCCGTTTATCCGTCCAGTTTTAGAGATATTGCTGGTAGTTTTGTCTGCTGTCCCTTGAAATGTAAGAAAGGAACTTTTCTTTATGTCATGTACATCCAGCTACAAAAAGAATCATACAGCAAGCTACCAGCACTGCCCCGCACAGGGGGACACCATTAATGTCTGGCTAAAAAGCCTCTAGTCACAGGCTGGCACACGGTTCCTCCCGCAAAGTGTAAACGTTGACAGGTCTAGTCAGCAGGAAAAAAAGTAGTTTCTTAGTGAATCTGTGGAATTTTTTTGGACAAATTGGATGTTTTCTGGTGGCTAAATTTGTTTTAAGTTCATTTCTTGCCACTTTGATGATGTAAATTGCTGTTTAGTTCCACTGCACGTTAAGAGTACACCATATATTTAAAACAGATAGCTGTCGAACTGGAGAATTCACACTAAAATGATCAATTGTCCCTTTAATTCAAAAACTCAAATATCGGCGTCACAATTTTTCTTGCTTTTTTATTCTTTGGAATCACACGTGATATTGCTGAAATCTTAATAATTACCCCTTTATTAATCCTTGAACAGTTCTGGTCCTTGGTCCTTCAGCAGCTCTAGATACTTTCTAACATTGTGGCCCATATTTCCACCGGGTTGGATTCCCAAGTTTTCTTTCCTGCAGATGTTCTTTTGGAAGCCAGGTTTTTCCAGATGAATTGTATTATAACTAAATGGAAATGAGACTAATGTGTATACGTCTTTGTAAAGTGCCCTAAATGCGATTGGTCTCAACAGCAGCTGTCCACCTCTTCTCATATCACTTGGCCTGAACATCTGCTTATGCCACTTTTTAGCCACTCTAATGACCATTTCCCTGATGCAAAATAAATAAATAAATCCAACTTTCTCCATAAAAAATGTGATCTCATTCAAAGCACAGAGACAGTGTCAAGCTGTGCAGAGGTCAAATCTCTGGCCTTTTGTGTTGGCAACAGGCTTCCATGCTATCAATCCCTCAGTCTGGTCCAAGGCTTTGGGCGGATTAGGCTGCTTTGACTCCAAACTTTGCACAGCTCCTATTGCGTAACAGCCAAGACAGAAAAATAAAGGCCTCTCTAGTTAAGACTGCACGGCACACAAAGAGAGAACAAGTGCCTTGTGTTGTAGAATGTCCCAGTTTGGACCCTGGCTACAGGGGGACAGGGACGTCTGCTAGGTGACAGAGAGAGCATCGTGAGCTTAGGGTTTAGTTAAGATTTTTAGAATGGATTATGTGCACTTGACTTAGAGGCTGAATCCCCACAGGAAAACTTCAGTTTATGTACTCTACGGCTATCCTGAGAGAGTGGATGCTGGTTTTCCATAATGTGTGGGAATGAATGACTGGTTTGTTAAGTTGTATGGACACAGATTTAGTCCAGCTGTGGGCCGAACACTCCTGTTCTCTCTCCATCCCCATCTTTACACAGCTGATCTGGCTAAAAGTGCCACTGAAGGGTCATGACATAACTAATCATGATCACTTTCCATAGACTCTTCTCACAGGGCCCTCTTTGTATCTGTCTTTTATCTGCTGTTGAGGTCTTTGCACTGTAAGTGGACACGCAGTAACACTCTCATCTTGGACATCTTGGACTCTTGTGGATGTCACATTTGAAATAGCTAATGTCGTGTCTAGAAGACTCCCCTCGTTCCCCAATGAACGTCGAATGCCCAGACCTGACGTAGGTGATGGAATACCTGCTGCACACTCACAATGGCTCTATGTTCATCTCAAAGCAAATCTTTCTTTTAATCCAGTTCAGGAGAAAATAGGCGGAGCAGCACAAAATGTTTTCTTCTTGGATGCCACCTTCTTATTTACTGCATTACTTGCCTGGCACACTCTCCTGTGGGTCATGCTTTTCCCTTCTTTTGAGCCACAGAGGTGTAAAAGCACAGGAGATCTCATTTTCATTTCAGTTCCACTGGGGATAATTGGCCTCTCCTCTGCCTTATTATTTGATGCCTAAAGACAAGTCTATTCACGGACTTTTCCTGGTCTTTGTCAGAACACAATATTCTTCACTTCACCGGGGGAAAAAAAGTGTTATATTAACATCAAGGAACTTCCACTCTTCTCATCTGAGTGCTATCAATAGTTTAGGATTCCTGAGGGGCAGATCTTGGCACAATCACTGTCTAGATTCAGTCCCTGATAGCAGTAGCTCAGATTTATGAGTTTTTACCAAAACAAAGCCAGAAAGGGAAGGAGCCAGTGAGGGACTGTGGCTTTGTTGCTGCTGCACTAAAGAATGGTTGTGTAGGTTGCCGACTGGCATGGATAGGAATGGCATCGGGGCGCCACCGGGGGTGGGGGGCACTTTACAAGACTGTCCTATGTTGGTAATAATTTTAATAAACATGAGCACAAAACAGAGGAGGACACCATATAATGAGTTGAAACATGAACTTATTATTTATTCCTGCATATACAATTTGTACGTCCCTCACAATTTCCTGTTGTCCCACCGAGATAATTTTGGCCACCCCTATGAAAAAAATTCTGGAGGCTCCTCTGAAAAGCATGCGGAATAGCGGTAACTACTTCTGCCATCCTGGATAGATCCAGAGAAGTGGCTAGTGACACAACGTGGAGGCCAAAATAATGGATTATGATTGTAATTACAGGGTTATTTGTAAATCAAAATCGGTGAAAAAGTTGAAAACTGGTATTTTTGCTGGGGAATATGCTACAGAAATACCACCAAAATAAAAAAGGTCATAATTTTATGGTATTTTTTTTTAAAATTTAGGTGCCCTGCTTTTTCTCTCTTTTTAACAAACTGTTAAAAATAAACCTGTGTTTAATTTCACTTATTATTATTATTATTATTATTATTATTATTATTATGTCTCATGTCTTAAAAAGTAAAGAGCAACAGCAGTAACTTGGGACACTGGAAAATTATATATGACAATAAACTGAGTTTTTTTTTTTGTGGTTGAACATACTTGAGAGAGTTTGACCCAATGTAAAATCATATTGACACAGCTCTAATAGCAGGAAGTATCAGTTAGGAGCAAGACCGGTCTCTGTCTGAAGCATTTATGAGGATGTTGACTAAAACAAGAGCCTACAAGAGACGCTTTGAGGAAGATCTGCATAAACTATCAAGGCTTTAAGGCAAATATTGCGGTTCTGTCTTTGTAGTAAGTCCAGACCATGGGTATGAAGAGTTAGCTCATCAAAGCTTCTCTTCACCTCTGGAGGAAGATAGCTGCAGCCAGCTCATCAGACGCTCTCCTCATTTGGCCCTCAAGATTTTTCCTTTTGCAGCTCTACTGCTAACGACCGTTGATGACTTTTCCTGAGACACGGCCTCATCCAGGATGAAACATAATGCTCTGCGAGGATGAGCTGTTGGGCTGATTTATAGCTTGTGGCGTGCGTAGGTTATGGCTGTGCCTTTGGGTTTGTTTTTAGTAGTATTTGTGCTAAATATAGTTACTATGTGTGACCAACATTGGCTACAGGTTACCGCACACCTGGATAGGGTTAGATAAGATGAATATTTTTTGACGCTAATGTACTTTTTGTTTATCTTTGAAGTTTATTTTTGGAATACAAACATTAGTACCTGTAATCAGGACAGTGTTTGCCAGTCTGAAGTGATCGATAGGTTTTTCCTGACTACTCGAAAAGACCATCCATTACCGTGCTCTTTGTTTCCCCAACTCAGAGAATCTGCACTTACGCAGATTGATTCACAGTGATCTTTAATGTATATTTAATGAGCTGCAAGGCAAGTGTTCATTTAGCAAGAACAAGTTCCTGTACTTACATTTGACTGGCAACTGTGAGTGTTGGTATTAGCCAAACTGTGCTTACATGTGCATCCAATCTCTTCATAATAATAATAATAACAACAACAATAATAACAACAACAACTCTTCTACCATGACAAGCACTATGCTGTTTTGTTTTTGTCCCAGGTCAGCTTTATTAACTTGTACTGACTCTTTTTAGTCTTCACAAGTCCAATTAATCCACCCTAGGACATTTAAAATCCTCTTGAGTGTAGATCATTTACGAGACCGCAGTATTACTTTAATCTGTGTCCTTGAGCCCAGTCATACAATAAAAGTAGACTTTGTTGCCAAATCAATAGTTAAGCCATTAACTTTGACCAAAAACGGCACCAGGCTATACTAATATATTGTCAAATCGTTTTGTCATTGCTTTTTATTAGTGCAACCTTTAGGGTCAGAAAACATGGACTCCCCCATCTTGACTGGTTTAGGCAGCAGCGCCCACACACACACACACACACTATTTTTCTCTCAAGACGGCCACATGTATGTTTATACTTGTAAGCTTGAGGAGAAACATGCTGTAAGAGGGAGGGTCAGTTGCCACAAGGATCATAGCTCAGAGTTCAGAGATTAGGAGGTCACACAGTTGCACCATCTGGCCCACAGAACCTCAAAATATCTGGCACCATTTTCTAGCTACAAGTGTTCTCAGTTTCTTTTATCCATTTATCTGTTTTTATACGGTACTGTAAAAAATATTGAGCTACTTTCTTATCAGAAGAAAGTCGAGAAAAAGATAAAGCAATGTATTGAAATGTGCAAACATACATGGGAATACTGTATCTAAGGCAAAAACAGATTTTGTACAGGTCTAACGGGGGTGAAAGTCAATTCTTCAAGTCAACCTGAACTCTCTTAGACAGCTTTCTTGTATTTTTTTTTGAGTAGTCTTCAGGAATTCTTCTTGAGGCTTCTTGAAGGACATTTAGAGCTCTTTTTTTGATGTTGGCCATCTTTTGATCTCAAACTGCTTCAATAATTTTTGAGGTTCGGGCTCTGGGGAGGCCAGTCCATAACTGATAGTGTTTCGCTGTGTGCCTTCCTATCCAGAAATGCTTTTACTGCATTGGCAATGTGTTTGGAATCATTGTCATTCTGAAAGATGAAACTGTTTCCAAGCCGTTTCCTTCCTGTTTCCCTTCTTTAAGAATGGCTTCTTCACAGCCACCTTTCCACTGAGACCACTTCTGATGAGGCTTCAGTGGATTAGCCTATTTCTTAGAAACACAATTTTCAGATACTGTTCATCTGCTTTAGATTTCTTACAGACACACTGCACATCATCCCGAGATGTGCTACAATTTTGGCTCTTTCTGAATTACCTTGTTGGCGCAAACATACAATTTTATACCCATCAAACTGTGTTATCTTTTCAGCATTTTTCATATACTCAAGATTGGGAACAATGTCCAAAGAAAAACTTTGAAAGATCATCCAAAATCCTGGACAACTATTAGTATTACTACTACTATTACTATTAAGATCATTAAAAAAATTACAAGATTGTCTAGCTTCTTAGGAGCAAAACATGAAGAAAAGAGGACAGGCCTAAGACATTTGCAAAGTACTATACAGCGTAGACTCTACTGTATCTCTTGGTGATGGTGTTTTTGTTTTGTTTGGTCTGGTTGCTGGCCTCCTGCTTTTTCCTAAAGCATTACATGATAAAGTGTTTGTCACACTCAGTCTTGTCACTAATGGAGCGGATGTAGACTAATTAGTCATTCCACACTGGTAACACTTGGTCCAGTCTCTCCTGCTGCGTTATAATTAGTTAAAGCTACGAGGTCTGGATTGCAGATATTCTCCTCCAAGTACCGTGCTCGGGATCACTGAGCAAGTATTTACCTCCTAGGGATTATATAAAAAAACACCAGCGTGGACACACACAGTGTGGAGCGTCATACGTACACATGCCCTTTCTTAGCAAATGAAGGAGCCCTGTCAAAGGTTATTTTTAGAGGCTCACATTGGTTCATTTCAACCAAAAGAAAACAGCAGACATAGCAGCACACACAGAAGCAGCCTCAACATAAATAGTCCTGCTCCGCTAAGAAAAGTCTCACAAGTGTAAAGTGACAGATTAGATTTCCTGTAGTACAAATACTGCCGATCAGTCACGTCGTGTCTAAAGTGAAGACACAAGCCGAGGGATGACTATGCTGGGCTTTTACTGGATGTGACAGTGGAACAGCTGGAGTCATTGCAATCAGTACAATTATCGACATTACTCAAAGAACAGACCAGAAGGAAGGATATGAGGAAGGAAGATGGAAAGAAGATGGGAACTGGTGACAATCTGCCACTCAAAGTAGTCCAACTTCCACTGAATAGCCCTAAAATGTGGATATATAGTTTTTATAACGTTTTTATTTTCAGTCAGAGTGACACATGTGGTTTTTGTCCATTATTCTGGATTATGTTGTGGAATAATAAAGTGGTTGTCCAGCATGCTAATAAATACAAATGGCTAGGTGACATGAATTGTACCACACACTTTTCCCATGTTGGGGTTAGAAGATATAACAAACAGCTACTGTGACTCATCTGCGTCACTCTTTATCTGTTGTTTTAGCTGGACAGTAACTACATAAATCAGATCAGCATTTGCTCTTCTGGGTTTTTTTGTTTTTACCCACTACGCTTTTCTGTTTTCTCCATCTGCCTGCACCAGGGTGGAGTTTGCTCCCTGCTTCCTAGCTTTGAGAGTGCTTGTTAAATGACTGTTGGACGATGTAGCTCTTTCCATTACACGAGTGTTTTCAACACTGAGGGACTGAGGGATGGGCATCTGTGTGTGCATGAATATGGCTTATTTCTACGTATATTACTGGATGTTTGAATATGTTATTCAGCTTTTCTCTTCTATTTATAACATTAATTGGCATGGACAAGTGTCATATATTATGTATTAGAATATAAATGCCCATAACTCATAACAAGCCATACATTTCAGAGAGAACCTAAAGGGACTGATGTCATTTGATCAAACGCTATACAGTGGAATTCAGTGGCCCCTTACCCTCCACCTCTCACGTAAACTGTCAGACAGCCTGTTGTGATAGACCTCCCACATGCGCACACATAGCAGAGGCAGCCTTTAGACTAGTGCGCGCCACCGAGCAGCCAGCAACAGCAGCAGTCGCTCTCCATGCAGACAGCGAGGTATTCAGGAGAGAGAGGAGGAGCAGGAACAGTAGCCAAAACCAACTCCCCCAACTCCTGCTGTAATCCTTCATGTCCCACCCCGGGGGCAAGTCTGCAGGGCTTTTCCCAGCTTAGTTTGGGACTGTACTCTCATCCTCTGCTCACACAGGTAGGGGAACCACCTCCTGCTAAGGTCTTTCCACTGTTTCCTTTGACAAGGCTGTGACTTAACTTTGAGTTAGCTTGTTAAAGTGGTGTAGCTGAGGCAGGGAAGATGTCAAATTAGCTGTGCTGGCGTCACATTTGGCTACCGGGCAGGTGATTATAAAGGCACTGAAATGGAGAAAGTGAGGAGGGCTCTTCTTTCATGACTTATGTCTATGTTTATCGGCATGACTGATGCATTAAGTGTGTGGGTGTATATATATATATATATATATATATATATATATATATATACACACACACACACACACACACGTGTGTATGTGTGCGTGCGCTCATGTCAGTGGAAATAGGTTGATACCCACTTGATACCCAAGTAGTTTCATGGGCTACATAAATGTGTCATGATGACTTGATTTGGAGTGTCCTGTTTTACTAATGAACTTTTCAGTAGAGACTTAAGGGAATAATACAGAATAACAACCACCAGAAGTCTGAACACTTATTCTAATTGGCATGTACTGTGCATAGTAACTATGGCAACAGCCTTGAGTATTGATACAGTGAGTTGACTTAACTGCTGCTACTGCTATACATCAAATATAAGCCTCCAAATGCCGTAAATCTGCAGCGGGTCATATCAGAAACACTATAACAGTTGTTACCATAACGTCTTTCTCTCTGCATGTGCCCCAAAAATCTACCGAACTCATTAGCAGCTCAGTAGGAGAAAACCTATGTTTTTGTGACCAGGAGCCACCAGATTTGTTTCTACCAGCAGCCTGACAGTGTGCCATTCCCTTGGCAAGTTGCCTCTGGCCAGTCAAGGAGACCTTGCAGTACTTGGCTTGTGTACGCCCACTGAGCTCCATTACAGAGCCCCGTATTCACTAAAGCTGAGATGGAGATATCTATAAGGTACCGAGATACAGACAGCGTCTTTGTGCAGCTTCTTTTCCAGCTGTAAAATCTGATTTCGTTATCAGGGCGTGCCTACTCATGCGTTATGAGTGAGGAACTTTCATAGACAGTGGAAGAGGAATTGTTTGAGAAGGTACCGTTTTTCTCTTTACTCTCCTGAAGCGTGTTTAGCTGTCGGTAAATGGTGTTGCAGGATGTCGGTCGTGATTTTTGTTGGAATTACATTCTTGAAGACTGGATTCCTGTTACGGATCACATGAAAATGTTGCTAATTCAGTTGGCATTGGGCTACTGAGTTGGCTGGATGAGAGAGGGGAAAAAGCGAGCATGTAAGCTCATGTGTATAAATACACGTGTGTTGTCAGCCTTTTTTTTTGTTGTTTTGCTTTCAGTTGCATAGGCCAGAAAAAGCCTGCAGGACTTCCTTACTCAGTGAGGCAGATTTTTCCAGTGATGACTAAAATTTTCTGACTAGGGCACCCTACTTCCTTTTCATTAGACTTGTGACTGAGTGTGGATCTACAATATAATGTGTGTGCGCGTGCACGTGTTTGTGCTTGTTTGCAGCGGCACTTCAATCTTGGCTTATGCAGAAACAACTCAGCAGGTTACATCTGCCGTGTATAGAGATCTATTTATTTTATATCAGGCCATCATGTTTGCGGTTTTGGGGATCATAAAAAAACAAGTCAACCACCAGTTCATCTGCTGATATGCCAGCATTTCTCAGGTGACACATTTAATGCAATTGGCTTGAGAAAGTGCAAGGCAGGCCCTCGTGATTTCATCGTTTTTTCCACAGCACATGCCACAGACCCGGCTCATTTCCTGAAGCTGGTAGAATAGGTGGACATGAGCCAGTGTTTAATTTTACTGCAGCTGCTTTGGCTATACCCACAGAACCTCTTGATATCCAGCATCTCTCTGATAGTTCCTCACACTTTTTTTCTTCTTCTTAATGTCTTGATGAATCCCATGTGTTTATATTTTGAAGATTGCACATTTATTTCTGTAATTGTTAAATTGCTGTGGCTCTAAAAATACTTGGGTAACAGAAAATTGAAGGTTTGTGGAAAATGTAGGCATCTTTAATAGTTGTATTTGGCTTAATGTGATTCTAATGATGCTTTTTCATACTTTTGTTTTTAGAAGTCATTCATACCCAAGGACCCCTGGATGGCAGCCTCTATGCCAAAGTACGCAAAAAAGAATCTGTTGACGGAGCAGTCACATCGAACGGCCTTCCACCCTCTGCTATTGAACATGCTTTACCTGCGGTTGACCATGCCTTGTCTGTGAGCAGCGACTCAGGAAACTCTACTGCCTCTATCAAAACCGACCGAACTGATGAAGCAACAGCAGCCCCTCCGGCTTCCACAGTGAACCAGACACACATTCCTGTGGGTGAGGAGTTACCTTCGGTCCATCAACACGCTCCACCTGCCCAACAGTCTATCAGTCCGCAAGAGAAAAAGGAGCTAGAGCAGCTACTGAGTGGCTTGGAGGGGCCCATGCACAGACAGGCCTACCTATCAGCTCCAGCATCCGCTGTTGGAGGGATGCTTCACCTGGTGCCCGCACAGGTCCACGTTAATGGGCATGGTAACATTGACCGTGAGACTGACATTCTAGATGATGAGCTTCCTACCAGTCAAGAGGGCAACAGTGTTGACAGCCTTGGGACGTTCTCTTCCACAGATGGGCGGGCTACACCAGCTGATCTCTACTATCAGTCTGAGTCCATTATCAATGGTCAGGACCACGTGCCATATCTGGAGCGCAACGTCCCAGAAAAGCCTCTGGAAACCGTCCAACCACAGCTTGGCATATCTGGCAAGTCTGTCACGTTGCCCCACAGCGATTCTACCCCATTCTCTGGTAGTTACATTCCTACTCAGAATGGCAGTCTGTACCGCTCTCAGTCTTTTGGTGCAGAGTCAAAGTCAATGCCACAAGCTCCCACTCGCACCACTAGCAGCAGGGATGCCGTCCAGCGTGGTCTCAATGTTTGGCAGCGGTTCGGAGTGCCAGAAGAGCCAGTAACTGAAGGCCTCACTTTTAGTCTGCCTCCCACTGTTGCAACCATGCCCAGCCACCACAGCCTGCCACAGTTCCCTCATCGCCACAGCGCCTCGCAACAAGAGATTGAGCAATCAATTGAAACTCTTAATCTCCTTATGTTGGACCTGGAGCCAGGCCGTTCGCTGGTGACAAAGTCCCAAAGTGCTCCATTGCGGGAAAACACTGCTGTAGTGACCACACAGCCATCCTTTTCTCAGAACCAAACCAGGCCCTCCTACCTGCCTGATTCCACCATTCACACCCATTTTTCAGGCCCCGTGTCCAGCCACTCGTCACCATCTGTGAAGCCTAGTACATCAGAACCTGCACCTGTCCAACGATCTCTGAGTTACACTTCTGGAACAGCTGCAACAAGTACTTCCTCACAAGCCTCCCCCACTGTAAGTTGCCAGATCAAGACAGTCAGCACTTACCCACCAACAACGCTGCCCCAGTCTGCAGAGGCCTCTGAACCCCAGAAAAGCCCTAGTGCATCTTCAGCATCACCCCAGCCAAGAGACAGTGAGCCTGATGAGGTCTTCAATGTTGAAGGTCTGGTGGCCCAAAGAGTGGCTGGTAAGATCACACAGTTTATTTTATGCTGACCCTTATATATGTATAGATTTTAAAACTTATTATAATGCTGAATATGATCTGACAGGTTTCTGTATTCTTTCTGGCATGTTAAAAAAACCCAAAACGTTAAAATCCATTTTTACTACAGATTGATGTATGGGCACTAAACTTGACCTACAGTACATTCAACTATGTGTGTCAATAATACTTACTTTCTATTTTTGTTCAGCCACGATAACCACGAAGTAGTCAATTTGATATGACATTCAACAACAAATAAATTGCTTGAAGTGGCACAGTCTGTGGAAGTTTATACTTTAATACTTCCAATTTAGCAAACTGTTGATGTCTTTGAAAGTAAAAAATAAGATGAGCTTTCTGTCTAAAAAGCGTTACTTTATTTTCTACTATGTGTCATAAAGCTCTTTAACTAGTGTTTTATATACAGCTGACAGATACCGTTTCTAAAATGTAGAGACTGTTTTACTAAAGAGTTCAGCAGCTTACGTTGTCTCTTTCTACAAAATTGTCCAAATTTCTACCATGAGGACTGGCACAGAACTGACTAGGCCAAACTCTCTTACTACAGCCTCCCGTTACAGTCATGTGAAAAGTTTTTACAGGACACTTTGGAGTCCTAAATAAATGCACCCTTACTGCTTCCATAGGAAATTAGAGGGTAGAACATCACGCCATGCCGTGATTTTACAAAAGTTGCATCTAAACAAACAACAAGACTTCTAGCACAATGTCCTTTGGACGGATGTTTGACCATGATGCACGGCAGCATGTCGAGCAAAAACCACCAAAAGCTTCATACCATTTATGAAGCACAGTGGGGGAGGGCGGATGACTTTGGCTTGTTTTGCACCCACAGAACCTTGGAATCTTGATTGAAATCCTGTAGTGAGACCTTAAGAGGGCTGTGCAAGAATGAATTCCTGCAAACGTCAGTGAACTAAAGCAACGTTATAAAGAAAAGTAGGCCAAAATTCCCCCACAATGAAGTGTGAGACTAATAAACTCACACAGTAAATAATTACTTAAACCTATTGCTGCTAAAGGTGGGTCTAGATACTACTTAATCACGGGCTGTAGTTAGTTTTTTTGTTTTTTTTTACAGGACATCAAGGAGTCCGATGGAAACTCATTCACTGTACATTTAGTTCATAATTGGCAGCAAATGTAGAATAATGTAGTGATGAGTAGAGTTGATGCCATCATCTGTGCACTGTATACACATCTCTCTTGGAAAACACTGTTCAGCCCTTATCTCATTTCCTGCATGTCACATCATCAGTCCCCGTCACTCAGGCTCAAACAGGAAGTGTTCTCTCCAGTCCAGCAGGTTGACTATCCCTAGATAAGCTTGGGAGACATCCTGCAGAATGGCAAGAAATTGAACAAAGTCAACATGACGAAGTGCGATAGCCATGACCTCAGATAGCAAACATGAGGCTTTCCAGAATCAACAATACTTCATTCTGCTGCCATTTGAATGTAGAACACTTTTTACATTAAGGAGCACAAAATGCTAGTTTTTGTTCTTGTAACATCAGGAGTTAAAAATACCTTTTACTTTCTTTAAAACAGAAATACACTTATGTAATTTGTTTGGGGACTGTGAAGGCAACATTGTGTAACCTCTGGGTTTTTTTAATGTGTGTGTATGTGATTCACTCTTGTTTTCAGGAAAAAGCATCTTTTATACGAACAGAAAATGTCTGTTATCTCCTCGTTCTGCTGTTCTTATCAGACCCCTCATCCCCCATCTCCTTTTTTCAGTTTCCTCATCATTCTTCTTTCTTTCATCATTCATCTGTTTACCCAGAGTACTCGGCTCGTGTCCAAAGTGTCATCCCCAGCATGACCTCTTCTCAGTCTGAGCACCGCCGTTCTCACTCCCTCTCGGGTTGGTTCTCCCATCCTGTCTGAAGGAACACTTCAAAAAAAAGGAAAAAGAAAGAAAGAAAAGGAGATCCCCTCCTCTTCTTCTTTTTTTGCAAGTGTTGCTTCAAACCGAGTCTGTATCTGCTTTGCCTTTGACTGATGTGGGCTTTGGTTTGCATTTTTAACCATTTTTCTTGTTTAATACTAGACTGCCCCCATCTGCTCATTTTGTCTTTTTATTCCACTTCCTCCCTTTTATACGTTTCTCTGTCACCATCAGGTTTGAGGTGCATCATCATCAAACTAACCACTGATTCCTTTCTTCGTACACGCTCACCCTTCATCTATGTTTGTTCTGAGCTGCTGAGCTGTTTTCTTCTTCAAGGTTAGGGAATCGCCCCAACTGTGGTGTAAAAAGAAGGGGGAAAAAAAAACCCAATTGGATAATGTTAAAGTTTCACAAGAACGACACAGGGGAAGCACAAAGGAGGCTCTGTCCCTTGCCAGGAGAGTGCATGTCACAAGATCCGTTTTGCCAAACTTGGGAAACAATACCGAGGCCAGGATACACTGGGCTCATTCAAGGCTGAGTTTTTTCTCTTGTGCTACTTTCAAGATTTACAAAGCCAGACAAAAGACACCGAATGTAAAAGAGGGACCACAGTCCTAGTTGGAAACATCACTAAAGTGCTATATGTCCCCTGAGAACTAGTGACCACAATGCAGACAGGATTGTTCTGTGTAAGGGGTCAGTCTGGCCTCTCCACCACAGACTGTAATATCCTTTGCAGTGATGCAACACCACATCACAGTTAAATGTTAAAATGATCTAGGATAGAACTGGAATAATCTCTGAGATCATATTTACAGCCATGACATTTATATACAAAAAACTCCCAGAACTATTCACGCAAATGTCACGCAAAAGTGCAGATCATTAAGACGGCTCAGTTCTCTTATTGATCTGAACACTTTCCCAGTAATACAGTCTGCTCAGTCTGGCCTTAAATGCCCTTTCTTAGTTGCAAGTGTGCACATATGGAAACGGCGTTTTTCACTTTAAAAGAAAAGAAAAAGCACGCCACAGGATCACTGATCAAGTTTATGTTTTTCGAATCAATGCCATGATATAGTTGGACTTTCAAAAGCTCAGAAATAGGAGATGAGAGAAAAAAAAAATCAGTTCAAGGGATTACCAGCAGCCCCAGCTGGAAACTATTAGCTGTCGCTAAGGCAACGGCATGGTGTTTGACAGTGCTCCGCTGTAGAGCAGTGTATCATGGGTACATCTGGTTGTCAGTTTCCAGGCTCGGTGTGATGGTGTGTTTCTGTTCTGGGGGTGTAGACTGCATACTTTTAAAGCTGTCTGGATGAAGATTTTGGCCAGTGCTGAAATATCTGAGGCATTCCACCTACGCCGGCACCGATTTCTGCCTTTTAAAATTGATGAATGACTTAGATACATAAATTAATAACAGGAAAATGAAACACATGCATTTGGAAAGTTCTATTCAGTTTTGGTGATAACTCACAGGAAATTCTTTTTAACACCTTGGGTTTTGGTAAAAGCAGTGCCTGATAACTTTAATCCCGACTGTCTGACTGCTACATTTTTATAGCCAAATATTTGGCCAAGTCTTTTTTGTCTCACTTCAAAGTGGAACCGAGTGAAGGGGATATCAACATTTTTAGGTTTCCACAACAGTCAGGCTTCCAAGATGTCCACAAAAATCATCTGCCAGTGTTAGGATGAGAGAAGCGCTCAGTCACACCAGCGTTTCCCACAGAATCTGCAGCAGGGTGGTGCGCGCTTTCTTATAACAATTAAGGAATTCTATATGCTGTATATATACAGTCACTATTTTCTGTTGCAGCTTTTTGAGTGGACAGAGTCCAACTCCACCGTCTTGAATGACAGCTGGTAGTTTTTGTTTTGCGTTGCAGTCTCTGTGAACCTGTTGTACACCTGCTGCAGGTTCTGGGTTCTGGTTAGCTCACACCCGATCTCCAAAGCAGAAGATGATCTGCCAGCAGCTGCAGTGTAAAATGGTCCAGAAAAGGATGGCTCCAGTGGCTGATAGAACATGTACATAGGCTGCGAATAGTTGGGGCTTGCTGGTTAGTGCTGACTTTAAAAACGTACCAAAAAAAAAAAAAGGGACTAAACTTTATCTCCCTGTAAGGATATTCCACCTGTACAAGGCATCTTTTCATTTAGGTCTGAATTAGAGGCATAAATAAACATAAAGGTAGAAGCAGGAGAAGAGTTGGTGACAAAATTTGAAACAAGATACTTGTTAAAAAGTGTAAACAGCCGCCTGAGAACAAGCACCACCACAGCATTTATAATCCCTCCCCTCTTTGTTTCTCAATGTTTTTTTCCTGCTTTTCACTTCCTCCCATTAACCTCCATCTAGTTTCAAAGCACTGGGCAGCCAGTGCTAATCTTTGGCACTGGCTTTTTCTGCTTTGGCCAGCATTTCAGGTATTGCTACCTCAATCCTTTGAGTCAATGCTGCTGAATATTAGCATAAAAAAGCCTCTTTACTCCAATCCTGTTTGTTTTATGCTGCTAGCTTTTCTCTCTGCCTCTCAGTTCAAATGAGATTAGGAAAAATCAGCTTATTGGCTGCTCTGAAGTTCAGCCAAAACATTCAGTTTGCACCAGCACATCAAAGAGTTTGTAACAGAACATTTTGTCCTAGTATTAAAGAATTGTTGCATAGAAGACGGGAGTATCATTCTGTGTGCCACATTTCCAACATGGTGTGGGTTTCTTCTGAATAACGCTGTTGACCTTCAGGCTTCTTCTTCTGATGAGCAGCTAATCCATTCTTAACTTTTTTTTTTGTATGTGCATGTTAAATTTGAAAGGACCACGGGCTCCTGCCAATGCTTTGCCTGGTTTGAGTGTCTGCAAAACACACACAGTGGCCTGTGCATTGAGCACTAGCGATAGCTGACAACCATTAACATCCGGTGGCGGTGATGGAAGTGATGGAGTGAAGGCGGATAAAAGAGAAGCAGCAAGCTTTTGCCAAGTTGTAACACTCACTTGCTTTTCTTAGGCGTCCAGGCCCGTGTGTCATCCTTGGATGAGCCCACAGCTGCTCCCCGCCGTCGCATCACCAGCGAAGGCCAGAACCAGAACGGACCAGATGACAGTATGTCTCCTGATGTCCCACTTCGCTCTCCTATTCGGTGTGTTTCACCAGAGTTTGTCAACGCCATAGCGATGAACCCCGGTGGACGGCCAAAGGAGGTAGAAAACGCACATTTTAGAACTGCTTTTCACATTTTCTCTGCACCAGCGATGGCAGTTTCTGTTTTTCTTCTCATCTCATCTCTTTTCCTACTCCAGAAAAATATGCACAGCTATCGAGAGGCCTTTGAGGAGCTGGAAGGAGGTCACATCAGTCCTACACCCACAGTTGGTGGTGAGGTGTTTCCCCAAACCCCTGCCTTCCCCGTCTCGCCGCAAACCCCTTACTTCAACCTATGTAAGTCCCCCCTCCGGCTGACAGAGGGCACTGTGGAGCTCAGGTGTAATTACTTTTTCAAGATTTATATCCTGGAATTTAACAAATTATTATTTTTAGCCTTTTTTAATCCAGCACTGAACCTGCATTCTTTCTGATGGCCAGCAGATGGCGACTCTCCTGGTCGCAAAATGAACATATAGAATTCTGTGAGAGGATAACCCAACTTAACACTCGATCTATGACCTCAGTTAACACTGGATTGGTTTATCTTCCCCACCAACTGTTTCAAATCAAATTCAGTAGAACACGAGGTTTGTTTAGCAAAGTATGCTCTCCAGTTAGAGTAAAAAAGATAATAAAACAGGATAAGCTTTGTTAGTGTTGACAAATGAGTTTGTGACTTGGACAACAGAGTTTTTGACAAGAACTATGTAGACAAACCAGCATATAATTTTGGACGCATATCCACATACATCCATCTACCCCCTCTTAGTCTCTCACACACCCAACAAAAAAGGTCATGCATTACATAACAGTGTCTTAGCCAGCTCTGCCAATTACCTCATCCAGTTCTCTTGCGTATCTCCCCTTTGGGCACTCCCATAAAAGTTAGTTAGACACTGTATTTTTAACACTTATTTTGTGGCAGAAGATATTTCCTTTCACTTAAACTAGGAACACTGCGTTCTCAGTCACATGGAGCTGCACATTTTTTTCACAAAGCAAACCTAAATGTTTGCGAAACAGGGAGAAAAAAAATAGTTGGACTGGGTTTAAAAACATGAAGATGGGCCAGAAAACCTTTTTTTTTCTCCAGCTGTGCACAAACTGGAGTTAACTGGTTACCAGTTAACTGAGAACAGTTTTGCAAGTCCTTTGCAAAACCTGTTGAAAGCGCATGGTTGGCTAAATGATGAGCGCACGTGACATCGGATTTATTTCCCACCAAGCTGTCTTCTGAGTAGTGTGTCTTCAAATCACCTGTCCCTCCCTCGCTCTAAAGACACACACACACACACCAAAACCACTGATTAAAGGTGACACATCAGGGTCTCAAGTACAAAGAATTGATTAGGATTCTTTGGTAAGTGGAGGATGCACGGCTCTACCGGAGTTCCACTGTCCCACAACGTCAGCCATAACGACCCCCTCGCCCCCATTACCCGCCATGTACTACAATCCTGCACCGCTTTGGCATGAGAACCACACGAGAGCAGCACTTACAGTTAAAACTCTACAGATTAGGACATGCAGACTCAAACACACACACAGCACAGCCATTATCAAGAACTTTTACACTCTCTAGAGCTGCTGCTCTCAGTGTATATTGTTGTCATTCGTGTTTGGGGTCATGTTGCTGCCTTATTTCACTGCATTGCCTCCCTTCCCCTGTCAGTCTTACCCAGCTAGAGTGTCTTGTCCTGATAATTCTGTTATCTTGATTTTATTTTAATTTGCGCTGGAGGGGAAAAAAAGAGAAGTGGGCATTGCAAAAAAACAGATGTAAGATAGGTAATGTTTTGGAAAGAGTCAACAGGAGTATTACATATTTGTTGTTAGAGTAACACAGGTCTAATGGCTAAAGCCTCAGAAGTAACATATTCCTCTTCTTATCTTTCCCTCCAGTGTCAGTACAGCAGAGACTGTCTAAGCTCGTGTTTTACCCCATTACTGGTCACATGCATGTTTTGCCCCTCCATCAGAGCATGAGGCATGGGCACATCCTAAACACTGCACTCGTGTGTGCTAATTGATGGAAATGCAATACTGTGTCTTGACAGCTTTTCACCTGTTAATTTAACATTACTAGGTTTAAACATTAAGTTAATTAGATTGCCTCATAATTTTCTAAAACCAGTGATGAGTTAGTGTTAAACTGTGTGAGCAGGTAGCAGCTGTCAAGAGGTCTGTAATGTACCATGGTGCGCGGTGATAAATGTCTGGTATCTCTTCAGGTCGCTCCCCTCCTGGTCTTGCCAAGACTCCACTGTCAGCCCTGGGTTTGAAGCCCCACAACCCAGCAGAAATCCTCCTCAATCAAACAGGCTCAGGTTGGTTGCAACACTTTCCAGATTTCAATTTTTTGTGCTCAGTCTGGTGACGCAAACACCTTTGGTAATCGATAAATGAGAGTCAAGTTGCCACTCCTTTCTAATGATGTATATAAATACAGCTGAAGATCATTATAAGCATACATTTTAGTTCAGATGAGCTGAGAAACAGAAATAAAAGGAGTTTGGTTAAAAATGACAAGACAACATTTAACTGCTGGTAATATTTCTTTCCCTAAAGACACCAAACACTAAAGTTTCCAACCCCCCTTGTTTATTTTTTACAACATTTTGTTCTTTGGTTTATCCCAATGATGCTTCACAGATGATGAAAGCAGTGAGGGTGAGGAAGGTAAGCGCGCCAGTATAATGCCACATATCATCATTCACTTTAACCCTCTCCACCCCATTTTTCTCAACATATTTAGTCTTTTTCCGTCCACGTGTCACATTCGGCAAAGCCATTCCCATTTTCAGTTGCCATCAGAGTTAAGTAATAGTGTATGCTGCTTTTCGGAGTGGTCTTAAGTACCACTTTAGTGCTACTATTTGCATTTTATCACCCTTATGGACAATAATGAGGCACCCCACCCTGGAAAATCAGAAACCCAGTATAGAGCTTTTATTTATTTAGGCGTGTCTTTCATATACAGCACCAAGAAGCTATGTGGAGTCTGTCGCCAAGTCAGCAGTGGCAGGAGGAGAGCCATGCACATCACATAGAAGCCTTACTCCGCTGGGAGATGCTACAGCCAAGCAGAGAAGTCCAAGTCCCACCACCACTCACACACTGAACCCACCTTTGTCCAGCAGCAGTCCCATACAGAGCTCACCGGGGTAAGATGGGCCTGTCTTATAAAGTCATTTTCAGCCTTCTCCTTGAGTACTTGTACTTCTCCGTGAGAAGCTATACTGCATTATTACGCACGCTTAATTACTTCTCTCGCTTCTCTTTCAGCGATCACCCTGTAGCAGAGAGCAGCGTTAGCACTCCGTCCCAACCCACTACTGATTCCGGGTTCCGCTCCCAGCCTACAGAGAGTGCCTACCCCACTCCTACTCCATCATATCAAGCCTTGAATACCCCCACTTCATCCTACCTGGATTCTAGCTCTCCAACCTCCTCCTACCTTGGCACTGCAACACCCACACCACCTTACCTGGGTCCCAGCACCTTGTTAGGAAGCTATGCATCCTCAGATCCCAACCCGCCCAGTTCAGAACCAGTTCAGACCACACTCGGTCATGGAAGCCCCAGTAAACAGATCCAGACCAACATCATTGGCTCTACTAACAATCCCGTCCTCCAGCAGCGCCCCAGTAGTAATCAGGAAGTTCCCGTCATGAGCCAGCAGACATCACCAGCTAATGGCTTTGAAGTGGGTGTGTCGGGTCTCAGCGGCAGTCCCGTCCTCGGTCATTGTCCATCTCAGGGAGCGCAGAGCAGTCCAGTCCTCAACAGGCAGGCTACTATGGGGCCAGGGCCCCAGCAGAGCCCAGTCCTCAGCAGACAGCCGTCCCTCGGTCAGCCTATTCAGAGCAGCCCTGTGCTCAGCCGACAGCCATCAATCACACACGCTCAAGGAAGTCCGGTGTTGGGCCGTCACCCCTCCATTTCTCAGATGTCCCAGAGAAGCCCCAGTTTAGACCGTCACCCCATGCACAGTGGTTACACGACACCAGATGAACGACATGGGAACCTGTCACGACAGAGCAGTTCTTCGGGCTACCAGGGACCACCAACTCCCTCATTCCCCATCTCACCTGCAGGCTACCAAGATGGAGGGATGATGGGGATGGGTTTAGGGTTCAGGCAGGGCAGTCCAGCCCCTGGATTCCAGCCCCAGCTTCCAGAGAAGAGGCGCATGTCAAGCGGCGATAGACCAAACGGAGCGCTGTCCTATGGCACGATGAACGGGAAGATGATGCCCACAATGAGTGGAGGAGGCAATCCCAGCTACTTCCACACCCTTTCTGACTTTTCAAGGTTCACTATGCCTGGTAAGTAAATACAATTTATGGATTCTTAAGGGGTTCATTCCATACACTGTATATAGAAGTGCGATGGAAAAGTTTCCAGACTCTGACCAGAAAAATGAAAATGACATACCTGATTTAAACTGATCAACTGTCAACTGTGCAAAATTAGCATCCGAGGTAATATCTCAGTAAACTATGGATTTGCTTGCTTGCTTGATCTTGCTGGCAAGCTGGCCAGCTAACTCTAGAATTAAACAATTAGTACAGTTTCAAAGCACCACTATGGTGAAGTCAGGGTTTCAAAAACAGCAGTCCACAATCAGCATTGATGTTTTGTTTTTTTAAATGAGTTTCGAGTGTTTGGGGTGACATCTGTTTTATATCTTGGCCGATCCAGTTCACAGTCAAGACAAAGAGGATATATTTTTGTGATTTCCTGTTACATCTTTGGATTTTTGTTGCAGATGGAAGCCCCGACAGCAGGCTGAACGTCAAGTTTGTTCAAGACACGTCCAAGTTCTGGTACAAACCTGACATTTCCAGAGAGCAAGGTAGGAAGTCAAAAGACCTCATTTATTATATTAATCAAATATAGATCCATCCAAGTGGGTGGATTTATGTCATACTTTTAAACATTTAGACAGACATTAAGGAACAGAAGCAGCTGTCATCATTAGCAGCGTAACATATCAGCTGTGTTGTGAGCAGTACTTTTGCAAACGTTATTGTGGTGAACATACAGAGCATATTATAGAAATGACTTGGGCTGCATGGTTTAATTGAGTATTACTCTGAATCCTTTGAGTTGGACTAAAAGGAGTCTTTGTTGAAACTCAAGTCATTGTTCTGAATGTCACTGATGTAAGTCACTGGACCCGGCAACGTCATCACTTTTGATAAATGCACGTACACATATGCACAATACTTACGATGCATGCAGCAGCATACACAAAACATTTCTGTCCTCGTGTGTTTTAGCTGTGAGGTCAGCGGCTAGTGACTGGCCTGTAATGGATTATATCATGTTAAACATAAGCACATGCTCAACTGCGATGACATCAGACACACGGAGAGTTTATACTTAGTGCAGTGCACTCCCAGAAAGAAAGCCACACCATATGCAGAGAATTAGGGAACATCTGCATGTGTTGCTCATCTCATCCATCTTCCTTCCTTAAACTGTCACATGTGGACAGGCCTGGGCATTGAACTAAACAGTGAAGTTAAAGCTCTAAAGCTCCTCTCTGTGAACAATGGAGTGTCTGAAGCAAAGTGTCATGTTAGAAGTTGTAGTTCTAATAAAATGCAGACCAACAGCAGTTTTGTTGTTTTTTTTTTAAACAAAGGGTCAGGACTCATTTCATCCTACTCTTACTCATGCTTCACTTTTGACTTGATGCCACCTTCTTCCTTGGCTTACCTTCATTCTTTAATGACTTTTCTGACCTCCAAATTCCATCACCTAAATTTAGCTGGTGGAATAATAAAGAGGTATTTCATTGTGGACATATTGTCCAGTTTTTCTTTCCCTCAAATGCATTTCTTTTTGTTAAGTACTTATTGTAACAAATAAAGCTTCTAACCATAATTGTGTAACATGTGGTTTGTATACTGTAGTATGCAGTTTCTCCTTTTAACAACAACCTGCCAGTGGCCTGCACATTGACAATGTAATCTAATACTGAGCTTTGTTACAACTTATTGGCATAACACAGAGGAAAGTGCATGTAATAGATAAATAACAAGACTAATGCCAGGCTCACTTAGTTCTGTATGACATTTAGGACTTTAAGATGGTCACCGTGTGGTATCAGGTGACTGTAGGCTCAAAGATTCTTGCTGACTTTGGCCAGGATGCATACATTTCTACATAAACACAGACCAGATCTGGCTTTGCTGCCTTTTGCCCCTATTTGATATCATCAGGAAGAGGTGCCAGAGAATTACAACTAAAGACAAGAATTTAAACAAACACTAGATCATACTAAGAGGACAGATCTGGACTGCTTGTCCTTTGGCCGATGTATCACTTCATGCATTACACTGTACCCAAGACTACTAGCATTTACTGATAGATGGCAACTGTTGATGGCCTCTCTTATCCATTGTAGCCTAAATCTTTGGATTGGTGCTGCTTTACATCTTTGTTGTGTCATCTGAACCCAGCAAAAGTAAAGAGTGACTGTTATTTAATCTGTGAGGCCATAATGAGGCACAGCGAGTCGTTCTGTGGGCTGCTAGCAACAGCATGCTATCAGAAACGGACAGCCGAGGAGTTTTTACATTTGAGTTTTGGTTGTTGAGAAAGGCACAAATGAAATGTGGCTTGTTGATGATGCCAGATTAACAGACAGTAGATGTTAAGATAACCTTTATTAGTCCCATACGTGGGAAATTTGTTTAAAGATTTGTTAAAAGACCTTAATTTATCTTGAGGTGAGTGTTGGAACATCAATCCATCTAAGTCGGTCCATAAACCGACTCAGCAGCCCTGCTGCACCTGTGGCTTTTCATGTAGGTTATTGTGTCACCTCCCAGATTCCTGATGTTCTAAAGTAACTCAATGTTCTCTGTGTTCCAGCCATCAGCCTGCTGAAGGACAGGGAGCCTGGAGCCTTTGTTATCCGGGACAGTCACTCCTTCAAAGGAGCTTATGGCCTAGCCATGAAGGTGGCGTCTCCTCCACCCACTGTGCATCCGAACAAGAAAGGTAGGGGGCAGGACGGTGGGCAGTATGAATAGCTACATCAAAGCAGTTACAAATGTGCCAAATATTCAGTACACACACTACTTCTGTGTTTAGTGCAGCTCTTCTTGTTTTGGTGGAGGCAGCATGAATGTTAGTACCTTAATACCAAAGATATGAGGCGATGTCTGAATGTGATTCAGCTGGTGTATTACCCGCCTGGACTCACGCACTGCTCGACTCTTTTGTTGCAGGTGACATCACCAATGAGCTGGTGAGGCATTTCCTGATTGAGAGCAGCCCTAAAGGAGTGAAGCTGAAAGGCTGCCCCAACGAGCCTTACTTTGGTTAGTGGAAGCACTCTTGCTACTGTCTTTCATTTCTAAAACATACACTAACAGCTTAGCAGTGACATAACGAGTCTGTAGGAAAAGTCAAGCACGAGCGCCTTCTCTCTTTTCTGTGTCAGCTGAAAATCTGAGCCCCTTTCCAAGTTTGAAAACGTCTAATCCTGCTGTAATTATAGTATTGAGTGACGTGATCTCACTCGTATTCTCCCTACTAATTACACTACACGGCTGTGTGTGGTGCGTGTGCGTCTGCATGCACTAAAGGGGCAGGCCAACTTCTGTGAACTTTTGCCTTCGCGCTCCTCGTTTCTTCTCTTCCACTCTTGTCTTCAGCTTGTAACTCACTTTATCACCCTTATTCTTTAGTGGAGTTTTTGCTTGTATTTCTTTAATTTCAGCTAAAACAAAAGCACAAAACTTGTTTTTCCTGTCATCTTTTTTTTTTTTTAATATTTACTTCAGTGTGACATTACAGCCAACAATGAATGGTGGGGTTCAAGAGCCTTTTATTGAATACATCTAACAATTAAACCTGAGTCCTTTGAATCCCTCTTTCAGAGCTCGTGAAGTTTATCCATAATCCTCCACCATTAAAAAAAAAAGTAACATTAATAACTCCAATTAAAAGATTCAGCTGTCATTGTGTAAGAAGTCAGGCATACTACAGATTTAGTTAACGAGGGATCCATTATGATTAATTTAAAATCTAAATTTGTATTCTTCGACACTAATAGAGTAGTTTTCAGTAATCCTTGGCCATGATGCAGCCCCTCAGTTCATACACTCCCTAAAAGAAGCCTTTTAACTCCCTTCACCTCCCTTTAAGTTAGCTTTCATAAGATTGGCTGCCCAATGGAAACAGAAGGTTTGAAAAGCAGGTAGATAGGGCTTATCTATTGTAGAAAACCTACAAGAAAAAGTCACTATAAGAGTCAAAAGCTCATGCTTCAGACTGGTCAAAATGCTCAGGGGGGATTACCTGCACATACATTTACCTCTTTATTTATAATTTTAATATGGGTCTCCATAATAAAAGCCTAATGGCAGCAATCTTGTTAAACAATTAACCAACTACAGGTCGTGTATACCACGTGTCAAGATGGTCGTTATAACTGAAGAAAGCAACACTCCCAAACTGGAAGCTTCTGTGGAACCAGCTTCCAGTTTGGATTCAGGAGACAGATTCTCTCTAATTTTAAGATTAGGCTTAAAATGTTCCTTTTGATAAAGCATAGAGTTAGAGGGCTGGATCAGATGATGTTGAATCCTCCCTTAGTCACGCTGCAATAGACTTAGGCTGCTGGGGGGCTTCCCATGATGCACTGCAGTGTTTCTTCTTTACTCACTATGTGTTTATACACCTCTCTGCATTTAATCATTAGTTATTATTGATCTCTGCCTCTCTTCCACCGTCCGTCCTGTCTTCCTCCCATCACTTTCAACCAGTTGCAGCAGATTGATCCAGTTATTTGAGAAAAAAAATCCACAAATTTTCTCATGGCAACTCAAAACTCCCTTTAAGTAATGCTGAACATTTATAAAAACTTGTTTCTCTTTGACAGGTTGCCTGTCTGCATTGGTCTACCAACATGCTATAACACCACTGGCCCTCCCATGCAAACTAGTCATCCCTACCACAGGTATGTGCAATAAGTGTTCTGTGTAACATGTATTCCAAGTGTTTCTGTGTTACTCTTAAGCAAATCTTTACAGTTTAAAAAAAAAAAAAAAAAAAGTAATATGAACTGAAAATCTGACCCTTGATGGAGTCCTCGTGCCAAAACTGTAAGTTTTAAACTTTCTCTCCTGTAAATCAGATCTCACTGAGGAAGTACCGGAGGTCACAACAGCAAACCCGATGGCTGAAAGGCTGAAACAAGGAGCAGGTAAAACCTCCTCCTCAGTATTAAAAGTCATTCAGTTATTTAAGTTTAACATTCCAAGACAGTCAGCCAATTTTTGAGGTTCTTGGACATAATTGTCAGCGTCATTAGTGTGTTTTGTCACTCATTCTGACAACGTGACGTTCTTGTTGTCCCAGTGCTGAGGGCCCCTGCTGATTCCCATGGTAAACCCTGTGCACTTTCATTTGGAAACCTACAACTGGAATGTGCATCGTGTCTGTGTGTTGTCTGTCCGTGTATGCTCCACAAATGAAGACGAATAAATAACAGTCCTGTGTGACAGATTTCCCCAGAACATGTCTTTTAACACTAGCGTCCAGCTTGCCCTCCATAACAGACAGAATGTTTTATGTGGAATGATCTGTTTGGTTTCTAAAACCCCAGCCTTGTTGCAGAAAGCATGCACTCTAATGAGGACAATGTCAACATTATTGCATGAACAGACTGTTCACGATTGGGTTTGACACCATTTATACAGCTGGGATGTCTGCTCTCTTTGCAGCATGCAATGTTCTCTACATCAACTCAGTGGAGATGGAATCACTGACAGGGCCTCAGGCTGTCGCTAAGGCCATATCTGAGACACTGGCTGCTGCTTCTCCACCTACTGCCACCATTGTGCACTTCAAGGTGTCCTCACAAGGCATCACACTCACTGACAACCAGAGGAAGTAAGTCTAAACCACGCCTGTCCCATCTAAAACATGATGAGGTGTTTAATGTCTCACAAGTGTAGACGTTACATGTCATATGGAGATGTTGTTGCAGACATATTTTTGACGAGCCTTTGACATCCCAGTGTATTTTAAGATATAAACATGTCTTTAAAGGGCTGGTATTAATGAATATGAGCAACTGAACACAATCACAAAACAATAGAGAAAATTAAAGTATTAGAATTTTTATACACTATATTATTAACTATTTCACAGCTTTCCCATTATTACATCTGCATATCATCATTACATTTGGGTGCTGAGCTTTGCAAGGGTGTTAGGGAACAGTGAAGCAGACGTACTGGCCTGTTATAGAAAGATAGAGCTAAGCCAGAAGACCAAGGTTTTGACTAACCAGTGGCTCTGTGTCCCAGTCATCAATGATGGTCACGAGCTCTGTGTAGTGACAGAAAGAATAACACTGCTGATACAAGCGACCAAAATGAGTTTCCTTTGTTGAGTGGCTGTGCTCACCCTTAGAGATACTGTGAGGAGCACAGTGTCAAAAGTGTGTCAAAAGGGGCTAGCTGAGGTGATCTGAGCATCTTATCAGGATGTGTCCTGGATACCTCCCTTTTGAGGTTTTTAGGGCACACCCTGCTGGGACGGGAGCCCGCAGTAGAATTTGTTGGAACGATTATATATCTCAACATTCCCTGGGAGGAGATGGAAAAAGATCTTGGGGAGAAAGGAAGTCTTACTCTCCTTTAGCCTGTGGCCATACCAAAAGCACTTTAGATAAGCAGAAGAAAAAGGGTGGACATGTGCATCATACGTTTCAGTCTTTATTTATACAGTGGTAGTTCACAGCAGCAGTTTTCTCAAAGCAACCCTAAACTCCAACTTTGTGATCAAGCACTTGGTGACGGCTGAGAAGAAGAACTCATTTTTAACAGGAAGAGTGATTTTAAGCATTCAAGTTCACTACTTGAATGCTTGAAAACATGAACTTTCAGCATTATCATAGAAGCTCAGCTTCCACAAGTTTTACATTGTTTTTAAATGCATAGCTGTCAGGAAAAGCATGCTAGCATTGACAAAGAGAGATAGCTTACTGATACTGATACACGAGAAAAAGTAGAGCCCTTGCATAACTGTGACAGTCTGAGTTTGAAGTTCATATTGACCAAATCAGTCTAAATCATCAATGGTTGCTCTGTTTAAAAGCTCTATAAAAGTATAAGACATGCCACTCCACAGAATGGATGTTTCACTTTTTAAGTTTTGTGTCATTTACATCTTTTTTAGGCTTTTCTTCCGACGCCATTACCCTACCAACACTGTCACGTTCTGCGATATAGACCCTCAGGACAGAAAGTGAGTACAGAGAGCCATTAAAATACTTAGAACAATATTAGCGACTTGTTTTCAGTTCCTCAAGTGTGTTTAAAGTCTCTGCCCCGTGATTTCAGCTAGTCCAAGTAGCACATTGGTTTTGTTTAATTAAGACCTTAAACAAAATACTTTTAAATCATTTCAGATGGAACAAGCCTGAGGGAGGAACAGCCAAGTAAGTAAACTTTCCTTTCAGTCAACATTTGATACTTGAAAGTGCTCTTTTTAAGAGCCTGACCGATGCTGATATTTAGTTTCTGTCAGACGCACCCATAACAGTTGCTTCGTGTAGTAATTTGAGTCCTTACTAAGATGATATGGCATTGAAGTTTGAAAAGAAACAGTTTGTTTTACTCTTCCAACCTGCTGATTATTCGTTCACACTCTGCTTGTGTTTGTAGTGTTTCAAACACATTGCAAACAGAGAAGTTACACAGTGCCCTCTGGTGGATTGTGTAACATCAACACAATTGTCGGTGTTACTTCCATCTCTTCCTTCCTTTTTAAATTTTGATTAGTTGGCTGTTACAAACACATAAGGATATATCGTTTAATACGCTATCCGCTGTTATGTCAGTAGGGCTCTAATGTGAACTACTTAAAAGGTACTTTTTGTAATAACGCTCTGGTAACTGGTAAAAACCTCACCTCCATGGGAAGCAGGAACATTTTCAGTTTCACTTAGTTTGTACTAAGGGTACTATTGGTATTATAATGAAGTACATCCTGGCAATAGTTCAGGTAATGTATTTTCAAAAACTACTTCCTGTCGATGGCTTCAGTTCGGAAGAGATTAAACTAAATAAACAAAACCAAACACACATTTACAAAAATACCTTAAAGTGTCTGTAAATCTGCTTTAAGTCGTTGATGAATGAAGATGGCAGCCCTAATGACGAAATCTCCAATATTGATGTTTCAGGCTGTTTGGGTTTGTGGCGCGTAAGCAGGGAAGCACAACAGACAACGTCAGCCACCTCTTCGCCGAGCTGGACCCTGACCAACCTGCCAGCGCCATCGTCAACTTCGTCTCGAAGATGATCACCTCGCAGAAACGATGAGCGCTGTCAGCAAAAACCCCTCACGCTTTTTTTCAAAAATAACTTTGGTTATTTTCCTTCCTTTTCTTTTAAACCTCACAGACGCTCTCGGCTTTCAGTTTTACGTATCGCTTTATTTTTCCTGCTCTTTCACATTTAAGCCAACGCGTGTGTAGTTGTGAAAGAATGAGTGCGCGTGTGTGTTGAGAGTGTGTTCGTGTGTGCGCGGCTTGCATGCGTTTGCTTATAATCTTGGATGGACTCCAGAATGGACCAGAGGAAGTGCAGGATGAGGCGTGGCTGTGTGTGACAAAGGGCAAGGGAGGCGACTTTAACCTCCCGGGCAGGGTTAACTCATGAACAGGAAGAGGGAATGACATTGTGTGCAAATGTTATTTTTTTTAGCAACTGTTTCATTTTTTGTTTTTTAAAAAAGAAGAAGTCAAGTAGTGTGATGTAAAAGGTGGATTGTGAATCTATCAGGCTTTTTTGACTGGTCAACCAAAGATTTTAAAAAAGCAGTCAGGGCGGGTATAGCGTGCCACTGACTATGAGGGTCGGAAGTATTCTTTTGTAAAACAAATATGGCTGCTTAAACAAAAAATACTGTTTCTTTCTGTATGTACTGATACTGTAGGTCAATTCTGCACCGTTGCCATCTTGCAAAAAAAGAAAGAAAAAAAAAAAAGATTTTTTGCAGCTGGTAAGGGCTGTGTAAATACTCTAGATTGCTTTTTTTTGAGTAGGACTGTTCTAGATAACATTTGGTGCCTGACTTTCTTAACTAAATGCAGAGCTTTTAGAGAAAAAAAAAGAAGAACCTAAAACATATCCACGCCGTCTTAATATATGCAAATAGCCAAAATACCACAGGTCCTTCCCTGTTCGTAGTGTAGCTGAAGATGCGACTGATGTGCAGCTTGAGCCTGAAGAGATCAGCTGAACCTTGCATTCAGTGAGACCACAGAAAAAACATCATAGAACAGGCCATTGAATCACTGCATCCACAAGGGATTGATTGTATCAGAGAAGCATGGAGGAGGAGGAGGAGGGTTTGCTTCCCGTCTGCCGCCATCCTCTGTTCAGCCTCCGCAGCACATAGCCACACCGTTCACTCATGATTGAAGGGCCGAGGGCAGTTTTTTTTGAGGACGATCTTTATTTTAAAGAAAAAAGATTTAGTCCTCCAAATCTGCTCTGCACTTTTCTCTGCTCAAAGTTTCCATCGATGAAAGAAGCTCTCACCCTACCCAAAAGTAAGCTATACATATAAATATACATATATAGATATAAATATATATATATATAAACTTCCAAACAGTGACTTAAGATATTTATTTTTGTTGCTTTGTTGCTCTATATTATCTTGTATACATGTATTATAAAGTATACATCAAGATTACTGAAAGCAAGAAGAAAAGATTGCTTTTATTTTGGCTAAAGTCAAGTGCATTGACGTATATAAAGGTGTAAAGTGTGTGCATTTTAAAAGGGGTATCACTGTTGTTTTTGAATGTTTTTTTCACAGCATTATTTTCTTTTGTTAACATTCTTGTTGTTGTTTTCTTGGGGGAAATATTTTGTATGAAAAATGGTTGTTACTAAAGTCCAAATTGGAGTTATCCTAAAGTGATGCCAACGCCGCTGTTTTATTAACTTAAAACCTGCCAAGAAAATGCGTTGTCCAAGTTTAGAGCACTTAAAATGTTAAAGTATTATCCGTGTTTTTGTTGTCAACCGAGTGGAGGGGAGCAGTTGACAGACCTGTGTCATGTCCCTGCGTGTATTCAGGCAGACTATCGGGGGTCCTTACGTTCGCACCGCCTCACAGTAGTTCTGAGGCTCTTAACAGCCAAACCAAGTCAGTTTAGTAAGTAGCTGCTTCCCCCGTGTGGTGCAAAAGGATCACTACAAAGGAGCCACTTTTATTCTAATACAGTGTTTTAGCTGTGAAATATTGAGTTAACATAATTTGATCACTGACAAAACTTAAATGATTTTGTAGTTTTCTTGACAAACAAAATTATTTTGCTTTTTCAATTTTAATTAAAGGAATGAGCGGCAATGAAAACTCCCACCTATGGCAGCATGATGCAAAATAAGTAAGGGTTAGTTTGGGGGCCTATATGGACTCAAACCTACGTCTCCAAAAAGGAAAAAAGCAATGGAGCCCTTCCAGGAGTTTTATACCTGACTAGAATGTTCCATTATTTATTAGCAGGAGCTTGCATGCTCGACTCAAATTGTAAACTTCGGGCTGTTGACTAATCTGTGCACAGCATCTTCATGTCTCATTTAAACCAGCCTTTCCGCAGAGAAGCCCAAAGGAAGATATCAGTGCGAGTTTCACGTGACGACTGCCTCTTGGCTCAGCTTATAAGACAAATAAGCTTTTTTTGCCTACAAACTCCTTCTTGAGGGGAAAAAAAGATAAAAGACTTCCTAACCATGAAACTGAATGTCAGTCATTTGCTTGCCAAGATGGACACTCCAGTGGCGTCTGCCCACTCTAGACAGATCAGTCTGGACCCAAGAATGTGTGTGAATGAGCTACTATTCCTGTATAGAGCTTTGTCATGTTGTTTTGGTTTGCTACATTGTATGGCTTTTACTATTTCTGATGGAAAAAACACATTAAAAAGCAGTACAAATCAAAACCGCCTAAGTTTGTTCTTTCACTAAACAGGCAGGTTGGCTTTGTTGTGCAGAAACTGAAGATTTGAGGTTAATTTAGCATAAAATATTACAATTTTGCATTTTGGGGGGTATAACATTTTTAAACTGATTACCAAATTGATAGGTGGATTGTGGTAACTAATGAGTGAATGAGGAGTACTGAGAGAGGGGAGGAGTAAGGTTAGTGAATCAGGAAGTGTAGAGGATGAGTAAAGACAGGACAGCTATGAAGAGCAGAAAGGCTCAGATGAGATTCCCATGGAGATATAGAGATGTCTACGAGAGAAGGCTTTTTAAATCAGACTGTTTAACACAGTCTTGTGTAGAGTGACACGATGCTTGAGAAATGGAGAAGTGTACAGGTTCTGATTTTCAAGAATAAAGGTGATCTGCAGAGCTGTGGTAACTACACAATAAAGATGTTAGAATGAGTTGTTTGGTTAAGAAGAGTGGTGATGATCAGTGAGCAGCAGTGAAACTTCAAATTAAGAAATAGCTGTGACGTTTGCTTTGAGAGTGCTGATGGAGTACAGAGGAGGTCAGAATGAGTTTCACTGAAACCGTCTGATAGTGTGCCGAGACAGGTACTGTGGTGCTGCATGAGGAAGTCGGGGTGGCAGAGAAGTATATGCAGGACATGGTAAATGGACTGCTTCTTATATAGCTTTTCTACTCTCCCAGAGTACTCAAAGCGCTGTATACAACATGCCTCATTCACCCATTCACACCCACTCATACAAGCACTTCCTTCTATACTTAAGTGCATTCACACACATTCACACTCCAATGACGCATCGGAGAGCAACTTGGGGTTAGTATCTTGCCCAAGGATACTTGGCATGCAGACTGGGGAAGCCAAGGATTGAACCACCAACCTCCCAATCACTAGCTCATCTGCTCTACCACCTGAGCCACAGCCACCCAGCGTTGGTGAGGTGTGCGGCAGGGGTCACAGGGGAATACATCAGAGATCTTGTTTGCAGTGGTGACAGACAGGCTGACAGATGAAGTCAGGCAGGAGTCACTGGACTGCGATGTTTGCAGATGACATTGTCACCTGTTTGAGAGTAAGGAGCAGGTGGAGGTAATCTCTGGAGAGAAGAGGAATGACAATCAGTAGAAGTAAGAAAGAATACATGTGTGTGAGTGAGAGGGAGACAGGTGGAAAAATGAAGGTGCAAAGAGCACAGGGAGTGAAGGTGGAGGAGTTCAGTTGCCTGGGGTCAACCATCGAAAGCCACAGACGGTGCACCAGAGCACCAGGTTAGCAGAGAGGTGAAGGAGAGAGTGCAGGCAGGATGGAGTGGGTGGAGACAAGTGTCAGGGGTGGTTTGTGAAAGAAGGATGGCGGCAAAAATGAAAGAGAAGGTTTACAAGATGGTAGCGAAACCTGCTCTGATGTATGCATTGGAGACTGTGGCACTGACAAAAGACAGGAGGCTGAGCTGACAGAAGATTTTCACTGGGAGTGACCAGGAAGAACCAAGATGTCGAGCAGTTTGAAAAGAGACAAGGCTGCTATAGTCTGGATACATGCAGAGGGAGTGTGGGCGTACTGAACAAAGATGTGGAATATGGAGACGACAAAGAAGATTCATGGATGTAGCGATGGAGAACATGCAGAGCGCTGGTGTGACAGAGTGGGATGATGGGGCTTAGGGGGAGATAAAGGGAGGAGTCCAAAAAAAAAGGTGGATTATGATTGTTATTAAAGGATTTCATATGAAATTTGAGAGGATGTAAAGAATGTCTGTAAAGTCAGACTCTTGCAATAAAACAGGTTTATTTATCCTCCTGGTTGGATAACTTTAAAGTGAGACAATGTTTGGCTCGACGTGCAAAGATGTGGTTCTGATCTGTGCACATTTACACTTTATTGTTTTTTACATTATAATTTAATCAAATCTAGCACTCAGGCACTGTAGTCAGGTCCATTCTGTTTGCTTTCATGATGCTTAGGAGGGTTTTTGTTTTTTGGAGTACACAAATCACACCCATAGATGCGTCCCTCATCTTTTCAGAACACTTTCTTGACCTTGAGGGAAAAAGGAAACAACGTGAAGAAGAAGAATGTGAAAAGACAACAGGGCAACACAGATTACACAGAAGGACTCTAGCACTTATGTGCAGCAATAAATATAGATGCTCCAGTAGTACAAGTTGCTGCAAGGTACTGCAGCAAATTGAGCTGCAGTACCTTGCAAAAAAAAAAAAACAAAGTCCAAAGAGCCTGGCCTCAAACTCACGCCACACAAGTCCATTGTTTTAAGACTGAAACGCTGCTTTAATATTTCTATTTAACAAGGGCGACAACCGCCACTGAATTATTTGATATCCGCCTGTTAGCAGGTCTGGGATTGATAAGAGCTGATAACAGCCATTTAGCCAGTTGATATCAATGGAGAGCACACACCCATGTACATAAGGTCTCACAGTTCACATTGCCTAAAACTGAAAGCACTGCTCATAACAGACCTGTTGTTACAAACTATCCTTTAAAGGACAATGTGAGTGTGCCAAAAAAGTCAACTGCAGTTCTGCTCATTTCCACTTCAGTCTGCCTCGTGTCAATCTCTATAGTCTGTCATGTTAAAATGCTCAAATAAATGACATTGGTTCTGTGATGAGAAGTAAGATTAATAACAGATGTATTATTTTACGGGAGCACAACTGGCCTTATCTGTTGCTTCCAAGACTCTAAACGGGGCTGCAGACAGATGAAAGTGTGTCCGTCTCCCTGTGAGGTGGACAGAAACCAGTTACAGGAAAATGAACAATCCTATATAGACTGTGTCAGGGTGCTATGGCATATACCCACACAACCAAAGCAATGTACAACCACATTTTACACAGGTATGTGGACAATAGCCTGCAGAAAGTAAGACTACTGGTGCTAGCACTGCTAACATTAGCCATACTGAATAAAACTAATTTGACACTCAGTGAAATTTGAAACAATCAAATTGCTTCATATAAGATCATGTCCATTGTTTAATTTTGGATGTTTTTTTCTGCCTTTAGACTTTTGGACTAGTCTTAGACTTCAAAATGTCTAAAATCAATGTGTTGTATTATGGTGGCCGCGCTCATCTTTTGAATAAATTACAGCTTATGGCTGCTTCACAGTGGCAAAGGCAGAGATACTCTTCAAAACAGAAGGAAGACTGAAAGCAGGCAAATACAGCTAAGATCAACAGCTAAGACAAAGATGTACATTACATGTACAAAAGCACTGGGTCAGCTACACATTGCCGTTACATTGCATCAATTGCTCAGACATGGAAACCCTGAAGCTCCTGGTGGAAAGTCTGATGTTAATGCCAGAGCAGGTCTGGTACTACAAACCTCAGCACTTGGCGACCCTGTTCTGTAACTTTACATGGCCTGCTGTGGTGGCTGGATTGCTGTGGTACCTAAATGCTTCCACTTTGCAACAAGTCAGAAATGTCTTTCCTCCAAGACATTCCACCATCAACTGTAACCGAGATAATTACAGTATGACATTCAATTTCAGTCAACCTGTTCTCTCACAAACATTTGCAAAGGCAGACTGCATCCATAGGGGCTTGATTTTTTATAAACTTGCGGTAATGGGACTGTAAACACCTGAATTCAAAGATTAAGAGGTGTGGCTCAATATTTTTGCCCACACAATATCGCAGAGCGATTCCAGCTCAAACTGTCAGAATTTCCCAGCCATGCCCAGACTTAAACCCCTCAGAACCCTGCTTTGAGAGAGCTGATGTTCACAGATGCTTCTCATGCCGTGTGATGAAGCTTTGACAGGAAGAATTGGATCAACCCGCTCAAATCCAGGAAACCCAACGTTTATCCACGAATACTCAAAACTGTAATTACCGCAAAAGGGACTGTTAAAGAACGCTGAGCGGGATGAGAATACTTTTGTAAATGACAGACTTAAATTCAACACTTTTAACAAATTTGCCAAAATTAAAAGCGTGTTATTGGATGTAGACTGGTGGGAAAATAGCATCTTTAATCAACTTGAATGCTGAATATAACAAAGTGTGTAAAAAAGTGGTTAAAGCATTAAAAATCCTAGTTATTCAAAACTCTTTTGGCCTCAAACTCCATGGACTTGTCTTCAAAAACAAAAACTTTCACTTTCTTTGCAAAAAAATATAAAGTTCAAACTATTTTACCCGACTACTGAAAACCAAGTGGCTGCAGCTCACGTTTAAAGCACACTATTACACGTGGCCATGAAGAGCTCTGAAGATGATCCCTAAAATTTTGAATTGGATCCTAAACCCAGTGTAAAGAGGACACAGGTGGGGGACCGTTCTGGGCACTTTGTAGGCGAAGATTTGCTTAGACAAAAGAATAATCAATTACATCATTCGAATAGTCGCAAAATAAAATCACGTGTGATCATTTCCACTTCAGATTGACACACTGCGAACCCAACACTTGATCAAATGTAACTTCCAGATTTCCGAAATAACCATGGCTTATTTATTACAAGTGTGTCATCTTAGGATGACACAGTTCTTGGTCTTATTGCTCACGCGCATGATTTACAACATAACAGCGACAAATGGCTTTTCCATTAAAATCCACAGCCAAGCCTAGCTGCACCTACTGGGATTATTTGTAGGGCAATCTCATGACATCATTGCTTTAGTCTATTAAATTCTTCAATTGTTATAATAAAGTTTTACGGACAGCAATTTTCTGTCGCCTTACTAGCCTAATAAAATTATGAAAAAATGCAGACAGTTAATATGAGCAGGGTAAAGGAATGTCACAGTATAAAAACTTGTTGCAATTAATGTCATTTGTGTTATTTCAATGATGTCACGTGTCTACAGTTTCTCCAGGCCTGAGAACACCAAACTCAAAAAGAAAATAAAACACATTGTTTAGAAACAGGCTTCACAAAGGTCTCTAATAAATACTAAATGAAAAAGCTGGAGAGTAAATCAAACTTCAGAATGAGATGACAAGGAGTCCTTATAGAATAGAATAGATTATGCTGATGCTGCAAAACCTCTTTCCAGAGGGGAGCAGGAAGAACAGCGTAGGATGGAGTTGGGCGGAGTCTTTGATGATGATGCGGGCTCTGCTGAGATGGCATCTGTGCATGGGACATTGAGAAGTCCCAATGATCTTCTCAGCAGTCCTCACCAAAGTCCAGCAGCCAGTTACACATGGGGGGGCTGATGGGGGGTGCAAACTGACCCTGGTGACCAGTTTGCTCACCAGCTGCTGGGGGATGATCATTTTGAATGCATAGCTGAAGTCAACAAACAGCATTGGTACGCGAATGTTCTTCTCCTCCAGACATGCCAAGCTCAGGTGGAGAGCAGAGGAGATGGCATCCTCTGTAGAGCGGTTTGGCCATTAAGCAAACTGGAATGGGTAAATATGGGGGTCAGTGAAGAGTGGCACAGCACTCCATATATACATATAGAGGAGTACATTTGCGTGTTTTAGTTGTGATGTCAAAGGCTCAAGAAAAAGTGACATACCAAATTCTTATAGTGGGGAAATGCACAAAACACACACACGCACACACACACGCACTAGTGAGATAAAAGGGACTTTTATATTTCGAAAAACTTCTTTGACGTCAACCTGCTTTTATAATACAATGATGTCTGACCTTTGACCGTCAAACATGAAATCTCTTATCTTCTATAAGCCATAAGATATATTTGTGCAGTGTGTGATTTTGAGAAACGTCATGGCATCATTGTAAGACTTAGGGTGAAAACATAGAGTGTTGCCCTTTCATAAGATATATTACTCGATGATTTATTGACATTTTTTTTTCCGAGGTCAAATTTGACCTTGGACATAAACGATGAAGCATAATGTTTACCTGTGCGACAGCGCTTCTGCTGCACAGGTGAACATTATGGTTTAGTGGAACAGAAACAAAATCTAGATATTTAAAAATATATATCTGTTCTGCTAAACCATAACCATGGGTAAACCAGGTAAACCATGCTTGCCTGCGCCGCAGAAGCGCTGTTGCCGTCCTCCATCCTCAAAACGTATTAAATTTCCAGGACCTGAAGCTCAGTAAAGTGCCACTCTGGCCGCCACACCCATCTGTTCTCTGATTGGATTGTTAAATTTGTGATTGAAATGACATTGACCAATCAGGTGAAAGGAAGAAAAATCTGGTCAAAATTTTTACTTGCAAGTTGAAACTCACACGCAAGCGCACTTGAGCGCAGAGTTTTACATGTAGTTTTTTGCTTTGTATCTGTAAACAGACTTTAACAAAACAAAACAAAAAATGTAACTTTGTAACTATTTTTTACAAATACAAATTTTGTTAAACACACACACACACACACACACACACACACACAGACACACACACACACACACAGACAAATTCTCATCTATAGATGCACAAACATAAAATTTTCATATATTTTGATTTACAACTCAGTTCACAGCTACGCAGTCTGATTTACAAGTACAAAATATTTATGACCAGAATTTGAGCCCATACAATTGTCACTCATATAATCACACAAAACTTAAACATGAAAGCTTGAGAACTATGGACACTAGACTGCTAACAAACAGACAAAAAAACAGAACAAACACATACTCCATCTCTTCACGAGGAGAATAATGATCAATATTTCTGAATCCTAAAACATGTTCTATCAAATCTTAGCCATCTGGCAAAATGGCAAAAGGCAGAAAATGTGCGCGCCAAGTTCTGCTTTTGACGTCTAAGCGCTGACTAAAAGTCATATATGACATGTGACAGCAAGGAAGCAGAAGGGAAGAATTTACAGATTCTAATAAGATTTGACTGACATGTCTGAATTCACACAAACAGTGTGAACACAGTTATCCTACAGTGTAATGTTTTTGTCATTCATGCAAGAGAGGACATTTTTAAAGTGACACCATTAACCCTGGAGAACCCATGGGGTCAAATTTGACCCCATGGTTTCCCTAGAAAACCAATGGGGTCGGCTCTGACCCCATGGGTTCTCCAGGGTTAAATCTGTTTCAACATACATAGATGAAGGTTCTGATCGACACAAAATATTTAGTATAGGAACAATAATAAGAACACTAATAGTTACACATTTACTAAATAACAAAAGGAGTTTTATTATGATAATATTTGGTAATTATTTTTTAAATCATATTTTAAAATCATTTGAGTCTCTGAGTTTCTCTGTGGGCGGGGTTCAGGCAGCTCTTCCACACACAGCACAGAAAACCAGGTGAGATAACTCGAGGCAACTTAGCAGGTGTTTTTCTCACTACAGAATCATTTATGCCACAAACGCCAAACATTTTCATCTTACTACTCAGCACAAATCCAGTATTACATGATGCTGTAACGGATGTCCTTATTAAATCAATGATTTTTAAACATTTGTCTCACAGAGGGATCAAATGTACAGACAAAATCGCTTAAAAACAAATCCATCAATAGTACACAGATTTTTTTGATCCAATAAGCAACACTGACTTCTCAGTTTAATGTGGTCTGACTTGCGGTTGCAGCAGTGGTCTGTAATAATGTGTCCGCCCACTTGATGGCAGTGTTTCCTTTCCAGACAGATGTTTGTCCCTGCTCACATTGTATTGTGCACAATATTTCCATCTCACCTCAGTGAACGTAAGCTGTACATTGTGTTTCTATGGATTCCATCCGTACATGTAGATCTATTTCTCATACCAACATTAAATTGTTATGGCTTTAAAAAATTAGAACAGTTGTTGTTGTGTGGGTCATATTCAGAGAAGGAATGGTGCATTTTTTTCCTTTTTAAGCAGGCCAGTGATTGTGCATAAAACTCCTTCTATCATCATCTCACATTAAAGCTCAAGTTTGTCTTTCAGAGTTAAAGCAACATCCCTCCTCAGCATTCTCTCTAAATGCATTCTTACCACCGAGTTCAACCTTCACTTTACGGGAAAAATTTATCACCACTCTGCGAGTCGTGCATAGAGGATTCATGAGCAGAATTCCAATCGTTTCATCTCCTTCATACCAAAGCTGCGACTCTGGAAGTGGTAAGTCGCTTTGCCGCATGGCGTCCAGATGACACGACGGGAGCATCAGCTGTTGATTTGACGGTGGATAATATTTTTAATCTGCGTTTGCTTCTGTTTAGCCTTCTCGCCTGCTAGTTTCTCTCCTCTGTGGCTCCGACTTGGACACCTTTGTCATACTCAGACATATAATCTTGGCTTTGTGGAGAGACAACTGCTGTACAATTATGGGCCAATTAGCTCTGGCTCGCCAAACCAAATACTGATTTTGATCACCTGATTGCGACGCCCCTCCGGTGCCTCCTATTTGCCTGTTTATCCACGGGCTGGGCTGGTTTGGTTGGTTTGTAGCCAGAAGTCTAACCTTACCTGACTCCATTCTTGTCCGATAGGTATCATTATGCCATGCAAACAATGACATCACTTACCCAAACTATATGCATGAGCTTCCCATAACCACAAGTAGTTTAAGTCACCCAAACATAACTACACACAAACCACAGGGCATAACAAATGACCACTTTTGTTGTGACGTAAGAGTTGAGGCAGACGCTACTTTCTCTAGTATTACACGTAAGATGGCTGCCCGCTTACAGTAGCTCAGGACTGAGAGCTTTAATCACAACTGAAATCTGAATGGGAGCCAATTTCAATAACTACTTTCAGCAACTGACCAGTGAATGCAGGGCTTCGCTCCAGCAGTCACTCTGAAAACCTGACGCCCAAATCTGCTTCACAGAGCAGCAGTTTTGCACTGGTTTACTAAACGTCACCATACCTACACCTACTAACAGCTAAGCACTGGAGATTTTCTTTTTAAATTTACAGTTATTTATTTAAGAGAAGTTACTTTTTAATTTCTGCCACATAAAACACAGCCCGAGTTACAGAGCGCGAGCATTTAGGAGCCAGCTCAACTGAATCAAAGATGGCTGCAGATCAGACATTCCCTCATTGGGAGGTCGTTGGGTCGTTCTACCTGTCTGTGTGTCAAAGTGCCCCAAAGGAAGACACTGAACCCTAAATTCTAAGTGTCTATACGAGAGTTAGAAATCACCTAAAAGCCCAGAATAGTCCTGTGGGAGTGGGTGAATCCTCAGTTTGAATCCATTTACCAAAACAACTTTAGAATAAATGTTGATTTAACCATCAGAGCACCTATTCCAACCATTTTTCCTCTTTTGGAAAGTGCAACCATGCTACTTAATGGGAGGGAAAATGTGAAAATCAATATTACGTCTGCTTGGCAAAGCGCGGTAATCTGACCAGAGCAACAGGTGTCTTGTTTCTTGCTAAAGCCTGCTGCCTGTCGTCACACATGGAAACATGTCACCATTTGGAGTGAGAAATGAGTGTCAGGCCTCCTGGCTCCAACTGGATGCGCAGAGAAGTTTACACTCTGCCAGATGGCGTGCAAACCTTAAAAGCAGAATGAAAATACATACATGCACGATAATGTATTTGCTCTAATCGTGTAAATTACGCCACATCTCCAGATCTGGCGAGGATTCAGTCACAAACAGGAGGACATCTAATTTGTCCTTTCATCTTGACAATTGTGACTGAGATGCTAGACATGTTTTACAGGATGTTTGTGGCTGCTGGAGTTCACTGGTGTACAGAAAGGACAAACATGTAATAGAAATACAGTATGCATCCTGTGTGTGTACACAAAAGTTGTGTATATGTGTGAGTGATTTCTGGACTCGTGACTGACTGTCCATCCTGTGACCGGTGTGTGTGACTCACTCCTATTCCAAATGTTTCCATCTTGGCGCCTCAAAGGCAAAACCATCGAGTGCTGTCACCATCTGGATGGTAAGGGCCCTCCTGGGCTGCCCGCCTCGCGTCCCTGACTCAAAGACTTCAACTAAAAATACAACCTTCAGGATGTTATTGCAAAGGCAACGATACATGACTGCCTTGGATTTCTTTTCTGAACCTGGCACTTGATGTCTCTGTCTTCTCTCCATAAATAACAAAGGTTAAACTGCTCACACACATCAGTCAGAGTAATAATGCAGTCTAATAAGCATGTGATGGCTCTGACGACAGCCTGTTCCTGAAGAAGTTACTATGGTGGATTTTTGAGGCCTATTTAAAACCTTATTTTAAATGTGACGGGGTTTTCATGTGGTGACAAACCTACTTAGATTATTGCTGACCACTGCAGCCTTTTTTTCCTTTATAAAGCTCTGTGGTTTTCAGCCAGCCAATCCCTTCTTATCGACCTGCAACTGACAGTTTTCAGCGACAAGCACCAACCCTTACAGTTGGAGTCTATGCATTCAGTGTATGCTCCAAGAAATGCCTCACAAAAAATATCTATACCAAATTTGGAACCCCAGATAGTCTGTCTTATGACCGTTTAGCATATATAAACATGTCACAAATAAATGGGTAATTAATCTTATTTAAAATTTCAGGAAGAGCAGGTTTGTAAGTTTTCACTGGGAATCATTCCCAGTGCAAGATAACCCTCATTCACCTGTGTCAGCTCTACCTGGCAGATTTGTTTTTTACTAGACTTTATTTTTGTTTCTATTTGATGGCTGTGGCTGTGTCTTGGCTTTGCATGTTTCTTCCATTTGATAAAATGTGTGTGCCGGACTTAGATTAGGTGCTACTTTACAGTGTGGAGACTAGAAGTTAGCATTGTGCTCTTTTTTGATGTTTATTTTATTGGTGGTCGGCAAACTGTTTCTGGCTGCGAGAGTCTGGCAGTAGAGATGTATTACACATACCAAACACCAGTAAAGACAAAAGGTAAATATAAATTTTAGCATCTTGCGCTTTTTTTCCCTCCTTTACTCACAAGTGGAAAATAAGCAAAGTGGATCAAAGGCTGGCCCGTGTGCTCTGATCATAGATGAGCTACTGTAGTTCAAATTGCAGAAATATTTAAAGCTGGTTCTAATAGAAAGGTGTCTCAGTGCATCCCAGTCGGTGGTGGACGGGGTCAGCATGGACCCCCTGTCCATGCTGACCCCGTCCACCACCGATAACTCCAACAATGGACACGTGAGCATCAAAACTGGACCACTAAGCAATGGAAGAAGGTGCTTGGTGCCTGGCACCAGGATGCCAGGTGTTCCCCAGGTAGCTCGATGCTACTACAGGAAGCTGGACTTAAGCTGTGCTGTGGTATTTGGCGTCAAGATGTTACCAACATGCCCAAGTGCACTGTATGTTTCCCAAAGATATTTCGACACGTGGAATGGAGGACCAATCCAAACGCCCAACAACAGCTGCCCAGCAATAGTAAAATGATTGAGAGTGATACTGTTCTTTCACATAAAAATAAATAAAAACAGCTGCCAAGTATACTTGACTATCATTAATGTACCTGGGAGGCCAAACAAGTAAAACCTGTGTGTGGAAAACATTATATTTGATGCATTCCTTTCCACTGTACCATTGCAAACTATAAAGGTTGTGTATGATTACAGGCTACTTAAACAGTCATTGATGACTTTGAATACAGTATTACAGCTTAAACACATCAAAGCACAGGCCAGAAAAATGCCTCCTTCCCCCTGGCCTCTGGTACATGTGAAGCATGTGCCAGTAAAAACAGCCCTGGGGAAATGTGGTAAAGGACAAACCTTCGAAGTACTTACACTACTACAGTTTAAAAAAAAAAAAAAAAAAAAGAGGACAGAAAGTGGGCAGCCAGAAAAAGGCATCAGGTGGTTGATGTCTCCAGCAGTGGGAGAGTTAGCTGCATAACAGAGCAGACCCACCTGTTCCATGGCTGTTTCATTTTACTTGCTGTTTCTTTAACTCTCAGCAGGTAGACTAAAAAGTTTCCAGCTTTTTAGTAGGAAAAAAAAAGTTGGTTCCCTTGCTCACAAGTTTGGTTTAAACAGATTCTTCTGGTTTCTGTTTTTCTGCCGGAAAGCTCCAGATAACAACAACCATCTCAAATCTCAATTGTTAACAAACAAATAGCTGGACTGAAAAACCAGACTCAACACAGCCACATTTGGACAAACATACGTTTTTAAGGGCACTACTTTGAAGCTTATTTATCCTAGTCAGTATCCATTCCAGCCATAGGAAAGAATACACAGCGAACTAGTGCTGGGCGATATGGAAAAAATATTTATCACGATATGAATTATTTTATATCACGATAACGATATATATCACGATATACCACCTGACCTGTGGTCATCTAGAAAGTACGCAGTCTATAAACAGCGAGTGCCGAGGGTGCAGTCTTTGTTTTGAGTTACCGTAAAGTATGTCGCAAATCCGGGTGCACGTACAGCAGCACCAGCTCGCAAACCACGAGACAGAGTTTCTTTGCGAAAAATATCTTTTTTTTTATACTTTATTTTTTCTTGCATAAAGTTAAGAGCATGTATAGTGAGAAGACAACACTAATATATTTGCACAGGCTATTTAACCCTTTAAGACCTACCATAGAACCAAGTCCGCCAGAGCTTATCTTTATGTTTTTACATGCTGTAGTGCCACTTGTGGGAGCATTTCAAGTTTCCATATATCAATACAACCGTTATAGCCCAAATTTTAATAATATGTATGCATTAAGTCCATAGTAACTACATAAATTGCAAAAACTTGTAGTGCAATAAACTACAAAAAAATTGAAAATTGTTTTTGTTTTGTTTTTTACATATATTTCTAGTTAAAAAAAATTTTAAGAGGTGTATCCCTCAAAACTGTAAATACAAAAGTTTCCAACCACGAGAAATTTATTTTGAGTGTCTTCATAGTTTTATTTTTGAGATACACAAATTTTTATATACTACAGGAAAAATGAAAATAAATATTATAATGCATCAAAATAAACTATTTCCAACAGTGTAATTTGAGTTCTAAGCATCCCAGAAACGATACAGAAAAGCATAAAGTCAAACATGACTTTTAAAAACACCAACATAGGCTTATAAGCCCTTTCGCGAAAATGACGTCACTTCCAGTTTCGGGCAGGTAATGGCGGACATGCGATAGTTCGCGCTGACGTATATGCTAACGTAGGAAGTCTTATGAACGTCGGCAAAGCGTGTTTCTGGAATATTACCTTTTTGTTGCTGCAAGTTTGGAATATTATGTTTTTGTTGCTGCAAGTGCTTCTTATGCAATTTTTGCAAAGTTATATGTGGAAGGAAACCGTGACCTAGGACAAGCTAATGGCATAAGATGTAAGTACAACTCCTCCGGTTTCACATGCAAAAAAAAAAAATTATTGCGCCACCTTACGTGGTTCCAGTTCTACAGGGATTTAAAAATAGGTAAAACGGAGTGTGACTGCTCCGACAGGTTGTAAAGGGTTAATTATATAATTTATGTAATAATTTATAAAATTTGGGTTAGTACGATATAAACGATAGAAGACAAATGGCACGATAGACACTTTTCTATCGTCCACACGACATATATCGTCATATCGCCCAGCACTACAGCGAACCTCTACAATATAGAATATAAGGAAACGTGACCCACACACAAGATAGTACATAAGTTATATTATATGAACAACAAAACAAACGGATCTTGAAAAAGACCATTTCATTATTACTGGCCAACTGCTTGTTTGTAGCAAGAGCTATAGTGGGAAGCCCTCCTTCGAGTGTTTTTGAGCAGCGCTGATGGCAGCCGTGTAGCAGGACACTGTAACATGACCCAGCACTGTATACCAAGCTGCTGAAAAAGTCTCATCCTTAACAAAAGGCACCATTGCAATGCTTTTAGATATATTGCGGCCTTTGTGTGTGCCAAAATAAATACAGAGTACTGTTATTACAAGGTGTCACTTTGAACCCCACAATGCTTTGTGTACAAATTCCCTTGAACCTCGTAGTTCTCAATCACCAATGATGGAGGCCCAATTCCTACTGGTGCCCCTTTGCTTACCCCACGCCATCCATCCACTCAACACATCTCAGATCCTTCTAACAGATGGCTCCAGAGGTCACCAGGGGAGCAGTGGGGTATGGTGGAGGTGGGCAAAGGTTAAGCCAGGGCACAGGGGTGTTTGTCAGATGGCCTGTGTGCCTGTCAGTGTGCAGGTGGATGAGTAGCATGTGGCCTCCAATCCCCCTCCTCAACCCCATACTTTCCCAAAGCCAGGGCTTTGATTGCAGGTCAAGAAGTCAGGATGGAGAGATTCAGTGGTCATCCCAGACTGAGGCACAAGAATTTACGCGTTCGGCTTACTCAGCACCCCCTTGCATCTGCTTTGGAAAAGTACAGGGCTAAGTCGAGAAGGGGGGGATGGCCAAAATAAACACAAGAGCACAAGGAAGGACTTGAACCTGGACAGCATGGTGCTCTGATTAATCTGTGCCCTTTAACCCTAAAAGACCCTTGACCCTTCTTGGTCTATTTAAGATTGATGTTCATGCTTAATCACGAAGCACACGAGTATGTAACTGTGGCTCACTTACATTGTGTGGAAAGTTTAAGAAGGTTTTGAGTTTATAAGATAAGAAAGTATAGAAGTTAAATATTTAGCCAACACTAGCAAACAATTAATTTTGAAGACTTTTTTAAAAGGTGGATGTAGCTCAGGAAGTAGGACAGGTCATCTACTAGTTCAATCACTGGCTGCTCCAGTCTGCATGCCAAAGTATCCTTGGGCAAGGATGCAGTTCTGATGAACCAGCAGTGTGAATGTGTGTGAATAAATATAATGGGTGAATGAGACAAGTTATATATAGAGCATTGAGTGCTCCAGTAGAGTAGAAAAGTGCTAAATAAGAACCAATCCATAAAATCACAATTATTCATACTTGAGTAAAAGCAGGACAGCAGCCTCATTGCAAACTATAAAAAAATGGTGGTTGATCAGTAATTATACTGAATCTTTTTGCAAATACTAACAGATTGCAAGAAGTTGCAGTGACCAGCTGGTCATCCAGAGGTTGGCTGTGGAACACTCAACCTCTGGGTGACCAATTTGGATTACAAGGAAATTGCACAGGTTTCCTAGTATGATTCAGCCAATCTCCGAAAAACAGTGGTCTGAATCAGACCGACTGGCAAAGGTTTGCAAATAACTGTAACCTAATTTTATAAATAGACAGATTCCCAACATGTTGCACTCAGTCTGAGTCAGTCTGCACCACTGAGCAATGACTCTCTTGCAACAGGGGACTTGAATCAGCTGGCTGCCAACTGGTTGTATTCTAGTTCTAATCCTATGTAAAGGCAAGGTTGTCGTACACATTTTTGAGTTTACCAACTCTGTCACTATTTGTGAGCCTAAACATACAGCAAAAGTTGTTGTGGAATTATTCTGATAAGAAGTGAACCACCTTTGTAGCACAGAAAATCCTGCTTTGTACACACCTCTGGTCCCCGTCTTTGAAGCAACCATTTCAAAGGCAACGAGACCACAAGCTAATTGCACATTATCAGTTACTTTGTTTGTACCACAGTCTCCAATTACTGTTGTCATTAGCGTGATTACTCCATAAACTTCTCTCAATTTGATGCCATTGGTGAGAAGTCAAAGGGAACAAACTGAACTTTGGTGATCGCGTTAAAAATTCAGGAGGAAGAGAAGCCAGACAGTGGCCTAAAATATATACAGTGCACGATTTCCAGGTGGAAATGTGTTTTACATTTTTGTCTGTAGTGATAATTTCTTAAGCTGAAAATTAAAATTAAGCTCGAATTTCTTCTTTTCCCCAAATTTATTTTTCCTTGTTTAAAGTTTTATCTTGCTTTAGTACAGGATTTCCACAAATGAAGTAGTCTGCACTGTCACAGTAATCACTTCACAGATTAGGAAAACATTTTTCCCAATTACACATTGTACACTCACAAATTGGATAATATTATTATGTGATTAGTAGTTTTCATAAAATTAGACATTTGTATTGAGGCCAAAACAGCCTTGGGTCCATATGCAGATTTAGCGACCTAAAGTGAAAATTGTTTTGTTAGACTCAGAGGTGAGGAGAGCGAGAGAGAAAAAGGGGGTGAAAAAGTGAAGGAACACGAGCTGGCAATATCATTTTCTGAGCTGGAAAGCAAACACCCGGCCTCTCCTCTTGCCTACAAGGCATCTAGACTCCGATCACCGCCCGGTCTACAAACTGAGTGTGAACCCTTATACCCACAGGGGCAGTCACCCTCCTGTCTGTCCATCATTAAAACACACCAGACCCAGACTATGTGCCATGATATGACATAAAATAAAGCTATGTGAGAAGCCTGCACTATAAAGAATTTGTGTCTTAGTGGGGAAACTTCGGGGTTCATCACCATGACAACTTTTCTGTTGAGTCCAAGCAATTTTAAAACAATTTTGTTTCTTTATAAGCCATCAAAAAGTGATATACAATTCTAAAATAAAGCGCCTAAGACTTGTACTTGCTGACCTTACATAAATCAACCAAGGAGGTTAAGTACACTGAATTCTCTTTTTATATTCTGCTTCTGTTCTTTACACGCTCTCAGGGCTCCGACTGAATGAACCAGACTAAAACTGTCTTGGGCACATTTAAACATCAGATTAATTTAACGAAATAGGAAACCGTAATCATATGTTTGCTCTTCCTGTGTCTTAATGATAGAGCTGCGATACTGAAAACTATTAACTTATGTCAACTGTGATTGACGATGTTGAGCGGAGCCGAATAAGGAAAAGATATCCTGGGTATGCTGAACTTGCTCCTTAGTACAGGGCCCTGGGGTCTGTTATTTTCTAATCTCTTAACAGAGTCTGTATTTGTAGGCAAGGGACACTTTTTCTCACAAGAACCTTACTAGTTTCTCTTAAAGCCAACCACCTTTTGGCTTCCTAAATGCATGTGTGAATAATTACCCTTTGTGTTAAGTTTAAAAAAAGAAGAAAGAAAACAAACAACTGATGGAAACTGAAATTCTGACCTAACACCCACTGGCTGTACTGAAAGCCCCACAAAATTGGACTTTATCCCTAGAAGTCAATTCACAATAACCTATTGCTCCTCAGCTAGGTCTCACAGGCCTATGTAGCAAGCCCTAGCAATAACATGTGTATTCTCTGACCAGTTGGCGAATAGTTGTTGGTAGTTTCTGGGGGAAATTGATCACAAAGAGGGTACTGCACTGAAACCCTTACTGTTTTCCTGTAGTTTTCATGCAAGATGCTTAGTTCAAACACCAACTACTCACCACGCGGTCATGAAGCTTGGAAAGCTGCTGGAACCCAAAATAAAAATGGAATAAAAGTTATGCCTTTTTGCTGCATCCAACATGTATTCAAAGGAGCAACTCTGAAGGCAGTCTTTATTTCTGGTACTTTTTCAGTTTCACTGCAGCGCAATGAATCACTGGCGAGCGTCTTCCGTGCAAACTACTAGCCACCGTGGCGACCAGTCAAGTAAACTCATTGCAACAGTTTTAATCTGTCACAATGTAACTCCTCGCCAATGGGTTTAATATACATTTTTCCCTAGCACCTGGTGGTTGACAGGGGTTGCTGACTCTTCTCTAGGCCTCCTCGACTGAGGTTTCCAACTCACAGACACAAAACAGACTGAATACAACAAATGTTCACAGATCTCAATGATGCATACTTGAGACACAGATACAAATAATCATGTTATGTAGTTGTTTATGTCTTGACCTTCACATTGTAAAGGAAGGGTACAGCCAGAATCTATGATTCACTGTCGGCTTCCTGGGGATCGGCTGATAATATAAACAGGCAATCCAGCAAGCAACGAAAACAATGAAACCTGACGGTGACTGACATGACATCAGAGTGTGTGTGTGTGTGTGAGAGAGTGTGTGTGAGTGTGTGTGAGAGTGTGTGTGAGTGTGTGTGAGAGAGAGAGGGAGAGGGTGTACGAGAGAGAAACTATAAGTGTGTTTGCTCACATATGTACGTCACTGATATCTCTGGGAAAGTGTTCTCTCTCTCAGGCTGGATCTTCGCTTGCAGATGCGTTTGCCTGGTGGGACCGTCGGGATGTGTGCGTCTGTGTGGGGAAGGGGTGGGCAACTGTAAACAGTTACTGGTATTTAGTTCTTCCTTCTTCCCTCTTTCGCTGTCCACTTCCCAGTTTTGTTGCATGCCAGCGCATGTGTCTGTCTATGTCCGTCACCAGCTGAGAGTATAGTCCAGATATTTCTTGTAACAGCACTGCGTGCGCACGGGCGCCTGTGACGTGAGACGCGAGTACAATTTGGTTATATTAGTTTGGCTCACACTGGAGTGAAAGGTCAGGAAAAACACAATCAGTCTCAGAGCTTTAAACTAAACAGAGGCCAACAAATAATAAATTGTTGAATTAACATCAACACTCAAGAGGCGGCGTAAAGCCCCGCGCACCTAGACGTGTGCAGTAACAGAAACGTCGGTCTCCAAAAGAGATGTTGCTTAAAAATGAAAAAACAATGATACTGTCAACAAATGTCCTGGAAAATATTCAGTGTTTTACATAACATCACATACTGTAATGGGCAGTCCAATAGCTGATTGCAACAATTCCCATAATAAGTAATTTGAGGCAGAAGACTGCCGCTCACAGTGGAAGCTGGCATCATTGTCACGTTTGCACTTATGCTGTGAGAGACGAGACCCTGACGTGACCCGAGACCACTCGTTGGCTCGGTTTCTGGCTCCCACCGCAGTGAAACAACAACTGACCCTGTTAGGGTTTCATTATGTTAACAAGCTCCATGTCTTTGTCTCCCCTCTCATTTTTCTAAACAGCTACATACTGCACCCTTCCATCCAAATATTACATAAAACATCAAGTTTAAAGTTGTCACTGTAGCCAAGGATAGACTGATGTCTCTCTTCTGAAAAGCCCCCCCCCCCCCAAAAAAAAATAAACAATATGAATGAAGCATGCCTGACCAGTGTCCTCTAATGTAGCTTGTTTTTAGTACAGATTTTCATATTTTAGGAAATCATTGTCAAATTGTATGTCTCAGAAGAGAGACTAAAACCTTTAACAGGCTGCACCACACAAGAGACCAGCAACTTGCACATGGACAATAAATGTGATCAAATGTTTCAGAAAAAAAAAAAAAAAATAGAGTAGCAGTTATTTTCTTATTGGTGTATTAGTGTGTGCAGTTGCTCCTTTATTAGGAGTATTAACTAGAGATGGACCGATCTGATATTACGTATCGTATCGGTCCGATACTGACGTAAATTACTGAATCGGATATCGGAGAGAAATAAAAAATGTAATCCGATCCATTAAATATCAAAAAAGCACCTCACAAAACTTGCGACATGGCGTAACTCAGCTCATAACCATTGCACGTCGGAGCAGTATGCGTCACGTGATATAGCGGCTGTGTGTATTTGTAGCCTCGCTAGCAAACCAGCATTTCATCTCCGAGGAAGTGATCCCAGAGAGAAGTAAAGCAAGTGTTTAAGTTCATCTCTGAATGTTTGTAAAGCATTCCCACGTTAAGCTTAACAACCGATATATGGAGCCACTGCCTCTTCTCTCTCTCCCTCCCTCTCCTGCTGCTACTTCAATCATGAAACTGCTTAATGATCAGCTGATCGGCTTTTCTGTCGCGAGTCCGTCTCTCTTCTTTGTTTTTGGCCCACTTTGCACCAGAAAGAGGAAACCAGCGGCTGAACAACAGCAGCACGTTTAAGCTTGATAAGCTGTTGTTAGAATTTATTTAATATTACTTTCTACACCAGGATCCTTTTCTACGTAGCTGACGGCTGGTAACTGTGCAGGGGCGGATCTAGCAAAGTTTAGCCAGGGGGGCCGATAGGGCATTAACAGGGAAAAGGGGGGCACAAAGACATACTTTTCTTTCTTATTCTCATTTAAAATGTCTAGCTTTTAATAAATAATTATCTGAATCTTACACCCAAAGTTTTAATCTTATGTAAAATATATAGAAGTCCATTACTGTATATAGTAACTATTAAGTCTAATACACCCTAGTAAGCTATACTACTTTTTCCTTTGGGAAGATACCATTTGTGCAGTCTGCAATTCTGTGGAAGAAAGATGTTGAATCTATTTAATTATTCTTGAAAAATAATTTATTTCTGTGCTTTTTTATACCACACTGCATCAAATTAAAGTTGATTACGTCGATTAAGCATCATGAGGTGGAGGGTGGTTCAGAGTCATTTGCAATACACCCCCATTTTTTTAAGCTGGCTTTTATTTATACTGCCCAATAATCTGGAGCACATTGTGGTGAGACTAAAGTTGAGTTATATGGGGTCCTCTAGCCTGGTGCAGTTGTGGAGAAGATATTATTATTAGAAGATAACATTATTAGTGTCATCAGTTAGCAGTAACTTAGAGGTCACATAATCCCTGAGAGCCAAAAGCTCAGGCTTTAAATGCTCCATTACATAGGCTAAAAGATCAGTCTTCAGGCCTCTGGCAATCTCAGGTTTGTCAAAACAAAACAAAAAAGGCATTTCACAACCAGTTGGCAAGTGGCTGCTGGAGGTTTTACACCAAAAACCGCCTGGCTTCTAGCAGATTGCCATGGTTACCCATAATTTGCATGGAAAATGCCAACATGTCTGCAAATATCTGCTATTTACTCTAAATTTTAGTGAAAGTCACAGAAAAAAAAAGCAGTGCTAACCAGAAAAAGAAAATGTTTGATTTTAAAGTAACAGATATGTATTAGTGCTGCAGTCAACACATTTCAGAAGGCCCAACCGTGCACCGTCAACCTCCCACAACTATTCCCCAACTGGTTTCTGGACACTCGCTTTTTTCTAGCAACAAGTGGTTACCAGAGGGGCAACAGCCCAGTCACTAGGCCTGCATGAGTGTGGATTTAGCAATTAATATTAGAGTTACTGCCAGCAACTCCCACCAACCACTCGAAACTGGCCTGGGTATATCAAATTTCCCTCACAACCAGTGGTGGTCAGACCCTAGGCCTGTGTGTCTGGGGCCTGTAAGGTCACAGACGGGATGTCCATAATAATCCCATCATCACCTTCATCATAACTGATCACTTTCCCCATTTCAATCACTTGTTTCCTGGGGTACTAATGTCTGCATGTTATCTTGTTCAGCCTTAAAACTTAATGTAAAAAGTGTGTTTAAGCAGTTCATTCATGCAGGTAACCCTTTACCTGCATGAGAAATCACTGGGATAGAAATACAGGCCATAATTCTATTCAGCAGGTGGCTGTGAGTGGTTTAAGCCCAGTCTGAGTTTCACAGGGTGGAGCGAGTAAACGGCCTAATCAAGCTGCTGTTATCCATACGAGGTTGCGACAGAGAGTCCCATCTGTTGCCTGACCTTGACCCCTGTGTCAAATCACCCTCAACTGTGAGCGAGTGTGTTGATATACACACACACGCAACACTGGTGCTGCTACACTACCCCGAAGGGCCTAAGGGTCACGGGGTTGGCAAGTGCTGCTGCGGAGATGAGGAGGAGGGGAGGTGATGACCTTTGACTTGCTCTCCGTTTCTGTGGACTTGTGTCACAGCCGCAGCTGCACTGTCCGGCAGGTGTGGCGACTTGATTTCAGCTTAGAGCTGCAATTCTGAAGGCTGCAGAGGCACTGAGAGTACGAGCACGTGGAATATCAGGCACTGTGTGCTCCAAAACACTGCAGGATGATGAGCCTCCTGGAAATTAATATAAACAACTGCTACCTGTCCAGCAGGATGTCCTTATTAAATACACTTTAATGCACTTAATCACTAAGTAGGCAATTACACATTATTACATAAACATTTAAAAAGTACATTTTCTAGCTGAAATAAACTGCTTTATACACAGGATAAAGTTTCGTGTAATGGACAAGATATGCTATCCCCTGTACGGAGTTTAATCTGACATTTATACTCCACGGCATCTGAGCACAACATGTGGCTCCATTAGCGGACAGCTCCAATTTGTAAAACTAAGTATGCCTACTAAGACACATGCTCATACCACATAAAGACCAACAAGATAGGAAAAATAGATTTTAACTTCTGCAGGCATTTAAAATTGTAAACAGATTGGATTTCAGTCTGTGCGAATGACCCAATAACTGGAACTGTGTCCAGGAAACACAGCGGCATCGGCCGCACAACACCCATAATTAAAAGAATTGCTCATATTGATGCATGCACTGAAGCATCCACTCTGAGTGCTATACTGGCAGCTGGTGGGGGCAGTCCACCCTGATGGCGGTCTTGCGGGGGCTAGAAAAGATTCTCTCCAAAAAACGAACAGTGTGTGTGTGTGTGTGTGTGTGTTTCACGGGATGTGCCAATATGCATACTTTCTACATGGACAAGTGGCCCACTCATGCAACGGTGTAAACCTGCCTTTGCCATGCAGTGTGTTGATGTGTGGCAGATGGGCACGCTGTGTGCCAAGCCTCGCCAGGGAGCTGTGCCGTGACCAGAGTCTCAGTCGGGCCCTGGGCTACAGTCTCACAGCAAAGCAGCCTGGCAGGCAGCGCTGGCTTTTGGCTGACCTCTGCCTCCACCGGGCCGCCCTCACTCACTCACCTCATTAGCTTGACAGGAGCAACCAAACAAATTGAGGGCATCATGGAGCTCGCAGCACTTCCATGGGAACATTCCCCCCCTCCTCCTCCTCTTTCTTTAGTCAGTGTGGTGTATGAGCTCTGCACAAACACACGCCCACATAAACACTGACATCTACTTAAGAGGGTGTTAGAGTTTGTGTTTGAACAGACTCAGGCATGCACATCTGACCCTGCGATGCACATGCAGGGACACGGTCACATTAATCTCTGTTCACGCTCGTAAGTCGAGAACAGTTACTGTACGAGGCCATGCTACGTTTCAACCTCACCTTTTAAGTCTCCCCGAGACAAAACCAACTTTTCATGCAAAGCCTTTCTTATTTATGTAAAGCACAAACTATTGCAACCAAACACATGGCTACCAACACGGACACATTTATAAACATGTAAATCAGTCTGTAGAGGAGGAGTGATGTTGCTGTGCAAAGGAAGAATGATACTTTCTCCTGGCTGACACTCACTTGTTTGTCTCTGAATTAAAATTAATCACTTCATTGCAATGGGTCCCAGCATTAAGGTGGCTGTTACTATGACAAGTTACTTAAATTTAACACTTAAACATCATCAAAGATAAAGTACACTACGCACAAGCGCGGTGCACCCACTCCTATCTGTACACAACATGTGGACATGCCACATAAAACTACTCACAAATGGCTCAGGGAACTCAATAAATAACCCAATGTGTCAGTGAATGCACAAGAGGACTTGCACAATAGTTGGTATTTGCTTTTATTATCCCACAAAGCATGTGAAAGGACACTGACCAATGCAAAGTAAGGTAGGATGTTTGTTCTGGGTGATACTGAAAAATGTGCATTGTATGAAACATTGACGCAGTCACTAGACTCTGCATTTTTAAGCACTTTGAATGCCATTGCGGATTTAGTTTTTTGTTTTTTAAGCCAGAACCAAGAACTTGGTTAGCAAGCTACATTCATAAGACAGACACATTAGCTAATTAGTGACACTTTATTTTCCACTCATCAAACCCTGAGCACAGACATTGGGATGGTTTGTACCTCAGAGGAAGCCATATTATTGGTCAGATAACCCATTAAAAATGGCCCTAAAAGCACCAGCAGCATACACAGTAAAGAGGTCCAATAACACAACATGAAGTAGTGATGAGGCCAAGAAGATGCTTATCAGGACACCTGCCAATCATCGTGGCCACACCCCAAACTCATTATCCAAGTGGATGAGTTATAAAATAATTCATCCCCCATTTATCACAATTCCGAGTTGTTATAAAGGGGCTAATGCTGTCAAAGTTGTATATTTTTAAGTCTATGGGGACTGAGCCAGTCTCAAATGACACTTAGAGGAACTGCAGTTTTTGTCACTTCTGCCTTGGCTTAATTTTTCATCTCCACAGGGTACCCGTCACTCCTTTTATTCTAAATCTAGTAAATAAAGCATATTTACACTGACAGGTCCAGTTTATGTGAAGCAAGGCAGTAGCCTTGGATTCGAGTTTGAGGAAATCAAATCTAAGTCAGGGTGTTAGGGCTCTAGGGCCATTTTGGATAGTTGAATACACATGTGAGCATCATTCTTGATCACGAAAGATTGCATATGTGATGTCATTTATTGATTTTGGACTGCACATTCTGAAGACTCATTGTTTCCAGTTTGGCCACCAAAGTGGTAACAATGAGTTTTTGAGATGGAGAGGACCATGTTTGGATGGGAAGGTGAAGTGCTGAGTTATAAGGTAGTCTGGTTAGTCTGGCTACAAATAGCTGCCAATCAGTGTTATGTAACAGACCAAGCCACTCGAAGATGCTAGGATTTCACTTTACAAAGGAAAATAAAGAAGCACAAACCTCACAATGGCCCAAATTATGTCTTTCCCCAAAGATTCTCCAAAAGGCACCAACACCACACACACAGTGGACAGATTCCCATTCTTTGGCCTGAACCCCCATAGAGGCCCAGAGGTAATCATTGTACCGAGATGTAGAAGCTCTCACTGGTTCTGCCAAATTGGACATTTTTACATGGGGAGAGGAAGGCTCAAGAGGCCGTTAGAAACAGCAGTTTTTGGCAACTTATTAAAATTACCTTATGGATAAAATAGTTAGAAAAGCTAGTGTTAAAGTTAATTAATTAGCATTTTCAAAAATACGTTTTTACCAACAAAAACAAACCATGTTTCCACTGCATGAAGTTACTGACACTTTTTAGCAAACCATTTTTTAAAAATCTCATAAAAATGCTGGGGATCCCATTTTGTACATATTTGAAATAGCGGGGGATGGTGATGGTGCATCCCCTCATATATATATTAAGATGTGAAGTGTGTTGTGAGGACTCACTGTTAGGCTACACTCCTAACAGTTGGTTACTCTGAGTGAATGCTCTTTTGGCCACATAGAGGATGTAGGATGTTATATGTCTTCAGTGTCATCACCAATAATAGCAATGGCACTGGCTAATAGCTAGCTAAGAGCAGAAAAGGTTTAGCAGGAATTTAAGTGTATTAGTGATGTGATTACATGTCTCATGAGGGGGGGGGATGTTGTGTCTGTGTGTGTCTTAAATTGATGTGGTTACTGTTGACTTCAAATATTCATCATGTCACTCTGCACGCCCTCAAAAATGACACACTTTGTACGCAGCTGTCAAATGAACTTGTAGATTATAAACCCATTTGTTTTCACAGTGATTCAGAAAAATTAGATATACGCAGATGAACAAATGTAATGGAAAAACCTTTCCGTCATCTCCCTTAATTTCCAAATAAACACATTCATCCCAACTCTTGGATATACAACAAAACCAATGACAGTAACATAACATATTCCACTGCCTTTTTACTGAGTCACATACAGGTTTGTCTCTGAATTAACTACAGTTTTATATCTGCTTAATATCAACCGGTGATTTTAAGACAGTATCCTGGCGGCATCATTTAAATTTATCCGAGAGGTTTCCAATGATGGTTAGATTGTTTTTCCACATAAAAAGTTGGCAGTGAATAAAAATCCACTGCAAGTTCCATGAAGTAAAGCTGACCACACTCAATGTTAATAGAGGCGGCAGAAGTTTTGTATTCAAAAGATGTGCAAGCAACACTTTAACTCAACTGTGGAAGATGAATCCAATCCTTTCTATGGTTGTTACATTACCTTAGTGTTCAGCACTGAACCTCATGGATCTCCATCCTCCATCAGAAGGTTTGACCCAAACTAACAGCCCATTAAGTGAGAGGCCAGGGAGAGAGTGGTTAAAACTGGGGCAGAGCTGCTGGTGAGAGAGTCACAGGTGGTGTTAAAGAGGTGTTAAAGAGACGGCAGCTAGGAGGGGGACAGGAAGATGGATGTGCTTTGGTGCTTCACAGCCAAGAGGGAGAAGAGGGAGAGGTGATGGAGGAGTTTTAAAGCCCATCATTGACTTAAACTCCCATTGCAACCTGACAACAGTTATACAAAATGCAACCCTGTTTCAAATTAAACTGATGAAGCATTTAACGTGCATTTTCTCCATCTGACTTCCTGTACATGGAACCCTGGATCTGTACACTGCTTTTAGCTCATTGTTTTGGCTACACGGCCCGCACATAGACTATATTGTTCATTCTCGCCAGTCTCATCAGCTCCACCAAATACCAGCGTAGACAGCTGTCAAATGGTTTTCCAAAGCAAATGAGCGGTCGGTGCAGTAGAACATCAGTCTGAGGAGACATGTTTTCCTCACAAGCTGGAGGAACACGAGTCCATGCTGGACCTATCAAATGGCCAGAAGCATAAAGAGATTTAAGACCTCGTAGTTGTCCTCAATCATTTGCTCAACAACCACTTAAAGCAATTTGGAAAAAGTCACTCACACCCCCATAATTTATGTTACATATTCATCACAAAAAGTTCCTTAATCAGTTCCAATTTTTGTAAGTAATTGTTTAATTGAGCAAGATTGCAGATTTAAAGCTTGTCCGTGTCTAAAATTATTGGCATCTTTTTGTCAAGTTTTTGACCAATTACTGTGCGCCAGCTCTAATACTGCAAGAATGGCAAAAGTTTGTCTTTTTCCCCTCACATGCAAATACTGAAATGCCAAATGCTTGCCTGCTTGTGGGTAACACAGGGTTTCTCACAGACTAAAAGGATTTTTTAAATATATCTGTCTAAGAGAAGGAAAACATCCATGATCAGTTTGCTGGTGGCCAACTATAATTTCTTCTTATAAAAGTTCAGTTGATGCTAACCACCTAGCCCTGTCCCTTCCCTTCTCATGTTGGAGAGGTTGGCATTTTTGTACTCCAGTGTTCTTGGACTGCAGCTGCCATTGGCTGGTCCACCTTCTGCTCTGGAGCTGGAAGGCCATCATAAGCAGAAACCTGCACTATGCACGCATAACAGCTCTTTGGATCTGAACTTGACGACAGGTAGTAGAGGAAGTTTTAAGGTGTCCCCAGGTGATGGTAGATTGATTCATCAGTCATGGCAATATTGAATCCCGAAAATATTACAGCTTCCTATTTAAAAGAGCATTAAAAGTCCATATAGGGAGGCAAGAGAAGTGGTTATGGCATAAATCAGAAGCGAGTCAACGGTTTGTGTCCTCTGTGGGAGTTTTGATTCGTTTTCAGTATGTGTGTAGTTTTGCTGTCACAGACTCTTTGGTTAGGTTGAGTCACTAATGCTTGGATATCTCAGTTTCACTCTCAACATTAACCATGCTCGTCGAAAGGCTTAATACCATAAACTGTATCCAGTGCGTTCAAATATGTTGCTAGTGGTTTGTTAGAAGTATCTTTATGTAACACGTTAGACTCAAGACCTGGCTCAGGACCAGGCTCATTTCCAGTCTGCCAGCACAGAAGGTGAAAAGTTATTTTAAACTAGTTACTGACAAACAGGTCTTTAGAGTCTTTTTCTTTGCATTTTTTCCAGTCTCCGTCTCATCACTTGCTTATTCTCTGTCTGTCACTCATGTCCAATATGGATACATCCGGCTTTTATAACATATGGCCATATAAACGCACAGTGTGTGTTTTTAAGCCTGCTGAAGCTGCTGATGTTGATCCACACAAAATCATTTCAATGCATGCAATGGGCGTACTGCTGCAGCCTCAATCGTGGCACATAAATGTATTTTTAGCTTGCGGTTTCACTAGCTCCATACAGCCTGTACTCCTGACCATCTTCTTGATAAAATGACATGAAATATGATGTGTCCCTAATGTGAAACATACTCTGTGGGCGTGCAGGGAGGAAGGTTCCCCCACCTCCCCCAAACCTCCTGCATGCTCTGTTCTTCAAGAGTAAAAACAGTTTCCAACTTAGAATGAACGGGTTCATCTGTCGGTGCCGTGAAACATGCGTCTTCAGTGAACTTCCCAGAGTTAATCTGGGGTTCAACAGTGTATTTATTAAGCCACATCTGGGACTGTCATTAGGAGCAAAGCACTGGCAAAAAAGCATGGTGTGGAAAGCACAACAGGGAACAAAGAGGAGCAAGGAGACAAAACAGAAGGAAAGACATATTCAGAGCATCTTGTTTTCGTGTCATGGTGTAAACGGTAAAAATAACTTCTTTATTTTACTTCCTGCGAGAATTTTGGATTTGACTGTTACGCTTTTGTTTTTCTGCAAAACAAAATCAAAATTAGTCTAAGCTACTGTATGAACACATGGCATATATAATTAGATTCTAGACGCGGTCAAAATATACAGCATTGAGGGCAACTAAAAGTTGCACTCCTCACCGACACGGCACCAAAACAGTCAGAAAGCCACAGTGTTCACAGCTGCAGAGGTAAGAAATTCAAGCCGCCAAACACAGATAATGAAATCTATCCTTGGAATCGGTTTTGCTCTACGGCTAGCTGCAACTCTTTTTTTTTCTTTTTTTTCTATTTGCCTAGCCTTGTGTGTATGTGTGTGTGTGTGTGTTTGTGTGTCCTTCTTTCCCTGTTGTCTGGAATAACATGAAAGGTGCACACAAGAAGTTCAGCTTCCTGTGCTGGGTGAGGTCCAAGGACCCACTGAGCATATGAAAGGGCTGCAGAGGAAAAGACTAAATCAACTACAGAAGTTGTAACGCATTAATTCCTGCACAGAGCCAGAGGTCTGTGATGATGCTTTGACCCGGAACATCAGTACGGCAGACAGTTAAGAAGGTACCCTTTGAAGCACAGCCATCAGACAGTAAAGTGAAATTAACTGAACAGAAGTGAAAAAAAATGCTACTCTGTAGAGAAGATTCATACCTACTAGTGGGTTTGTATTTTCTGGCTTTTCAAAACATCCAAGACTGATGATGGAAAAAATACACTCGAGTACTTTTTCCACTGGCTTACATCGAGCAGGCCCTTTCATCGTTTCATGCGTCGAGCAGCGATGCTTCTGGTTGTCCCTCAATTCTGTCATGCAGTTGGGTGCAGAGGAGTGTTGATTGACCTTCCATAAAAAGCTGGCAAACTGGCTGTGTTAGAGTTTGATGGAAGTCTGGAATAGAGGCCTGCTCACATATTACACCCAAGTTCATTCTTTAAAGTGAGGAACAAGCATAACTCTACAGTTCCACGAGAAAGCAGAACACTTAAACTTGTTTCACACTGCATGTGACAACGCAGGTATAAGCCATTCCAGAAGCACATTTTGAGATGCTTTTGGTCATTTTGAAGCCTCTATCTAAATGAATTACATTTTTAATTTCATTAAAAGCTTCTTGGGTTGAAAAATGTGCTACAAACTGCAGTTTATCTAGATTCAAGATTCTTTATTTGTCACATGCATACAAGTACAACACGCAGTAAAATGTGTCCAAAATAAAAGGCTGGGTCGGTAGGCCAATTGGAGCAGATCTGTGGTGCTTGGGATGGAGGAGGAGATGTTGTTCTTCAGCAGCCTCTCAAACACCTTCATTACCACCAAAGTCAGCGCAACCGGTCGGTAGTCATTCAGGCATGAGGGCTTGTTGTTCTTGGGCACAGGGACGATGGTGGATCTCTTGAAGCATGTGGGGACCACAGACTTTGCCAGGGACTCATTGAAAATGGAAGCGAGCACACCTGCTAGCTGATCAGTACAGCAACGCAGCCTCTTGTGGCAACTAGAGGCTGGACCCAAAAGTGAATCAGTCCCCATTAGACCCATACGCTACCATGTTAAAAACCTCAAAATCCACAACAGAAATAAACATGTTTACAGCCTGATACAAAAAAAACTGTTGTGTTGAGTAGCGATACAGGAAGTTGTAGCCACTTTAGTATCGATGGATGATATTTATATTTCATATTCAGTATATGTTTTAATAGAGTTGGGGGGGGGGATGGATACAGCATAGCACTGCAATATCTTGTGTGGCATAAATTTCAAACACAAATTGATTAATTAATGATTGTAGCGTGCACACACAGAGCGATTATTAACATCTGTATGTTTTTGAAAAACAGTTCTTATGAATCCACGATCTTTTTGTTTTTGTATTCATCATCCTCCTGCAAATGTCTTGTTACATTCTCTGTTTCCATTTGTTTCATGTGTCACAGCCCAAATCACCAGTATGCAAATTAACAGTCACCACTAAATATGGAATGAATAAATTACATGCTTTTTAAATTCACCAGATAGCGCTGATGAGGGTTTTTTTCCCCTCTCCTAGTGAGGTCAGTTAAGGTAACACATAGCCTGAATGAGAAGTTTAGAGGCATCAGAGAATCGGATTCCCAATCAATACTGTAACATGACTCACGCAAATATAAGACCACTTATGTGATTATCAAGCAATCATTTAGTCATTTTATTTTTCAAAAGGGAGACATCTGCTGTAAAATAATCTCTTTAAATCACATTATGAGCTAAATTGGAAGGGGAATTCTTTTTTCTTCCTGTTTCAGAGTTTTATTTTGACAACCCTGGAAATACATTTTCATATTAGTAATTGAGCCATTACACCACAGCTCACTGTTGTCATTAATGAGCACTGTTCCTTCCTTGTATTTCAAAATCCAACTTTGAAATCTGAGTGATGTCATGAGATGAGATCAAACTGATATGCAAATAACGATAATTACATTTGTGCATGAGGCAGGTCGGCTCGGAGGACATTTTATAACGTGTGGTCATGCAGTGGTCAGACAAATACAAGAATGACGCCAGTGCAAACAAGCGTAAGAGAACGCAAAGAAATACTGCCTGCTCTAAAGGGAAATACCATTGAACCTAAAATATATATTATTCTGACTCTGATCAACTCTTGAAACTAAGCTACAGCACACAAAGACCTATCAACACGTGAAATCTAAAATGATTTTATACAATGTAAATTGGATAAGACATGAGACTGAAAGGGAGATTTTTAGTAAATTACAGCGTATTTTCCAGTCCAGAACAAAAAAATAATAATAATAATAATAATACTGAAATAAAGGAAACTAAAGGGTATTTAGATTTGAAATAAAACAACAGAGCCATTCAGACATCATCTCACAGAGATTAGTAAGTGATCTAACAGTTATTAGCACTCAGAGAAAAAAAAATTCTTCAGATTAAATCAGAGTTATTTCCTCAGACGCAGGTAGCTAGAAAACATAATCTGATATCGCCAATTTAATTGTTCTGACGTGTCTTTATTTTGGAAAAAGTGAGGCTTCTACAGAAAACTGGCCACATGGGCTGAACACCAACATCGCCCTAACACTCACATACAACAATTTTGTGTGTGTGTAACTGATAAAAGTTGCTCTTTTGCACAGCTGGAAACAGAAACATTTGATCTGATGAGGGAACATGTTTTGCCTTTTGTTGCCGCTCAGTGTGGACAAAACTGAGAAAAGAATTACGACTGTCTTATGGCTCTCTTACAGATAATACGTTTCGGATTTATGTCATTAGGGTATCAGGAGTTCACTGGGAGTGGGAAAAGACCTCCCAGAAACATAACACCAGAATTATTTGATGATATTACTGGAAAGTTAAAATGATTGTTTCACTCATTAGAAATCCCTCCCATATTTATTTGATTAAGTCATCATTCTGTCAACAGAAAATTAACACTGACACTTGAGATAAATTGATGCTCAAGCCATTATGTTTGGGAGCGGGTGTGGATTTATGACGAAACAAATGACAAAGAATGCTTTAAAAAGCAAATAAAAGCTTTTAATATGAATGCGCAAAGTTTCACGTTACAGCTTCACTAAAAACTCAACCCAGAGTCTTTGCACCAAACAGATCCCATTCACATTCAGATTTGTCTCCAACCCCAAGGCCGAATCTGCTCAAAACCTCTAATGGGAACAGACTTCAGTGAAAAATGTAATCAGCTAATACGTTTCCCGTTTAAGCTGTTGATGGTGAGTCTCTGAGTGTCATTTCTCTCTCTCATAATGTCCAAACTGTGATCACTGGTCAGACTAACATCCAAATCCTCAAATTTAAAACCCAATACATTTCCTAATGAATAAACTTCCAAATAGACACGTAAGTATTTGTATGAAAATCTTTAGAGGAGGACACATTTCACGCGTTCATTTCTGAAAACGTCATGCATGTTTTGGCAAGCAGACAGACTTTGAACAATCATGTCAGTGACACAAAACAGTCTTTGAATCATAAAGGCTCTGCATAGGGCTTTCATTCATGTCTTACACCAACACTGAAGCTTGCTAGTATGCTGGTACCTTCATTCGACACGACAATCTAAATCTACTCCGACAATATTTACACAAGTCTTATCTGCTAGGCTGCCCTCTTTAAACAGATTATAGTGTAGTTTGGAGCTTTACAACTTCTGTAGTCGTGCTTCTCTACAAAAGATGGCTCTATGGAAATGTAGCAGACACCAAAAATCTTTCAGCTGTTGAGTCTGTCTAGTTATTTTCACCTGAGATGTGTGGATAGATAAGCACGCTGTAGCTTAAAGTCAAGTACCTTTCTGTTAAAACTGTAAGAGAAAGTCACATGGGAACATGCTCGGTATGCTCAGCTGCCTTCCAGAAACCAAGTGTTAAGGTAGAGCCAAGGAAGTGCCAAAGACGGGGCAGTCTAACTTTAGAGCAGGTGAAAGAAATTTAGCCTGGCAGGACAGTTCTCTGTAGGAGTCACACGGTTCAGAGCTTTAGGGCTGCCAGCAGACCATGTCTGGAACTGAGGAAGAGCTAGTCTTACAGAGCCCATCTCAAAAGGTCAGGATCAATTGGATAATTTCTTGTATTCAGAATGACTCAACGTGTGTCAGTGCAGATCTGCAATTATTTTGTCTTGTATACAAGAATAAAAACTTCACCAAAGCCAAGATCTTGTTTTCCATTCAAAAAAACCAAAACTGCCATGGAGACTAAACTATGTGCTAAAATCAAAGTAGACAGTCCTAAGTTTTTAATAACCTCGGGGCAAAAAGTTAACATTAATGGAAGATAATTGAAATAAGCCTGCTTAAGCCCCCTTTGGTGGTATTGGCAGAACAAGAGAAATTCATTTAGTTCTTGGAGAAACGTGTGGAGTCGGGTGTTAACCTTTTGGCATAGAAATCAAAACCAGCATCATAATGAGAAATTGATTAGATTGTAAAAGCGGTCTGTGTAGGATGCTGAGACATGCTCTTTGGTAACCTTATAAAAACTTTTATTACTTCAAGTTTTTCAGTTCCCACACAGATGTTTTGCATGGCCACAGAAACATAGGGAGCACGTTTCATGCAAAAACACACAAAACTCACAACCCACACATAGAATAGGACAAATCAAAGCACATAAAGAGTTTAAAGAAAGCTTTAAAAAAAACAAAAACAACGAAATCTTGCGTGCTCTGGCATTTTGTAGGAGGATGCATCCAGTGAGAGTAATTAAAACATGATCTGAAAGGTTCTAGCAAATGCTCCACATCTAAATCAAAACCCACACATTTCTGATTAATAAAATCCCTTTAATGTGCAGTCTAGAGTCCAGCTTGGATAAGGCAAAACACATTAATGCAAGTTGTAAATGCACACACACTACATGTACACACTGTCATAGGAATGCGACTGCATCGGCCAGACCTGGAGGTGATCTGACTCACAATGTGAGCAGATCTCAGCTGTCGGGTTTATTAATACCAGGCGACCCCGTCTTTTAAAACTTATTCCCATTCAACTAAACTCCACTTTCCTACAGTTAAAAAGAAGAACAAAGTCAGCATAAGGAGGCAGATGGCTTGGCAGAGGCATAACTCCCAAGTGTTTTAACTGAAACTACAATTTTGAGGTGCTTATGTTTGACTTTTATGCCACTTTATTTCAGAGTAAATGTTGCTGGATTCATTTTAGCTATTGTCATGTTCAGACTTCCTGGTGACTAGACAAAGCTACAACATGTGTACATATAAATACACCAACACAATACCACACCAGAAACATAAGACATGATTACAAAAACCTTACATAACAGTATTTAAAAAAAGTAGCGTCTCACTGCTCAGAACACATACGGATAGTCCGAATGACAACTGGGCCAATACCAATATCAAAATATTCTCCCATGTTTATGTTGCACCACAGCATCAGTGGGACCCAACAGAAACACAGACCAATGGAAACAGTGAATATCAATTTACAGATAGGGATATCGAACTCAACCATAGCAGTTAAATCTACCACATTAAATTATTGCTAACATATCAGCAGGTATCAGCCAATGATCATTCTGATTTATTACCGTTACAACTTTTGATCATTTATGGCTCAGTCACACTAGAGTAAAAATAGGATGGCAAAGTCCTTGTGACAGGTTACAATCTATCTGGTTCAGTCTGTGTCTTTATGTGTCTCTTTGCAAGGGCCTCAGCTTAACTGTTTGCCTAAATAAAAGCAAAGTTACCAAGCTGCTCTGTCATTTGAGAGTTACATTGCTGTCCTGCAGCAGCTTCAATTCTTCTTGAACATTACCAGTAACTAAGAAAACAATGTAACGATTAGATTAAATACAGTAAAATGGCTTGTTTTATAAGTTAAATGGATCCCCCCTTTCTACAAAGCTTGGGGCTATGGCTAATGATGAGTGGACCCTCTCAGCACTTACCTTCATGGCTGAGTCATTTCTGTGTTGTAGTGTATCCAATCTGAACATTTTTCATTTATCGTTGATTCGTCTTTTTATTTATTGTTATACAGTTCAACCTTTGTTTAGTCCGGTTTTCACAGTGCCTGAAGCTCAGCCTGCTGCTGTCATTCTGTTGTGTTTGGATTCTTGCATCAGAGCAAATAATCCTTCAATGTTCTTCCACTCCTGCGTGTGGGTCTTGTTGTGGCCTATATACTGTATGTATACATACACACACACAGAGCAGGGATTTGTGGCCATGGACATTTTTGTTAATATTTAGCTTTAGCTGCTTTCCATTTTAAGGCAACTGTCTGCTTGGGTAAGCATAATGGAATAGAAAGTTCCATTATAAATTAATTTAATCTTCCCCACTGTATTTTCACGTTGGCAACTCTTCATGTCCCTGAAATGTCTGAGTGTCCACATTCGTGCTCGCACCACTGTTTCACCGTTGTATGTTTGTTGGCAAAGGACTCTGCTGTGTCTATGTGCGTGTAGGGCTTTGAGAAGAGTGTAAACAGGCATGTAGTAGTAGTGACCACCCTGCAGTGATGATATTGGTTATTGTCAATGTCACAAAGGGAACAGGATCATCAGACTGTTCTGCAGATCACCCAGCCCTAGAAGCTACTGGTTATGCTCAGGCAAAACTAGCAAACATATCAATGAGATTCACAACCTCACGTGCTACTTCTCTGAGAAATGAATGAATGGATAAATTAGGTTATGAACATGTGTTGTTTATCCAAATATGATTTAATATGTGCTGCATTAGTCACACAAATAAGATTTTACAGTGTTTCTGCAGACAAGCACGTTGACACATTTAAGAGCAAAACCACTCGCGGCCACTCACGCACACCAACTGAAATTAAAACAAATGGCTCATTTACAAAGTCCTAAAAGGTATGCTTTCACCATCTCTCATGCAAAGTAGCCATGTGAATTAAAACGGAGCTGGCATGACTGTTGCCTTCTTACGAGAAAATCAACAAACTCAAGCTCTGGTTTAAATCTGAGGGCTGGCAGGGCACTCGGTCGTCTCCTCCTCCTGCTCCTCGACTGCATGTTCACTGCTCGCCTCATGAAGTTTGGTCATGGCGCTTGTTTTCTTAGTGCTGCAGCGGTGCTGGCACAGTGCACTCGCTGTGCCCTTGTGTTCCTGCTGCCCTCTTCCCTTACCGTCCTCCACTTACTTGATCTGTTTTGCCAGAGGTGTCTTTCTTCGTTAACAGTGAATGCCCTCAGAAACAGTAACACACACAGCTGGCCTCTCCAACCTCCCGTGAACCCCTCACTGCATGTTAGGATACGGGGCTTGTGTCTGCCGGCTGTCCTTCTGCCAATCTACAATGTGGCTGGCTGTGCAGTGGTGTGCTTTGCGGTGGACCACGCCTATGTAGCCTGATTTACACTCCTTTCTTCCTGGGCAGCCACGAGACAGCAGCCAGCTCCTGGAGGGACCAACGGCGGCTTCAGCTAAGGGGCCAAGCCCGGGGCCCATTTGGTTTTGGTTTCCTTTCGCCTGCCACTGTGCCACACCTAGCATGAGTTGGGCTAAATGAAACCAGTGTGTAGATTCGGAGACCGGCTTAAAGTGAAACCAATAAAAGGCGAGGCTGTACAAACGACTCCACAGCTACTCGCAGGTCATATGTCTGTCTGTCTGTCAATTTATTCATGTTGTACCCGACCCGCCCTGTCTCTAACTCAGTTATGCATAAATTCTTTATGCACGCTATCGCACTTAAGCATCGAGTACCAGGAGCCACGATCCATGGGCAGACGCTAGCATTCATTCCTTTTCCTTTTACATCTCCACTATATGCAGAAACCTACACATTCATTCCAGTGTACCTTCATTCTTCCATGTCTCAGCTCCCAGAGAGAGGAGAGGCCCATCTCTAGACTCTCGAGCTCAGTTCAAAGTACAAACGACCCTGTCAGCTTGTTAGACGTCTCAATCTTGTTTGAAACGACAGGGACGCTCTATGAGACAGTAATTAAGACAAGCTGTGTTTGACAAGAGCTGAATTCAACAGCAGTTTGCACAAAAAGACAGTTCGGCTTGGCTTAAGTGCAGTTTACACAAGTGCCTGGGGGCATAAAGCTTGCAACCAAACCAAGCACTTAGAATATTTTCTGTTTTACTGTTATATTATCATTTATATTTACATATACACTGTTCACAGAAAACACACTATAGATACATCAAACTTTATCAAGCCCAAGGTAACATATTTTCCATTCCCTGGCCAGCTTAAAAAGGACATGTTAGCATCCAGCTCCTCATCGTTGGTGTCCTTGTACTGGTCTTCGTTTAGCCCCTCACTTCATCCTCTGTCTAAAACAAGCAGTTTTAGCTCATCCCTCTTTAAGGTCTTCCCATGAAGTCGACTCTCTTCTGACTGGATGCACTGCATAATCACAAGGTTTAAGTACAAATGTATTCAAACAATACTCAACACAGATGGTTAGACTAGACAGAAGCCCGAATTCCTCACACGGATTACCTGCACATACACCAACCTAAATATTTGAACCTTTGGTCATGTCTAACCCTACCATCCTTTACCATGATGACAAATAAAAACTTTATTTTAACCATTTAATGAACTACTAAAACTGTTGCCAATTTGTTTTCTCGTTACAAAACCTATACTTTGTTTCAGCATACTTTATAGTCGATAGACAAACTGGAAAGAAATATGATATGTGTAAAACTGATTACAGCTCTGTAAGGTGGCATGATTTACTGCAAGTATATATATACAAAAATTCAAGCTTACGAAAACATCTGCTGTAAGCCTTTGGTTTATATTAATCCCAGAAATAAACGATGTGATATTGTAAAGGTTAAAAATGTACCTCCTCCCATTCTGATTGCAACAGCTGGCAATATTTCTGCTCCTTTTAGGTTTGCCTTCTGGCACTGAAGGACATTTTAAGAGTTCCACTATGCATTCAAAGGACTGCTTGATCATTTTATGGCCTGCGGGTAAAAAAATGATGCTTTTACAACCACACTGGCATAACTATTAATGCAAAAAGAAACTGTCAACAAGTAACTTAACTTCTAGTGATTCTTCAACTACAATCAGAGGCGCTACAGTTAATATCTTTAAAAACTGATGGGAGGGATGATGGGATAATGATTAATGACGTTTGGTGTGCGTTTGTCTTCGTCTCATGCTTCAGTAGATACTCATTTGGACTAATTATTTGGAGTGCAAATAGGACAAAGCCATATACAATGCCAACCACATGTGAGCACACGCAAGCCCAAATACAAGTTGCAAGTTGCATGGAGCACACACAGAGATTTGAGAGTTTCCATGAAACTGCATGACAGACGGTTGAAACCGGCCCCAAACTTTTACAAGAAATGTATTAATTTGGGTAAGAATGGTGCTGCAAGGTACAGGAGGCCTATTAATCACTGCGTGGTCCAAAGGGATAATCCTCAGAAAAGTGTGCTCACAATAACATTATAGGAAGGCATCACTCTGTGTGTGAAGGCTTGTGTAAAATTTGCTCTGACTTTGAATCTCTCCAACAGTCAAATAATATCAGAACTATGACAATGAGCTAAAGCAAACAAGAAACCCAACACAGCAGTCTTTACAGGAGCGAAGAGGGTGCTGTTAGGTTAAAAATTCAGAGCCCTACCCACAAGTTTAGGCCCTAATCACACTACCAAGACACTTGTCAACAACCCCCCCCGTCAACCACCCGTGGAGAAAAGAAATGTATTCCCTGGCAAGTAGCTTCACTGAAAAGTGTGACACAAAAGAGAAATGTGGACTGTTTACCATGTGAATGTGAAAATGTTTCAGTTTGCACTGCAGATTTTCTAGGTTTTACGGTTGCTCTATGAGTAGTTGGTTAGTGTTTGCAGAAAAGTACAGGTTAACAATCTGCTAGTGACTAAAGAAATCACAAGGAGATTTCACCTAGCTACAGCCAGCAACCTCTAGTAACCAGTCACCAACCAGTCAGGGAATAGACAATTTTCCATTGCGACCAGTGACTTCCATATGATTGCCAACTGGTCTCTTGGAGCGTGTGATTTGGGGCTGAAGGAGTCTCTTTATATGAAGTGATAATATCAAATATTTAATCTTTTCAGTTTTGCATAAATTTTCTTGTTTTTCTTTTCAGCATGGCCCTTTCATTTGACTCACAGTATGACTGTGGCTAAATTAGTAAGTTCATATTTATTTTTGTTTTTCAAGGGAATTATAGTTAAAGCGCAAAGAAAGCCACATCAATGAAAAGATTTGGTTTTCCTGCACTTGAATCCACAATTATTTCAAAATCAATGAGTAATCATGTTGCTTTTCATGATCATGATTTTCCCTTTTTTGGAGCAGCCCTCCAGAGAACCACTCACCTTTTTGCCCTATGCATTCACACTTGAATGATCGTAGATGTAGACTTATGACATGCTAACGTTGTCTTACAGAGTTTACACTGGACCTCATTTTTATGGAGTTTTTTTTTTTCCAAATCTTTTGAAGTTTGTACTAGTCGTAGGGTTTGCAGCAAAAAAGCATGCCATGTTTAATCTCACCCACGCAGTCCGATATCAGTCTAACATCTGGTAGTTTACATGTTGTTCCTGCATTTTTGTTGCTTAATGGAATTTGACAAACAGCCTCTCAGTGAATGACTGCCTGCTTCTGACAGTATTATCTTACATACCATTAAGCATCTGTAAGAACAAAATAAAGCATATTTATCCACCTGATAGAACAACAGAAGCAGGTTCTGCAGTAATGAAATCTGGAACACATGTTACTGTGTGTTCTAAGGTGCTCAACTAAAGTTTTAATATGAAACCAATATCATTTGCTCCAACTTATTATATCTGAGCTTTAATAAATAAAGTCTTCCACATAAGTGCCATCACTTCAGAGCCCAGCACTGTTTTTTCACAGTATATGCAGAAAAGCAATTCCACCTCTTTCCACTTGCTGAGATAAAAAAACAAAACAAAACAAAAAAAACAGTGTGGGAAGCTTGAGAGAAATAAATCAGAAAGAACATTTGCAGCACTAATGGCTTATCATCAAGACACAATAAAACTTACCTGTGTGATTTGAGTGGGTGGAGGTGTACGGTATATGCTTTGTGCACATCCACGCTCTGATCTATATCTCATGTGTTTGATCTTTCATGCCTGTGTTTGTGTGTGCATGTGTGCAAAAGTGAATCATGATAAGAGATCATCTCAGCCATGTGTGCAACAAAACAAAGTTGCTGGCAGTTTGGTTTGTGCTTCTGTGTGCATTCGTGTGTGTGCGTGCATGTGTGTGTGCATATCAGCTCTTCTGTGCACATTAGGTAAGAAGTGACATGACTGCTTTCAGTGGGGTTTTGAGTTAATCTGTAGTCTGACAGCTTCTGTCATCCCCCAGCTGTTATGACCACGGCACATTTATCACAGACAGCTCTGCTGCTCTTGGGCATAGTTAGGGAATGTGATGCTTTTGTGGATTTTGGGGGGGGATTTGAAGGAAACAGGGAATTCTTGTTCTCAAGATTCAGCAAGTCAACTTTATATTGCTCCCATGAATATCTGTATCAGTAGCATTTAGATCTTTTCCCTATAAAAAGAATTTAGGAAAAAAATACAGGACTGATGGCCTGTGAAAAACTAAGTACAGGTTACTGTTTCCATAGTAATTAAGAGAGTAAGTCGCAGCCAAGTGCTGCTAATAAAATGCATGTGGTTAATTCATCATAAGCAAGCATGAGCATCTCTATAAAAGCAGAACTTTAAATAATTTGCTGATCTAGTACATTCAGGCATGTGTTAACATAATGTAACATTTTTCCCAGGAGCTGATGGCCCAGTAATTTCACCTGAAGGTCAGACTGTGCAATGACCTGAGAAACTGCAAGGCGGTTTCACAAACTGTGGGCCTGAAGAGAAGCTACAGTAGCAATCGGGCATGTATATGTATATATAAGTTCTATTAATAAAATCAAGATCAAAATGCTATGATGTCCTTTGAACCTGCCACCTCAAAACCTGTTTATCAATACTCTATATGTCTGCTACTGCAATAGTTAAATTAAGCTGGTGTGCAAATGTCTCTAATCCTAGTCTTTGAATCAGGGGCTTGAAATCACTGGATCAGATCTCCATATTTGTTAGACTGTTGTCAACTGAGTGGCTGGGTGACAGCAGTCACCACTGCTTGTTCTATTCAGGGTGTACGTGACTACATGTATTTTATTTGGAAAGCTACTACTAAATTATGCAATATCCTGTAGTATATAAAGTAATTACAATAATTTCCTCCCTGGTTGGTAAAACTCTTATCTACTGGCATTTATTTAAAAAACAAAAACCAAAATGAGCAGCAAATGAGCCACAGGATGCTTTCAGATTGCCTCCAAGTAATCAGTAACGACAACAGGATAGTATGAGGACAGACAACTGTCTAACTACACAAACTACACATTTTTCCAAACCTCGCAAGCTTTTCTTTTTAGATAAGCCTTCCTTAAAGGGAACATCTAAGTTCAGTCTGTTGCTGTTTTGTAGTTACATAAATCCTTCCACGGACTGCTTTTTTTTGAGTCAGCAAAAGCCGGTCATATTAAAAGCCCCTGCTCTGTGACCCTATGTGAAGCCACCGTCTTGGCCGCCAGCCCAGCACACAAAACATAGAAGGGAAAGTGCTCGTCTTAAGGAGGAAAGCACAGCACCGAAGGTATGTTGTGCTTGAGTGCCATGCCATTGGAACAGAGGAGTTTGATTCTAAAAATATCTACCTCCCACCACACTCACACTCCCAACACGCAACGCAGCCTTTGCACTGGAAGACCTAACAGCTTGATGGCAATTACTGCAAAATTGCTCTTATTTTCTCCAAGTCTTCATAATTTCCAGTCAACTTTCATCAGTTCATGTGTGTTTGTGAGTGAACCGGCAGAGGAAACGGGTAACGCCTTGTCGCTATTTAAAGCCCGGACTATTCCAGGTAGGCCCTGAAACTTTTCTTACTCTACCATGCCAAGCATTTACCAAAAGTCTCTGCCTGACACCTGTGACCAAGTCATGCAAAAGCAATTACTGAAAACCAAACACAGACATTTCATGTGTGAGGCCCATCCCAAACCCATCAGTTATGCGGGAGTAAGCAGTAAAACCATTACAAGACGATTAAAATTCACTCAGAGTAAATCACATTTTTTCCCTTTAACTTACATTGGTTAGCAATGATGGAGTAGACACCAAAAAGCCTCCATGTGTGTGCTTAGTCTTCACAGACCACAGGGCTGACCACAGGCTCTGATGGATATCATCTATGTAAATCACTGTTCACCACCATCGTTACATCTCAGATAACCCTTTCTGGCAAAACTGAAGTGGATGCGTGTGACAGTGGTTTGACCCCATCCAGGTGGTTTGTATTTGGAGGAAAGTCTATTTATAGGCCAGTTAAATACAAGCCAGGTGTTGTCATAAAGCCCGGGCAAAGCCGGTTGGTTCTCTGGTGTCATGAGTGGCATAAATAGAATACACAACCGAGACGTGGTTAGCAAAGGCAGCTGGGAAGAACATGTATGCAGTCTAGTGTAGTCAGGCTATCTAAGCTACAAATCAACTCATGAAAATTAGAATGAAAATATTTGACTACAGGGTAAATAAAAGGCCTGCGGCTGGTAGAAGAATAGCTACATTTACATGGCGCGTGGTATGATGATTCTAATCGCTTTAAAGACCAAACACGAGATTAAAAAAATGCTCCATATAAACACCTAAATCTGAATAAACAGCTGGAATTTCAATGCAATGTAGTAAATGTTTTCAAAAACAGATTCAAAGAAGAATTCTACCACACAAGAGCTTTAATGTGATTCACTGCTGGCTGCTTTGCCCTGTGCTCTGCATTCATGCAGCCCGTCTTGGCCTAAAATGCGTGGGGACGTATGCTTCTTTGCTTTCCAAGACTGCTGGCTTCCAAGCTCAACTATTCTGTGAAGAGTTTGTTTTCAACGTAAAATCTTAAATGTTGTGCTTTTCCTTTTGAGGGTGCTAACATGAACCCTGGGCAAAGTTTTAATAATGTAGCAGTGGTAGTTGGTGCTGTTCCCTCATAACAAGACGGTTTTTAGTTGAGGAGGCCTTCTTTATGGAGTTTCAATGTTCTCCCAGTGCATGGAGGGGCTCTTTCCAGGCACTTTGGCTTCTTCTCTTTGCTTGTTAGGTTAATTAGAGAGTCTAAATTGCCCCCGACTCCCCACCTTGGTTGCCTCTTGCAATTAATCAGCACAAAGCTGGTTTAAAGGTAGAGGGGCCGTAAAGGATAGGAGCTAAAACAGCTTATTTCAGACAGAATGAACTGAAGGACTGAAAAACAAGGATTATTTTGAACCATGAGTCATGCAAAGCATTTAACACTGTTCTGATTGAATGTGTTGGGACATTTAAACGCAAGACTAGAATAAAATCACATCCCATCTAAACAGCTGACCTGAATTCTTTAGTTGGCAGGAAGCCGTTTGTATATTTTTAAGTTCCATCTTGTATTTAGCTATTCAAAATTACATGTGACCCACAAGGGTACACATAACAAAAACTGTGGTTCAGAAATGTCTGCTCACTGGGAACATGGCAACAAAGCTGCATTTTTGTATGAAAGGTGCATTACAAATCAGATGTATTTTTATTATTCCAAGTTAAAAGCTGCCAAGTTAGAGTTTTAGAAAGCCTACTTTAAACAGACCGAGTCCTTGCTATCTTTGATCCAAGGAAATAAAGGCAATGCCTTGCTGACCACAGATGCCATCCACTTGGCTGTCCTCTGGCAAAAATCTTTCACAACTCACAAAGTCTTCCAACCCACAGAGATCTGCCTCCTTCCATTCTCCACTCCATCACTTTGAATCTGATCCTTCGAAGCCCGATTCAAAGCGCGTATTGGTCAGTAGTCTGGGTTTTGGTCCACCACAATCAAACACAATCCCTCTCCTGCTGGTGTTTTGCCCCAGTGGCAGACAGGAACAGGAAAAAGGAGACAAAATGTTAAAATGTTAATAATGAAATGTGAAAAAAGATGCTTATGGTCGCTCCAAGCCAAGATTTCCTGTTCAGTCGCTCAGGAACACATCTTGGAGCTGGAAGTTTCTGCACATGCAAATTCTTTGGGTTGTTTTCTTTTAAGAACAGTGCGCCTTATCCCTGCTCACGATGGCAGAAAATCCACGTTGTGTTTTCACAGTGCTGTTCTTACATTTTTTTTGTTTTTCCTCTGAAGTTTAGACATCTCTTTAAAATTCCTTGGAACATCCCAAACTGACAAATGTGACAAATCTTAACATGAAGGACTGAGATTGGGAAAGCTGTGGAATCTGGGATTTTTTTTTTTTTTTTTTGGCAGTACATCCCAATCGTTCAAAATGTCAACGAGCTCTTTAAAACTTAAAATACCACAAATAGCAGTTGTGAACTATGCAAAGAATGAATGCCTAGCACTGACATCAACCAATTACATATTTCAAATGTGATCCAATTACAAGAAAATACTCCTTATTCACAGAAAAAACCATAAATAATGTCATTAGATCCGGTCAATTAAGAATAGCAGAAATGTGGAGACCTTCAAACCCATTCTGCTCACACAAATATGATGACTGTCCTGAAAGAATCTCAACTGCATGGCTGTTCATCACAACCAACAATTCTTAAAAGCTAAAAGAAATTTGCACCATTTCAAAAGCAGAACAATGCACAAACAATGTATGCTGATTATCTTTGCCACAAGCTAAAGCCCGCTACATGTTCTGAGTCAGGAAAAAGTAATAGTGCTGGTATGTTGTGCTCAGCAGTCCAAAGACCTTGGCCGTTGTTAAAGCAGTTAGCGAAAAACTAAAACAGAGCCAGTTATGAGTGTGTTGTCCAGCAATTGCGCCACTGGTGTGTTTTGTTTGGGGTTTTTTTGAATTCCAAGAATCTTTACTTTTCTGATTGCATGTGGAACTCAACTGCTCTAACTCTCACCATCCCAGTTTTAAAAGTGTTTCAGGAAATATCTTATAAGTTGCTTTAAAAAGTGTTCCGTCTTGGAGAGAGTTCCTCATCATCACCATCATCATCATCAGCAGCAGCAGCATATTGGCCATAGTATTAACTTCGCCCTTTCTACAAATAAAAAAATTCTGATTTGGAACTTGGCTTTGTAACTTGGGAATATTATTCTAAAGTTAGATGAAAATGTCTTTTTTTCCCTCCACATTCAAACTTTAATATCTGTCTAACCAGTCACCTGATTCGGACTGTTATAAATAATATAATGTGCTATGTATATGAGAATATGCTTAAAAAAAAAAAAAAAATCAGTCCCATACCTACAAAGCTGTGGTTTTTACAGGCCTCCAAATCTGCTGCCAGAGACTCTACATCTTTCAATACATCATTCTGTGTTAACTTGAGCTACACTCCTGAGAGTCCATACATTTACCCTAAAACATTTCAAAGGTCTAGCACAACTACTTCTCCACAATGGGATATTAAAATGGACCCTATAAAAACTGGTCAAGGAAGACAACTAGCAATAACCCTACTTTCATCAATTACACACACACACAAAAAAAATTAAATACTTTACATTTTACATCATTCCTATTAAAAAGTGCATCTAAACCTTGGAATTTTTTTTAGGCCAGGTGTGACATCTTTTTGTTTTGTTACTTTGTTTATCTCAATGCATCAAATTAAAGATGTTGTGAGGTCCATCTCCCTTTCATGCAGTGTATCTAACACTGTAAGGGAAACAGACATAATAGGAAACTTTAATGCTAGTACATTCCATACTGCTATGTGCAGTTTAATTTGCTGTTGAAATGCGTGCTATTGCATCCATCAACACACATATTCATCAGGTCTGTTTATACATTTTGGGTGGTGCAGCTCAGCAGACGAGGAAATGGTAAGAAGTCTGCTTAACGGTATTTTTCTTTTTTTACCTCAAAGCATTCTCCGTCAGTGCCCCAGTCAGCTCTGATTTCCTCGGTTTTGCCTGCCCCAGGTTCAGGTCCAATGCATTTAAGGCGTGCTGGTCTTACGTCTGTGGCATCTGTTGAGGAATGTGATGAATGCTGTCTGTACCCTTCTGACAGCACTATACTCGCATGATTTAAGCCCAGACGATCTGCTCCACCCTGATGCCTGAGACTGAGGCTGATGTTTATACTTAGATGTCTGAAATGGTACTTTGTGTAGTCATTTTCAGCTGCTGGTACTTCAAACATTTAAAACATCTAACACATTCACAGTATGGCCTTTGCATTCAAGTTTAAACAGCTCAAAACGTTAAAAAAAAAAAAAAAAGAAAGAAAGAAAGAAAGAAAGAAAGAAAGAAAGAAAAACTAGTACATATGCACTTAGCTTAAAAAAAACCCCCACACAACAGTAGTGAAGCTTCCATGGGGAGGCACATCTGAGTGATGTGCACCTCTCCTCACATGAGAAGTCAACCATGCTGCTGCTATTACAGGTGCAACACACACAAATCTCCAAGACTGGCTATGTATACAGCTGACAAGAGTAACAGAAATTCATCATATGGTGGCGTTATCCAGTGGAAATATCCAAATGAAAGACTCAAGGAATCTGCTTTAGCTATGAAGGTGTTGCATTCTGTTTCTTCCCTATACGGGTTAGATTATTGGCACCTACCCGGAGCCAATTTTGCCATCACCAAAAGGGAGTGAGTGCACAGTGGACTAATAGCAATGTCCCCAGAGCAACACATGACTCACAGCCCACAACTCTCTGCTCTCGGCGTTTTAATGCACAAAACTAATGTAAATTAGACTTCAGAACAAACCTCTAATCTCTTCATGTCTGATTTTATAAAAAAATAAAAATATAATCTGACAAAAACCGCTGTTCACATTAGGTAAAGTCTTGGCAGTTCTGTAAACTTAACTTATTAAATAACCACTCTGAGAAAACATTTTTAAATGCTAACTTCCAAGGAAGCAGGAGCAGAGGGTGAGATGATGTGCTGCTGTAATTTACAGTAAACGCACAATAAAAAGCATTTACTCTAATAGTCCCTGCAAAATAAAATGATAAGCTAAATTCCCAGTTCAGCTGATGCCAGATATTAAAAACCCTCCAAGATCAGAAAATTGGAAAGTTATTTGACAAGAAGGACTCTAAAACTTACAAAACTTTAACATTTTTAAATACAAACCGTAAATTTTGACACCAAATCATGTCTAATACTGAGAGGGGGTATTTGAATAGTCTTGGACTGTAGGATCTGTGAGCAATCGTTTTAGAAATGGTCACAAATAAAAAGGAAATGCAACAATGTAGACTCGCAGGCCGACAGCGTTTCACCGGAGCGCTCCTCTCGGCCAGCTCGTGTAACAAACAGCTTCTTTTCTTTGTCAAATTTAAGTTTCCTGATCTAAAGGCAGAAAGACATTCATATGACCAAACTTTCGACTATCTCTGGAAAGAATTTCAGAAGGTGTTTATCCGTCAGGTGACTAAGTGGACTTACTTAGACACAAGCTGCATGTTTAGGGCTGCCACAAACGATTATTTTGATAGTCGACTAGTCACCGATTATTTTTGCGATTAGTCGACTAATCAGATCATGCATCCATTGGACGTAAAACGTACAGCTTATTGCACCAGCATGCTTACAGCTTTAAGTGTTTAAGGTATGTGCTAACTAAAAATAAAGACAATATGATATTTAATTAAATTTTAATGAAATCTGCAGATTGTTTCGGTGTTGTTTAATAAACTCAGCCGTCTGCACCTTGCTATCAAAATACAACAGGACACCGGAGTATATTCTCGAGCATCTCACACTTCTGATAATCAGTTTTCTGCTTGACGTTTATTCAGCTGTGTAAAAACTATAACTTTAATCTCAGCCAAACCGATTTACTCAGGAACAAATAATATACTGAAAAAAGCCAAACAATAACATTTTTAAGTTATCTAAGTGACTTATATATCATGTTTAACCTGAGTAGCGAAAGACGGCGGTGGGTTTGAAAACGGGAGTCCGGTGTTCTCACCGGCTCTAGTGAGCCTTGAACCCCGGCTAGCTATCGAGCTGGTGGGTAACAGACGTCTCCAAAAACGTCGGAGGGCTTTTGAAAATATGTGGTGTTTTGATAAACTGAGCAGATATTTGAGGTTTACACAGCTAGATTCTCGCCTGAAAATATGTTAAACGTTTATTTTGTGACCCAGAAAGAATAATAAGAGTAATATTAAAACTAACTAGCTGCCGCCATTGTTGGAAACTGAGCAGGGCCGCGCTATGAATTCTGGGATAGGTTGGGCCACGAAGTATACACCCGACCCATCCTTCAAATCTGGGGAAATGAAGCGCGCATTTGTCGGCATCTTCGAATTTGGACAGTCTTCGTCGTGTGGTTGTAACATAATCGGCCTACAAATGCGGGCACAGGAGGATGCGGTTCCTGAATTTGGACACAGCTACGATACCGGACACTGCTTCTTCTTCGAGGTTTAACGGCAGCTGGCATCCTTGTACATGCAGTGCTGCCATCTTCTGTTTCAGTCCGTTATTACACTCTTAAATCCTACTACTTATTCCTGCGTCTTTTGGGACGTAATCGTGACTAGTCGACTAATCGTGGCAGCCCTAATATTTATATGCACAGCTGTGACCATTTTAATCAAAAGAGCTCAAGGTAGTGACTAAAAGACGCTAAATTAAGTGATGCTGAGCTCAGCATTAGAGGTAGGGTGCTCAGAGATCTGAAGTTAGCTGCATCTGACCAAGATACCACCTGTGTGCATCCTTTGTGGGATTTTCAAAATACGGTAGACTCAGAATTCACTGGAGGGATTTGTTTTGTTTTTTGTTTTTATTCCATCTAGACTTGGCGCTTCCGGTGGGCAAAGCCATCTGAAATACCCCACATCAACTGAACAACACACTGTGAACAAAAGTTCTACTGTAGCCTTTGTGACTTTCAAGCAAATACCTCTGTATTAAAAGGTCTCAATTCTGGGAACCTCATCTAACTTAATCTCTATAAATAAATCATGCTCGCATTGTAATTTCACTCGAGAGTTTCTGTCAAGTTAATCAGACCACAAAAAAGCTATGGTAAGGAAATGAGTTGTGAAGAGAAACTGACGGCTGTGAAAAAAATAAAAAAACAATTCAGTCAATAATGAAAATTCAGAGTTGGCTTCTGGACTGGATTTTTATGCATCACTTGTATTTATAATTAAAACGGGCAGGAAAAGAACAGCGTCAAAAGCAATATTAAGTTGTAGGCAGCTGTTGTGGCTTTGTGACATGCAAGTATTGCGCAAAAGCTGCTTTAAGACCAACATGACATCTTTCCAGAACGCAGTTAATCAAGAAACCAAGTCACCACGGGCTGTCACAGAGCAACTCTTATTGAGTTTGTGGAATGCACTTTTCAGTTTGACCACAGTGAACCGACTACGCTGGACCATTTTCTTTCTCTTATGGTTTTAAGATGTTAGGATCTAATCTTGGCTGGTTGCAAGTGGACATACTTATCAGATTAGTCAGTAGATCTCAGAGGGTTCATCACCCGACCCGCCAATAATTTTGCAGCAGGGAGCAGGCAGCTCCAGTTGCCCTCCAGTTGAAGGCTTTATGGTCAAAAACACCCAGTGTTTCGGGCCTAATGCCCTACCAGAGGACCGTGTGTCCCACACCATACTCCAGCTGTTTGGTTTTTGTTTAACTTGTATCAGAGGTTCAAGAAAATCTAAGGTGAAAAGAGAGAGTTTCATGTAAAATGCACAATGTTTCTCCATTTAATGAATAACCATGTCGCCATAAAGATTGCAATTCATGAGTAAAAATAGTGGCTATTATTAATTTACTCTATGAATCACTCTGCATGACCACTGTGAAATTATGGACAACATTTTCTGTGCCAGCCTAATCTGTGGAAATAGATTCTGTAGCAGAATCAGGTGATGATTTTTCTACACAGCCACGTTTCACATATGCAGAAAACATCAGCTGTGAGCAAATATGGCAGATAACTCTGACACGTGTTCTATCCAACAGGTGACCTTTACAAGATGGGAAAACTGCACAAACCAGCTCTTAAAGAGCTCTCTCCGGGGTGGTTCTGTGTAGAAGGCACACGGCTTTACAACAAGCTTACACTTCAGACAAAAGCGCTCCTCATTCAGAACGCGTTCATATGCATAATACCAATCTAACGAAGCAAGGCCAGAAAAACAAGCTGTATGGGACTCACTCTGTTTGAAGGCTGTCTTCCTTTTCCCCGTGAGCTGAATGTTTATTATCCATACCCAGACATTTCCACTGGGGTTTCTGTGGTGGTAAATGTGCAGCTGTTAGCACCAAAACAATTAATTTTCTAAGCCATCGAAGAAAAGCTTAACAGTGCTAAACTTACCTTCATTTGTTTAACTTCCGGTTATACGACGTCTGTTTCAATTAATTAATTTCACTATCTGAAAACACGCGCTTGTTAGTTTATTAAACAATGTTAGCTCTTCTTTCTTCCTGTTATGAGTTGAATATTTTACTGGTTAGGACAGCTGGCCTGTCTTCTTTTCTCTCTCCCACTGAGTTAGTGACACGCACTTACACAGTACCTTAAGGGGGCGCTATTTGACCAGTTGTTAATTGGAAGGGGTAAAGTATATATATTTAGAAACATGTTTTTAAGTAAATAAATACAGTTACACTATGGTTGAAATGTAACATTGCAACTGCAACATAATATGGAACAGAAACACAGGATAACCTTTATCATGTTAAATACCTGACTGTCGTATATGTGGTTGAATCAGATATTTAACCAAACTGTAAATGTAAATATAATGCAAAAATGACACAGAGGTTGCCCGTTGTTTGCAAGTGAATGTGTTGATCAACTGGTCACACTTTCAATCACAAGGCAGTCACAAAGGATACTTGGTTAGAAGTAATCTGTCTCTTAAACAACAGCAATCAGACTTGGACTGTCTGCACTCCTGCTTAGACAGATGTAAGTAGCAAATGTGAATTTCTGTGTATGCAGATAGCAACCAATTGATGATTTTTTTTGCTGATTAATCACAGACTGAGTTCACTTTATTACCATTTTATTGCATACTGAAGCACCAAACTCCCTTAGAAGACAGCAACTGTCTGCAAGTGGTTGCAGAACTGGTCCTTGTCTTTGAAGCAAGTTTCAATTCAAGAAGACCGCAAGTTCATTGCATACAGTTGCAATTCTTTTCATCATGCGGTGGCTTCCAACCTCTGTTTGGCAGAACAAGGAAGTATTCACTTAATACCTGAAATCTATTACTTTGGTGTCTTATTCTATCTATTTGATCTATTTACTATTTAGCTCTCTGTTTGAATTTACATTCTGGGTATCCGCTTTTTGCTCATCACAATTTTACATTTGGACCGGAGGAACTAGGAATAACTGGTGCAAACCTAAATTGAACACTCACACGCTTGTAAGAATGAATGGGATATGGGAAAAGATTGTGATTTCAGTGTTTTTCTTTTCTTTAATGGAGCACCATTATCATGTGTTACACAAATGTTCTGGTCAGAGCAGTGACCAATATATTTATGACTATGCAGCATAATATCTAGCTCCCCAAGGAGTGTTTACAAAAGGCAGGAAATTACATGAGTTTGGAACTTGTATGGTTTCCCACGCTGACTGGGTGGCAGTGACAAAAAGGAAAGATGTCCAATGGGAGCCCTGGATCTAATCTTAATTACTGAGAGGTCTTCATAGTTAATGTGCAAAATTGCTCCAGGTACATTCATACTCTGACATACACTTGCATATGTTTCTTTCATGCTGATGTGAAAAGTTTCCTCTGACGTCTGTTTGAGTTGAGCTAAAAGAGTTTTAGAGTCAGACTTATGATTCATTTAGCTCTGTATGAACTGAGAATCACCAGTGTATTTCATCATCATTATTATTCTTGAGAGAGTTGGAGCTGCACTGCCCTTAGTAATTTTCTTTATTGGGAAAATCCATCACAAACTCATTTAAGGATCTCTTAAGGCAAACCCATGATTTAGAATAAAAGGAAGGCTTCCTCTGGACAACATGACAAATTAATGACGTGTCTGCAGTTACTTTCATCTCCACTGGCAGCGCTGTGAATATTTCATCCCCTTGGGGAAACTCTTGACATACACTGGCAGCGCTAACTTATAGGACAGCTCTACCTCTTTTTTCAGTCAGTTCTGGTTGGCATCCACTACAGACAACTTGGCCAGGGGCTTGAGAAGCCGGTCCAAAAGGCCCCTGCCATGTTTACTGTTCTGTACAAGCCTCAGCACGGCACAGCATGGGTGGCCCTGCTACGCAGTCGCCTTGAGTCTCATTGAAAATGCGGCAGTATTATGGAAACACCGCACCCGTCTGGCTCAGGTTTTACCCAGCACATAACAAGTCAGCCCTTATGCTTTACATGAACTATATGGTTACTGTTCAGTGGAGGTTTGCTCATGTTCCTTTACATGGACGTGGGTGTACTTAAAGTGCTTGTGAATAAACATAATTATGTCTGACAAATAGCATAAGTAGCGAGTTGCATTGCTTTGGAATCTGTACTCAATATTTACAAGGACCACAAAATCAAATCTTCCATCTCAAAAAACTGAACTTAAGCTTCTTGTCTGTGTACATGTCATAGACTTTATAAAACAAAAAGATGTGGCCACCATAAAATAACCAATTTGTTTGTGAAGCTGAGCCTCTTGAACATCAAGACCTAGGTGTTGACGTTCAACAGAAGCAATGAGCAAGGGCTGGATTTACCAGTGACGCATAGAGACCAGTCGGCAACCATCTGGCAACCACTGGTCACTGGAGAAAACTTTGTATTCTGTGGTTGGAGAGCGGTTGGTTGAGGCTTCTGTCAGTTGGTATAAAATAAATTGCTAAAGTCCGAGAGACCAATAAGTTTGTGTGGGCAAAAGTGAGACAAACTGGAAACAGAGACCTTTCAAGTATGTTCTGTGCCTTAGCACAACAACTCAGCACACATAAAAAAGAAATGTTTTTTAGTATTCAGAAGAGCAAAATGAACACAAACATTCCTGATTCCTGTTTGTGTGCACACATCTGTCCAAATACAGATGATTCAGATTTAAAAGGTGTCATTTTTACTTTGTGAACATATTCTGTTTCCAGTTTATGTTACACGTTTCAGTAATACTTGGCGAGTAGTTTGCCAGTGTTTTCAGTCAGCATCCTCCATGTAAAACATAAGCGACTGCAGCAATTGACCAAAGTGATCACAAGGAGGTCTCCTTGTGACCAGTTTCACCATTCACCAGCCAGCAACTTCCAATAACCAACTGGTCAAAGAATACACATCAGAAAACTAAGGTTGTCCAATCTCTATGCCTGTGGACAATGCTTGTTGCTATGGTAGCAAGTTGTCAATCACAAAATTGCCTAAAACACACCTTGCTTTATTATGTTGTATTAGATAAGGCCTAAAACTTATGATTAGGACCGTAAACTCATCAGTACATTGTTTGTCAAGGCCATGAGTGAGTTGAAGGGATTGTAGCGAAGTCATTTTCTTATAGACTTCCTCACTTATTGGCCAGTTGCAGTAGGTGCAGAAGCTAACTTCTGCATTAGCATTTGTTCTTGTCAGTATGTAGTGGAACTGTTACTCTGTTACAGTTACAGTGCCATTTGTTTAATAAAACATGTTCGTATTGACCTTATGCCAGGTGTGTGTATTTTTGGGTACAGCTCTGGCTGCTACAGAGGCAACACAGTCCAATAATTCTTGCTTTCCTTGGCTGTTTTATACAGTAAATGGCTACAGGGAGCTGGACCCTATCCCAGGGGGAAAAACAGGACACATACTCAACAGGCCGCTACTCCTTCAAGAGCCTAAAGAGGGAGGCAACCAATCACTCACACATTCACACCTTTGCAGCCAGTTTAGAAACATCAAATAGCCTAATATGCATGTCACTGGAGTCTGAGAGGAAGTCACATGGAAAGACCCTATCAGAACAGCAGATTAGAGGGTAGAAGCTTCTTATCACAATGCTAACCAATGCTGGATCTCCATGTCTTAACCTGATATATCGTAGCTATATGAACCAGAGCTAATCAAGCTCTTACGTAAAGGTCAGACACCCAAGAAGGTCCAATTATTATGTAACTGTTCTACAATTAAAGCTGCTTGCCCTTCAGAGACCTTAACAGTGGCTCAACAAAACAATGTGTTTTATAGTCTTTGTTTGGTGTTCCTATCACCATGCATTTTGCATGTGTGCCCAAGGAAGTGTTTGCATTATAAATGTGACATGCTAGCCAACAGTGACGCACAACATAGCATATGGTGCTCCTCCAGTCTTAATAGTGCATTCCACGTGGACCTCAGACCTCAGTTACAGCATTTCTGCAAATGGCTGGCAGTCATTCCTGTGTACTACTTCGGTTGGACTCTCGTGTACGTTAGGTCAGTTCAGGTAATGGGCTTTCTTGCGTTTTATCACTTCAGCTTTTCAGGAACGCTCCATGTTGCACCCCGCAGATGGTTTTCGAACTATGGTTTGGAACACAAGTGGGTTAACTCTGTGGAGTTTCAGACAAAATAAATCATTACAGTGTTACAACATTTGGATGAAAAATCACAGACAAACATAAACGCACTCAAATATATGCACACACACGCTTTGAAAACAGTTTAACATGGTCAGTGTTTCTTGCTCCATTAAGAATTCAAGGGCCAAGATGACTCACAGGCGTTTCATCTGTTCTTGGTGTCCACTACAGCAGTGAATCCAGCGGCTTGCAAAATATGACCAACCGCTGAGCTGCTCCCTCATCCGCTCTGTTCTGTTTTTACAAGGGCCCGAAGCTTTCACTGACTCAAGCCCATCCTGTGACGGGTCATGGGTTACTGTAATTCAGCATGTGCATTCAGATGGTAGTCATTCAATTTTCCTCTTCCTTTCATGTACTTTTCTGTATGTGTGGCACTTGCCGTTACTGCCATTTTCCGAGATAACAACTGTCAAACAAGACTAATTGAATTGGGAGTGGAGGGGCGGGGGTGTCCGCATGCTGCTGGGGAGAAGGAACGACTGAAATGATTAATGGCGCAGTAATGGAAAAGTACGTTCCTGCAGCGCCAAGAATGTTTAATGAACTGAAGCTGAACAAAAAGGAAAAGTGAAGTGGGAACTTTAGGAAAAATTAAGAAAACAAACAGAGGATGAAAAATGAGTTTTCACAGGACAAAACAAAAAAAGGGAGATAGTAGCACTGCAGAACATATAAAATGGATTATAACAGTGGGGCGTATGAGTGATGAGATTTTCAAAAGGAATATTTCAACATTTCTGTAAATATCCTTATTTGCTTTCTTGCTTTGCCAAGAGTTAAATGAGAAGCCTGAAACCACTGTAACGTGAGAGACTGTTAGCCTAGCGCAAATACTGGAAGAGAAAAAACAGCTAGCCTGTCACATTTTCCACAATGAGAGCAGGAAGAAGGTGCAGATACAACCAGACAGGAAGAGACAGTTTAGGTGGTTTATTTAAAAGGTGGAGTAGATGCTCAAAGACAGGTTGGCAGACAGGCAGGCATGCAGGAGACAGAAAATGGAAACAATCATAAATCAGACAACAAAGCAGAGCAGAATTTCTAAGCCAAGTTTGGGGAAAGGTGCGTGAGTGAGAACAATGGAAATATAGATGATTCTGGTGGATTGGGAACAGGTGCACCGGCTGTGAAAGTCATGTGACTGAAACCAGAAAGAGAGCATGAGGACATCTAAGTGGGTGGATGTGGCTTGACGCGAGGCCGGTTTGAAACACTCCCGATGGGAGATCGGATGAGGTCAAGGAAAGATGTGAAGGACAATTCTAAAGAACTTAGGAATAAAAGGTGCTCTGACAATCCAAGGCTTCTCAATGGCTTATCATTCACAATCCCTTTGCTCCATCCTCATTTAGAATGACCAACATTCGGATGTAGTGGGGGTTTTTTCCCCCCAGTGTGACCCAGTGACTGAACCTGTAAACTTGTCAGAAACATGTTAACGGAAGGCCATTTTCCATAGATTTCCTATAGAGATCTTTTTGCAACCACAGGTATTGCCCTCTGGTGCCCATTAAAAAGAATGCAGGTTTAGGGCACTTCAGCGTTGACTGTCTATGAATCTTCTAAACACGGGCTACAAAAACACATCTTAGATACTTTGCCTCATCTGTTCTTACTGTGTTGCTTCACACAGGCCGTATCAACCTGAATTCCCTTTTTGCTCTGTTCTTTCTCTTTTCATCACTGATAAGACTCCACTAATGTCTTCATCAACTCCCTAAATTCCTCCCCTCCATACATTTGGTGCTCCCTCACATTCTCCATAAAATTAACAGCTCCATATCTTAAACCTTTGGACCTGCATTTGCCTACTGGTTCCAAAAATGTAAAACCAGAAGAGATGGACCTACGCTCCCGAATCAAACCTCAGAAATCGCAGGTGTGATAAGCCAGATGTTGCCTTCTCATTTCAATGTGTTGACTGGTAAAATCTGTCAAGGTGTCCCTGCTGAGATAATAAATCCATCACTGCACCCCTCCATCCATGGGTGTGAGCAAATATTTCGTTAGAGCAAAGGATGAATAACAAATGACGGCTCTTGTCTTGGAAAATATGCTTTTGCCTACAGTGAATATGGTGCGACACGGTTATCGATTCCCACATGATCCGAAGCTTCAAGGACAGGGAAAAAAATCACAGGCTAGAATCAAAATTGTTGCTGCCTGCATGTTATCATTACGCTGAAATTATGGTCATTATAAGACATATTGAATAATATTGACTCTCTGTCATGTGGTCACGTTGAAGGCTAAACAGATGCGAGCAGGGAGTCTGGAAAATTTGGAAAATAACTCTGCTTACATCAGCAGCACTGGGGAGTGATGTTGGCTATAACAAGCTACTCCCATGCACAGTTTGTTTACAGAGACGACACCCAGATCAGAGTCTCGCCTTCTCATTACATGAACTATGCAGCGGGGGAAAATGTCATGAGTTGTATTCAATCTGCTGAGTGTGACAAGGCAACAAAGCTCAGTGTGACAGAGACTAATAACGCTGAACTTTCACTGCGTGGGGATATTAATGACATTAGTAGAACTAACAACTGCGTGCCTGTGTGTGCATATACTGTCTTTGCATGTGGACACAAAATAATGAATTGACTCAGCATTTGAAGAGAATATTTGAGAGTGTGAGTGTTATTTTAGGCAGTCTCAGGGAAAAAAAACCTTTCACTGACTGATCTTTTTGAGCTTTAGATAAGAAAAAATAACAATCTGTAATGTGTTTATTAAAGTTTCTGGCAGACGTAAGAAAGAAAAATGAATTCATATTTTCCCGAGACCAGAAATTATTCTTTGAGTCCTCCCAGTGTAGTCGATGTACTCTCAAGGTCGATAAAAAAAGCTTCTGGAAAGCCTCAAAGAGTTTTTCTTCTTAACAGTTTGTGCTTAGTTATTCAAAGAAAATACTTTGTAATCCAAAAGCATTTGGATATAATGTATCATTCTGTGAATTTGCTATTTATCTTTCAATTTTGATATTTTTGCATTTTTTCATTGTTTTCAGTTTTATCTGTATTTTCTGTTTTAATTGACCTGCTTTTTACCCGCTTTTGGTTATTCAAATACATCATGAATTCTGTTAATAAGCTTCAAGTGATTGATTTTTCAATTTATGTAAATTTTTTAATCGTCATAATGTTTTCTTCACTGAATTTGTCAAATTACTTCTCTTACAGCTTTTCATAGATTTTTTAAAAAAAAATTGTACATCCATCCATGTGGTTATCGAGACAACAGTTAAAGCAAAGACCTCCATCACCCCAGCTACCTGGCCTCCTCCCAGTTTGATATGCCTGAAATGACTCATTTAGGAGGTGTCCAGGATGTCAGATGACAAAACACCTCAACTCACTCCTTCACTCACTAGAAGAGTAGCAGCTCTACTCAGAGTCCCTCACAAATGACCGAGCCCCTCATCCTATCTTTAAGGGAAAGCCCAGACATGCTTTGGTGAAAACTAATTTAATTCTTTTGTATATGCGATCTTATTGTTTTGGTGGCTACCCACATTACAGGCTTTGTATTTTAATTGTAAGTTTTTTTAATTTTCCACTTCTAAAGACTACACTGTAAAGTTTGGCTGTGAACCATTGCTAACAGGCCCAGTCTAGCAAGATTTACTGCTGCAGAAGCCTTGCTGTAGACACTTAAAAAACAAATGACAATGTAAACAGCCAAACGGACCGAGACGTGTCAGAATCAATTAATGAAGATCACATGTCTGAGATGGTAATTCATTCTGCAACGCAATCTCTCTATGGGGGTTCCTCCCATAGCAGTGGTTCCTCGAGGAGGTGATTAGGATGTGCATAAAACGGGAGTCAGAGGCCAGGCTGGTGGATGAACATGTGGATGAACTCAAGGCCAAAAACTGCCACCAGCAGACTAACCACATAAACAGCATGTGGTAAACATTGGATCACTGTTTTTGAAATGACTGGCAGCTTATACACAGGCAAAAATTGAATAACAAGGGAATTTTGAAGAACCATAGTTTGCATGCACAGAGACAACCCCATTTAACGAATGCAGGCAGTGGACCGAACCACTGTGAAAGTGCATGAGGGGGAATTACTTTTGCAAATCTGATTATTTCATTGCTTAACACTATACAACGATGCATCATCCCTGAAAATCAGTACTTGGGGACCTTGACCAATATGTCCTCCTGTAATTTCTGGCTGCATGGAAAGCTCATGCCATGGTCAAGGGCACAGCAACTAAATACCAAACCAACACATAGCCCTCTCTTGCTCCCTGCCTCTTTCATTACCCTATTCACTTTAGCTTTTTATTTATCCACTAAGATTGCACATTGTGACTGAAACCATACATCAAGCAATAAAAAAACAAACCTAATCCAAAGGTCCAGCTCAACAGCTGACTTAATCCACCTGCTATTTAAAATCATTCAGATCTTAAAACCAGATAAACCTTTGACAAGGTGCTGATCCAAAGCCAGCTTAACTGTACAATCATCTCCTGAATCACTCAAATGTGAAAGCTGGTTGATGTCCCAGATATTACAGGAAATTCAGAGAGTATAAGTAGCTAAACATGAACTCCTAACAGGAGTGGGGCTGACTGAGTAGGAATGTGACATTTTTATAAGGAGGCCATCTGTCATTTTTATAGTATCATTAATAAAGTGTCTGGAAGGAGCTTTTAAGAGAGCATCTAGACAGAGAATCATCCTGAGACAGTTCAATATAAAAGCTCCATGGAGTGATTCCAGTTAATTTTATCAGAGGGTAGTCCCTGGAGCAGCACACATTAGTTCATAACACTGTCTCATAATATGCCCCATTTATCATATACTATAAATATGATATAAAGCACAATATTGCATTGGTCTGAGAACATTAGATAATTGTATAAAAGTTATACTTGACCCACTGCTTTCAAAAGATCAGGTACAAATTTATTAAAGGCATAAATCACTTAAAAATGTTCTTTTTACCTGCTATCAGCTTATATGTGGATTCTTCTTCTTCTTGTCTGTGTGAAGCTAGAGTTGGGTGGAAGCTGGCAACAAGCCTAGCCCAGCAAAGAGACTGGCAGTGGTGGGAAGCAGCCAGCAGAGGAACACCTCACATTTAATAATTATCATATCATCGACTATTTGTGTGGTCCCTGAATAGAAGAAATGAAATTTTGTGGTTTTTAGAGACTGTGACTTGCTGTAACTAGCCCATTACATGTCTTAACAGATGGACAGAGAAAAAGCTAGAGCCTGGTTCGCACAGAGGTTGCTCAGTCTGTACGCAAGCAACCTGAAAAACATATGAGACAAAACGTTGTTAGATGTATTTTTGCCTCTGGAGTGTGAGGCTGGCTGTTTCCTCTTAAGATAGGCGAATCACACCCCCTTTACTATGAAAGTCATGTCACTGCATTGTAAACATACTGCTTTTCTGGTCACGTTCTTTTCCAGTCTCTCCATCATGCACGGTGCTGAATGCTGAAAACCATCAGAGCAGCTGTGTTGCATTCTGGTACTGATCCATCAACTCAAGCTAATGCTTTTGAGTCCACCTGATACTCCATTTCCCAAAAGCACTCATTGTTACAGGTCACTAAAATACACATCAAGTCTGTTTTTGAGCACATCAGGAGAAAGCAGGAAGTCATACACAAATATAGCAGAGAGATTCAGGAAATTTTTCAAAATAAGAGACTGTGTGCAGACTAAAAACTGAACAGGGTCAGCGTGCTTTAAACCTGCATGAAGGTTTAAAGCACAACCAGTTCAGAGATGTGATATCACACCCAGTGTATTACTAGGCTAACACCATCAATAAAATCACCTGCCTAATATTATTGTCACACTACAGAAAGCAGTGGACCATAATTAGAGAGACTGTGTACACTGAACTTGTGATCTCATTGTTATAGTTTGTCTTTTTCTTGTCTCTCTGTGGTCTTTTCTTTCCTCCCTCCTACCGGGCTCCCTCCTACCGGGCTGTCCCTACCTGAGCCTGGTTCATCTGGAATTTTCTTCCTGTTAAAAAGCAGTTTTTCCTTTCCACTGTCACCATGTGCTTGCTCTTGTCATGGGTCATTGGATTGTTGGGGTTTATTTCTAATACTGTAGGGTCTTTACCTTACAATAAAAGGCGCCTTGAGGCAACTTTTTTTTTTAATGAATTGGTGCTATAAAGAATAAAACTGCTGAACTGAATTGCCTTTGGTTGGTTTGAAGATGGGGACCAGGTCTGCGACTTCTCACAATTTCTATCTTCAAAGAAATTTAGGGTTCTTAAAGACAGAAATAAATTGGCAATAAGATGGTATCAGTCTACCATCAGTCTGCAGCTGAGAGTCAAGTTGGCAGTTTGTTATACGTGATAATATAGCAATTATTATTTATTTATTTTTGCTTGTCCTGAAACAAACATTCTGAAGTTCCTTCACAAACAGTGATGTTGTTGCTGCAGGACAGCGATTTAACTGCAAAATGGCAGAGGCATTTGGTGACCATGCTTTTATAAATAGGAATATAATCAGAATACAAGCAGTGGCAATCAGCTGAGTTGAGCCCCCTGCAAAGAGAAGCACTGCAAGTAAGGCGCAGACTGACTCAGATCGACTGCAACGTGTTGTCAAAGTGTTGTTTTACAAATTAGATGGCAATTATTCAAAACACCTTCACCAGTCTGTCTTAGAGTGACTGCAGTCAGTCAGTATCTGGTGAATGGAATGTTGCCTGAGTTAACAGGCATTGAGATGGCCAGTCTAAAAACAAATGTTAAATTCTTTAAAAGTAAGTTTAAATAAGCAAAGCACAAAGACGCTTAATTAACTTCTATAGTAGCAGGCAGAGAGATGTGATAGCAGGGGGCTGACATACCCCACAGGGATGACTTGATGAGCCACAAGTGTGCATACCATGAGCACAACTCACAAACTTAATGACACTAATAAAGGCAGGGAAAAAATAGAAGACCAGGGAGAACACAAAGGACGCAGACGACTGGAAATTTGAATCAGGCTAAATGAGAAAATATCACACACCTGTTAAAAACATAACAACAATAAAATCTCACTTCAGTGCCATTTTGGCTTCAGGATTTTGGCTTCCTGACATTTTGGATCCCATTCTGGGAGAGCTACCCAATCACAAGCTCCAAAACAGTCCAACTTCTTGAAAAATGGCCTTTTCTATTGATGGGACAAGCTCTGGAGTTGGCTGAGCTAATTGTTGTGACTTATTTGGCCTCACAGTGGACCAACCAGAATATTACAGTTAAAAACATGCAGGGGTTTGACATGAGACTTGGCAATCCTTAATACATCCCAACATATTTTATCACCCATGCAGTCTCATGTGAAGCATTGTCTCACAGCTACTTGGAAACTTGTAAAGAAATGTGATGGATGCTACATTTTTTAAAGTTTGTTGTCAGCCTGGATTCGAACCAGAAAGTCTTTTCCAAGTTTCACTGGGAAAAGAATGCTTTTGTCATTATACACTATTCTACAAATGACTTTAAGGGAAAAGCCCTGCAAAAAATGTGTATCTATATTAAGTTCTGACATGTGTTTGTCAGGCAAGAAGCTTTACTACATTAACAAAGACCTTTTAGCAAAACGTATCCTCGTTTTTTATTCTTATGCTTAAAAATGTCTCCTACTCCCACAAACCGGTTTTTCCTATACTCTCGGGCATGACTGACCACCATAGCTTTAATTATAAAAGAAAGCAGAGACCTTGGACGAGTTTCAAGTCACAAAGCACATCACTTGAGTTTTCTGTCTAGGGCAGCTTTGTGCTATACTGCACATTATATATCCTCCCTCATTTTCTCCTCTCTCTTTCCTCTTTCTCTATAATCACGGAGTGATGTTTTGACTGGCCAAATCCCCACCATTTCTCCCGAGGTTAGCGCACAGTCAATCTTAAAGGCTCGGGCCGATCTTTTTTAAACGAACCTCTAGATCATGTTACCTCCACCCAACAGGCAGCTCCATTGATCTTGTTAGGCTCGTTGTGGCCTCCACCAAGTGCGCACTGTTCGTGCAGATTTTGCTTCTCATGCACTCCCTGTCATGCTGATCTCTCTTTTAAGTGACATGTTTAAGGTTGGTAATTAAGCCCAGATCAAAGTGCTTCTACTTCGTAGGTGTGTGAAAAGGCAAGGAGTCAAAAGTTAGTAGTTAGTAATACCTTGGCTGTTAGGTTTACTAAGAAAAAGGAAAAGAGGTAAGATGCACCAACACTTTATTCTTTGCTGGAAACATGTAATCATTTGAAAGAGGATAAGTTTGAAGTTCGCACATTACTAAAGCCACACCTTATCAAAACAGTACCTAACTGAGACACTGGTGCCCAAACAAACTTTCCCCAGATGAAAAGAAAATGGCCTGGAAAAAAACCCTGTTCTTAAATGAAGTTTTGCACTGTATGTCTTTAAAGCAGGCTTTGGTATTTGTCCATCAGGGTGGTGAACACCCATGGACGTACAGTACAAACAACATTACTCAGTATTTTCAGCAATGTTAGGTATGTGCCTTACATTTCCCTCTTCATGCAACACAGATCTGAGAACATTGTGTTCTTGTATCAGTGTTAATAACTGTGAAGTGATACCAGTCTGCACGTGAGGGGAAGTGCGTCCAAATCCTGGGACATGATGAGTTCCTCCTCTGGTTCATCATCAGTGTCCCCTCTAACCCAAACATAACATTTACAAAAGGGAAAAAGAAGCACATGACCCACTATGGACTGATGTAAATATTATTGGGAAAAAGTTTGCCCAAGCAGGGAAGAGATAAGCAATAAAACCGCAATGTATCAGAATGGAAATCGGCACAGAGCAGCTTCGGCATCGCACGGACTGTAATTTATGACTTTCAACTTGGCAAGATTTTGAACTTGGCGTTCGCTTCTGCTGACTGCCTCTTATGAACCCAGAGAGCATCCAGCACACACGGGTACAAACAATCTCGCCCTAATACTCAGGGTAAAATAAACATGGATTAGATTTCTGCTGAGCCAGGAGATTGTTGGAGATAAGAGTAAGAAGACACTGGAAAAAAAAGGGGTAGAAAAAAATACTCATGAACACTTTATTTCTTCTAAATAATATTTATTATATTTGGCTCCATCTCCAATTGAAAAAACAAGATAGGTATGACACCATCAAAGAAGAGCACCGTCAAGCTGCCTCATGCTTGCCTATGCTTACTGTTTTAGGTTGTATGTTAATATAGTTGAAAGAGTCTTCTAGAGACTGATAAGGAAATGAGCTCAAACACTGCCATGTGTTACACTTGGTGAGCAAAACGGTACTCACATGCAAAAATAACACTGGGTGTTATCAGATATAATTCTCAAGCATCCTTGTGGCAAAGCCTGGGTACTAATGCAATCCTAAAGGACTCAAAAATATATGCACTTTACTCAAGCCCTTTCTTAAGTAGGCTAAAGGTACAACAAGTTTGATGACTGCACCCATAAAACTCAAAAACCATACTTGATTTAAAATTGGCAGATCTCCCTCTGTAGGCAGTGCCTATGATGTGTCAGGTAATTTTATATCGCTCCTTGGAAGTCTCATTCTAACCACGTGTAATGCATGAACTTCTTTTCAAGGAAGAGAACAAAGCCACAGAAACCAAACCTGGTTAGTGTCATGGTTGTTCTCCAACAACTATGTTGGTGTGGCTGTAAAACTTAAAGTCCGCAGGGAAATTCACAGATTGACAGGCGTACATCAACAGAACAGGACCTCACAGCATGACCTAAAAATAGAGTGGCAATCAGTTGATGAAGGTTTTGTTTTAGGAATATCATTAGCACACGCCACAAAAGTTGCTGCAGATGACAACTTTGGTGGTCCCTTCATTTTGCATCTAGTGCTTAAAACAGGTTGGATTTCAATTGAAAAATAATTATTTACATATATTATTCAGATTTCTTTGTTCCTCAAAGGAGTATCTGTCATGGAACGGCTGTGTGCAGGCAGGAAAAGGACCCAAAGTGCAGACACTCGGAGGCAGAAAGTAACTCAAACTCAGATTTAGTGCTAAACTCAAAAGGCAACAAACTTGCAAATAAACTTACGCAGACAGAACACACAGCAAGAAGAGGGTAGATAAGGGTAGATCACGACATGGACACAGAGAAACACAGGGCTTAAATACACAGAGGGAGCAATCAGGGAATGGGAAACAGGAGGGAAACACAGCTGGGGCAACTCAGGCCTACGGAGACAAAGGAAACAAAACCAGACACATTAACATAAGACATGCACCTCCAAAGTAAAACAGGAAACATAACACAGACTGAACTTAAAGACACAGACTCACAGGCAGGCACTGCAACAGAGGGAACAGAGACGTAAACCATAAGACAGAACTCTAACAAAGAAACCAAAGACTAGAAATGATAAATAATATAATAAACTCAAAACTCCTGGTCAACGACCCAGGCATCCTAACAGTATCCAGTCTTTAAGTCTGACATCATTAGACGTTTCCGGGTCCAAACTCCGCTTCAGGTCCCAAAGTCAAACAAACACTGCGGCACCACTGAGAGTTACAAACTGTCTAAATTATTTCATCTTTAATAAAATGATCAGTGTAGCTGCTCTACCAGTTGTAACAATTAAGTTTAACATCCAGGCATCCATGAAAACAGAATTTATGAAGTTTAACAGAGTTTGACCTTAGCATTGAGTTAGCTTGCTAGTTTCCATATAAAGATGATGCACCATGTTCTGATTGAGAGATTTCTGAAAAATTAAAATGTACTGCTCTGCTATCATAAATGAAGGCTGAAAACTATAGAGTAGTGATGTTTGTGGGATTACTGAATTTGGGCTACCTGGTATAATGATGTGCTACATGGTGACTAGCTACACGGCTATGGTTAGCATAATATAAACACAGTGAAGCTGGAGGATGAACGCTAACTTTTTTCCACTCGATAAATGCAATTGCATGGCAGGATGCTATAAATGGACCAATCTTCAGTCAGGAGAACAACTGAGATAATGCATCCACAATATGAGGTTAGTCACTAATATACTGCTGCATGGGCTGGGCTGAAGTTACAGCGTAAGGTTTTAAAAACTGAACTTTAAAATGTGCTTTAAAACGTCACTGACTTTTTTTAGGGGCTTGTTCAGATTAAATAGAACAGTGTGTTTCCCAACCTTTTGGAGCCAGGGCACATATTTGACATTAAGAAAATCACACGCCACCAAACAGAAATGTCACAAAAAGTATAGTGATAATTTTTCCCCACCCACCAGGTATAGTGGAATTGGCTCAGTTTTTCCCTAGTATACCCTTTTTGCTTTCTTCTGACCACTACTCATGCAAGGGCCTTCATCTGGGTCGGAATTTTCTCCAGCACCCAGGTCAGATTGACTACTTTTTCTTTTCAAATATGTATCTATTGCTATTATGCGCTGCCTCCTCTCACAGCATGACTGTTATGTAATTTCTTCTTCGTTGTCTTCTGTTTTACTGTCAGTTGGTGACCAATCTAGCAAATGAATTAACAACAGAGTGATTTTAGATATTGTAGAACTATAAGATGTTAAGCTATGTGTCTTTTTCATAACAGTGACGTGGTTGTATTTACCTTAATTTAACAAGTCGTCAGTCGCGGTAAACCCATCAGCAAAAAAATGGAGCAGCCGGGCTACGTAAAAAGTGTAGGGGGCGTGTTTGCGGTCATGTCCAGCGGTTGTGTGGGCGGGAGCGTGAAGCAGTCGCTCCACCTCAAGTCACTACTGCGCAGACTCTGGCTCCAAAAATGCAAGATGGCAGCCTCCACAAGCGGGATATTTTGGCTTCATTTTTGCACAATGGGAGGAGGTGGTGTCGCATCGTCCATCTTTTATACAGTCATTGTTGGTGACCCATTTAATCAGAGCAGGTAGTTGAACTGCCCTCTAGTGGAAGAAAATGTAATTGTTCTGCCCGTTACTCACACTGGTCGCTTAGAGTACTAATCAGGTGGAACCAGATAATCTTCCACGGCACACCTGATCATTTCTCATGGTGGTTGGGAAACACTGAAATAGAACAAGATACAAAGCATTAAAAAATGTTAAAAACACAACAGCCTTAATAAACACAGAGTAGTTTGGACCCTGAAGCAGGTTTCATACGTCATCACTTAACAACAGGATCGCTCACCTTAGTGATTCCCTCAATTTTACACACCACCACCAATCTACGTGGATAACCTGGTGCATTGGTGCTCATATTAATCTGTAAATTGTCATGATGCATCTGACTTTTGATCTAGCCTCATTATAAATTCAAAGTTCCAAATAATTTTTCATTGTATTATTTGTAATTCCATCATTTGTCTTCACAATAAGCATTGGAGCCTCACACACTCATTACTATGGTTGAGCGAGCCAAGATGAGAGCAATGCATTATTTAGAGGCAATGTGGTGGATTTGAATGACAAGCAAATCAAATCAGGGCCTCTCGTTACCTTTAACAGCAGTTAACTCGCAACCAGTTTCACAACAGGCTGGAGGTCATGTTGACTTCTTACTGTTTCAGTGATTATACCCTATAAGAAAACCTTACAATCCAAATATAGAGTTTCTGTCTCATAGTAACAGAAAAGTTAGTCTTACTGCACTACCTGTATTCATGATCCTTCTACTTGTAAAACTCTGTCAATGACCCCAAATGTGTGGTTTGTGTATTTTTCTAAACATTACTTCACAGAAAAAATGTGACCTTTTAATACAGACAGAAGAACTTTTGCCTCTGGAAAAAAAAAAGAAGCAATTTCCGGTTGAATCACATCTTAAAAAGTCCCCTTTGGTTTAATCACTTCACAGCCGGTTGAAATGGCTTTAGTGCCAGTTTTCCTTCCTGTAAAGATGCCCTGTCTTCTCTTATTTCGAGATGTGTCAAGTCTAGAAAGTCCCAGAGCAGCCGATGAACTTCTTTTCTGGTCTTTTATAGCATTAGAAACCAAACACAGAGAAAATCAAAAAGAAACTATACACTCAGGAAGAAAGGGGCTTATATACATTACTATACTTGCATTGAACCATCAAAGTCTGTATCTCTTTCACTGAGTGTGTCTCATATCAAAAGCCTATAATTTCATTTGGACAATAAAGTATTGCTTTCTTTGCCTTTGATCATCCGTATTTTATCTGCTTTGATCATTTTGCCAGTGTTGGATGATAGCATGCGATAAAATAGTAGTGTGTGACTGTATGTGTGTTTTCAAATAACAGCACCCTTAAAAGATGATGAATGTTAGAGCTTAACTTTCATATTATTAGAATGGTACATGAGGCACTCCAAATAATAAAATTAATCAATAACCTGATGAATTAAGAGGCCTCACTGCTCAGCCTGTGTCTGTTCTTAGGTTTTACTGGCAGTGACTAAGCCTGCCAAGCTCCGGACACTGATCTGAAGATCAAAAGAAGACATTTCCTGATATTTAATTTGTCCACAGCTTTGATGTGTCATGGCTTTATCCCTTATGAATAATCCATTCATGGCTGATTGAAGACTGCCAAGGTTGCAAAGCTATCATAACAAAGCAGCAGGTTATCATCGACGAGGTCTGTGAGACCAGCTTCTCTGCAGCCAAGAGAGGGCAAGAGAGTGTGAACAATGACGCATGTGATCATCACAACTGGTAACCGGCGTTGTGGCGCCCAAACATGTGACCACAGCAGGAGGTGCATGTCTGTTTTCTTAAGCCTGCGCCGCTCAGACAACTGCATTGCAACCCGATGCTGTCTCACTGTTTGTCACATCACAGCAGCACCCACTACTTCTCCTTGAAAATCTGTAGATTGCCAAAACAAGCAGAAGTGTATAGTCCAAAATCCATTAATTCTGGCTGACGGTTCCCTGGCTGCGCAAAGACTGAACAGCCAATTTTGATTATGACCAAAAAGTAATGTTCAGTCTGATGTTCAACTGTTTTTTAGGTTAAATATACTATAAATAAGTCAATATATAGCATTTTTATTCTTTTTTTCCCTTTTTAATGTAATAATCAACAGACTTCTGTCATGAGGCAATTTTCTATTGCCAAAGCAAACAGCAGAAAAAAAGATGAGAAGAAGCCTACATAATGCCTTAAAAGCCATTTCTGACCAAAATGTTGCATTTATAATCAATAGCAGAGGCTGTGCTATTTATTTCCACTCATCACTCATCAAGTTTTTATTTTAAGCTGGAGTGAATAAACAAGTATTAGCATTGTAAATAAACAGTTTAAACCAGTGTGGAAAGCTTGGAAAAGCTAAATTATTCCACTGATTAAACTATTTATGATTCTACTTAACAGCCACTTTGGAAATTCAGCACTTTTATCTCTGTCATAGACTGTATATGAAATATAGACATGGAGCCCCAGTTTGATAGCCAAAGTCTGATAGAAGAAAAGCACAAATGAAATTTTAGTTCGAGTAGACCTGAGTTTATGGTCTCAGCCTTGATTTTCATGTCTTTTTAACAAAGCATGATATTCAGTTTTTATTTATGGTCTCATTTAGATAAAGTGGATGATAAAGCAGGGTATTATGGGCAGAAATTTCACACCCACATTAGAAATGAAGGTTGACATCCACTCTTAGTTTCAGTCTTTTGGTAGAATTTGGCATTCCCCTGACCGTAGTCTGGTCGTGAAACATACTAAATTGACAATCTAAACAATATATGCTATTAAAGGATCATTGTGCACAACCTGTCCTATTGCATGAGCTTTGGGACGATTGAACTCTAAACTTTAGCTGAAAAATATAAGAACAACTTAATCTCCATTGTTTCTGATAGCCAGGGGCATGACCGAAAAAGACATCAAGTTGTATATCTTGTTGTATATCTTGAACTGTGAGCTGTTTGTTTGATTTATATCCTCATTAAAAAATTTCCTGATGACTTTATCGGCTCAGTCATTAGTATCCCGCCTTTTTGACTGCAGCACGATGCTCATGTTGCAAATCACAGTCCTCATTAGTTTCCTGAAGGACAGTAAAGCAGAGTGTGTGTTACCAGGTTAGTTCAAAGTTGTTAGCATGTGTGTGCGGTGTCTTTTGGTTTTATAATCCAATCCTGTCTGCTGTCAAAAAGCTAAGACAGAGAGGGTCAAAACTTTTCCAAAAATCTTGCAAAAAGAAAGTTATTGTGGCAAGCTGAGGAATCTCAACAACTGAGAACCCACACAGAGGTTGAGCCTGTTATTCCACCCCAAGCAGGAAGGGGGCGCTCTTTATTGAACAGGTCACACAACAACCCCACACATGAACTCACTCACGGTGCAACATCTTCCTCCATCAAAACAACAACTATCAGTGAATTTACACCAGAATATCAACAGGATTGGTTGTAAGAGTAACGTAACAAAAACAAATGCAAATACACAGTTTTACGTCTTAACTGATAACACATGCTTCCGAGGCATGATGGGAGACAACTAGCTGCTCCCAACACACCACATTATGTTGTACCACTGTCTTTGCTTTATGGGATTTTCTCCTAGATTTCAGTCTTAGGACGGTTTAAGTATCTCTGTCATAATGTATCTAATCCGACCTTCTGAAGTTAAAAAGCTTCACAACGTGTTAGTGATGTAGCATAGTTTACCGCAGCAACTGACCTGTTTCAAACTGAGCTTTGTGATACAGGGAAAACCTGGGTAGAGATGGCTGGATAACTCACGGTGATCTTCTCAGGCAATGTGAGCGTGGAATGATAACAGTCAACCCCATCCGACAAGTTTTGAAATATAAAGCAAGAAGGAAGATCCTAAATGTTAAGTTAGACTCTTTTTCTCCAATCGATCTTTCTGAGTTAACTTCAATAATTACTTCCTCCAAACCATCAACGTGTCTTTTAGACCCCATTCCTACAAAACTGCTCAAAGAAGTCCTGCCATTAATTAATTCTTCAATCTTAAATATGATCAATCTATCTCTAATAATTGGCTATGTACCACAGGCCTTCAAGGTGGCTGTAGTTAAACCCTTACTTAAAAAGCAATCTCTAGACCCAGCTGTCTTAGCTAATTACAGGCCAATCTCCAACCTTCCTTTCATATCAAAAATCCTTGAAAGAGTAGTTGTCAAACAGCTAACAGATCATCTGCAGAGGAATGGCTTATTTGAAGAGTTTCAGTCAGGTTTCAGAGCTCATCACAGCACAGAAACAGCTTTAGTGAAGGTTACAAATGATCTTCTTATGGCCTCTGACAGTGGACTCATCTCTGTGCTTGTCCTGCTAGACCTCAGTGCAGCGTTTGATACTGTCGACCATAATATCCTATTAGAGCGATTAGAACATGCTGTAGGTATTACAGGTACTGCACTGCAGTGGTTTGTATCATATCTATCTAATAGACTCCAATTTGTTCAAGTAAATGGAGAGTCTTCTTCACATGCTGAGGTTAATTATGGAGTTCCACAGGGTTCAGTGCTAGGACCAATTCTATTTACATTATACATGCTTCCCCTAGGTAGCATCATTAGAAGACATAGCATAAATTTTCACTGCTATGCAGATGATACGCAGCTCTATCTATCCATGAAGCCAGGTAACACACACCAATTAGTTAAACTGCAGGAATGTCTTAAAGACATAAAGACCTGGATGGCCGCTAACTTCCTGCTTCTTAATTCAGATAAAACTGAGGTTATTGTACTCGGCCCTGAAAATCTTAGAAATATGGTATCTAAGCAGATCCTTACTCTGGATGGCATTACCTTGGCCTCCAGTAATGCTGTGAGGAACCTTGGAGTCATTTTTGACCAGGACATGTCCTTCAAGGCACATATTAAACAAATATGTAAGACTGCTTTCTTCCATTTGCGCAACATCTCTAAAATTAGAAATATCCTGTCTCAGAGTGATGCTGAAAAACTAGTTCATGCCTTCATTACTTCCAGGCTGGACTACTGTAACTCATTATTATCAGGATGTCCTAAAAACTCCCTGAAAAGTCTTCAGTTAATCCAAAATGCTGCAGCAAGAGTACTGACAGGGACTAGAAAGAGAGAGCATATTTCTCCTGTTTTGGCTTCCCTTCATTGGCTTCCTGTTAAATCCAGAATTGAATTCAAAATCCTGCTCCTCACATACAAGGTCTTAAATAATCAGGCCCCATCTTATCTTAATGACCTTGTAGTACCATATCACCCTATTAGAGCACTTCGCTCTCGCTCTGCAGGCTTACTTGTTGTTCCTAGAGTATTTAAAAGTAGAATGGGAGGGAGAGCCTTCAGTTTTCAGGCCCCTCTTCTGTGGAACCAGCTTCCAGTTTGGATTCAGGAGACAGACACTATCTCTACTTTCAAGGTTAGGCTTAAAACTTTCCTTTTTGCTAAAGCATATAGTTAGGGCTGGACCAGGTGACCCTGAATCCTCCCTTAGTTATGCTGCAATAGACGTAGGCTGCCGGGGATTCCCATGATGCATTGAGTTTTTCCTTTCCAGTCACCTTCTCACTCACTATGTGTTAATAGACCTCTCTGCATCGAATCATATCTGTTATTAATCTCTGTCTCTCGTCCACAGCATGTCTTTATCCTGTTTTCCTTCTTTCACCCCAACCGGTCGCAGCAGATGGCCGCCCCTCCCTGAGCCTGGTTCTGCCGGAGGTTTCTTCCTGTTAAAAGGGAGTTTTTCCTTCCCACTGTCGCCAAAGTGCTTGCTCATAGGGGGTCATATGATATGATTGTTGGGTTTTTCTCTGTATTTATTATTGTGCTATCTACTGTACAATATAAAGCGCCTTGAGGCGACTTTTGTTGTGATTTGGCGCTATATAAATAAAATTGAATTGAATTGAATTGAATTGAATTAAATCACCTAAAAATGTAAATAATAAGCTAACAAGTGGACAGCCTATTGACCGTGATTAGAACAGAGCTGTGCAGAACGATAGCTGACATCTATCCAAAGGTAATGTGGTTGAGACATTTCTCCTAAATCCAGAAACATATTCAGTGCACACGTCTCAGTAGATTTTGTGAAAAAGAGGAGGCAGATCGAGCAGCTGCTTCCAATTTTTCTATGAATGAAGTCTGGAAAAACACAACTGATCAATAGGCTGTAATACGAGGAACACACCCTTACTGTAGACAGTCTATACGCTCTGTCAACATCTGCCAAGGGTGTGGTTTCCAGTCTTTACAGCCCCAACCTCTTTATATTCATTTTCTCTGTCAATTGCATTCACAAAAACTTAAATAACATTTTATTAAAGACATTAAAGATGTCAAACGGCATTACACAAGTCAATGATAATCATCGCCTCCTTGCTTGAAATTCATAATTTACCTTAAGGGTTTAAAGACTTGGAATGGCCATAATGTTCCTGCCAACCAGGTCCACCCACAGCACAAGAAACATTCTCTTTACTTGAGCATTATAGATTTAATAGACTTCCTAAGCTAAATAATAGGAACTGCTACTCACCCCATTTACACTCCAGTGTTTTTTAATAGCACATGTCTAATTATAAAGAGAAAAATGGGGTCTTTTCACTCCCCATTCTCATGTTGCCGCAGCCCAAAGAGACCGAACTACTGTGCAAGGTTCAGGTCATAGGACAGCTGCAGTGATGACAAAGAAAGGTCTCACGGCTAAGATGTTCTCAAAGGGTTACTAAAAACACATTTGTTAAGTACCTCAGGGCCAAAAAAATAGAAAAAAATCTCCATACAATACTTTGCTAATTCCCGCTTGATTCATGTTTTACAGTTTGGAAAGATAATGAGTCTAAACAGACCAGATTTATGACCAGAGGAAATGGTTTTGAACAGTTCGCAATCAGGTTTTGGACTTCACTGATGGCCGCGGTTCAGACTTCATTAAGAGTGTGAATCCAGAATAGCATGATGAGAGGCTTTCGTATGTGGCTTGATAATGATGCTTGGACGACTGTGGTGCTGAAGAATCTAAGGGTGGCAGGTTGTGGGCTCATACGCTGACTAAACTCAAAACTTCCTGTTTGGTTCAAGTACGTGAAGCAGGGCAAAGCACAAAGGGGCTGACTTAATGAAATTTAACTTAGAGGGGGGTGTGACCTACAGCAACAAGTGCTTGACAAATGAAGAGGGGCTTTTTCCCCCAGATATGATACTGTGACTGTAAATACACAGGACCACATTCTGCAAAGGCAGAAAAAAATAAAATATTTTACAGTTCAGTCCAATGATATTTCAGCTTTATTTGACATATTCACATCAACAATTTAGAGCATTTAACCATAAAAAGTGTCAAAATCATGTCTGAGATCAGTTTCCAGTATCTCACATAATCAACAGGACATTGACTCATTAAAAACACTGGCAACATCTGCTTTGGAGATAAAATTTGAAACTTTGCTTATGGACTTTTATGTGCTGAATCCAAATGACAGATGCTTCACTGTGTTTAAAAAAAAATCAAATCTGGACTCATCACTCCATCAGACCTGCTGCCACTGATTTTCCATTTAGTCCTTCATTGTGAGAATCATTAGTTTAGAGATCAGTGCTTTCCTTTATGTTTACCATTTGATGCCATTTTAGGAATAATATATTGCAACTGACTGACTCTGTACTAGAAACTGGTGTCGTTCTGCGATGTTTGTTCTCAGCAGTGTTATAGGTCACAATTTCCACTAATAAGCTCAGCTTTGTGCTGACTCATACAAATGAATCACCCACCTGTTAGCCTCTTTCCTACCACCTCTCCACTGTGTGCTTTCCAGACAACTATCACACCAGTCCTAAAATTTCAAGGATGGCAAATGGTCAAAATGTTGAGTGGTGCTTGTGCTGGTTATTGTGTTTACTGTGGTGAAAATAAGACATTGGCTTTAAAAAAAAGTTCTAAGTTCTAAGTTATTTATACAAAACTGGAACATCTTTAGAAAAACAGCCTTTATTTTTTTTTTTACAATGAATAACTTCCTTTTTAGTAAAATGATTGCTGACAATCAAACTGAGAATCTTCAGCTTCAGCTACGAAATAAACAACCAGGAGAAATGTTTGATAGACGCTATCATCTTTTAGGGGACTGTCATCTGACACAGCCCAAGGTGCCACTAGGCTGGGTTTTGGTAGTCTTGGTAGCCCACTAGCCCAACAACAAACCTCGGTCACTCTGAGCTCAACAGAAAAACAGTAAAAGAAGCTTTAAGTGTGCTGCATGTGTCGGAAAAATTGTACACTTATAAGTTCAGGAAGAAATATCCAGTCTTTTCAAAACGGTGGGGATAAATTCATCAGTGCGTCAAAGGAAATGGAGGAGAAACTTGTTGTGGATGGATGAAGCTTGTTTTCTAAGACGTGGGGTCAAAGTTTCTGACTTAAACTAAAGGGTCATGTTTTTCTAACCCTACTAACTAAAATTGATAAACCTAAAACCTCTGAAAAATAAGTTGCCAAACAAGTTATGAACCACATGAGCCCCTATGGTTGTAAATATGAATTACTGGCAATCAATTCAGTGTGTAGCTAAGGTCCGAGGACATGCTGTCAAACTCTAAATGATTAAAAAGAAAAACACAGAGTAAAGCCTTTCTTAATCCAGTCACCTCTGCCTTCAAATAAATGTGGACTGAAAGACTTCCAAAAGTCATTTTTCACAATATCTTCCCAGCTGCAACTCCTTCGTGCCCTAACATTAGACCTTTAACATTTGTCTAAAGAACTGTGAATAAATATGAAATATCCTGACAAAGTAGTTTAAAACCTTACACATTAACACAACTTTTCCATGGAGACGAAAGCGAGGTGTGTTCTGTTCTGTCTAAATCCGACAGCTGCACTTGGATACTGAGGGAAGTATTAGGAAACTATTAATTGGACATGAGTAGGAGCAAGAACTGTAGGCCAGGAATGGCTCTCAGTGTGACCTTTCCACAAAATTACATTTATACACTCAGGGATTGGTTTTCTGCACTTCACTGGACTTTTTCTTGTGAAATATGGGCAGTCAGAGTGAACCCAGCCTTGTGACAGGTATACACAATAACACTGAGTCACTGTGAGGAACAAGCAGATTTTTGAAGTACTTCCCTTTGTACTTCCCCCGTATTTATAACAACTTCCAAGCACCACATTCCTCACTTCAAGTACACAAAGTGACGTCCTGACAGACACAGAATCATTCGCCAGAACCTTTGTGAAACCCAGTTAAGTGAGTTAAGTAAGACATTTAACATATTAACCCAATATGTGCCTCATAGATAAAACCTAATAGACTTTTAGTTGAGACAATGAATTAATTAACAAAATCTGCATGTGTTTGGTATCCTTTAATTTGGATTTTTCAACCTGCATGTTTTGTTTTGCAGTGTCATTTAATGCCCATTCCTCAGCTATATGATATCATTTATGAGATCTGATCAAGTACAATTGGCTAAATGTAGTTTTTGACTGAATTTACTGAAGGAGGGTGTGGGTGGACATCTTTGCCCTGGGCCCCTGTAGACTGTAGACTCTAGGATCACCTCTGCTGCTGCTGAAGGGGGTTTCCAAAATAGTGAGGAAAAAAAACAAAAAAATCTACATTTTTATTAGTTTAAATCATATGTGAGACTTCTTCTATAATACATTTATCAATTTTTCGAGTAAAGTAAAATGATTAGTGGAGTTTTAAATGTGACAAACAGGCAATATGCTTGTCTCCAACTCATGCTGGAGTCCATTGTACTCTGCTGGCGTGTAGTTTATTATGGTGATGGAATACACTTTATATTATTCTTGTCTAACATGCAATCTGTAATTTTTATGAGGAGGACTTGAAACCATATTAAGGAACAATGTGTGTTCCTCGAAATGGAATTTACTGGGTAAGAAAGCCACAGGGGGCCCTCCTACAAGCTTGACTATTTGTTCTGGGGGTTGTGGGGAGATCTGTAACAGTTGGAAGAATTGTAGAGCCCACCTATGGACTGACAGCCCGAGACCAACCGGGCCTTTTAAGGGCTGCTGGGGATCCTTGGCCGTGTTCATATCAAGCACACATGGCCAGGGCAGATACACAACTGCTACACACACTGCATGTCACTAACACAATGCTGTGCCTAGAACATGAGATCACATGTTTAATGTTAGCTGAGCTAAGTCCCATTCCCTCCCTGTTGCAGCCTTTGAGAAGCCTGTCCCAGAAGAATTCTTGCAAAATAATATTAATGATGATGATGATACAGATGATATTAACAGGAGGCAAGGGGAGGGTGATGGGGGGGGGAGGCTGGCAGGTTTAATCACTTCCTTCCAACCCGAGTCTTGCCTGTGTGAATATTGGAGTTGGGGTGCGTGGGAGTCCGGTGTGATTGTCACCTTTTCCCTTTGACTACAGTCCATCTCAAACCGCACAGCTGGACGCACACAGGCCTTCCCATCAGCCAGCAGCTGGACTTGTCAGCCAATCAGGCACCTGCGTGATTACCAACAGCTGGAAAAGTAAAACAGACTGCTGAGAGGACGGGGGTCGAGGGAGGCTCTGTGGTGTGTGGTGGTGGTGAGGGAAAGGGGCAGAAAGAGGCAGCTGAAGAAAGAAGGAAGGAAAAAGAGGGAGCATGAACTGAAGGCTTGCTAAGAGAAAAAAAAAGACAAATGAGCAAAACAGTGACATCTAACAAAGTAGGGCATTGTGGTGTTTTTTTAATATGTTTCTTTATGTTTTCACAAAAATCACATTGTGCTCTCACAGATGTCCTTTATTGCTATGTTGTGGGATAATTATGTGAGGTCACACATTTGAAGGGTGAGGACCCCTCAATATGAAACACATGCATTGGCCTTTTGGGTGTAATAAGTATTTGCTTGAGTTAATAAATTGGTGACAACAACTTGGGCTATGTTCATGGACGCTCAGACATTCTGTCCCTTTTTGAAACCATCACAGTTTCATCTCACTATGCATGAGTCATGCATGCCTTTTACAAGCATGGATGGCACAGGGGTGAACTTCATTTCAAAGGCTGTAACCGTGTTCGCCTGTCGCTGCCTGGATGAACTGGAAATAAAAAAAACAGTCTGAACTCTGAGTAGCCTGAAGAAGCTAATTGCTTTTGCCATCCTCCCGGCTCAGAATGGTCTGAGGCTCAGTGTTTTCCCCCTGACCTCTTGCAAACTTTTGTTTCCTTAAAGTGCATAATAAACATAACACGTCTGCTTCGCTTTCAAGTTCTTAGCCATAACATAGTGAGTGTTTTAATGACACTTCTTTCAATTGTCAGACGAAAGGCAGCACTTTCACCTCGCAGCGGCTCTCTGAACCGTCTTGGTTTGATTGTGCTTCCTCTGCTTCAGCTCTGAAATCCTCTGCGGTTATGAGAACATTCATCACTCTCGCTCGAACAGCTTTAAAGCTTTCCAAGGGGAAGGAAGGGGAACCTAGAGTCAAGCCAAGTGAATAATGGGGAGTTTCTTTTCTTTTTAATAATCAATACTATAATTTAGTATTGGGGAGGTCTCACAGAATAAGTGAAAGAAAAGTTCTCTAATCTTTAATTGCCCGGATGGTTATAAAGAAATTAAGTAGAATGGTTATTTTTTTTTTTTTTAAAAAAGGTGTCTTAGCACAATCTGAAAAGCTATTTTGACCTTTTGAACTTCAGCTGTTAAGATGCCTCCCAACACTGAGAGCACCCCTGGACAGCTTTCCACCCTAAATCAACTGGACAGCATCTCTGACACACATGCAGACATACTTCAGGTATTTCGAACAATGACGGCAAAGGCTCCAAAGTAACGCAGACGATGAAATACTGACGCTTCCTGTCATCGTTTCCTTTAAGTCAAGGCGCTTGAAGGGTTAAACCTTTCAAGCCTAGAAAAATCCAGTATAGAGGTGAGATGAAAGCTGCGGAGAGGAAGAAGACACAGTGGCAGGACAGCAGCCGTTTTTCCTGTATGCATGTAGTCTGGATGTAAACACAGCTGCTGTTTAGGAACTCATGCATGGCCCGTATACTATCTAGGTGTAAGAAATGAACTTTGCCCCGGCAATGAGCCCACTCCTGCTGCAAAAATGAATTCCAAGTCATGCCAAGGGGACGGGCTTTGCATATGAGGCAATCACTTATGTCTGCTTTGCCTTTGTTTTTCCCCAACCCACGCCTTGGCTCACATGTATTATTCTTATATATTCTTTCAATCCCCACAGCACGCCACCCAGATCAGACCATCTGGCCTTTAAGCATAGAACGAACAAAGCAAGACCATTAGTGAAGGAGAGAAAACAAGGGGGGCGAGTAGGGCTTTGCAATTTTAAAGACAGTCCTAATGCCGCTCTCTGTTTTTACCGTGGAGTGTACCACGGGTGAATGCTTTAAATCAGGTAACTTTTCAGCAGCATTATGGGATGACATCATCGCTTTTGAAAAGAATGACTCACTGGCTAAGAGTTCACCACCATTACCCCCCCTCAGTATCCCAAGCCTCCAAGCAGAAGCATGGCATAACACGTGCGTTTTTCTGCTTACTGTAGACGGTGTGTGAAGTAGACATGCAAGTAATGGCGATAAAGCGGAGAATGACTCAGAAGAAAAAGGCACAAAAGCAGGGGCAGGAAACAACAATAAAGACAAGAGAGATAAGGAGGAGGTAGTTAGAGGAAGGAAGGGTGGAAAATGGCTCCGAAAGGTGTAATAATAAAAAATATAAGAGGGCAAAAGCTAAGAGGAAAGATGAAAGAGTGGTCAGTAGGTTTTCCCACGACGCTTCGACTCTTAAAACCTGAGAAAGAAAACTGTGTGAAGCTGGAGGAACATGAGGGCAGCTCTCAGCAAGATCCGGTATATCAAAACACAGCAAGGACGGCATAACATCCAAAACAAATCCAGCACACAATCCTGCTGCAACATTTAAAGCAAAAGAGAGCTGGATCAAGAGAATGGATGGTTACCACAGATTGGTAATCCCTCAGAAGTTTCATAAATGTTTTGGTTTTCGGTTTATTGTGTCTTTTTGGCTGCTGCTCCGTTTGCTTCGTATTGTTTTGTGAAGGAAGATGCTGAGCAAAGACCAACACTAATCCGAAAACACAAGATGTTTCACGGGAAATTAAATAATGTGGCCACTCCATGCTCACCTTCCCAGAAATCCGGGTTTATCTTGTGTTGAATTCACAAGAGCATAACAGTGCTGGTAGAAACCTGTGCTTGATGTGAATAAATAAATAGCTGATTAGTTTAGCTCAGCCAGTAACGGAAAATCCCCGATCCCCAAAAGACTGCAGTGTACAAGTGGAGTCTAACATTGCTTATGATTGATTATGGAAAAATAATAATAGCCAAAATTTTTTTATGGATACTGATGGAAAAGCAACGTGTTTTGCAAGCGATGCCTGCACACTCCCATGAGTACACGTCAGTTGTGTGCGAGACTGAGGTTTCGAGCTTAATAAGAGGTGTGAATTTAAAGCACATTTATTTTTATTTGGTGTCACCCACAACTTAGCAAGTTTTCCATTTTAAGCAACTGCATTGTTTATTCATTCAAACTTTTTGAGGCATGCGCAAGTTTACTGAAGGGGGTAGGGTTACATAAATTTTGTCATTTTTTACAAATTTTATCCAGGAAAATATGACTCAGATTGAAAAATCTGCTCTGCAAAAGTGCCCTGGTAACGGCAGACAGCAGTAAGCACAAATGTACACAGCAAAAACACACGAGATGAAGAGTAAAATACAAAATTACACACATCTTGGCTGAGCAAACTTAAAACAACACAATCAGTAACTGTTACTGTCATCGCGCCAAGCAGGATCAGTAATGTTCAGGCATGATGGTTTGAGCCTGGAGTAAACTGCCTCCAGGTTATTTAAAATGACCTTTAATTCGTTCTTCCATTTGTCAACAGCTCTCTAAGATTATTTGATTTCGCAGTTCATTCCAAGTGTAGGGAGTGGCATATTTTCTCCACTCATTACAAGCTTTTGGGATAGTTGGAAAGAACGTGACTTGGGAACAAAGACTGTAAGTTCCCATACTTTAGTGGATGTTGGTCAGTTAGTGATATGAGAGAATCTAGAATAGACTGAAATATAACAAGAGCATGCAATGTGCAGTAGTAGAAAAGATCTGGAAGGTTTATAAGTAATCTCAGGGGTCCATAGTAGATAGTCTCCATCTTGCATAATACTCGATGCAATACGTGATGCGCATGCATACAAATGCCATCACCATAATCCTTTGGAATCCTTATAAATAATGAATATGGTAGTAAATAAGTGCTAGCAAATATTCTCCTTTTGTGTCAGTAGAAGGTGAAACTTGATTTTTGTTTTAAGCTCATTTTCTTGACCAGTTGCTGATAAAAAAATGAGCGAGTCACTGATTAAAATGATTTGTGTTGGGACTCTTACTCCGTCTCAGGGCTCTCATCTAGGTTCAGCTCTGTTTCAGAAGTGAACTTGGTAAATATGTTTTTGCAAAGTGCAATTAAAAGAAAAAATGTCCAAATAAAACTGGAAGTTGGTGTTCAGCCAGTCTAAAAACCACCCACTTTGTGGCAGTTTGCAGTAGAAGCATTGCAAAGTGGCACAAGGTGGTGCCTCCTTCCTTTTTTGTTGCAGAGAGCTCAGAATTGTACATGGAACGGGCAGAGATTCTCAAAAATCCCTAGCGACTGTAAACCTGCATAATATCATCAATGAAGTACTCTATACAGAACCACCAGCATGGAAATGTCCATTCCCATGTCCAACAGCTTTCTAACCTAACAAGATATCCTGGGCTGACGCTATGTATGCTACTATAGCCACACAGCAGTGCAAGCATGGGTGTATTGGTTAGTCCACTGATGTTAAAAAATCAAACTGGGCACGCTGAATGGTTAATTTTTCATTTTAGCAATCTCAGAAGGAATCAGTTTGTCTTTGAGATCTTTAACACAATGACTGACTACCAACCACTAATAATCCCTTTTAATTTTCCTTGCTAGCAAATTTAAGCCAACGTGCCAATATTGAAATCTGAGAAGAAGAACATGTGATATCAGATAAACTGCGTTTATAGGATCATTAGTTTAGCTGTTGGCTCAAGAGTGTTTTTTTACTCTAGTGAATACTAATAGTAATTATTGCACATATTCTTCTGGGGTGGAAGTGGGTTGCAAAGCAGTTTGCAGAAGTGCAGCAACTGTGGACAAGATAAAGAAGCTCAAGTGAAATGTTCTATGAGATTTGTCAATTTAAATATGAACCCGAGGCATCAGCTGATGTGATCTTGCACTCAGATCTGCGGCAATGCGACTGAGCTCAACTTCACGGACTGCCTGAACTATTGCGTGTTCGATAAAACCCATTTGTGCGCAAACATGCTGGCAAACAAAACACTGAAACTAACTGGAGCTCTGCACTTTTAAGATTTATATAGTTAGAGCATATGCTCAAGACACACAGCATGAGAAGATAGGATCGTTTTACCAAGAAAGGCCAGGATAGGTGAGAAGGAGTACAGGACCCACAGTAAAATTAATGAGGTAGAAATTCATTCAGGGCCGCAAGTTTGACCTAGAGTTAACCTCTTAACTCCGAAGGCCTCCCACTAGATGAACAACACTAATTTAGAGCTACGATTACTCATGGCTAAGAGAGATGCTAAGACATAATTGACTGTGGTGAAACACAATATGAATAGATTGTTTTATTATAGCAGCTGGCAGAAAGTAAGGGCAATGAGGGTTGAATGACTAAGCCTCTCTTGAGCTGAGATTAGGCCTCCATCTCCTCATCCTTGTCATGGATGTAAATTACTCTGCTCCCACATTAAGGGAGGCTTGTGTAATTGCTCATCTTATTCAGCGGGTGAGGTGGGATAAAATGTTCATGTTGGCCAAAAGTTAAAGAAGTGAGCATATGTTCCTGAGAGCAAGCAGCATGTGGTTTGTGGTAACTCTGATGGGGAACATTATCTGTTTGTGCCAGCTCCACATTTCTCAACATAAAGTTTGGGTTTCGAGTTACCAGACAAGGTGAGAAGGGTTTTTGTAATTCAATGCCCCTGGACTCGGCGCACATATTTGAAGTAACCTACACTGCTCACGTTTAATCCTTCTCAGTTAAGATTGTAATAAACGGCCTTGGCTTGCATCACTTTAGTCAATCAAGTTTATTGCCACAAAGGTTCATGATGAGGATAGCAAAAACGTAATAATGTGGTCTGCAGCAAATGATTTAGAAACATAGTGCGGCCAAAGATCTTATGCTTTAACTCATCCGATTTCTGTCAAATCTAACAGATATTCAGTCAAGTCATTATTCATTCATATCGCCTGGAATCTTTTCACTATTATCCCATACAACAAAATATATTTACCATCTATCACACTTTTATTTTCACAGTGTAATTATTTAATATTTAACAGTGCAAACTAAGATGCAGTACTGTGTTATCTTGCACACAGTGGAGCCTCACAGTGAGAAGAATTTTCCACGTTCTCCTCATGCCTGCGAGAGTTTCCCTCAGGGGCTCCGGTTTCTTCCACAGTCAAAAACATGCAAGGTTAATTCTCCTGTCACCTTCCCCATGATGGGGGCACTGGTTTGTGAGTGGTATTTATATTCTCATATGACGACTGCTTCAGAAAATGAATAACTGTATTTACGTAACGTCAAATTATTGCTCTGACATCCACGTAAATATCATCTATCCGTGTGATATGACGATGATCTTAAGTGAGAATTCAGCTACTACAGAAAAACATGTCCTATCATTAGGTCTGTGTCCTGCTGGTCAGGTTTTCCCCATGTGGCCTGAATGTAGACACTTAATCCAGCTGAACGGCTTCTTTCTCAGTTTCTACTTGCACTCGGGACCAGCAGACTCAACCATGTGTTAGCAGGATTGCTTTGAAAGCTATAGCAACCAAGTAATCTAAATATAGCCCAATAACACACTTTAAAATAAAGAAAGATGCTGTATGTGGTGCTTTGCAAAATACACATCTGGATCCTTATGATTTCTCCAAAGCAAACATTACACAGTTCAAAACAGTGACATCATCAGCAGTGACTATCCAAACGGTTTAGGGCTTCATCTTTTAGTGTGCCAGTTCAAGTCAGTCTGAATGAAATATATAACAGTCCTAATGCCCCAAACCACAATCCATTTCCCAAGTACTAGAGTGAGGGTTATGCAGTCAAAGTACTTAATTTCTGATTTATTCATCTTGGGAACATTGTGTTAGTCTGTACACAGGGTTGTATGAAGAAAAAAAAAAGTATAAAAAGGAATATTTTGTTTGCTTGCTGGGAGATGTGCTTACCACTTTAAATTTAGTGTGGTTAAACGCTCTCTTGTGCCATTCTGTTATGATAAGTGGTGCTGAAAAGCATTATTGGCATCCAGAGGCTTTTAAAAGCACCCTGAACCACCACTGGTTAGCATACATATCAAAATGGGTCACGACAGTGATAGGGGAGTTAAACTCATCAGAAAAGTGCTGTCTTTCTACCAAAGGGCATATTGGTTTGGTTTCACAAGTGCAGAAAGCAATGAGGTGAATAAAATCTGTAATTGTTCCGTCAGTTTTATCTGTAAGCAGCTAACCAGGACTGAGTTGGCTGCACTTTCTGTTATCTAATATCCTTTATGGGGATAGCAGATGATGAAATCTTAAAATTGTAGAATTCTGGTTATAGCACAGTTCAGAGTGGTGGAGCTGCCACCAACATGGTCGGACAGTCTATTTGACGAGAGAACTCTGGGCTAATGAAGGCTGAGGAGTTGAGACTCTTCCTGCTGTTGGTTAATAAGACTTCTCTGCTTAAAACCTGCCAAATACAGCCAATAAGAAACAAAACAAAAACAGTAACCTTTTAGTGACTAGTAAAACTTGTGATTGCCTCACATTTTTTCACACTTGGCGACTGATTGGAAGTAGCTGTGGTGACCAGCTGTTTGCCCAGAAGGCAAAACACCAAGTCAGACTGACTGTATTCACTCTCACACTGATTTGTAAAGGTTTGCATATAATCACCATCGAATTTATAAACACAGATGCCAACACGTTCCAGTCAGCTGGAGTCAGTCTGACTTTGAGTGCTACTTGTCTGTGGTGTGTCTCTTTGCATCAAGGCACTCGACTCAAGTGGCTGTTTTCTGGTTATGTACCAAATGCTTGTCTGTTTGCCATTAAATTGATGTCCTTCAACAACTACATCACCATTTGTGGATGAATTTCTGTTTTTAAATTGTTGAATGCATGTTGTTAATATGAAATTCTGTGTATGAAGACTGCAACAGATTTGAAGTTTTCCCCTATTTGTCACAGTTATTCACCATGTTATAACAAATATATTGTACTGTATGGACTTGCTAACTTGACCCCACGTGACTGCAGATGGACTCGTCTCATTAGTGTTTTTCTCTGTCTTAATGCACCAAAGTTGCTTTGACCACTGACTGAGAGGTCTTTGACCCAGTCCCCATCTTTGAAGCAATCATTTCACTTCAAGTACACGGTCACAATTTAATTTTATTCCTTCTGTGGTCTCCAATCACCGTTTTACCTCGAGTAACTGCAACATAAGTGTGCAAAGGAAAACGTTTCAGGTTTAAATGATCTGCTTACAATTACAAGAACACCAGTTTTTGATAGTTATGCCTCACAGCGCATTAGATAGTCAGCTAATGCACTGTGATTCAAAGAGAGGGCCAGGGTATCTGCTAAACCTTATACCGTTGTTAATGTGCTCTATCTTTTGGCCATTGCCAGGATTAAAATTGATTTTTTTAAATTATGATGTATGCAAAGCTTTGTGAAGATGGTATCCTACCTCTCTCTGCGTCCTATGGTATATTTATATAGTCACGAAGGTACAATCCTATCAGCTAATCCACCTACCAGCACTTCTGAAGCTCACTGATAACCATATTAGATCGAGTAGCTGGCAAGCTAGCATAGCAACGTCTAGGTGTGGCAATCAAAATAAATTTGCTAATGAAGACAGAGTTGATGTGCCGTTTCCAATACTCGTGATATGTAACACAGTCACGGCTTCCTGACATGCTTCTGACCTCATGGTGGGAGAGGATGTAGATGAGCAGAGGAAGAAGAGGAAACAGAGCCACCGCCCACTCACAGGCTTCCACAGAGCTCCTAGGGCTGTTATCAAATGTCCAGCTGTGCCATTCAACCTCAGAACAGCTCTGCTCTGCTCAGTGTTTAGTTTTCTGGGTCAAAGGTCGAGTCGAGTTCTCTAAATATTTTATGGACATAGAGGCATAAAGGGAGCATGAGCAAGCATGTACGCAGATGTCTCAGGATGATTAGAACAAGATCCCAGTAAAGATAAAAAAGGAAAAACATTATTTTCTTCAAGGTCATGTGATTGCAGACTAGCACACGCAGATTTACAACAAATGACCTAAAGGATACATTTGTATGCATGAAGGCTAAAGGAAAACAAACTCAGGGAAAGAACTGCAGTGTTAGAACAGATAAATAACACGATTAAAATATTAAGCAGTCATTTTTTTTTTACTAAAATGTGATTTTTGATTATTTAGGTTGTCTGGAAAAGAACAAGTCCATCTTGGACTAACAAAAAAAGAAAACATGCATTGCCAGAATAGTAGTCAAATTGATGCAATGCTACCAATTTAAAAACGTTTAATTGTGCAGTGCGGATCTTGAAATAACAAAACCTTCACTTTGCTTTGCTCTCTGGGCGACGGGACCTTGAAAACCTTTCGGTAAACTTGACATGAGGACTGTGCAATGTCTGCAATTGTGGATTAAACATTTGCGTCTTTGTGGGTTTGCCTCCAAAATACACTTGACTCACCTCTTGGAGATGGTGGGATACTATCCCCCTTGGACCTTTGATGGAAATTGATCTTGGCGCATGTTTGAAAGACTTTCTCCAGAGGAACGTCATTTACACACATGCTTGCTTTCTGTCTGTGAGAATATGCTCTCCACTGTCCATGCAAATGTTGTAATAGGCCTGGGAACCAATGAAGTGTGGTTGCTACTAAGCAACAGTATCAAAGTAAACTCAAACAGACTGGCACTTAGTTACCAACTAAGCACGTCAATGGTTTATTTTGACCTATACTTAACAGTAAAAGCTTACCATATTGGTACAAATATAAACTGCATTCTGTAGGCCACAATCCCAGGAAGCAGAGGGTTAACTGCCACAGTAACATCTGTTTCTGAGTAGTTCAACACTTTTGGAAATGGATACCGCTCTCATGTGTGTGCTAAGAACATTACCACCCCATCACCACCTCACAGCTAGATTCTTCTCCAATTTCAGTTGGTCTTTACACAGTTTAAAGGAATAATTTTCCCTTTTAAATGTACTTTTACCATTTTTTTTTAACAATTAGACTATTAGATTGGCACCACTGTCATATCTGAGAATATGAAGCTACAGCAGAGCTAACCATAAAACTATAAGTAGGGGAAACATCTAGCCTCACTCCATCTACATCGGCATTTAAGAAACTCTAAAATTCACTTTTTTAACACAGTATTTTTTCTTATTCAACAGGCATAAAAGCACTTAGGTTCATATATATATTTATGAACCTAACTATATATGTCATTTATACTTTATAAACAATGTTTTTCTTAATTTTGCTGAAGCCATGGACATCAACAAATGCTGTATTTCTTCCCTTGAGATGATCTTCTAGGACTGTATTTGGTGCTTGTTCATCTAAAACTGAAAAAATGCTCTGTTGGCTTTAGAGCAGGTGACTGATAATGGCCATTAAAGATATGTCAGTTAATTGTCCAACATGGTCTCTGAGCTGTGTATAAAAATGGTTAGTTAGTGCAATATTTACCCCTTGAATTAGTCATCACTTCAATCTAATCCTGATTGCTTCATCCACTGTGTTGGCGTACAGAGGGAAAAGGATGTGGTTGAAAACGTATTACCTGTATAGAAAATTCCAAATGGTTTACAGTGTTTTTCCTGCAACTGTATATAAAGTGGTGATTAAGGATATACAGGCAGGTTTGATTACTGAGCTATTCCTATGGTTACCTAACAGCGCTACCGCAACTCCGGACAGTTTGTTTGCCTTTCACATGAGAGGTGGGGCAGGAGGGTGCGGGATGAAGACTGAGGATCGCTTCCCTTCTGAGAGAGTCCTTACTCACTCTCTCTTCCCACCCAAGATTTCCAAGCTGATTTAAAACAATACTGGTTTTAGGAAAGAATTTGATCTCAGTGGGAGTTCCTCTGTTTTGCCAAGGGCTTAATGGTTTCTGTGTTTCAGGTAAGGCCTCTTTGCGGTGTCAGCTTTGACAAATTACACAGGATTTTTCCAATGTCAGATATCTCCCCACTGCTCACTGGCATGTCCGGAATCCCTGAAAAGGAACAGCCCTCACTGTATTCCCACCCTTTCACCATATCATGCTTAATAATTCAACATTCATTCAGAGGAAAGCAAAGACGAAGCATATGGGTAGCGGTAAGATATGCTGATGCTGAAACTTAGGATTACCTCCCTGTCTTAGAAGAGAGGTAGCAGCTCCACGGAAGCCAGCTAGAAAGTTCAAAGTTGAAGTGCAGTTCTCCTCTTCCCTGCAGGAACTGTGGTCTCCTCCAGCTGTTCTGCTGTGTTTGAGGGCTGGGTGTGCTGCAAGTACATCCAACAGACTTACAGACAAAAGAGCACTCCCTTTAACCTTCTCTGGGGGGAACGATGGATGACTTGGCTAGGTGTGTAAGCCATCACACACCCTGCTGACAGTCCGGCCTGTTCCAGCTCCACGGCTGCACATCACACAGATGGTCTGTGTGTGAGCGAGAGAGAGTGAAGAGGTTGCTGCTTCTGGTTATCAACACAGCACAGCTTTATGATTCATATCTAGTATTAGTGTTAAGCACAGAGCAGGGAGGTTTTATGTTAAAATTTCCACCAAACCTTTTGTTCTTCAAAAGTACAAATCAGCCCGATGAGTTCGTTAAAGTGTCATACCCACAGGAAACAGACTCACGGGAACCTTTGTATGAACTATTATAGCATTTATTGGCCATCCATCTCTTAAACTGCATATTACATCTTACATCTATTGTGTGTTCAATACGCTTCACTCAAGCTAAAGTGGCCCTTTTTCACTTTGTTTATGCTAGCACAATACATATCAATTAGTTAATTAATTAATGAGATTAACATTAGCATGACACACTTTATTTGGCGTTTACCCCTCCTAACTGTCTGATAGACGAAAGACCACACAGCTATCAGACAGAGGAATTTATCACCATTGAAGACTCGGTTTTCATAAATAACATTTGATGTCATCAACTTATGCTTCTCATGCCAAAAAACGGAAGAAGAAAAAAAAAATCACGGTGGCTATTATGTCATTAAATAAATAAATAAAACACATTAGTCTCCCAGTTGTTGCACAAGATAGTACATGATCTGCATTACATACAGCAACGTAATGGTGCAGGACAGTCCTGTGCATGTCTTAACTGTTTTAGCTGATGTTAGCTCGCACACGGTGTATAAACAGGAGCTTTGCACAGGCACAAAGATGTTTATCAGGAGTAGTATTGGATGATTTTAAAAAGTGGTCCTAAAAGGATAACCAGTGCTTTGAGATGTTTTGACCGGACATCAGTATCTGAGTAGTTGGTATCAAGGGCATCCTCCCTGCATATCAAATGCCCAATCCTTGGTTTTTGATTATCATATTGCTTGCACTATTTTTTCTTCATTTGTCAGACAGACACTTGGCTCTTTATCAAAAACACTAACACCAAACTGCTGCGTTCGATATGTGGTTGTGTCTGCATTTGATTTCCAGTGTACTGTACACGCGATTCTTGCCGGGTCACTGGTTTTACTGGTCTGGAGATGATAAAGAAGCTGACTCAGCAAAGCAGCAGAGAAGGAAAAGTCCCACAGATGAAGAAGCGATAACTCTCACTGAGCTCAATGTGTCACATTTAGTTGGTTTGATAGATTCCCCCACACCAAGTATTACTTCCCTTGAAAGTGCCAAACCACTGCAGCCACAGAAACCATTCCAGTGAAAACTACATTATGACTTTTCTTCATAACAGCATTCAGACACAGCAACAGACCTGAAGTCACATATGTACAGTTTGCATTTCTAAAAGGTAATTTACAAAAAACAAAAAAAAACATTAAAAAAAATCTGCTGAGATTTTTTTCATTTATTTTGATGAAATAATAACATCTTTTAAACTGTGTTGCCACACAATGTGTGAATACACACAGACTGGAGGTAAGGATAGAATATCATTATCCTTCTGGATGCTCATGCAATAGACTGGTTTGTTACAAAAGAGCCAGTGACCTTAATGGTCCATTGTACTCTGCGTGCAACAGCACCGAAAATTCTCTTTCTGTTGGTTGCAGGCAGTTTGTGGTCATGACTACTATGGTATATGGAATGTATGACATGTTTAAACTGTTTGGCATATTCAGGGTTAGGACAACAAAGCTGTGTATATATGAGGTTTATGCAGATCAGCCACAACATCTGAACAATACAAAACAGCTCTGACCCAATGAAACATGAATATGGGATCTCGGAGTCCAATCCAAAAAGCCAGATCCTTATTCTGTATTCCGGGACCTGCATAGCTTAAGTCCATCCTTACCAGCTACTCTGGCCTCGCCATTATTCCCATAGAATAAACTGCATTTTCAAGTATGTGCTTATTTTGTCCTGAATTAAGTGTTTGACATTTATGTTGCTGCTTTTGCTACTGATTCTAATAAAACACATACAGTATTTGGAAAAAGGAAGTTTTCTCAGGACTCTATGCAATCCTAAATTTTAAATTTGAAGGTTCATGACAACACAATTCGAAATAGACTAAACAACTAGGAGTTGTTTGGAAGGATTGCCAAAAGAACATTGCAGTTCAGCACAGGTTTGCAAAGTTGCATCTGAACAAACAAACAAATGAACAAACTTTGTGAACAATGTCCTGTGGACAGACAAGACCAAAGCAGCGACATTGGCCATGATACACAAACACACACACCTCATATCAACTGTCAAGCACGGTGGTGGAGGGATGATGATTTGGACTTTGTAGCTACAGGACCTGGACATCTTGCAGTCATTGAATTGACCATGAACTCATCTGTACACAAAACTCAAATGTGGGGCCATCTTTCTGACGTAGCCAAAATTCGGTCATGGAACAGAACAATGGTCCCAAGCAAAACAGAAAATCTAAACGAGAATGACTGAAAAAGAAAGACTCTAGGTGTTCCAATGGCCCAGTAAAAATCTGGACCTCGACCTGTCTGAAATACTGTGGTGGGACCTGGCATGGCTAATGTTGTGAGTCTGTTTCAGCACTTTGTGTCCCTGAACCTAACCGAGTAGTTTTGTTGTCTACCTAGTCCTACCTAGTCTCTTGGATGAAAACCATGTGGATCACACCTCTACCACGGCACCTGCCTTATGAGGACTTTGTCCATTGTTCAATGGTAAGATATTTAAAGTGAGAAAATATAATTGGGACCATGTTTTAAAAAAAAAGAGGACTGCATGTGAATGGGAAGTATAAACAACTCTTAGATCAACTGAAAATAATACAAGTAAAATAAAAATACATAAACTGCTCCACTGAATACCAGAGAAATCCCAGTAGAATTCATGTCAAGCATGTACTGGCACATAGGAAATCAAATTTACTACAGTAAAGCTGGACCTGTATTGTAATACTTTTATGCAATTTGAAAATGCAAAACTGCAATATATAAATATTATATAATATTTAAACTGCCAGCAAGGAAAGACAATAATGGCTACAATAATGATGACAAACTAGTGAAGTGTGCAGTTATGTAACATAAACAGCTGCCTTGTGGGAGCAGTTATGGAACCAAACAATTTTTATATTGGTAAGAACAGTATTCATTTTGGGGTGGCACGGAAATCTGTGGCCTTTTTTCCCTCCTGAATGTTTACTATTTTAAGTCACACACTGACATATGCTCACTCAGGCAACAGTGACCACCATATGAAGACCATTGTAATGAACTGCAAAGAGCAGGTTTCAGCATGGATTGCAGAAACCACAATGTAGGCTCATAGGAATAAGTGGACATTAACTACACAGCAAAATAAAACATGATGACATTGATCATCCTGTTAATAAACATTGCATTTACTATATCCAATGAATAATTGCAAAACCAAGGCAAACAATGTGGTTTGAAATGAATTGTGTGGTCATAGGTACTGAATCTGTGGGGTTATTAGAAAAGTACAATTTACAACAAAAAAAGAATGACCTTTGCAGAGATACCTCATGGCTTCAACATGCAGTCTAGCTTTCTACCTTAATGTTGTAGCACATGTAGACTTCACACAACTGTACATTGTATGTACAGTTGTAGATATGCAGATTGTATGCAGATTTTCTGCAATTACATTACTCAACATAAAGGGAAAAACAAGAACAACACTTAGCAACACTTATTCTTTCATGCATGCATCCACTCAGAACAATGACAGAGCTAAGGACCTAGGTAGGACCCAGTAGCTCATCAGGGTGCTCTGGATGTGCTACTGGGGAATGTGATACAGCCATAGACAGTATAAAACATGGACATAGTTTGCAGGTCAGACAAAAAGAAGCTAGTGCAGAAATGCTTTAAACCTGAACTCTATGTGATGGCCACCAGATGGAGATAGCTATAGCTGCAAAAAGACTTCCTGTCCCACAGAAGTGTATAAGAAAATGGCTTTCTGACTTGAGCACTGTAAACACTTTCCTGCTCAGTTTGAGGGCTCAGTCATTCAGTCGTACTGAATAATGGATTAAGTCTGTTCTGTAAATGTGGATTATCCATGGTATGTTCATTTTTATGCTATAATGAGAATTTGTCTATAGGATAACAAAGTGATAAAAAAAAATCAATATTAGAGAGAGAACTCCACTAATCAGATGACCCTCTACAAGCAAACACTTGGCGACAGTAGGAAGGAAAAACTCCCTTTTAACAGAAAGCAACATCTGGCCGAACCAGGCTCAGGGAGGGGCAGCCATCTGCTGTAACTGGTTGGGGATGAAGTGAGGAAGACAGAACAAGGACATGCTGTGGAAGAGAGACTGAGATTGATAATAACTAATGATTAAATGCAGAGAGGTGTATAAACACATAGAGGTTAAAAAAGGTGACTGAAGAAGAAACGCTCAATGCATCATGGGAATCCCCCAGCAGCCTAGACCTATTGCAGCATAACTAAGGGAGGATTCAGGGTCACCTGATCCAGCCTTAACCATATGCTTTATCAAAAATGAAAGGTTTAAGCCTAATCTTAAAAGCAGAGAAAGTGTCTGTCTCCTGAATCCAAACTGGAAGCTGGTTCCACAGAAGAGGGGCCTGAAAACTGAAGGCTCTGCCTCCCATTCAACTTTTAAATATTCTAGGAACAACAAGTAAGCCTGCAGTGCGAGAGCAAAGTGCTCTAATGTGATGATATGGTACTATAAGTTCATTAAGATAAGATGGGGCCTGATTATTCAAGGCCTTGTATGTGAGGAGCAGGATTTTGAATTCAATTCTGGATTTAACAGGAAGCCAATGAAGGGAAGCCAATACAGGAGAAATATGCTCTCTCTTTCTAGCCCCTGTCAGGACTCTTGCTGCAGAATTTTGGATTAAATGAAGGCTTTTCAGGGAGTTTTTAGGACTTCCTGATGATAATGAATTACAGTAGTCCAGCCTTGAAGATATAAATGCATAAACTAGTTTTTCAGCATCACTCTGAGACAGGGTATTTCTAATCTTACGGATATTGCACAAATGCAAGAAAACAGTCCTGCATATTTGTTAAATAAGCATGTTGAAGGACATATGATGGTTAGAAATGACTCCAAGATTCCTCAGTGTTACTGGAGGCCAAGGTAAAGCCATCCAAAGTATCTGGTTAGACACCAAAGTAGTCTAAGGTCAGTAATAGACACATGCAGCTTTTATGTTGACTATGGATACAATAACAATTTCTTCAAACTCTTTTTCAATAAAAGAGAGCTCGACAAATAGAATAAGATTTAGGTCCATAAATCTGTGCAAAGCTCACCTGTAAACTGTATATGTTTACTGGATAAAGGACAAATATGTAATCACTAAGTACACTCTTATAACACTTTTGTCATTCTCAATAAAGAAGAACATTTTAATAAATAAATATGTTCTTCAGTGCTCTTGATAAGCTCTTAACAATGATTACGCAATTTCATTTCCTGATTTAATAAGTACACAATATTAGATGTCAACCTATTAATTCTCTGTTACACCCATTCCCTAATTATTGCCACAGTTATGAAACTGTAAAACAAGACAGGACTTTGTAACACCATCCCGCTGTGCACGCTCTGTTTTCAGGGCCCATTCAATTTCTCCAAATGGAAACCTGTGCTTGCCTTATTAATTACCAGGAATGCCCTCTCCCAATATCGCCCCAAAACCTGAGTACTGAAAAGCATGCCATCAAGAAGCCACAAGGCATGTTGGCTGTTTGTTCTCCCTGTCCAACCAGTGTGCCTACGCTTCGGTTTCAGGGAAAGAGCCAAACTATCTGTGCTGACTTGTTTGAGTTGGAGAGCCTGCACAGAGACAGAGTGATTTCAAAAGGAAGAGGATGTGTAAAAATGGGGAGAAAGGGTGGAGGGAAAATAGCATTTTGTGGGGAAATGGTCTTTAAACTTCAGAGGAATGGTGCAGTTTTACACTCATACAGCTATAGTTCACTGACCCAGTGGAATTTGGACATGAACAAACACAAACACATACAAACATTACTGCAGAGGGCAACTGAGAACACCCTGTGCTGTATGATTCTGGGAGCAAAATTACTATTGGACCTGTAGAAACATTCCCCGCATCCATTCGCCACAGAAAGAAAAACAAAAATAGGAGGGACCTCTGTCTGCACTGCTGTCAGCAAATCTACCTGAAACGCTTAATCAGAGTGAATCATAGATAAAGAAGCGTTTCAAGATTTCGAGGGCTTTGATCGAATGCCAATCAAGTTTTAATATTTATTTTACTTGATCACTTGGTATTTAAGAAAAACATATTTTTGCTCCAGACTCATGATAAGATCCTGCAAGACCAAATTTAACATAAGGAACCTTCAGGCTCTGTGCCATTTTTTAATCTGCAGCTTTTGATTGTATGCCATGACTTCCTCTCCCCAAGGCCAAGGAAATTTGCCATTACTGTACTCAGATCAAAAACTTAATGGAAGTTTTAAAAAAATGAGTTCTACTCATGTAACCTGGTCCTGGTCATCTACCAGTCCCCTTTGGACTCCACCCCTTATGCCTCACACTGCTCTACACTCTTGCACTTTGCAATGATGAACTTTAAATCTGTTATTTACTTCTAACACTTGGTAGAATAAAACGTATTTACAGTTGGAACCAGACTGCTTTTTGTTGGCTTCATTACCTCATGGTTGAATGTTGTTGTTCATTGTGGCAGCCATAATGTTACAAATAGTGAGGTCTCCTAATGTGTATTTATGGAAGCAGGGTGTATATACACAGTTAAAATCATAATAACCCACTAAACCTTTAGTCAATACTCAAAATTTAGTGAATTATCATTTTTTTAATGTATCATGATACTCCACAGTGGTTTGGTTTGATGATATAATGTTTCAATTATATAAAATCACTGAAACGAGACACAAAAGGAGCACAAAAATGTAAAAGGATCAAAAGGAGAAACAAAAAGGTGCACAAAGAGGCATCAAATTACAAAAACGAGATGCAAAAAAGACCACAAATAAATGTAATATTGACCAAAAGAGACAAAACAACAAGAAGATGCAAACTAACCAAAACAAGATGCAAAATGATCACAGTGAAATGCAAAATATCCACAAGGAGATGTGGCTCAAGAGTTGGCAGTTCGTCTTGTAATCGGAACGTTGCCGGTTCGAGCAACGTTCCGATTGCTCGACCGAGACCGGTTGAGCAATCGGCCGAGACCGGCTCTGACAGTCTCGGTCGTTGTGTCCTTGGGCAAGACACTTCACCCGTTGCCTACTGGTGGTGGTCAGAGGGCCTGCTGCCAGTGTCTGGCAGCCTCGCCTCTGTCAGTGCGCCCCAGGGCAGCTGTGGCTACAATGTAGCTTGCCATCACCAGTGTGTGAATGTGTGTGTGAATGGGTGAATGACTGAATGTAGTGTAAAGCGCTTTGGGGTCCTTAGGGACTAAGTAAAGCGCTATACAAATACAGGCCGTTTACCATTTTTACCATGTATAATAGGCAAACGAGACAAAAAAGAACTACAAAAATATGTAAAATAACCTAAATGAAACACAAAAAGATGTAAATGACCAACATAAAGCACAAAACAGGCACAAAGAGAAGTAAAATGACCAAAGAGACTTAAAACAACTAAAAACAAAAACAAAACAAGATTCAAAAAGATTACAAATACCTAGAAAATGATGAACAAAGACATCTGACATATTAGTACAACTCTAAAATGTAAGACAGGTAGAATATAATATTATTTATCCTAATATCAGATAAGCTAAACATTTTCCACACACATGATCAATCCTTGCTAGTTTACAGCTAATGTGCAGCAGACACGGTTGTGTGCAAACAGTGCATTTGGAGTCATGTGACTGATCCTCTGAGAGTAAACATCAACGGGTGACGGCTGTCAGATTTACAATCGATGAATTTTGACTAAAATAAAAGTTGTTGTTCTCACAGCAGCAACTTTTGAGAGCTTCATATTTCCAAACAGATCAAAGTGTGAAGCTGCTAAACGATAAATCAGTGTGATCTTGATAAATTTTACAAACAGCACTAGCTGCTGTACGTCTCAGGTTAGTTAGGTTAATTGTGCGTTGGGAATGAGAAGGTCTCAGAGGATGTTCAGCTGAGTCAGACTTTGAGGCCATACAGGAGTTTTGTTTAAGGGTCTCTGCCAGGGACCAGGTGTGGGCTATTATTCCTCATCGGGACAACATAACCCTGGTCCCCAGGGCCCAGCAGGAGGTGGGGCAGTCCAAACCAAACACGCATTGCCCAAATTAACTTTGCGATGTAATATTTTGTCCCTATTGTGTTGCCACGAAATCACTCATGTGTAAAAGAATTTCTCCCATCTCCTCTTTGTTTAATTTTGCCCCTCTTATTCCCACGAGCTGTTATGACGTCAGGTTGTTAGGTCTCATTTGTGCAATTTACTAAGATGGATTTTATATTTATGTCATTTCTGAGGTCATCTCATCCACAGCTACGCTCGCAAATGGTTTCTAGAATGTATAAGCCGCTTTCACTCAATATTCATGAGTACTGGCCAATTTGTTCCAGAAAGATTGATGTTTGGACACATGAATGTAGTTTAAATTGTTTAGTTTGGGTATAAATTTAAAGAACGTGCTCTCTTCTAGATGAAATCATTCATCAGCAGTACAAAGCATGCAGACGTGTCACACCTCTACATTTTAAAGATGATATTTCATGGAAACTTTTCCTAAATATAGACCCAGACAAACTCAAGAAACAGACAGAACTGCATAAACATACTCCAGTGACAATCCTCCCTTTTGTTCCCAGAGTTTTTACAAGGTATGTACACACTTTCACACCCTTGCCATTTAAGTAAGCGCCATTCCGTTAACACACTCTGACACACTCTTTTCTAGGTGATTGCCTTTGGGTTATTGCAGCCGTCTAGACAGAGAGAAGAAGAGAACTCTTGGGAATGTTCTTTGTATCGCAGGCGTCAATAGCAGTGCAGCCAGAAGCTCGGACAGTAATCGGGAGCTGTTTCTCAGAATCGGCTAATTACTCAGTGCCACTTGAACACACACATCCACAGACATGAAAGTGATAACATAATGTGACTTCTATTCCAAGCACATACCAGAGGGCTTTACTTCTAGCTTTTCCATCCCATATTACATGTTCTTTTCTGGAAACTATGCCTTTTGGACTGCAGCCTGGAATTAATTAGCAGCCTTAATTGTAAGACTATAGAAGCACTGGCAGACCTAATGTACAGGATTGAATTCTCATTGACTTTTGGTTTAAAGGAATCACACAGTGTTTATTTTGATTCTACTGTAACATGTTCCTGATTACTTTTATTCATTTGTAGTCGACATTATATTCACTGGACACTTTTAGGTACACCTTGGCGGTAAGATGGCACATCCAAGATGCAATTAAATCATCACACCACGTTCTGAATGTGCTCTGCTGGATAGAGATCTGTGACTGTGGAGGCGATTTGAGCACAGTTGACTCATTTTGATGTTCAAAGCCCTAGCTTGAAACCATCTGATCATTGTGACATGGTATGTTATCCTTTTAGAAACAGCTGTCAGAAGATGGGCTGACTATGGTGTTTAAAGGATGTTCAACTGTTCCAAGAAAACATCCCTCACAGCACCAGCAGACAGAGCTGTTGATACACAGTAGATCCATGCTTTAATGTCATTGCTTCGAGGCTCAATATAGTTTGAATAAATGGTTATTTGAGTTACTGTTGCCAGCGCAAAGCAGTCTGGCCTTTGACCTCCAGTGTAAACAGGGGATTTTCACTCAGAGAACTTTCTCCTTTTCAGGTTATTCTCTAAACCCCAGAGATAGTCATGCAGGAAAATTCCAGCAGTTTCTGAAATAATCAGACCAGCCTGTCTGTCACCAACAACCATGACACATTCAAAGTAACTTAGATCGCCTTTCTTTCCTAAATCTGATGCTCAGTTTGAAATTCAGAGTGTTGTTTTAACCACGTTTGCATGCCTACATGTTCGGAGTTCTGAGTATTGGGTGCACTGGGCTTCTCATGATTTATTGTAGTTTTTTTGGTTGTTAAAAAAACAAACCCTTAAAGACTTGCAGAAATATTTTATTCTGTTCCCAGCAGAAGTGAACTACTGTAAGCTGATGAACACATTTTTCTTTTTCTGTATTTTTCTGCATTTAATTAAATCTGTCACTGTGCTGAGATTTATGGAAAGTGCAGAGACTTAAGAAGTAGCTGTTATGAAACGTAATGATATAGTCATAACCTCTGAAAATGTAAAAAAAAGGAGTTGTTTGTTTAAAGGCATTCTCATTAAAACAACAGCGCTGTCTGGAACCTTTTCTCAAACCTGTACAAAAGTTGCTTTTTTAAAAATTTTAAGTTATTTTTTTTTAAATGTATGCAACACCTTGTTAAATTCCTCCAGAACTGGAGCCGTTTGAAAACAGACGCTGTGTTTCTCAGCGTCTCGTTTATCAGAGCAGAACAGTTTCTACTACAAGCTCAATTAGGATGTGGTCATGTGTTTAGCTGACAAGCTCTGAGCCAGAAAGCTGACTGACTAATTGAGGCAGTGGAGACCAAATTTATAGGTTTTGACCCAGTAAACCCTGAAGGAAGACACACACACACACACACACACACACACACACACACACACACACACACACACACACACACACACACACACACACACATTGAGGGCTCAACAACAACATGTAAACTGCCACCTATACAGTATATTACATTTTGGGCTTTAGGCCTCACCATGGCCTTTGTGTAGCAAAAGAACTCCTCATATACACTTTGACAGAGCTGTGGCTACTCATGAAACACTTAAGACTTAAGTGAGTTATGTAACATTTAAGGTTAAATAGTGGAAGGAAACATGTACTGCCAAAGCATTCAGACATTTCTCATGCAAGAAGTTTGCCTGTGCTTTCCCCCAGCATTTGCAAAAGAATTAAGGAAGAAACCTTAAACCTTTTTTAACTGAATTTGAACTGTGATGACTTTGTAATTACAGCTACAAGAAGCAGTCATCGCAGAGCAAGAGAGGGTAACGCATACAAATGTGGGAACCATGCAGTGTGACTACAACGCTGTACTGTCATTAGACAGCACTGGTTGTTTCCATACTTTGCTCAACGGCACTGTGAGAGCAGCAGCCGAAGAAGGAAATACTGTTAATCTTTTGATCTCGTGGAAACAGTGTGTTTATTTGTCAGACTTTAGGATATTTTTATTTTAACCATAAATTAGGGCTGCGGCGTTGCCAAACAGCAACCTTCAGAGCTGAAAAATGAAGCTTAAGCAGAAGGGACAAAAGTTGCAGTCCCTCTAAACGGCCACTTGAGGTTATCTCCAAAAGCAAGTTTATCTCCATATACTGTAAGTACTCTACTGCAATAAAAACATGTGTTCAAAGCATACTACAAAAAGCAGTTTGGGTCTTTATTCCTTATTTTACCTTTAGTGATAATGTGACTGTATGGGGGTTACCAGGTGGCATTTTTATCTGTTACCCTGCACAAAAACATTGATCTCATATGAGGAAAAGATACCTTGTAAGTTGTTTTCATGGTTCATTGTGGCACACTTGAAACAGTAGTTTGGATGGGTTTGGGCTTGGGTGTTTCATCAGCAACTGCTGAGCTATCAGTATTAGATTGTTTAATATTAATTGTCTATGACCTTTTAACAAGGCAGAATAATTGACCCGACTTTAACCAGTTTCTTGTTAACATACACATATATAACAGGAATAACTAAAACCGCCATGAACTGCAATTTGAAAAACCACCCCGGCGCCCTTCAGTGATTGCATAGAAAAAAACATTTGCTTGCTATGCTTTGCTTCTTTCATGGTCTATTTTTGCATCTGTATGCATATTTGTTAAGCTAACCAGTTGTCAACAGGACCAATCAGGATCGTGGATCTTGGGCAGGACAGCAGTCTCTTGTTCACACTATTTTCAGCTTATATTTTCTCTCACAGGAGCTGGAAGCTGTTCCTTCGCCCCGCTGGAACAGTCTCCCATTTCTTGTTGTTTCCTGTAGCCTTGCTGATGTAGTAATTCACACTTATCACTTTGTTACTCTTGGCTTGTTTGATTTGAGCTGGTTTTGATCAGAATGTTAGCCACAGATCTAAAGTGTACAAAGATATAACAAGAACACTGTTTTTCAGTCTGAAAATCAGTGTCAGAGTAGCATACATTTTCTGCAATTACACATGCCCACAGTATTTTATTTTATTACAGCACTCCAGAAAACCACATACTGTGCCATACAAGTTTTCTCTGGCAAGTTTTAGCTCCAAAAGTTATCTTTAGTCCTTGATGTTGAAGTAAAACACAACATGTACTTGAGCAAGTTCCCCTCGAATCTTCTAAACTCCATATTCTGGTTTCTCTTGTTGACTTTATCGGAACATTTTTGAACGGTTGGTGTGAAGTATGGTACAATATTCCAGTATGGAAGAAGGCAAAGTGTAAACACAAAGCAGCGTCCATGGAATGATTCAGAGGCTATTTTGGGCCTATGAATGGAGAAGATAGGAAGTGAGAACTTGCGAGAGGAATGCGATTGGTTTAACTGGCACTTCAAAGGCAACACGGAAGACTGGAGCAATATGGAACATGTTCTGTCAGTAGAAACAAATTATTATTGCAATTTACTATAAATACAGCTCACTGGGTGTTTTTGGCAGTCTGGAAGGAAACAAACCATTTAGAAATACTACCCCAGCTGACCTCTCGTACATGAGTCTTACGAGTGTTCGTAATAATATTTCCTTCAACGGAAAAGCTGAAGTAGGATTTGTTTGGATATCTAGTTTTGTTGTTTGTCTTAAACTGTGAAAGGTGAGTGAATAAAATAATCACAAAATCTTGGTCAGGTGCTGTTTTTCTTTCCCCCATTTCAATCTCTGCAGTGGAAAGAAAGCAACAAACACATTCTACTTTTATGAGATGCAACCCCCAAAAAGCAACGCTTAATAGCAATGCTGCAGTGCAGAAAACTGTAGTTACTACTTGATGCTAGCATCAAAAGCAAGTCATTCCACAACTATCATATCAGTGGATATGTGGAGCCAAAATGCAGACTTGAAAACTGAGTTAATAAATGCACTGGACTGGTTGTAGTGCTTTTCTACTCTACCTGAGTGCTCAAAGTGCTTTTTACAACATGCCTCATTCACCCACTCATATCATAAATAAAAAACAAAGCTTTATTTGGGTGAAGCTAAAAAAAAAGTCCAACTGAGGAAAGCACTCAGTCAGGCAGACAGTTCAAACAGTGTGATACAACAAGACACTGGCCGTTTATCAATTCTCAAGTACGTGAATACGTACTCGCGTTCTCGGTGAGTACGTACTCGCCGAGAACGCACGGGAGTACGTACCCGCCGAGAACGCGAGCACGGACTCGCGATATGTACAATTGGAACACCAGCGTACGTGATGATGTCACAGGTCCGGAGTTTTTACTGCCGTCCCCTCTTAATTTAACTGTGAGTAACATGTTATGAAGCTTAACTTTAATCACAGCCAAACCGGTTTACTCAGGAACAAATAAAACACTGAAATAAACCAAACATTAACATTTAGAAGTGATCTAAGTGACTTATATATCATTTTTAACCTCAGTAGTGAAACCTCTATTAATAAAAATAGTGTTCTTGTACATACGTGTACATACCTTAATAAAAACAAGCAGGTGAGATGTTAGAACACTTTTATTTCTATTCTAGTGGACACTCAATACTATAGACAGCTGCTGGAGTTTCTTTAACCTGAGTAGTGAGACGTCCGCGGAGGGGGGGGGGGGGGGGGGGGGGTTGAAAACGATGTGCCGGGAGTCCGCTGTTGAGTTTTGGACGAAATGCATTCTGGGATATATAGCTGTCCCAAGTCCACACCGATGCATGCTCGATGAAACGGGCGGATCGAGAACACATCCGGGACTTTTTCGGGTTCTCGGCTTGATGCGTACTTCGAATTGGAACAGTACTTGGTCTCCGACTGATGACGTATCACGAGTACACGAGAACGCAAGTACGCACAAGTACGCATATTGATAAACGCCCACTGAGACAAACAAATCCTTAAATACACACCTGAGATACTCAAGGAAGTGGACACAGAGGGTGATGAGTCACAGCTGGAACTAATCAAATGAGACAATGAAACTGCTAACTAGAGCCTATCCCAGCTATAGGGGTACATAAGGTAGTCTGATGCAGAGAGTCAGTCATAGACAACCGGTCCAAAGTCTCAGTAACATTTAAATGAAATTGAATCTTATTAAGTTATTGCAAAAGGAGTCGGGGAATAAAAGTTATCAGGCTTTGTTTACGTTTTTGAGAGAAGGACGATTGTTTGGAAGGATATGAAGTTGTTTTTTTTTTCTGAGCGTGATTCCTGTCCACACTCCATACCAGTGGTGGTGGTAATGCACCATGCAGTTGTTTGCCAATTGCTAATAAAACTTACAAGAAGAAGAAGAAGAAGCAGAGACAGCCCCAGTCACACCTACAGTATGGGCAATTTTGATTCGCCAATTAACTTGGAGGAAGCTGCCAATATATAGGCCATATGTTTAGGACATATCTGGCCAACAGATGCCAGGTAGCTCTCAGTTTTGCCAACACAACTTTAATTCAGTATTTTTAACTGAATTATCTGACAAATAGTAAAGCTTGTATTTTGTTGGGTCTACAAACATTCCCAACGTTTGTGCTTCAGTTTTAGCAAATTATCTGTGTGCGTCTTCCACCCATTCAAGCCGTGGATGTGGCTTCCTAACCAAGCTTGCTAGTGTTAACTGATAACATAATGTTTCACACTATTTTCCAAATATGGTAACTTGTGGCTCTAAAAAGAAAAAACCCCAACACTGTGGGAACCAAAAGGCCATTATCATTGTGTTGAGTATGAAAACCACTGGATGAGATCGTGTGTCAAATTCAGTTTCTATATACAGTTCAGCCCTATTGTTTTAACCTACCAGCCAATTGAAGCCTTTCAAAGTGGAGTTTGCCCATTTCCACCTGTTGGTATGCGGTGTTCCTTCCCAGGGTCATTTTCAAAATACAGAGCAGTGAATCAAATGATCTTAATTGCTTGTAGTGTCTGTTTGTACATCTGTAATGAGTACACTTAGTTAAAGAACAGACTGTTCCTAAGAAGGGTAGGAGGCTAACCAGCCCTTATTCAAGTCTCGAGTTACCACTCCCACTCACAAATTGAAATTGCTCACCTGATATACAGTTGTGATGTTTTCTAGCTTCAGGTGACCTGCTGTGTCTCCTGAGCTACAACCACCGCAGTAAGGTATACAGGCTGAGATCACCCGTATGAACTTATGTGAATAAACCTTTTTGTCCAGGAAGCAGGCCTTAAACAAGCGCTACTCCAAGTTCAACAAAGTTCAGAAGCAGTTTCAAAAAGCCTCGGGAAACACGCAAACCTCTTGGTCTATGTAGCCCCGGTCAAATTTGAATCTACCTGAATATGTAACCTTTCACATTATTCAAAATATCCACCAGTGCTTGATATCTGCCTTCCTGGATAACAGAGGTAATACCTAAGCATGCTGGAGAGCCCTCAACCAACCTTAAGCTTGGAGGTAAGATGGTAAACTTTTAGCCTTGGGTGCCTTACCAGCCGTTCTCCTTGTTCTGTTGAATGCAATGTATCTCCTCCATCTCTCTCACGTGGCACAGTTTTATCTCTCTCTTTCTTTCTCCATTGAGTTAACCAATCAGTATGTCTTTCAGAAAGGAGAGGCCTTTTGGAGATATGCCTTCAGTGGTATCCACGCATCATTACACGCATCAGTTTTGTTGGAAACAATTACTAAACCACTGCCACATGTGGCTTCGAAAGCATGAAAAATGCTGTGTAATATGTTTTCCAGCACGCAGGATTAAAAAAACAGACAAGCATATCATACACACATGAAATGATTTTTATGGTTTTACTGAGGTCTCTACTCTGCAGGAGCCTCTGCCACCCAAACCGATGAACAGAGCATGAAAGATAAGCTCTTATCTCTGTTGGACCCAAGTTCACTGATGCATAATTAAACAGCATGAACTTGGTATTAGCCAGGATATAACCATTTCTAAATATGTAGAATAAATATGTTAGTTTGTTGAACAGTTTCGAACTAATGATACCAGATATGAACTTATAAGTACCCCAACTGACCAACAGAAGAACCTATAGAGATTCTTTGACCCATTTGGGATTAGATCCAGTACTTTCAGAAAAACAACTCTCAACTTGTTCTCATCTAGGGGTTTCAAATTACTGTTGTACTGTCGGATGCTGCTGGTGTTACAGAGACCCGTGAGATGTGTACAAGGTGTACTTTGGAGTTGGCGCTGTAATGCATCAGCCATAGTAGTACTGGATGCCAAGCGATAACAGTCATCTTTTGAAGGGCTAATAAGTCTGAATTTGGAGGTTGGAGGACTGGAGTAGGCCACAAGTGTACGAGCCAGGAGAAAGTAGTGTATTATTTGGCACTTTCTTTCAGTGTTTTCACTTATCGTGCCCCTGTGTAAAGGTAGAGGAGTGCAACATAAATTTACGAAGGAATTTCATCAAATCAAAATCAGAACAGTGATTTAGCAGTAATGTGGGATATTTAAGTTTCTACACAAGTCTAAAAAAGGAAGTGACCATGAGTGGAAGCAATTTTACTCCAAGGTGAACCTCGGCCAAAACAATAAACAAAGCAGCACTACCTTTCCAGAAAAGTGCTGACTAACATTCAGTGGAAACGGACTAAAGGAAAAGACATTTGCTAAACGTAGTAGCTAGCTAAGGTAACCAAAACAGGAGAAAACAGTGCAAAAGGGAAAAAAGGCAATCCAACTCTTTAATGTGACTGCTATTTACATCAAAAGTAATTTAATCTGTGCACAGCAGAATGAACGATATAAACTAAACTGCTGGTTTGGAGATTTTCAGACGGTATGACCTGTATTAAAGATGGATAAAGGCACAAGTACTGGTTGTGAACTCCCTATTTTGAAGCTTTAATAGTAGCATTTTGGCCATTGCTATTTATTTATTTATTCTGGAACCAAAAGTGACCATATCTGAATGAAGGGATGGAGGTAAGAGCTAATGCTTATAAGCCTGGTTAAAAAGTTGTATCTACAAACTGTATTTGTGCAACACAGATACCTGCTAATTACTGTTATGAAACAGAATAATAAAATATTAGACAAAAGCACGTGCTAATCCGTGTCAGATAATTATACACAGAAGAAATCCTGCTCAGTGACTCATGTTAGCAGAGGTGAGGCCTGCCAATCAGTGGCTGTCTACAGCTCTCTGTGTCGGCACATCTGTCAGTCCTTGTGATGATGCCTCTTTCTTTAAGACAATGTAACTCCAGTACAGATTATGAAGATTGTCCCCTTCTGGTGGATTTCTATAAAATGGGGGAGCCAGGCTGTGAAAATGCTTTTAAACACTATTTTGGCACTTTTGCACTGGCTTCACTTTTAAGTAGGTTTGGAAATCGAGCACAAGAACTGTCATGTGCTGTCACAGGAGTGCTGGCACACACGGGGATTTTAAATGGCAGAATGCTGTAGTAGAACAACCTGCAGCAGACAGTTTCCAGGGGCAACCTGGGAACCCAGCCAATCAGGAGGAGATGTGCAGATTATATTCTCATTGAATTTTTACTTTGACTTTCATTCTCTGCTTAGGATTATGACAGAAATATCAAGTAATGATCAGGAATAAGACACCTTTTCCCCTTCTGAAAGCTTTGATGCTATCACCCTCTGCCCTTTCACTGTGTTGAAATAAATCACAAAAGCCTTATCTTGAGAAAAAAAAAGACTTCCATGAGTGACCAATTTGTACTGAAATCTCCAAGAAATAAACTCAGAAGCACACACACTCAAGCAAAACTGCACACACGTGTACAGAGTGCACTCCAACGGGTCAGCGCTGCTATCGCCAGTTGATAATGGAAGTTCCAGCCCCAAAAAAGAGCTTCCATCTGTGGTGACCAGAGAAAATATTATGATTAATTAATCACAAGATTGATTGTGCCAAATGTTTCCCACAAGGTCATTCCTTGCATCCAGAAAATAGATCCCATGGTACCTTGTCCAAGAAAGCACTGTAAAAGCTTGGATGACAGATGCAAGTTGAAGAAAATGGCTGCGGCTCAAGCAGCTGTCATGAGGCATTGGTGAATATTATTTTTAATGTTTTCTAAACAACTGTCACAGACATGCTAAGTAAGCGCATGAGTCCACATGGTGAAGCTCAGCAGAACCTTGGTTGCTGACTGGGGCAGAGGTAAAAAGCTGTTACTGACTATATGTGCAAATGCTATTTCAGTGTTGCATTCTTATGAATTTTAATGCAGTGATTCTTTCTTCTGCAGAATTATACATGAAGTCTTTTTGGAGCTCTTTCGGTCGTGGAAACATTTTGCAGGATATTTCAGTGAGTGACACTCGGCCCACGTTGCAGGGAGCAGAAGCTGGCTTGCGTCCCTGCCTGACTTGGCATCATGCAGAACTGGCTGCAGAACAGCGTGTGCGCCTGCATGCATCCGTGTGTGTGTGACAGTGTCAGTGTTTGTATATGCGAATGCACTTCCAAAGTCATTCCTGTAAAAGAAAATCTAGTTAAAATAAACACAAGTCTCTTCTTCCATCTTTTAGGTTTGAGATAAACAGTGTTAGAAAAGTTACCGAGGAAGTGTAAACAGCTACTTTTTACTTATTAGACTTAAAAAGCAGCAAATTTGCATAACTTAATATTTGATACCAAAAGTCAGTTTCCTCATTAAACATGACTTTTGTTATATTTTGTTTTGTTTAACCTCGAGTGTTTTGGGAATGTCAAAATTGAATATTGCTTTTTATAGAAGATGCGGTTCTGTTGGTTTCATCAGAATGTGAACTTCACCAAAGGTTGGTTTGGAGCTGAGCATGAAGTGGCACGGATAAGAGTCACCACCTCCAGGTTTGAGGCCGTGTTTCTAAAGAAGAGTTGTTGCCCAAGTGAGGCAGTTCACATATTTTGGGAAGTTCTGGGAAGGTGGCTCATTACTGGACTGCAAAGAAATTTACTTAAAAATCCATGCATGTTCCAACCCTCACCCATGCTCATGAGCTCTGGGTAATAAAAACAATGATAGAGTTTGTCTGTGAAGGTTCTCAGTCATCCAGGTCATCATAGTCTAAGGAGCTTGGAAAGAAAAGCGTCTGGACTTCTTTAAGTTGCTTGAAGACGTTTCACCTCTCATCTGAGAAGCTTCTTCAGTTCTAAGGTCAAATGGTGGAGAGTCCCAGATTTAAGCCCCAAGAGGGACATGGATCCTCTATTGATCCTCTACCATTTTGGACAAAGAAGACAGATGGTTTGAAAGAGGAGTGAAAGAAGCCATCTATGGCCACTGTGAACGACCATCTTTACACAGAGGAGGTGGCTTATGACACCAACTGTCTGCCATTTATAATCCAGTTTTGAGATTCCTTCCCAGATGCCTTAATGCCCACTCACATCCTGGGTCTTTTGACTTCAGGAAATCACATGATAGGGTGGGGTTAGGTTTCACAGTTGGTTCACCCGAAACCTTGGCTGATTGTGACCTACACCTGTTTTCACATCTTGGCTTGTGTGATTAGGTAGAGGATCAATAGGGGGTCCATGTCCCTCTTGGGGAACACTCCCATGGGGCTTAAATCTGTGACTCTCCACCATTTGACCTTGGAACTGAAGAAGCTTCTCGGATGAGAGGTGAAACGTTTTCAAGCAACTTAAAGAAGTCCAGACGCTTTTCTTTCCAAGCTCCTTAGACTATGATGAGGTTGAACATATAAGATTGAGAAATTACTTCCTTTCATAGGGTGGCTGGGCTCATTGTAAGAGCTTGAGTGAGGAACTCAAACATCTTTCAGAGTAGAGTCACTGCTCCTTCTTGGTGAAGGGAGGCCTGCTGAGGTGGTTTGGGCATCTCCTCCATTGGAGGTTTTCTGGGCCACCACACCTGGAAGGAGACATGCACCAGATTTTGGTGCAGAGATTCTCTGGGAGTAACTCAAAACACTGCTGTGGAAAAGGAAGTTTAAAACAGCCTCTTAGCTTGCAGCCACTGTGACCCCAACTTTTGATAACTGGAAAAAGATGGATGGATGGCTAAACAAGGAAATATTTCACATTCTTGCTCTGCTGTCATATCAGACATTTCATTAAATAAGATTCTGTATTTTTCATTGTTAAAAGCTTTTTGCTTCTGGCACAAAGTGCACAACAGAGTGTTCTTTGTATCTTTGACTGAAACAAATTAGCTTTTTTGCTTGTAGCCCACGTGAGCTGTCCTCTCCTGCTGCACACACACATAATTTCAATACTATACTTATTATATAAAGCTTTTACCAATAAAAAAATACATTTGAAATAACTTTCTCAAGTTTCTGGAAATGTTACCTATTAAAAGTCCAAGCTCTCCAGAGAAACACCTTATAATGATGTTTATAAGAATCTGTTATTAATGTTTAAATAATCTTAAATCTCCAGTATCAAACTTCCACACATTTTAAAAGCTCGTGGATTTGAAAGGAAGGGAATCAGCTACATAATACACCACTGCTGTTTGATTATTTTGTGTATGTGTTTGTTTTGGGTAATGCAGTTTCTTCAAATGAGGCTTTACCCGGAATACCTTTTGACCTGGTGTTCACTTTGGGGCTTCTAACTTTATTATTTTATAAAATAATTTGGTCTGTGTACTGAATCTGAAATGAAGTTACCAGAACATATAATAGTATCTAGGAGGTATTTTCATGATTTAGTGGTTGTTTGTTAAGCTAGGAAAAAAATATTATTTCAGATATCATGTAGTTCAGCTATGATAAATGCAGAGGAAAGTTTTCTTAGAGCACCACATCTTTATAAAGTGGGTTTTACTTGGATACGGTGAAGTGACTCTGGGAATGTGAAGGGTTTTGTGTGTGTATGATCTTTCTTAAGCCAGGAGCTAAAGTAATCCTTTGATTCTGCATGATCATGGTTTGTGGCTATCTGGCCAGCAGAGCCCTTGAATAAGAGGTATTGTGTTTATATATCAGACTTCTAAAGCAAACACTTGATACTCAAATTCCTCTTTTCAAATATACATGGCTTATGAAGAAATTGGCCCAGAGTATTGAAAACAAGCTTATTATGAGTAAAGAGAGGCAGATTCATGACTGACAGGGCTGAACATTAAACACAGAGGGTTTCCTGGAGAGCAGAAATGACTAAGAGTTAGAGAAATGGCACAAGACCCCGTTTTACACGCCTTAAATCAGTTCTAACCTGGCCAACTGCAAATATTACACGACATGTTTTCCCCCTCCTGCGACATAAGATTGATCGTGCAAAACACATAAATTACTTGATCTAAGGTGGCTTTAGAAGAAGTAAGCCCACTTCAGCCTGAGTGACATCATGGGCCAGACATTAAATGTACTTCAGACACTGGCCAATGCAGTCAAACAGCAAATAAATACATCTCCTTGTAATGTGGATTTCACAGGACCCACACTGGTATGTTAAGCCCCAGGGGAGTCTATCAAAGTCAGACTGCATTACTAACTGGTAGTCTCGTGTTATGTGGTTTGCGTTTTCCTACACAACAAATAAATTTGTCCAAATGTCCAACAACCACTGTGCCAGTTATCAGTCTGCTTCTGTGGGGCTATGTGTGTTGACGATATGCGGATCCCCAGTATAATATAATATAAAGCATATGCTCTGTTGTGGCTCAAATATTGGGGGAAGACATCTATGCCTCCCCTCCCCTCCCTGCGTTACTATGTTCTTTCCACAGCTTTCCATCCTAGATTTATTAAGCCGTAAACACAGGTCAAGTCGACTTTCAGCACATCAAAGTCTCATCCATCTGCTGCCAAGTTGGACGGACAGAGGCCTTCCAAGGCTACAAAGGCGCCGACTCCGGTCCTGAGAGAGGATGTGGAGCTGAATTTGCCTCTATAAATGTAATCACGTTCATTGGCTCTCTCTGCGGGATAGTTTGGCATTGCAGGTGGGTTGTGTTGCTGCGGGATGAGATTTCCATTCGTCAGTTTCACCAGAACAGATCTTTTGGGACCTTCCAGACTCCTGTTTCTCATTCGAGAGTGCATTTGGTAGATAGAAATTTTAAAAACTCTGTGTGTGTTCAAGATGTTTTTATTTTTTTCTGGAGAGCCTCTTGCCAATGTATGTACTTCATATTGTGTGGCTCAGAACATCAGAAGCAGTGCTCGTGCAACTTTTGTACTTCTTTAAGCTGGAAGCCTTAGATCATCTCTATTAAATCATTGTGATTTGTCTTTTTGTCATGGAGGACAAAGCACATTTAATTACTGGACTGCTGTGGCATAGCAAACATTCATGTTTGTGACTGTAATATAAGAAAGAGCTCTGGAAAGTTGGGTGGTGTTGGTTGGGTGGTGGGATCATCTAATCATTTTGACATGCTTTATCAAGACTCTGGGTAATGTAAGGTCAGACCTTGGCTAATTTCTGATGGCAAAATTAGGCTTAAAACTTTCCTTTTTACTAAAGCATATAGTTAGGGCTGGATCAGGTGACCCTGAACCCTCCCTTAGTTATGCTGCAATAGGTTTAGGCTGCTGGGGGATTCCCATGATGCATTAAGTATTTTCTTTTCAGTCACCTTTCTTACTCAACATCTTCTAATAGGCCTTTCTGTATTAAATCACACTTGTTATTAATCTCTGACTCTCTTCCACAGCATGTCTTTATCCTGTCTTCCTTCTCTCGCCCCAACCGGTCGCAGCAGATGGCCCCGCCCCTCCCTGAGCCTGGTTCTGCTGGAGGTTTCTTCCTGTTAAAAGGGAGTTTTTCCTTCCCACTGTCGCCAAAGTGCTTGCTCATAGGGGGTCATATGATTGTTGGGTTTTTTCTCTGTATGTATTATTGTAGGGTCTACCTTACAATATAAAGCGCCTTGAGGTGGCTGTTGTTGTGATTTATAAATAAATAAATAAATAAATAAAAATCAAACACAGGTATTAAAGGGTGTTTTTGTACCTTTGCCTCTTTAATCCTGAGATTGTTTTGGCCAGTGTAAGACTAAGAGACTTGAAGAAACTTGCTACCAGAATAGTAAGAGCAGGCAGCCCAACACAAGCTCTGTCAGAAACTTCAGTTCTGTCAGTTATTAGCTGCCACCTCAGAAAAAAATCAAGTCCCACGGTAGTTTTCTAGACGTTTTAAAACATCTGCACACACAGACTGACGACAGGGATGGGGGAGAAGGATGCGTGTTGAGTGTGGGGTAACGTTGCTTTCTGACTGAGTGAGCATCTCTGTGGCTTCACTCAGCTGGAAAGATTGCCAGGCTGAAGCGGTATGGACTCACTTAACATCACTACAGTATGCGTGACACATAACACTTAACTTTTTAATGTAGTGCCCGTCATACCTGTCAGAGGCTCCACTTATCAGAATGCTCGCCTGTGGAACCAGCTCCCAGTTTGGATTTGGGAGAGAAACACCTCTACTTTTAAAATTAGGCTTCAAACTTAAACTTAAGAACTAAAGATAAATCAGGTGAGCCATCCCTTTGTTAGAACCCTAGGAATCTTCACATGATCCTCTGAGCAGTTCTTCTCCACTCTTAACTGTTGCATTTCCACACCTATTGTTCCTCCTAGTTTCCTTTTACCCACAGTTCCTGTTTTGTTCTTGGGTATCTACACTCACCATTTTCTCTTGTCTTTCCCCCCAGACAGTCAGTGTAAGTATGAAAGTATGTGACGCGAACATCACTGTTGAGCTATCATTTTATTCAACAGGTAAATAGAGCAGAAACCTTTTTAAACCACACATTCTTTGCTATCTGGTCAGGTTTTATCCTTTTAAATCCACTCCGCGGTCATTGCTGTATTACGCTGAGGCTATGAAAACTTGATTTCTAGCAAAAAGCCACGAGCCATAAGAGAGTATTAAACAACGAAACAAGAAACCACATTCAGATATTTGTTTTACTTCCACCATTTATTGCCATCAGTGTGACTCGGTGGGATACCAAACCCCAGTTTAACAGCTACTCTGCTGACACCAGTGTTTTCTGTGGCCTTTAAATTATGTCTCTGTGGAGTGAGATCTGGCAAAACAAAACACTGGCTCAAGACAATTTAAAATAAACAGACATCCAGGTTGACATCGGTCCAAGGATTGGGAAAATCAAACCTTTGACCAAGTGATTGTTTCTTTTAGGTTTCAGATTCTTTAATTCTCACAGCCCTTTCACAAGATCCACCCACCTCTAGTCGTTCAATTTATTCATCTCTGAGGTAACATTGTCTTATCTTGCTAACAACAAAAGTCAAGTGAAACTGATACTATGGTACAGATAGACAGATAGACAAAATTAGAAGCACATGAAACCTGGATCAAAGCTAATCCAAAGGCAAATAATACACGTTCTTGTTTCCCAAGTTGAGACATTCCATCAGCATCTAAAATACAGAAAGAGAGAAAACAGCAAGATAATCGAGAAATAAAGCACTTCAGAAATCCTCTTTTCATCATCTCGATGGAACATCGGACCCGGAGCATGGCCTGCAGTTCTCATCCTTAATGGATTGAGATAATGGCTGGACAAATTGTTCCCAGGCACTGTCTTCACTCTGTCCCGCTGAGTTCAGGGATCCGGGGAGTAAAATAATCCAATTTTTCCTTCCTTTATCTCCCAGACTGCAGGGAAGAAGCGAGGGGGCTTTGAAATGCCATGTCTACTTGTCACGACCCCTTTTGTGTACCCTCCGCCCATCTGTGGACCCGGCTTTAGACGCCATCCCTTTTCCAAGGGCTCACTGTCACGGCCTCAAATAAACCTGCTGGAAGTGCCAGCCCTGTTTTCCATTTTCCTGTCGTTCTTTTTTTCCTATTTCTTTCTTCCCCACTGTTTATCAGACTCTGGCCTCTCCCAAAATGAGGAGTCTCTCATGGTTAAGTGGTAGAGTTCATGCCGAGGTTCGTGGAAATTCACCAGGTCTCTTACAAACTATTGTGGTGAGAAAACGCTTGAGTCTGATCACCGGGATGCGAGCCACGCCAGACTCCCCTGTGTCAGGAATGAGTATACAATGCGTAATAAGCACTTCTGCTGCGTGCTAAGTTGGTCCGGTCATGACATCCTTAAGCCGAGGACTGTGCCAGCTCTCCTGTTACAAAGACAAATTGTGCATGCGGAATTTCCTGGAGTGGCTCCGAAAACGCTCCCCGGGTCTTTCAGCCAGGCACTCTGCGGGGACTTGCACTTGAGAGATTTACTGCCATAATTTAGTCCTTGCCCTCATCTCGGTTCCAGTAAAATCCTGTCAAACACTAGCTTAGCCACCTGATTAGCTAAGCAACAGGTTTCCATGAGGGATATTCGGCACCGGTGCTGGGGAAGCTTCAGGGAATAACGACTTCCACAGGAGTCTCGAACGATAAGACAGAACTCCACCTTGGCAACTGGGAGTCAAAACAATAAGACAACTTTAAAGGAATTCAGGTGAACCCTGGTTGGTGTGAGTACTGCAGCGTTGTTTGTCAGGTGATGCTTGATCACAGTAACAGGATGGAAGTACTCCGTCTACAAGATGCACCTTATATTCTACGGTTACGCTGACCTCTGCTAGCTCTCAGAATGACATTCTTGTGAAGCATTGTGATACCCGATCTGTGCTCTGTCACATACACTTGAAGGCTCACAAATGTGAAAGAATAGGACATGGGAAGAAAATCATTTCACATCTGTCAAGACAGTTTGATTGCCTCCATTCTCCTCTGAAAGCCAGTTTTGGAGACCTGTGAACTCTTCCACAGTTAGTCATTCTTATTTGTGTATCCTCATAAGTTGTTTGCTTTTTTAGTTTTTAAATATACTCTTAAATATCCCATGACATTTTATGTCTCTAATAAAACAGCGAACCTCAGAGGGGAGAAAGGAAGTTATGCAAAATATGCTGAAAAGTTGCTTTAATTCTGATTAATGTGGTCCTGGAATATCTCCCTTGGTGCACATAATTCATAAACATACTGATTTGCTGTGCCCTTAAAAAAAAAAAAGTACCAGAAAGCATCACTCAGAGGCAGTAGTCTGTAGACTTTGATGTAGTGTGTCACCCCCAAGTGTGTTTGACAATAAAATATGTGACTGCTGGGTGTCAAATAGGTTACATGCATTCCTCACAGGCTCCTCGTAGTAATTTGCCTTCACTGTAACGGTTTGCCTGATTAAAAATACATCAATCAAAGCCTGAAATGATTGCATGAATAGTGATTTTTTGGTATTACTTATTTTATCTTTCAAATACAAAGTCATCCGCAAAAAACTGTTCAGTGAGGGTTTCCCAAAAGAAATGCATCAACGTGCAAAATGAAGCATCATGCATAATGCATCACTGCCTGAACTGTGATGTATCCCTCTACTTCCCAAAATGAGCTTACTCACACTCTAGCCTCTGTGAGTCACGGGGGAGTCAAAGTAAATGACCCGTGGATAAAGTACATCACGTCATCCCCTCAGCCTCAGCCCACTAATCTTACATTCCAGTGACAGAAATCTTCTTTTTCTCCACAGATCTCACTGTTTGGACACTCTTCATTTTGCCACAGTCAACTTTTGGATGCAGGAACAAAGTCTGATCCAAAACCTTGTGAAATGTAACATGTAATCTGATAAAAGTAGTTAAATAATGTCTTTGGCAACCCCTCAACACAAGGCGTGTGCTGTTTGGGGAGATTAATGTACATGATCATCCTTCACCCAGTTATACATCATTCTTCCTGATTGGCTACGGCCTGCTGATCAAACAGTGCAGCTCATATGTTCTGGGGCGTGATGTGCTGGCTGCCTCGAGCACATGCTGGTATGAGCTATTCATCCCCCATCTGATACTGTGGGTGGTCCCTATCTGACTGATACATGACCAAGACCCTTTGTAATTTCAAACCTACAGAGAGGCTTATCTATTGATGCCTTATGTTTTGTCCGTCTACTTTTCTTTGCCTCCATTTAAACTTGGTAGAAACATTTTTTCTGTTTACCTTTGGTCCAGTCAAGAAAGTGCCATAATTACATTTTTGAAGCTTTAGCTGTCGCAGAGGCTCTGCTATTTGCATATTAGTGTTACCCTAAATTATGCGGTGAGGGCTTAAGAACCAAACTTTAATTTTAAAAAAGTCAGCCACTCACACTGGAGTCTAAGAAAAAAAAACTTTTTTTTAATCCAAAAGAACAAAATGTGAAGTTTATGGACATGTGACATTCATACTGGGACTAATACTCTGCTGGACCGAGAGATATTCAGATTCAATCCCCAACAGTACACAGCGTGCTCCATAACACATCGTTCTCATTCCTCAGCTGGCAGGAACAATCACTGCTCTTACCATTACTGTCTCCACCTGTACAAGCAGAGTGTAGTTTGGAGATTTAGTAGTGAAGTGATTCAATATTTACTTATACTAAAGTAACTGATGTAAAACCACAGTGAACAAACAAGCCTCCCAGGAACCACAGGCAACCACTGCTTTTACGACTCTAGAACAAAGTGTAACGCCAATCTGCAAACATCCATTTGTATTCCATTTTATTCTCCTAATAAAGCACTGTGTTATTTTCACTAGTTGTAGTCATTTTTCTAACTTACAAAAGGGAATTACATTTTTTTTTTTAAATTTATGTTAAAGAAATTGTTGCAGAGGTGGGTTAGCATGTTCATGTTAGTGCTTCTGCCACCTAATATCCATTTTTTCTCTTAAACTGATAACCTGATAAGAAAGTGCCTTACGTCTGTTTGATTTTGAAAAACTGGATGTGATCAGCTAACGGTAAAAACAGCTAAGAAGCTTGGCAGTGAATTATGCTGCATTTGCAATTCACTGCAAACAAACAACAACTCTCAATGGCTAAAAAATGAAAAGTTACAAATAAAAAATCAACACTGAAGTGCCAAGAGCTGCAGTTCCTCTTGTGACCAATTGAGGCTGGCTCCAAAATGACTCAATGATCACAGTCATGATAAAATGCTCAACTTAACAGCACTGAAAAGCATGTTTACAGCCTGGAATGAATAGCATTTTTGTTTTGTTTAATAGTTTTCCCCTTCATCCATTTGGATCTAGCTAACGCTTCTTTAAGCTCGAGTTGTGTATGCACTGATATCCTGACAGAGGCAGCTGTAGCTAGTACCATTCTGCTAGGCCTCATCTCTGCTAACTCACTGCACTGGACTTCCTGACTAGACCAAGTGCCCTTTAGAGTCTTAATGGCATTAATCCCAGTTTTGTTAATTTTGTTAACTTTTAAATTATTATAATTTTTTTTAACTAATACTTTAGTCATTTTAATACAGGAGTCGATGGAGATTAGGTTGCTATTGGAGCCGACCTCAAGTACTCATGCTTGATAAAAACTAAATTCTTCATTTTGACTTTGACTAGAAAATTGTGACTGGTCCCTGATAACCAACCTCAGATCTACTATCACGGTTTTTTATGGTTGGGACTTGTTGGTTTCATCTGTAAAATAGCTGCTAATATTCACACTATGCATGCCAAAATCTACAATTTTCTCAATTTGTCAACTGGTTTAGATCCCAGTCTGAATTCATATTTTTCTTTTTAGTTTTCATTACATGACACTTATCAGCTTCACTTTCTGTGTGGTTTTACACATAGTGCAAGACATAGCTCCCTACTTTCATTCTGTCTTTCCTCATTTAGCCGTCTTCTTTTGCTGACTCCCCATTCCTCCTTTTTTTCTTTCTTTTTTTTCTTTTTTGGCAGTAACTCACAGCAAACCCACCATCTTAGGCTACTCTCCCCAATCATGTCCTGCGATTGGAAATGGATATCTAAACAAAGCTCAACCTATCATCTTTACATTGTGGCTAATAGGAGTATCGGAGGGGTGTTTCCAATAACACAGGCACAGCTCTGAGTAGCCACACAAGTTCATAGGGAGGTCGGGTAGACCACATAGGAAAAGGAGGGGATGTGCAGGAGAGAGAAGCTGAGAGCAAAAAAGAAGCAGAGAGGGGTAAACAGAAGGACAGACTTTGACTGTGAGTCTTCAAAGCTGATAGATAATACAGTAAATGCTGGTGAAAGCTGAAGACTGCCTCTTATTATCACAACACACCAAGGAAACAAAGTTTGTCGACCCCGGTGTCAATGTCCATACTGCCATGAGTGAGAACTTCCAGAGGTGCAGCATTACCGTACACCCAGCAGGAGTATGCAGTGGTTATCACTGACAAATTATTAACTTTCATCTAAAGTTATCAGGCATTGTCAGTTCAGAATCCAAGCAAAACTTTTCTTGAGTACTCAGACGTTTAGGTATTCTTGATGTTATCATCCACCCAACACTACACTGTAAAAACACATACCAAATCTATTTGAGTGTTTAAGAACATCAGAGTCAAATAATTTTGGTAATAACCTTGGAAAATTCACATTTTAGTATGCCAAGATTTCTCTTGCTGCTTAGCTTTACATTGTTTAACAGTCTGTCCTTATAAGGTTCTCACATATGCAAAGAGGTAGATCTGTAAATGCCCTTTCTTTCAAACCACCACGATCATTGAAAAAAGACTACAGTCTTTGTTTTACATACATGTTTAAGTTCAATCAAACCAAATGCGACTCTTTGTGTCCTGGTCAACGCATGTACACTTATAAACTAACTGTAACTGTCAGATAAATAAAACATCACTGATTAATTTTATTTACTCAGAATTTAAAAGCCACAATTTAAGTTAATCCGTTTGCTATCATAAGTATTCATTGAGTTTTAAGTATACCAGTTTGTATTTTAGCATGGAACTTTGGATGTTATATTTCTTTATTTGTTCACTCATATTTAAAGACTATTTGTCTTAGAATAGATAAAAGACGTTGGTGAAGCAGAGCTAAGCAACATTGTCCCAACATCTTGTCGATACCGAATCCCTCTCTGTGTGGAGAGAAAGTTGGAACATAGGCAAAGCATCACCAAGCGATGTAGAAAAGATGCGTTCCCAATTAGCAAAAACACATCTCAGCTATGTGACTCCTACTATATGCGCAAGGTGGATATACATTGGCAATATGCCGCTGTACCATCACTGGTGGTAACAGTGTCTCCAGTATTGTTGATGTCATCATCCACCCAACACTACATTGTAAAAATCAATCTTTTAGTGGTGACCATGTTTGAGACCATCACAGCCAAATAATTTTGGGGCCATAACCTTCTAAAATTCTCTATTTGTTACAGTAAGATTTATCAACTGATGAGCTTCTCATCCATAATCATTATTATTCGGCTACCTGTCATGGTTGGATGGAACAGTGGCCACCATCACCGGCTGTATTCCAAAATGGTGGTGTTAGAATCTGTCGATAGGGTTGAGATACTTCCTGTAAAGGTAGCTGATTATGGTTTTGTTATAATCTGTTAATTAAATAATTTATTTAAGAAAGTGTGGCCATGTCTGTCTTTTGTGCACACATCCATGCCCACAAAAACTCATGCAACGAATCCAGTTTTGCTGGAAATAACATGTAGCTGCTCAGCCCAGCTGCAGTTCAGTCCAGCACACCTGCAAAGCAGTGCCCTTCTTACAGGTACAAGGGGCTCATGTTTCGTGTTGCCTTTGCCTTTGGCCATCATTTGTAATGCTTTAGATTTCCACACAGAAAGCAAATGTGTGTCCTGGTTACAGTTCAGCAGCACAGGCATATCTCCTGCCTTCCTGCTGAAAGCACTGTCTTCCAAGTCAAACACACGGGATGGGAGTGAAGGAGGTTGAACCAAAACAGCAGTTTAGCCAGTTTTAGTTGAGACTGTCAGTGCAGTGAAACTCAGACACATCAAGCTGTTGTGTGTTTTCTTCACAGTTACTTTTGTACCTGTGAGACATCGACTGGTTTTTAACACCATCCAGTCTGCTGTGCACAATATGTTTAAGAAATTCTTGATGATTACTAACTCTTTCAGCGTATACATTGTGTAACGTGCCATTACTGTGTTTAGGTAGACTTGAATCCGTCCTTTTATCATTTCAGGCTATCACACACAGTCAGTGACAATTGATTTAAATGCACCAGAATGCACTTTGGTTTGTGGATGAGTGAAGAAGACAAAGACAAATTTTGTGGCGACATATTTTAACCATTTGCTTGTTGAGCCTGAATCACAGAAGAGATCTGACATTGTACATCAGACACGATTAAGTTACTGATGTATTTTCTCCGTGTCTGTTGCTATGATGGAGGGTGCCTGTTTGTTTTTGAGAGTGCATCACCCCTATGCCTGTCTTCCTCCTCATGCAGGTAGCCCAGAGGGAGAGAGAATAGAGCTCTTTGACAGGAAAGAGGAGGGGGAAACCAACCACCATCTACTGCCTGTGCCTGGGCTCATTCTGTAACGAAATGGCCTGTGTCATGGAGGCCTTGTCCAAACAATGGGCCTATTCAACCTGGAGAGGAGTCACTGTCAGGACCAGGCTGAATACGATACCTCTGATTCAGGGCAGCACTCCCTTGTACTATTTTTTACTCTGTCTCCTGTCGCTGTTACTGTCCCCCCCCCCTTTTCTCTCTTTCACCCTCTCCCCTCTGATTTTTTGCTGTCTATCCTCTCTTTTCTTCTTCCTTGGATCTCAGCCTACGGAAAGTTCTTGAAACACATATTGTGGCTGTGTACGTGTTTTTAATCACATCTTTGTTCACATATCAGTTGAAGCCATTTTGGTTTTATGCATTACTATATAATATTTCGTGTTATTAAGGTTTTCCGGTATTTGTTCTTTCAGCTCTTTGGGCAATTTGAACCAACTTAAAACAATTCAGCAGCCACTTGGAATTATTTGATTTAATTTCAACCTTTGTTACTTTTCAAACTGCTTCATACAACGAATAGAGAAAATTGTCTGTGGTTAAACTCTAAAGCATGACATCAATTGAAGGCATAAGACCAGCCCTGTATTAGCATATTGACATGCTTCATACACACTAAAGAACGATGACATTTGGCCTTACACGCATTTTCAACCTCTGTCCAAGCAAAATGTCTTTGCTTAACCCTTTGCACCTCAAAATTATACTTTACATAGTCTACTTTCTGCTCAAATGACTTTATTATAGATGGTTTGTCCAGCTTTAGAACCAAATATTTCTTAAAATGAGGTGTTACTATGTGGGCCACATTGAGCCCAATTTGATCTTATGTGGGTTGGATCTCCTGGTTCACCTTCCTTTGCACATTCTGTAAATATTCTCATTTAAATAACAATCAGTCTGTAAAGCTCATGATGTCTTATGAAAAAAAGTTCAGCTTTTTTCTACATTCTACATTCGTCATTAGTAGTAAATCAAATAACCCAATCAACACGGCTCCTTGGGCTTAAACACATCTCTTTGGTGGAGCATGGCAGGTCATGGGTAATGTCTTTTCAGTAAACGGCTGTAAAACTGGATGATTCAGCATTCTAACATTCTCAGTATGTGATCCATTCTTTGACTTGCAACAGCGCTTTTTTACTAAAAAAGCTGTTTAGCAGATGGTCAGACTGGAAAGGGAGAAGAGGGATATGAATATCGATATGAATATTTGTAGTTTAGTTTCGCTCTCACTGTTTTCTGTGCTATTATGATTTGTATCATGTCATTGACCAGTCCCTAAATCCCAGTCCCTACCTCTCAAAAAACCTTAAGACAATTTCTCATTTTAACTCCCTGGAAATCTAGGATGAAGTGATTTGATTTTGGTTAAAGGTCACTGTGAAATCACAAAAGTACAATTTCTGTGCATACAGTCTGCTTCAGTCTGAGGTCTTTTTTAGGGCTATCTGCAGATGTCATGGCAAATGTTATGCCACCTACAACATCATTCAGCATGACCAGTTTGGCACTGGATCAGTGATGGCATTTTGTTGGATCGGCATACAGACCTCTGTGGGTTAGCCAGGCTTTGGCTTTTATTAGGTAGGTTATAAAATCTACAGACTTCCAGACCTTATCCTGGACACCGGATTTCTCCTCATGCGGCGAGAGTGTGTAGGTAGCTCATGCAAATTGTAGCCGTTGATGCCACTGGCTGGCCCTCATATTCCCCAGACCTGAATTCAATTAAGAATCTCAGGGATGTCAAGTGTCTGCACATCAGCCAAACAGCACCACAGACTGTCTAAAAGCTAATTGGATCAGTCTGTAATTTCAGTGTTTAACTTTGAGAGCTGGGTTCAAAATCACACCAAAAATCAAAGTGTTGATGGTTTTGGTTTCCTCTGATGCCATTTTCCTCTCAACAAATGACTCAATGTATGTCAGTAGAGATTTTCAGCTTTAACCTCCTAAGACCCGAACTCTTCCACGACATGCATTTTTAATTACTCTTTGATATTTGGGCATATTGGGGCCCGATGAATGTAAAAACAAAGAATTTCCAGATTTTTTTTTTTACCTTATTTTTGTTTTTAAGAAAAATGAGAGCCACAAATGAGGATATTCATTTTAAATTTTGATAGAACAGTAGCAGTATAATGTCCTCGTAAGTAGATATCAGGCCCATGTAGAGCAAAATTGAGTATTTTGGTCAAAATAACCAAAAATGTGATGTCCACATATGTGGACGGCAGGCCCTAGGAGGTTAATATTTCATTCCGATGTAAGATGTTCTCTTAATCTTTCTTGACTGAGTTGAAAAACAATAATACATTTTCTTAATCAATATAGCTTAAGCAGACTGCATTTAAAAAAAAACAAAAACTACTTTACGCAAATCACTGGCAGATACAGCATTCAACAAATGCCACAGTAGAAACCGTTTACTGTAGAGCTTTGCCAAAACTTACATGGTTAAATTCACAGCATTAGATTTTAAAAGAAAACCTTGGTTTAACACAAAACCCATGTCAGAGGACATTTGGAGATTAAGTTTCTTCCTCAAATGTGATGCAAGAACTTTTGATGAGGAAAACAGAAGCTGAAACGAATGTTCTGTAAATTGAATCAGCAGGATGTTCTGTTTCAAAATGAATGGACATTTGTGTTAACTCAGATATATGTCTCTTTCTCTGTGTCTTTGGGCTCGGGCAAGTGTGTGTATGTGGTTGTGTATTGGAGAGAGAGAGAGAGAGAGGGAGAGAGAGTGAGACAGAGGGAGACGATGGGTGCTTTTGGCAAGTAGGGTTGCGTTAGAAAAAAAGCCTCAATTACACAGTCAGGCTCCAGGAGACACTCTGGCTATTTGTTAAGAGAGTTTTATCAGCATGTCAGACGGCCATGAAATGGACTTCTAATTAAATGGCCGTGCTTGGCTGTTGGCTGCACACCACTTTTGCAAACAATCAAGAATAAACAGCCGTAAAGTCCTAGAGAGACAGGCATTGGAAGCTATTAATGAATGACCGCAGGATATTTTTTATCAGCTCATTCTGGCGTTGTTGAGTTTTTCCTCGTGCCCGAAGGTATTTTGAAGAAACGGGAATAGGGTCCTTCCTGTGAGTCCATAATTTGTTTATAGTCATCTAATCACGGTCAACCACAGACTTTCTTTGCTACTTTACACAAAAAGACTGCCTTGTGCTGTATGAATAAAATGAGCTTGAGGTGAATTGCTTAAACCGCTTCCTAATCTCCGAGTCAAGGATGCCATTGTGGATGTGTTGCAGTTGGTGTAAGGCAAAACCAGGATTGTGCTGAACGTGATAGAGGTGTTTAATAGAGTTAAACGCATAGTGCAAAGATACAGCAAGCTACAACAGAGCAATCTGATCCCAAATTGTAGAGAGAAAGCTCAACTGTGCATCTGTCATTATGCAGAAGGGTGGTGGTGGTAGGGTGACCGCTCCATCCCCCTGCTCCTCAAAACCAATCTCTCAACAGATTTTATCTCAGATGACAAAATGAGGTAAATGGGTTTGACAAGGAATAAAGGATTATCTGACTAGTGTACTACACCACATGCACTCCCAAGAGGGTAGTGATAGCTATAAATTACATTTACAGTGGGAAGGCCCTATGGGAGTTCTTACAGAACGATTACACTCGTACACAATCATGATCTGGTATCTATTGCTGGATTTAACTTTCACTGCATATGAAAAAATGTACTGAATGTTTTCCTACTCTCTTTCAAATCTTAAATTACATTTTCTACAGTGTGACTTTGGACTTTAGCTACTGGTAGGTAGGGTTTATTATGATGTGCCTTGTAAAGTCTGGTTCAAAGAAGCACTACAAACTAATTACACTTCTGACAAGCAATAATAATGATTTATAGGTAGATTTGATTCCAACATGAACCAAGCAGTAGAACTGGAGAGGTTAACCTGTTGTTTCCACATCTATTCACTGCCTCCTGTGAGAATGGATAACAGGTTTATGAGCAATCAGTTCCATTATGCCTGATACTTGGCATACACACATGTTAATAAATCTGAAGAAATTAATGTGTATGTCTATACCTGTCTCTGTGGGAACTATTTGTTGTTGTTGATAGATAATAGTCTGCTAAGTGCCAAAACTCTGATACTGATATGCCAAAGTCAAAGTGAAGCAAAATTAAAACTCACTATTTTATTGTGGCATCACACGCCCTGACCTAAGTACTTAGTAGTAATTACTAAGTACTTAGGTCAGAACATGTACTAACATAGTAATTAGTATGCCACATCTATCTTTGAACTTTTATCTTGTGGTCGACTGAAGGGCACAGAGAAGAGCTTTGTCACATAGAAGGTCAGTCACCACAAGCTCAATAAATTCTCAATTTGTGGTGGACTTTCAGAAAAACCATCCTGTTTGTCAACCAGGCAGAGTCAAGGTCTTTGCACAGCAATATATTGGTAATCCATTGGCGCTACATTGAGTTTCGCATGCCCACATCTACAATCAAGTGAATCAAGGTTTTGCAGGCCAATGAAAAACTAAGCATACCCTTACCGGTATTAAGAAAGCAAGCATACGCCAAGTGCTTTTAATCAAATGAACTTGACTATAAAAGCAGAAATTTTTGCAGTTTGCTGGTGAATGTCCTAGAAAATTCACCAAGGTCGGAATTCCAAAAAACCCAAGAGCTACATCTCAAATTCTTCTGGACAAACGCCACCAAGTAGGATCTGCCATGATAGCAGAAACTCAATGTTTTGGGGAGAACCAAACACAGCACACCAGCACAAACACCTCATACCAACTGTCAGTACGGGGGTGTGAGGTGGTGATGTGGGCTTGTTTCTCAGGCACAAGGCCTAGGCACCTTGCAGTCTATGACACAGCCATGTAGTCCTCTGTGTATCAAAGTATGCTAGAGTCAAATCTAAAACAATTACATGTCAGTCCAGAATCAGCTGCATGACTGTCTGAGCGACAGCACATTCTGGGACCTGAATTTCACCACAGGTGTACATTATGTTATATCCTGTATAATAATTGCAAATTGAAAACAAGGGTGATCCTTGGACCGTGACACATTCATAGCTGGGATTTCATGAAAACATGAATACACATTGTCTTTAATGATAACTGTAGAACAGTATTTATAAAGTCAATGATAATAACATCTGGTAACATTGTTGTCATTATATAAATCTAAATGATAAAGTTCTTTCTCTTCCATTAATTAGATTATTTAGCCACCTGCAAGATGTGTTTGTTCAAACTTATGTGCAGATATCATGATATGCCACAAGTATCTGGTCTCCTGTGGGACTACATGGCTGGGCTTTGGTAATCCTTGAACTGCTGAAGGATTCCAGGTGCACTGAGGTTAAGTTACACTGCAGCTGTCCAGCTGAAAAAATACAGGCTAATAAATATGGCCAGAGAGAAGCTCTTTGTTGACTATTGTCTCTTGGCTAACTTCTATCAAGTCGGTGTATGTAGTGCACTGATGCATATACAGTGCAAACTGCACTATTATTATAAACACTCATGGCTTTTCAAGAGTAACTATTGTTATAGTACTCCACATACAGGGCATCACAGTTTTTCTTATTTACTTCCTATTTATTTATTTAAAATTGGATGATGCAAGTTAACATAGTTCTAATATAGAATATAAAACTGAAAGCTACGGCTGTTGTTAATTTTCAACCCTTGACCACCCGCTAAGTGTGTCTGAATTTCAAAATTGCTTAGGCACAGAAATAACACTAGTATTAATGGGTGAACAAAGCTTTAAGAGAGCGGTTTGAGTGTTGAAAGAAAGTAGCCGGCTTTAAAAGCACCGGTCCACTGCCGATTTTTAAATCCCTGTATTAACATTTCACTCATAAAATCGGAAGGAAAAACTTTTGGAAGGGCCATGCCTCATGGCAAGTTGTATTAATTTCCAGATTATTCAATTAAAAAGTTATCTGAGGTGAGATCTATCAGACAGCTACTGCAGCCTGTGATGAACCTGTCGGTTAAACCTGTCAGTCAAGTCACCCACACAACCTAACTTTAAGCCTTAACAGTATCCAAAGAGGTGAATGATTTAAAACATCTATCTGAATAAATAAATGACCCCTTGTGTAGTTGTTTTGAAGAGAGAAACGCTTTTTTCTACCAAACCTTTTGTAATACTGTGATGTTGGGCATTTTAACATAGCAGCTTCAAGTGGCCATAAAAGGAACTGCAGTTTGGGCACGAGTGCAAGGTTGGCCTCATTTTTCAGCTCCAGAGGTTATTACTTGCTTAAAAACCGTTCAACACATTATGCCTCCAGTTTTAACTCAGCATCCTGGTAAAGGGCACATTTGCCCCTCAAAAAAGACATTAGTCAATCTATCACTACAGTTCCTGTCAATGCAAACAGAAAATTGTCTTTCAAATAACTGCCAAGCTGAACTAAAGATTTTTTTCTCTTTTGAACTCTCTGACCCCTGATTTGCCAATTAAACTGAACACAGATTCCATTTGAAAGTCACTGAGCAATCTTCATCAGTCATGCATGCATGTGAGCAAGCACACGTACACCGACGGCTGCACACCGTCTTCAACAGACACACGAACAAACTCAAACAAGAGAGCTTAAGGGAGATTTGTGATCTTGTAAAAACACATTGAGCGACGAATAGCTTGGACTAGTTGCACTTGTCAAACAGCACCTGCAGCATGTGCCTTTCATGTTTTGCAGGCACAGCAGTGATGGGAAAAAAAAGGACACAGAGAAAGGGGGGAGAGTGACTGTCAATATTAGACAGGCATTAACAAGTTGTGATGTAGTGCTTTCATGACAAACTGTAGTGAATATTCCATGAAGCTCTTGGGTAGAGCTCATGCATGTCAAAACATTTGTAAGTGAGGTTTCTTAAATGTGGAGGCTTGACTTTTTTGAAAAATAACAGCTTATTGTTAATTAGTCCCTTTTAGTTTGAGGCACATACATCGCACATACTTCACATTTTGTTCAGTACAGGTTTTTATTTTTTCCATACACACACGCTGGAACATTTTGACTCTCATTCACTCTTCCACATATAATACTGAGTAAAGCAACACCAGATATCATTACTGTAGTGTAACTTATAAACACTTGTTACAAATGTGTGCCTTTATCTTTGTATATTTTTCAAACAGATAACATAAAGCCAGTTTGGCACTAACTAATCCTGTTGGTCGACAGGTGAGAGAGAATACACGAGTTTGCAGCCGTTGTCGGGACATAGGCCAAGAAAACATCCATCATTATTTAAAAAACTTGGCTTCTGCCTCTTGGCATGCACATTCACTTTATGACTGACAGCCCCAACAATATGGATTCAGCCAAGTAACAGCCCGAGGCACGATGTAACTATAGCCATGTAGTGATTTGCACCATACCCAACATATATTAACTCTTGCCTACTCTTTTCATACTTGGGTTTTCTTTTACACACTTTCATTCAAACAAGTACCACACATTTTTCTCTCTCTCTGTGCATTTGATAAGGCTGATCCTATTTTTTTTTTAAATCGAAAATCCTCAGATTACTCTTTCTTGAATGTCGCAGAGATGTAATTTATCTCAGTGTCAACTTTTAAAAGTGTTCATTTGTTTTACTCAGCCTGGCTCAGTTTATCCAACGGGTGGTGCTGGTGGGCATAAGAAGGGCTTTTTGGAAGACTCGTAACATTTCTAAGACCTGCTTTTTCTTGTGCTGTGCTCTTAGTGTAGCAGTGCCTTCTAATTATGATAAGCAAAGCTAGTTACTTAAGTACTCCCTGCCTGGGCTCTGTCTGCTGGGCTGGGGTCAGCATACACTCAGCTTTTTAACATCATGTTAGCTTCTCTGCTAGCTTCTGGTTAGCATGCTGTTACAAGATGCCTGTGTTGCTAGCAGTACAATGGAGTTGTTTCTGACCAGGATGCAGTTTTGCACTTTACCATTGCGCTTTTGATGTTCTGTGCAATGAAAATAAAATGTTTATATCTCCTCAATTTTTCTGGGCTTCATGGGCAAGCATGTGGAAAAAGGCCATGTTGCTGTCTGCCCATCTCACAGATAACTGAAGAACGTTTGTGAAAAAAGCAATGACATAATACAATCTGCAATGTGATTACTTAGGACCTTATCTGTAAAATTACAATATCACAAAAAAAACATGTAATGTAACTTCATAACGGTAATGCATCAGACCCAGTTAGTTTAAAAATGAAGTTTATGAAATTGTAAGGTTCCTACTTTTTTGAAAATGTTTTTTTTTTAAATTAAGGTTGGAAAATGGACAGAAATTTGTAAGATGTAACTATTGCTGTGAAATGCTCTAATTTAATCTAAACTATAGCTTCATAAACTCATGGGGTCACATTTAGAATGAGTAAAACCGAAACAGAAAATGAAAGTAAGAGTTAATACAACAGAAATTATCCCACCATCATTTACCCATCAAGCAATGATGTGAACTTTGTTGGCTGAGAGTAAAGAAAAGCAGCATTAAACTAACATGTTTTGCAATCACTGGCAAAACAAGAGGTCTTGTAGTAAATCTGCACAAGGAAAACATGTTACAACTTTACTGGGGGCTGTCCAGTAAATCAGAATGCTGCTAGTTGGAAAAAAAATATAGAAATGAAGCATCTTCCTGTGTCTGTGCAGAATTTACTGAAGTTTTAGTTTTGGTTTGGTTAGATATTTCTTAAAAATATGGCCCTTGTCACTGATTTTTTTGTTTTAGTTTGTGAGATCATGTGCTAGGTTTACTTAAGTTTATTTGCCACTCTTGGTAGAATAAACACGTCATGATAAATGTCTGACACTTTGCATGTTTGCGCAGTGGTTGCTTTGTAAACCATTGCAACATTTACAACAGCATTATACTCTCATCAGTGTTTAAATCAACCTTGAAAATGCTATCTTAACAAAAGACAGCGACATGAAAGATGATTTGATCCTCTCCACTCTGACTATAACAAATGGCTAAAATGAGAGACAAGCAAACACATAGATGGTTCGGAAGATTCGAAAAACTTGATCTGAAAAAGAAAAATGTTTGGTAAAAATGATAAGCCATGGGATGTTGTCATCAGCAAAGATAAAACTGCTAATATTATACTCTGTTACATACATTAAAAACACAATGTGACTAAAAATGTAGTGCAATAACTCCTGGAACTTGATACATGATGATGTAAGGAGCAGATGTTACCCTAACCTGCGTTCATGTATATAAATGATTGCTTTCTTAAAGTCCCAAATCCCAAAGCATAAACTGTGCACACATACAGGAGACAACTGTAACTGTTTCATTGCGTAAAAGTCTTAAACGAACCTCATTTCTTAATATTTTGAAAAGAAAATGAGAAAAATAGATCCAGCAAAGATTTGAAACCTGCAAGCAAAAACTGAAATACAGTTTCTAAGATAAAAACAAGTTTGTACATTTTTGTGTATGTATCTTGTGTGACCACCTTTATTCTTTACTATTGTTTGAACTCTCTTTGGAAATCACCTTGTTGGAAATCACCTTGTTGGAAATTACCTTGTTCTACTAGTACTTTAAAACTGGTTTCTTGCTAAGTTGTCGGTTATGTGTAGATGTAACACTAATTCACTGCTTGAGTATGGTGCATTTTTAATGCTTAATTGATTCGCGTGTCAGTTTTAAGTGGATTTAAAAAAAAATCCTGAAAATGTTCAGGTACAAGGACTAGGTGGAAAATGAGTGAAAAAGCAGCCAATGTCCAAAGAAGAACTACTGCTCAAGATGACTTTACATTTTGCTTTCAAGGAGCTGGACTTTGTTGTAATCTTGACAGGTAGCTCAAGAATTTTGCACAATGCTGTATCGTGATTTTTAGTTTTGCAGCAGAGATAAACCAGTCAAAGAATGCAAAGTAACCAGTATCATGATTTTTAACGTAAGAAACATCCATCATCCATCCAATCATTTCAGTGATCTGGCTCACAACACGCACAAGGCCTTAGGCAGCAGCTGTTGGAGCACTGTACACTCCATCATTATCTGACATCACCCTGACACCTTCATGTGTGTACACGTGGACTATGAATCATAAAGTTATGTGTCAAAAGTGGTAAGCTCGATAAACACGATACACACATTAATATTATTGTACATTAAAACTGCTTGTGTAGAGCCAAGGACAAAAAGGAGCCAAGAGTTTCTGCTTTGCTAGAGCTGTAAGGCAAATACGTTCAGCTTAATGAAGGTCTTTGAGTTCCCCAGAGTTACAATTTTTAAAACCAAAAGAACACGCAACCCTAATTTTTATGAGCTTAAACTCTCGGCCAGCACTTGGTAATCCTCAGTGCCTTTTTCGGGTATCTTTGAGCACAAAATGGACATCACCTTCTGGATGCATTCATTCTTGGGTGGGGTCATCAGCTTTTTTTTCTGCAATAAGTAACAATCGTGCAACACGGTTATATAACGGTGTTAAGTGTGTACTCAGTCCTTGCCAAAGCAGCCTCATGGGGTCACATTTGGATAAGATTGGTATTATTGGTTAAAATTTTGCTCAAGTATTTACTGAAACCTGTTTATCCCAGCAAGAACACGGACAAGTGCACACACACTCCCACACACACACACTGAGTTAAGCCTGGGTAAAACCTTTACGAGAACTAAACAGCATCAGACGAATCCAGGTCTTGCCTCCAGGTGCACCTCTAGTCGGGCATTCCCTTCCCGACTGCCTGCAAGACAAACCAAACAATGACTGACATGTCTCCACTGTTCAGCTGCTCTCGGCTGAGAGCGACACTATTGGAGGGTATTAATAGAAATACCTGTGGTTGATGAGTGATGTCCAATCCGCCCCCACTGTCATGCTCTACCTCTTCTGTCTGGCACGGGCGCATAGCTGCAGAGGAGATACTCAGTTGTAAACAGAAGTTGTCTCTTAATCGTCGATACTGTTAAAAATAAAAGAACGAGGAATGTGTTTTTTTTTTTTAGGTGTGTCACCAAGGCAGGCTTACAACAACACATACACTAACACAACTCAGGCACTGGCTGTTAGCATGAAACAGCGTATTCGTGTCTGCAGTACAGCTGGAAAAGTGATTTACTGACCAGAAAACTACTATTCAAATCTCAGTGTGGAGGCAGAAAGGGCTAGGTTTCGGGTATAGCCGAAAATCTATCATACATGTACATAGGTAAAACAAGATGTTGTTCCTATGTTTTTAAAAAGGTCAAAATGAAGAATTTTTAAGGAACTTTGTGATTTCCATGAGTCTTTTTTATATATTATAGAGATGTGCATTTCAATCAGTCATTTATACATCCATTTAATTTTAACCACTTATCTAGATCTGAGGATGAGGGCAGCAAACCTCCCTCTACTTCCTTCACCTCATCTGAGGGGATAGAGAGGCTTTCGCAATCCAGCCAAGAGGCTTAATCTCTCCAGCATATTCTGGGTCTGCCTCCGGGGTCGCCTGCCAGTTGGAAATGCCCGAACCAACCGTCTCCTTTCGATGCGAAGGAGTAGCGGCTCAACTTTTAGCCACTCCTAAATAACCAAGCTCCTCACCCTACCTCCAAGGGTAAGCTAGTTTCCACCAGTTTTGTCCGCAGTCTCATTCTTTCCATCACCACCTACAACTCATGGCCACAGGTGGGGGTTGGGATGTAGATCAACCAGTTAACCGACAGCTCTGCCTTCACTCTCAGCTTTCGCTTCTCTAGCACATATGTACCAGACTCAGTTTCCGGCTCCACTTTCTCCCTACTCTTGAATAAGACCCCCAAGATACTTCAACTCTTCCACCTGAGGCAGAAACTCATTCCTAGCCTGGCTGGGAGCTATAGCCTCAGGCTTTGTGATGCTAATCCAGGCCATTTTTTTACTATGTTGCATTTGAGAACTTTGATATAAAATGAAATGTTGTAGTCCTGTTAGCCTTATCAGGTGATTATTCCCAAAGTTAAGCTCTTTCTATAACAGCCGGACACTGTATGAGAAAACTATTAGCCAGCCTCTCTTTTTCCTACAGCATGTTCAAAAGTTGTAACACTTCGATGAACAACCAAAACAGAGGTTATGTCACTCTTAATTTACTGTAATTTTAAACTGATATGTATAAACTGATTTTTAGTAATCACAAATGAAAATCATTTAAAAGTCTAATGTATCATATTTTAATGGCTGTCTTTCAACATGTTGCTCATTTGTTATTTATTTGTCTACAAAATAAAAAAAACATTGTAGATTTAAAAGGAAAAATGAATTACAGTATTTAAAACAAAGAGGTATTTTAGACATTTAGATTGTGCATATTCAGATAATACGGTAAGAAGTTAGTCAGTCTTTGGAGATGACTAAAATAATTTGTAATGGTGTAATTATCTGCTAGATCAGTTTCACACAGAATTTTCAAATCTGTGCATTTTTATTATTTTTGAAGTAACAGTGATTATGGATGAAGTCTTATGTTAATATAAAGAAAAGTATAAAAAGTATATAAAGTATAAAATGATGCTTTAGAGTTTTAAACTGGAACTCTAAACATAACCTTAAGTTACCAGGTAAAAAAAATGAGCCACTTTCATAACACAGAAAACTACCCTTTTAGGTTTGTTATAGCTTGTTAACCTGTTAGTCTCATTTTGAAGTACATCCCCCTGGTGGCTGGGTTGGACCCAGGTTGCTATCGCTATAATTTAACCTCTCTGGAGTTCAGCTGATATTGGATCAAGACCACTTTTTCCAAAGCCAGTCAAAAATCAGTCCCTTTGTTCAGGGTAATATTTATAGTCATGGTCACAGTACATGGTTAAGGAGGTCAAGTCTAAAAAGCAGTGATCTTGCTCTGTTTTAACAAAGATGCTTACTTAAACTTAACAACGCACTCTGATTGTGAACCTTGATGTCTTCTTGGTCATTCGTTCTAAAAGAAATGTGACCTCTGACTGAGCTAATAAAGAAAACACTGCTGTGCAGACAAGTATGAGACCTCAACGAGGATAAAATAGCACTTTGGATCTAACTGGACAGGTTTTGTAAGACATACTTTTCCTCAAAAAGCTGGTCCCTGCCATGCCACTTTACTGTTAGCCAATCCAGTAGTCAAAGCTGTATAATTTTATAGTCATTATAACTTACAGGTACTATATGAGCTGGCCTCATGCAGTGAATCATTTGGTACTCTGCACACTAAAGGGAAAAGCAAAGATTTATTTAGAGAAGCTACTTGATCCTTGTCTTAAGAGAACTTATGTCATCACGCACGCTTACACTTAATCCTTATAAAATGACATCAAGGATGATGATTTGTAGTTGTGGTCAACATTAAACCATTACACAAGCAGCCAATGTCAAATGCAATGAAGAGGTAGCAAAAGTACACACATTTGTCACTCAAGTTGAAGTATAGATACTCGGTAAAAGTTTAAATCCTAATTCTTCTTTAGTCAAGTAAGAGTGAGAAAGTAGAGGCTCTGAAATGTACTCAGAGTATACAAGTAAAATCAGAATCAGAAAGAATCAGAATCAGAAAGGATTTTATTGCCAAATGTTGAGCAGGTTTACATTAGGAAATTGCTGCGGTACTTAGTGCAAAAACATACTGTCAGACAACGCTTAAATAAACATAAAAATAAAAATTAAAAGTGCTAAGTAGATAGATATATACATGAATGCAGGTGGTTATGAGTGCAAAAATGGAATGATGCAGTGAACACAGTGTAAGGTCATGTGTTAGTGGTGCGAACAGTCATATGGTTATTGTTCATGAGTCCAATAGCAGAGGGGAAGAAACTGTTCTTATGGCGAGAGGTTCTGGTGCGAATGGACCGGAGCCTCCTGCCTGAGGGGAGCAGGTCAAACAGACTGTGTCCAGGGTGAGAAGGGTCAGCTGTGATCCGAGCTGCACGCCCCAGTGTCCTGGAGGTGTACAGGTCCTGCAGAGATGGGAGTCTGCAGCTAATCACCTTCTCAGCAGAGCGCACAACACGCTGCAGTCTCTGTTTGTCCCTGATAGTGGCTCCAGCGTACCACACGGTGATGGAGGAGGTAAGGATGGACTCGATGATTGCAGTGTAGAATTGCAATCAGCTGCCTCAGGAAGTACATTCTCTGCTGAGCTTTCTTTATGACGGAGATGATGGTGAGCTCCCACTTCAGGTCCTGGGTGATGGTGGTACCCAGGAAGCGGAATGAGTCCACAGTGGTGATGAGGGTGTCAGTCAGGATGATGGGGGGGAGTGGGGCTGTGTGCTTCCTGAAGTCTACAATAATCTCCACTGTCTTCTGGGCATTCAGCACCAGGTTGTTGTGGCTGCACCAGGACACCAGACGTTTAACCTCCCTCCTGTAGGCAGACTCGTCCCCGTCCAAGATGAGTCCAATAACGGTGGTGTCATCTGCAAACTTGATTAGCTTGACAGACTGGTGGGTGGAGGTGCAGCAGTTAGTGTACACGGAGAAGTGCAGAGGAGAAAGAACACAGCCCTGAGGGGAGCCGGTGCTGAAAAAAAAAAGTAGCTCTTTGGAAAATTAGCTGTGTTTTCTCCAGCTGGCATATTAATGTCATATTACAAATAACACAAACATTCTTTTAATTTAATCTAATTTGGATGATTATTTGTCATTTGTTTAAAGAAAAATAAAAAGAATAAAAAATGTCTTTATATCCTGTTTCCTAAATTGTAGATGGGTAATTTTGCCTCTACTTGAGTAGAGAATGAATGAGTACAGTCAGGGGTTAAAGTGGGATTTAGCAGGTGGTGCAGTGTGGCGAAGAGAATGAGTAAAGTAACATTAATTTGTATTTCCTCTTGTAGATTTTGTGTACAGGCTGTGATCGGCTAACCTGTACTGCTACTCTGTGCAGATTTAACCAGCTGAATACAACAAGATACAAACATGTTCCATGATCCATCATGGCTGATTTCCCATCACTAAATAATATAAAACATAAAAGTCAAATTCAGTGAGTGAATCTAGTCAACAGGAGCTTAAATTTAATTTGACTGTCTGTTACTCTTGGTGTAACCAAACATTAACCATGAACACCACAGGTGCTCTGCACCAGTCCAACAGTACTGTAAGCTAACCATTGTAGCCTGCACTAAACTGCCTTGTAGTTTCATGCAACCTTTAAATTACAAGAAGTTGGAATCAGTTTGTTTTGCAAGATGTACGACAACAGGAAAAAACCCCCATGACTTCAGCAAGAGATGGTATATAGATACTTATGTTATTGTGTATTACACACATCCTGAGTAGGTACTCTTAAACTTATGTCTATTTTTATTGTCTTCTCCTATCCTAAAAGAATCTGAATGTAAATTTACATGCTGCCAACAGAGAGATGCCAAACTGTGTTTCATTGTTCTTGGAACAGTGACAATAAAGATCTATTCTATTCATTTCGATTCGATTTGTTTAAAAAAGAAAAGAGAGAAAAATTGTTTGCTGATATTTTTTGACTTGTTAGAAACATTTATCCCGTCAATTAAAGCACATTACTCCCATTATTATCACTACTCATCTGTAGAGTTAGCTAGATATTGAAGTATAGCAACCACAAAGTACTGATCTACAAAGTATCTGCTTCTAAAGTGCTGCTCCAGATAATTCTGGTGCTCTTTATCCCCATAGTACATTTAATAATGCATACATCTTTTTGTCTCTTACCTCACTTTATGTCCAATAAGCACCAGCTGCAGACAAACAGCAGGATTGTCGTTTGTACATCATTGGTACCTTCATTTAGGTACTTAAAAATTATAACTAAGGTCAGTACATAAGTTCCACTCCTGGTGCAATGTCCCAGCTGCTATGTCTCCATAAATCCACAACTTGAAAACGTTTACCTGCTGCCATGTGATGAATTGCCTATCAAATAGCTTTGATTTGTGTTTTCATTCCCAAAATCCAGACACTGTACATTAGAAATGCCAAATGTAAAAAATAAATAAAGAAAAATTAAGAAAAAAAGCAAGCTTTTATTTATAATACAAGAAAAATCTAACAGATGAAGGCTAACATACAGCTAATTATTTCTATGGGGAGAAAACTACATTTCACTCAACAGTAAAAGGCTTTAAGGGAAAAAACAAAACTTTCAGGCTCTAGTCGAGGCCTGAACATTTTGCCATTCAAAATGTTTCTGGTCCCACTTAACGGCATACCAGAGAACATTCCACATCATCCGCATACCTAATGATAACAAATAGCCTATTATTACAGACATATAAAGACACTAATGATCTGTCAAGAAGTAGACAGACATGCAATTAAATATGCTGCCTAGCATTTTACTGCAAGCACAGCAGACGGTGTGGTCGTAGTCCTGGGCTATCCAGTCTCCACAGGGGTGCTGCCATGTTTCCTCTCACTGAACCGTGTCAGTGGTTAGCCTTTAAATGCCACCAGGACTACAAGAGTACTTTGTACCTAATGCTGGTAGCTCAATAAGTGGGTCATAATTACCAATAAGAGGAATGTTGATAAGAACTGATAATAAGCCACACCCTGATGTGAGCGTGGCATGCAGAAAAAATGCTGCCATTTTTCTATACAGGTGTGGATTCTAGAGTTTTTTTTACTGATATGTACAGTACAAAGTTACATTGTCCAGTAACTAAAGAGGAAAACTTGTATAACAATTGGGCAAGGGCAAGATATAAGTTTTTGCTAAAAAAAAATAGCTAGCATTTAAGAAAAAGGGGTGAGAATATTGTGAGAATACTGAATCTTTAAATGAACATTTCCTATACTACAAAATGAAATGGTACCCAACTGTCTCTTAATGTAGCCACATCCTTACAGTACATAACTCTAAGACTAGAACTGAGTTAGGGTCTGTGTCCACAAGCTGTGAGCTTCAGACTGGAAGTGAGAGGGTTCTCAGTCGGCTTGTTAAGTCTGACATCATTAGCCATTTCCCGATTCAAATGCTCTTTCAGCTTCCAAAAGGACCACTGAGAAATCTTCCAGCTTCAATAAAATAATCAATGTGGCTTTTATCCCACAACATCAATGGATCAATGGAAATAATGCTGCATGAGTTTTTTCAGGCTCATGCAGCATTTGTAAAAAAGACGAGCCTCATCCAAAGTAGTAGATACTTGGGCCTGGAAACATCTCTGAACATGGTGGAAGATTGTAACCAACTGCTGTTTTTGACACTTTTGGGAGTGGCTTCATTATTCATTTCTAAACATCTCTGTTGTGTGATATATATATATTTTAATTTAACTAAGACTACACGTTTCTTCGGTAATCATGAACAAGTTATTTTCCTGCAATGATGCGTCACCAGCAACCAACCAAACTTCAGCTTTTGCAGTGTCGTATGTCAGAGTCGATACGGGGAAGCTTTAAACTACAATAAATACAATAAACGAGAATTTGTCAGTGTCACAGACTTGCTCAGATGCCCTAGCTTTAGAGCTGACCTACGATTTACCCCACACTGTATAACCAGTCAAGCTGTGATGTGGCCATTGTTTAATGGCCTCTTCATAACAGTACCCAACAAAGGACCGGTTGACACAGAAACCCAATAGCCACAGTACTTTTTGACAGCGCCAGCCTTTGTTGGAGTGGGAAAAGTTTAGGATCCCGGAGGATGGCGCTTCTTCGTCACATATTTGCTGCCTCTGTACGTGACAGACACACCAGGCCAAAAGGCCAGCGGAGAATGAGACTGTGGGGGATGAAAGGTGAGAGCTGGAACGAGGTAGAGTGATGACAGACTGGGAAATGAGGGCATAGGAGAAAAAGACTGGAACTGGATTCTTTAAGTCAGAGCGATAGTGTGCGCTGAAATGAAAACCCCTCTCTTCCCTCTAAAGGATGCACATGCACGGGGCTGCTTTATTTTGTTGTTTTGTTTTTTTTCCATTTTAAACTCCCATGCCATTAGACCCTGTCATGCCCTCACCGTATGAGCACCAACATCTATAATTAGCTTAACGACACACCTACTTGCCACCCACGTAACAAGAACAAATGATCCAGCATAATTGCACATTGGACATGTTCAAACAAAGTGCTCCGCGCTGAAAGTTCTCCTTTTCTCATGAGGCAGAGCATTTCTGTACCCACAGGGAGGCAAAAATTACAAAAGGCAATCTGACAGACCAAGTGGACGTAGTTGGCCTTGCAGACGCAAATGCAGGGATAACCTCAAACCTTCTTATAGCACAAGACATAATTATAATGAGGTGAGAAGGATATAGGGTGGATTATTGAAAGAATGACAAATTCACACATGAAGAGAAGTGACGTGTAGCGGAGAAACTGAGTGATGAGACAAAGAAAGAAATGAAACTGAAAATTAGATGGGAACAGTGTATTTGGAAGAGATGTCACAACAGATTAAGAGATAACAAGAAAAAAATACCACACTCAATTTCTCTTGTTAAAGACAGTAGCCTTCATGGAAAATCCCCAGTAAAATTCCCAAAGCCATGCACATATATGCACTGTCCCATAATTTTTTTTATTCTTTTTTGCTTTCACTTCCGTTTTTATTAATTTATTTCAGGGAAATCCATTCCAAAAGTACCAAATATTTTAGGGGATGAGATCCAAGCCCGAGCAAAATGCACATACCCCCCCCAGAGTAAATACACATAAGCTGTTTTTGCTGACAGTGTGGTTGTTTATTAGCTTATATTTAATTGTTTAAAAGGTCCCCCAATATATGCATCTCAGAATATATTACACAGTACTTGTAGTTGGAATGCCACTGGCTTTATTATGAAACACACACAAACACAAACTAAGTCTGTGGTGTTGCGGTTGGCACAACTACCATCATCAGCAGCCAAGTATTGGCCAATTACATATCAAATGAGACCACATGTAGCCTGGCTCAGATGTCAAGAATGGTCGTTAGCAGTTACACCAAGCAGTCACCTATATTTCACAAATTTACACTTGCAGGGCGTATTCCAACCCTGACCACAGTCTTTGCCTAAACCTAACCAAGTAGTGTTTGTGCCTACCTAACTAAGTAAAAACAAAGCTCCCAAACAGAACAGTAACCACAGTCTGCTGGGATTTTGACACAAGCTAAGCATATCCAGGATATTATCCTGCTTCAGCCTAACATCGGTAATCAGGTTAAGCAGTCACACGAAGGTGGTTATCAACTCTATAAGGGTTTCCCAGGTAGATCAGACTGCAATTACAATTGTGTACTTGATTAAATCAGTGTGTTGCTTAGGTAAAGTTGGTTCTAGGGCAGGGATGGGTGAGAACCAGACCTGGAAGGAGGGCAGCACCAATACACTGAACTCAGTCCTGCTCAGTATAAATAAAACTCAGTAAAACTCTTGGAAACAAGTAAAAACAAATATAGAAACTTAGTTTAAAATGGTATGTAAGCTAGTCCAAGGTGTGCTGTGTTTTAAGATTATAGTACTGTGCAGAAGACTTGAGCAACCCTTTATTTGTTTATATTTTGCTAGATGGGATAGATGGGAATACAGCACATAAGGCAAAAACAGTGGTTGTACAATTCTAACAAGCGGCAAAGTCAAAATTTGGTGTAACCAGCTTTATTCTTCAACACAGCCTGAACTCTTTAGTAGAAACGTTCTACTAATTTCTTCTTCAGGAACAGTTCTCCGAGTTCCTTAACCTCCTAAGACCCGAACTCTTCCACAACATGCATTTTTAATTTCTCTTTGATATTTGGGCATATTGGGGCCCGATGAATGTAAAAACAAAGAATTTCCAGATTTTTTTTTTTTTTACTTTATTTTTGTTTTTAAGAAAAATGAGAGCCACAAATGAGGATATTCATTTAAAATTTTGATAGAACAGTAGCAGTATAATGTCCTCGTAAGTGGATATCAGGCCCATGTAGAGCAAAATTGAGTATTTTGGTCAAAATAACCCAAAATGTGATGTCCACATATGTGGACGGCAGGTCCTAGAAGGTTAAAGGAGATTCTTTGAAAGCTCTTCTTTGGATGTTGGTGCCTTTTGTGCTGTTCTCTGTCAAGATGATCCCACACTGCTTCAATAACACTACTCTGTCACACCAGCTCCATCGCATGTCCTCCTTCACCACATCCATAAACCTTCTCTCTTTTCTTCCTGCCTGGCAGCTTCATACTCCTACCTTTCCTTTCTCTCTGCTACTCTTTGCCACCCAGAAGCACAGTCTCTGTTGCACCTTGGTGTTCAACAGCACAAGTGGCGATTGTTGTAAACCCAGGCCTCGACAAATCCAGGTATTCTTGATGATCTGCATATTTGATTTGTCAAGCATTTTACACCAGATGCCCCTCTTGACACAGCCTCCTCATTACTCCAGGCTTGAGACCAGCATCCGGAGCACACTAGCATCTGGCCCCTGCATGGGGCTAATTATATATGCAAAACTTCCTTTCAACAAGTTTTGATATAAATTTTTCACCTCCCCCTCTTGGACCCTTTGTGCCACCTCATTTAAACGCCCCTTATAACTAAGCCTTACCCTGGTTGGCTTACTTATAATTATTCCCCTTGGTCTCAGGACAGGAAGAGACTTATGTCTGTGTACTCTGTGCACTTCATGTTTCCTGTTTCACTTGCACTTAACCTGCAATAGCCTGGCACAAAAGGTATTCTTATAGTTCATTTTTTTGTCCTTATATGTAGAAGTGTAGTATGAGTCAGGCCTGTAGCCGACAGCATTTCCAAAATGACACGTTTCAAAGCCTGTTTTCAGTAATTACAGTGTATACAATTTCCCAAGTATCAATCCATTTAATGTATAGACTTGTGATATGAAAAGAACAAATGCCGGAAGGGTTGTAAACCTGGAAAGCAATGGGAGATTTCTGGTCGCTGCCTGGATAACACCGGCTTTATTTATATTCGGGCTTTAAGCTGACAGCTGTGCAATTGCTTACACGGCTTTCATGACCACTGACAAAACGCAGCATGACAATAGAAAGCCTCACATTCACATAAAATCTTTCACCCTTCCACAGTTAAAAGCCAATGTGAAGTAAACCACTGTACACTTACATTGTAAACAGTCTGAGAGTGAAGTGCCACAGAGAGTTAAGATAATGACATCTAAGCTGGGGTCATTATTTTCAGGAAGTTGTAACATACTACATCTGCCCCTGGTCACATCATCAGCCTCGCACTGCTCTCGGTTACTGACATCTGTTATTAATGCTGAGCAAGCATATGGGAAACTTTGAAACTGAAAGATTTGGATTCGCTAAAAATGAAACCGCCAGCATCTCTAATTGGCTTTTAAGACGGGTAAATCCCCTGACAGAAATCACGCTGACGTATCGGAAAAACCTCCCGAGTGCCACAATCGCCTGGAAGCAGATTCCAAGTTTGCATGCTTAACTTGGACGCACTTTGTATCCATTCTGCTGCAATCTGATTGTGCAACCATATTTGTCATCAGGGGTTCTTGTGCCCAGAGCCAATGATAACACCGAGCTAACGTATTGCATGCAGGGCAATTGGATGGAAAATGCTAAAAACCAGTTCTGGCAATCACACTTTACTGCTCTGATATTGGCCTTGTTGACTGTGGTCTCTAAGAGATAATCTCTCATTGTGATCAGCATTTGTCAAAAGGAGGTAGATGGAAGCTCTGTGTGTGTGTGTGTGTGTGTGTGTGTGTGTGTGTGTGTGTGTGTGTGTGTGTGTGTGTGTAGTGTGTGTGAGAGAGTTCAAGGGTTGACTATGGTACAGAGCTAAACAACACTGAAACAGTCTTGAGACAATGAGACGGGTCAAGCCACGGCCCCGCAGTGCCCGGCCTTTTGAAATAACAGCCTCAAATGCAGTAAATATTGACTTTGCTAAGCCAGTGTTTACCTTGAGGCTTCATGGAGAAACTACAAGGCAATTCATTTTCAATTTGGGCCAATTTCACTGGTTTTTAGACAGTGTGAGATTGTGATGCTGTAAAACTCAGACGTGTCTGCATGAAGTAATCGCCGACAAAGCTTTAATTGCACTGTACCGGGGACGTTTTGGACGTGCGAAGACTGCAATCTCATGATGCTGAATGCAGGGAGGGATACTTTCCATTGTGCTTCTCTCACAGTAAACTCAGACTTACTCAATGTCTGATGCTTGTAACCTCCTCCTCCTACCATTGTGTAAACCCAGTCCAGAACAGATAACGGGTGGCAGCCAAAAAGACAGCTCAGCACAATTATCCTAATGTTTGCTTCTTGTTCAGATACTGTCATGTTCCACATATGCTAAAATGACAACACTGGATCCCTTTGTTTTTTCAACTTTTATAGGTGGAGGAATGCTTTTGTTAGAATCTCAGGGGTAAGAGATTTAGACACTCATTGAAGCCCTTTATCTTTAACATTATATAAATACACATACATACACACTGCTGTATTTGCCTAGCATAGAGAAAATGTGCTTGATATTTAATTTAAAGGGAGGTGCCATGATGAATGAAAAGAAATCAGAGGGAATGTTGGGTTGTTTTTTACCTGTCATCTTGAGCAAATACATACCTGGGCATGTGATGTGGAGTTTCAAGACAAAAATATCACTCCAGAGGTCTGACTCATAGCTTGATGGCTATTTCCATCTAAACATTATGAGAGCCAGCCCTGTCATCGCTAAACAATTTCACAGATGACGTATTGCCTTGTTTGTTTCTATCTATTTACAATCTGTTTTTCATTGATATGCTTTAACTCAGAGTGACAGCAGAAAGGCTAAAAGCTACAATCTTTTAAATCACTTTGAACTCTAAGTCTCATTTCATTTTATTTTTCCGCATCACACCCTTGCCTGAAAACATTGCTAGGTTCTTGGAAGAGCTCACAAACACAAAAGAACCCATATAACTGGGTTTCAAGCTAAACACGTGTAGCTGAGCCATGGTGGTTTCATCTATAGGTGTGTTTTTGTTGTGACGACAGTTGTATGACAAAGGTGTAACCTACTCAAGAGGTTAACGTCAATGCTTTTTAAGTTATATCAGAGCGTGAAATGATACTGAAGGCTTTTCCTCAGCCCGGAATGTTTTCACAACTTTTTCCAAGCTTCAGCAAAAGTCTGATTTGCCAACTTACTTCTGTTTATTGATCTGTTTAGCTGCAGGGGGTTCAACCATTTACCTGCCAAGTACTTTTTGAAAGTTATTGCCAGTTTTCAAACAGTTACCAAGGATGACTTCCCCAGTGTTAGGGTCATTATTCAAAAAGAATATCTATCTGCCCAACCGGCCATAATTGACTACCTAACATAGGACTTCCCAAATCGTTCTGTGTAAACGACTATATGGTACACCAGAAGAACAAGCCATCAAGGTGTCTTTAAAAAGGGTAAATGAAGCCTTGAAAGCTCCACATCCCCCAGTTGAGTTAGTTTTAGTTATATACTTTTTTTGTGTGTTTTGGTTTTTTTTGCCCTTTCAGTTGACTTCTTTATTTTCTAATTAATTCTTTTTTTATGCAGTGGACTTTTTCACAGTGTGGATTACTGTGTGATTATTGAGAGAATTGTTTAAAATGTTTAAAATGAAGAAATACACAATGTTGTCATTGTTTAATTGTTTTTTGTAATTACTTTTTTCCAGATAGTGTTCTTACAGTGTTCCTAGCTCACCTACAAGAAGCTCACTAAGTGGCAGAAGGGGGGTTCTTTGTGTACACCCCAAAGTTTAACAAATTTTAGAGAGCATAGCACACAACGAGAACAACCACTTCGAGCCCTTTTTGGTCTACTGTGATGAATAGTGCATTTTTTAAGGTTTAAGCCATTTTATAGTTTGTGCCATCAAGGGTACCCTTTTTTGGAGTGGGCGTGCAAGCATCACCTTATAGTACATCTATAATTCTGTAAATGTCACTATGTTTATAGACAAATATTTGAAAAGAAAAAGTAGTTCATTTGACCTGGGTCATGGAGAAAATGAGAAGGCCCCAGCATGACTAGTGGTCAGAAGAAAGCAAAAAATGTATTCTGGGGACAAACCGAGCCAATTCTGCTATACCTGGTGTGGGGGGAAAAACGATCAATATGCTTTTTGTGACATTTTTGTTTGGTGGTGTGCCATGTCATTTTCTTAATGTGAAATATGTGCCGTGGCTCCAAAAAGGTTGGAAAACACTGGACTCGAGACCTGCTAGGACTCACTGCAAGCTCAACTTAAACAGGTTGGAACCCCCGTGTTAAAAGTTTAGTTGGGAAATTAAGAGTTTTGTTTATTCCCAATGTTAGAAAGCTGATTTAAAAAAAAGGCTCTAATGCAGCTGATGGCCAAGTCAACTGGAGCCAAAGTAAGGGACTAACAGGAAAGCATAATGGAATATTTCATAGCTGAAGAGCCACATATTTGGCGACTATATGGGGGAATCCAAAACAGATAAAATAAGCAGGAACACTAAACAAACATGTGGCAGACAGAAGGCTACACTTCACAAACACCGTATTAATATTTACCATATGCTCCATTAGGGTAATGGAGCAATAGGGGTTAGCTGATGTAAAAAGACCATTCCTGTTGCATGCAAACAGCTATTGATTATATTTATTCTTAAAATTATTTAATATTGCAAATACACAGCAAAAAGCTAGAAGTGAGAGTCACAGCCATTAACAATATGTAGAGTCACACTGTTAATGTGCACTACACTTTTCAGCTTTCATATACCAGGTGCTAAACTTTCACAAGCACTGCAGAGCAATCCATAAAGGTCTTGTCATACTTGAGTAGAACATTTATGTAACATCTGTGTAATAGAGACCTTTGTTTAAATGCCAGAAAGGCAGTACATTAAAAGAACTCATGAGAGGTGCTTAGATACTGTACAACTTCCTCCTTTCTCCCAATGGAAGCCCTACAGTATGTTTAGTGATAGAAATATATGGCAGCAATAAATCATATTGAAATTCCATTAATATGAAGAACTGATTTGCTTTGTCAAGGAGATTGTGTTGTGGTGTGATGAACGAATCCAAAGACTTCATAAATACCCTGGGAGAAAGGCACTAAGGCTGGGACAAACGCCCAGGATCCACTTAAAGAATCAAAAAGATTTATCGTCCGGAAAGAGAAAGGGAAAAGCCATGGACAAACTGAAAAAGAGGACAAGAGAAAAGAAAGTGACAGATTTTTCTGGCAGTATGGTGTAAAATATGCTACAATTGCATCATCCGCTTTCTTAAACATAGCCTATTAATTGCAAAAGACATTTTAACATGGTTCATTGTTTATAAAATACAGGGCAACACTGAGCCTAATGGATTTCAGGTGTAGCACTGTGAATGACCTCAAAAGCTATATCATCACAGGTGAATGGAGCAGCGTGTTGCTGTGGGAACAGATGTGAAAAATTAAAGAGGATGTTCCATCTCTTTCAACACTGAGAAAGGAAATTGCAAATTTGCTGCACATTTCATGGTGCACAAATATTTACGCCTGAGCTTGGAAACAGTAATTGAATAAATGTACTAAAAAGAATAAAAAAAGGAAAACTGTCTGATCTGGTGCAACAAATCAACAGGGTTGTCATCCTCAATATGTCAGTCACAAATAATAAGGGACTATAATTATAGTTACCAGTTTGTAACGATGGAAATGCAATCACCAAAAAGCTTTTCAGGTCAGATTCCCGGACAAGCCCCTAAATATGTTACAGTTCCTTAATCCGTAGCTCAAAAGAACCCAACATATGAGATACCATCAAGTTGTTTGTATTCAGAGTTTTTAGATTAAAAAGTATTCAAAAAAGGCATCAGTAATAACTTTCAACTCAACTAATAAAAAAAGCTTTTTCTGATTGGCCACCTATTTGTGAGGGGTTATTACACTAGATGAATCTGCATATATAATTGCACACAGATTTTTATGCCGGGTCACTTTCCTGATTTCCATCTCATCTCAGTCTTAAAATGCATACCTTTTGCAAGTAAAAAAATTATATTTTTGCCTCACAAATTAATTTATTTTTGGAGGTTACTGGCAGTCATGGTGAAAGTGATTGCTAAAGCCCCAGTCACATATCCCCAAAGACCGATCAGTGTCTTCATGTCAAGCACCTGCCACTAAGGAAAACATATATTCCTCAACCGTTTGCCAAAAATTACCTTGTGATTGCTTTGGTCACTAGCATATTGCTATGGTTGTAGTTTAAATGGAACTTGTCTACACACACTGTCCACCTCATCGCCGAGCTGTCGTAAAACTGTGAAAAGTGTGACACAAAATGGAGAAGGTTCACCTTCAAATTAAAAGTTATGTCTCAGAGCTGCATATGTTTCAAAAGGGGTACATTTTACTTTGAGGTCAAACCTTCTCCATGTCTATATAAAGCTATACACCAAAAACCTCCTAGCTTTTCTGGAACAGAGTTCATCCAGTGATGACCAGAAACTTCCAAGAACAATTGCCAACCAATCAGAGAGTACACATATTTTCATAGCAACTGGTACTTGTATCACCTTTAATATGGCAGACAACTCTTGACCAAAGTGCAAATGATGTCACATGAGCAGTGTTGGGAAGGTTACTTTTAAAATGTATTCCACTACAGATTACAGAATACATGCCCCAAAATGTATTTTGTAACGTATTCCGTTATGTTACTCAATGAGAGTAACGTATTCTGAATACTTTGGATTACTTAATATATTATCATGCTTTTTACAACTACATGAATGTACTATTGCTGTGTGATTTATTACTATTACTGAAGGTTACTCGCCATACCAATACCAACTAGATTTTAAATCTTAGTATAAAATGAGTAACAGTAGGGTGGACATTAGGTAAAGCTGCACTTTTTGCAGCGATCTCGTATAGAAAACTATTCTGCGTGTATATAAAACCGGTCCACGGCTCCGAACCGTAGTAAAGGGACCTCTGGCTAATACGTCGGGTTCATGTCAGGCTCGTAGCCGAAAACTAGCTTTGCTTTGTTGTCTGGGTCAACTTTGCTAGCGAGAGACAGAGAGAGGAGTTGAAAGGCTGCTTCAACAGAACTTATTGTGTATTGTATGTATATTGTATGTGTATGTGTATTGTATATCATGAACATGGACACGAACACAGTGTACAGTCGAGTCTTAATAGCTTACAACTGGGCTACACTGCCCATGAGGCTACATTCTTTAGGGCTATGCCTGTAACACTCTGCCTATTGCCTTCATATTAAATAATTTTTTGAACAATAATTTTTCAAAATATTTTGTCACGTCATTATGCGGGCCGCAAGTAGAGGTGACATGGGCCGCGAGATTGAGACACAGGCATTAGAGCCTCTTAATGCATGTTTTGTTTGGGTTTCCACAGGCGTGGAATTACCAAAATAGAGAGGGGACAGCCTAACATATGAAACAGGAAAAGACCGCTGTGTAATCCATTTATTTCAACAAAGTAACTGTATTCTGAATACCACCTTTTTAAACTGTAACTGTAACGGAATACAGTTACTCATATTTTGTATTTTAAATACGTAACGCTGGTACATGTATTCTGTTACTCCCCAACACTCCACATGAGCAATCTCAATATGCACCTGATCCTCTGCTCATAATCAGGATGAGTAATCAGCCATGGAGAGAGCAGATTAATGAGGACCAAAAGAAACAATAATCAGAGCCATTTATACCTGCCAATTCATCCTATATGCACTGAACTTTTTGGATAAGAAGAAACATTAATTTAATGTATAATTGTACACAAAACACACAGGGACTGAAATATGATCAGATTGGCCAACCGGATTGTGAGGTAATCTGGCTCCCACTGTTATCGCATCTCAGTGTGTGTAAATTAAATTTGTGTGCGACCACCTTCTAAAGAAGAAACATCACTCCCACAACATGAATAGACATCTAAAGCTGCTTCTTCCTGCTTTCTCAAAGAAACCCCACAAAAGCTTAAGGTTGTAGGAGTAATGTTGACTCAGGAATGGAGAAAAATAAAGCCCATAAAGCAGCATTTCCCTTGATGTGGGAAGTTCTATGTTTGGATAATGAGATCAGATCAAAACGTGAGAGCAATCAAGATAACAATAAAGTATTTTAATAGCAGGTGTAAATGGCTGGGTGTATATGGTGTGATTTGTGGCTGTCATAGAGAAAAGATTTATGTTGATATCTTTAGTTATTGATGGTCCTACATTGTGCAGTGGGAGAGGATCAAAGTAAGCTGTTGGAATAGTCTTGCAACCAAAGACAGCTTGACATCACTGGAAACTTACGGCGATCTTACGTGACTGCTGCTACGACCTAAATCTGCTAACCAACCAACAGGATTGCAGCGCTGAATTGAAATAAAGGACGGGTTAATCTGACACGAGGACTTGTGCAAAAAACAAAACAAAAAACAAAACAAACAGATGGAGTAAAACGTGCAAAGCAAAACGCCTATGATTCCAACAAAGAAGAAAGTCAAGTCGAGCTTTGGCAACAGAAGCTCGTTTGCAATGATGTGTCTTCCATCTGTTATCATGACCGCGCCAAAGAAGTCATAGCATGGAAACAAGAAGTCAGGGACGTGCAGCCTTATGATTCAGGCATTTTTATCACCTAGCCTACATAGAAGAAACTTAATGTAGTACCGGACGTTTTTTGATCTATGTGGCTGGCCTTCAGTAAATTTATAAAATTGCTGAAATATCTGTCTAAAGACACCTTTAGACATTGGCACACCATTTAGCACAATGGAATGAGCAAACTTTGAACACCTAATCACATATTAACATGTATAAGTTACATGAAGTGGTTTTAATATCCAACATTATTTCGCATTACAGAATAAACAGCCTTTCATTATGTCATATGTAAGCCACAAAGACAAAGTGTAATGCTCTTATTATTTTTTAAGCAACAAGAAAAAATTGAGTGCCCTTGGTTTCAGGTTTGAGAAACCAAGTCCATCTAGCAAGTGTCCACTGAACTCCTCACAAGCTGGCTATAGTGAGAACAATAACATACATTCACAGTAGCTGTATTACTGGATGTCCATGGCTACTAGAGTGCGATACGTGGTGTCGCAGAGTTCAAAACCTTCAACCTAAAATACCTTCTACACAGCTTAAAGGCTTGTGTGCATATGATGCATTTTCTGTGCCTGCTCTGTTTCCCATCCTAAATCAAATGGAAACCCCACAGCTCTTCTGCACAATAACAGGCTTCAGCACCCAGCAGTAAATTAGCCACTCCACAATGTTCAGGGAGCACGGCATCCTAATGAAGCGTTCCATTTTCTCATTACTCGGTCCTCACGTTTTCCCCCCGTTGTAGAAATCAGGGCAAAATGAGGAGAGAAGTAACAAAGAGAATGGAGGAAAAAGACAGCAGTGAACTATACTAAGGGTGTAAACGGGTTTCACATTTACATTCTCAAAGTGACTCAAAAGTCATTAGACAAATCATATCAACTGGTCATTTTTTTCCTCTGAGGTAAAGAGTGGTAAAGTAACACTGAGGCGTCATATGGCCAAATGGATGTGTGGGTTGGAAGACTTTTCCTGGAATCCAATTCTGTGATTCAGTGTGGGAATGTTGGATACCTTTTTATTGCTCTTCTAGAAAAATAATTTAGTTGCCTAATAGCTTTTGATGCTTTTGGTGTTCTTTCCCTAGTCCCCCCCCCCCCCCCTACTTTCCCTTCATCCACAAATCCTTTTGTAACTCTGACTTCACCTTTCTTGGAATGTCAAAGCCTCCACCCCACTTTCCGTCACTGTTCTCTGTTTGTGCTTGATACTGAGAGGGATTCCCACACCTGACCTCAAATTGGCTTCATGGTAGGATCTTTACTATACCCATTCCATGGTCATCCACTTACATCGTCTGATTACTCTGTTCTTCTGCTATAATATAATTCCTCTAAAAGATCAGATTAGGTAGAGCACCCAGAGAAAACAAGGAAGAACTTGTGTTTGGAGTAGTACAAAAAAATCAAGGGTAAGTAAGAGTGCTGTGAATGTTTTTAAACTTTCACAGATATAGAGTTCAATGTGTTGGCAATTACTATGTTTTCACTGTGACAAAGCACGATTATTTTTTTTGGGAAACCGTTGACAACTGCTTTTTTTTTTCTCCATGTGCTGGAACCATTCCACAAACATATTGCCACCACAGATATCATGAAACAACATTTTGATTGGGCAATCAAAACATCCCCACATGTGGCTGTTTGTAAAAACAAATGTGGCATTTCTTTGTATTCGGTCTGAATTTAATTTACAAGCATGGGATTAAATCCAGTAGTTTTCCTCAGGCCCATGGGATGTGTTCGGGGTACTTCTAGGAACTGAGGCTCGATGACTGTTTAAGCAACTCCAGATCTGCCTGAGTGATCATTCTCACCATGTAGTGGGCTGTAAGTTGTTACAAGCCACAGATTTTGATTGCATTTTATTAGATTGAGAGTTGAAGCTGACCCTGACCTGCTCTGTGGCCGGCAACTTAGATGCTAACCTGGCCTTTTACAGTCTGGCAGCTAGTCTTGCTGAGTTGAGTGTATATTTATACATATATATACATATACCTTTATATCTATCTATCTATCTATCTACATTTTATATATATGTATATACACACACACACACACACACACACACATATATATATATATATATATATATATATATATATATATATATATATATATATATATATATATGTATATATTAGAGCTGGGCGATATAAGATTTTTTCATATCACGATATGTTTTTTTCATTTCAGGCGATAACGATATATATCACGATATAAGCCAAATAACTATATTTGTAAGATTTAAATGTGCCGTTGCTCACAAGTAAAATGTGAAATAATCTGCAGCTTGTCTTGATTTTAATATTTATTTCCCATAATAAGTTCAACAGGGTAGATGTACTTAAGGAACATGAGACTTTTTCAGATAAATAAAGGCAAATATTGCAAACTACACAAAAGCCAGCCGCTAAAGCGTTTAAGTTTCAAAATAGAACAAACAAAACAGACTACTAAATTGTCAATTCCACTTAGAAACAAAATGTTAATTCTAAAAATAAATCTTAGTTTGTTTTACAGAAGAACAGACAAAATTGACTAACTTTTGTCAATATCAAATAAACTGAGAACTAAAAGGAAATTTTCAATCTCTCCTTGTTGTATAGCTTTCTGAACTTTCTGAATCCTTTATCATCCGCAACTGAAAATAGTTGTGGATGATTACTATACCTTTCTAATGTGACGTTGTTGTCCCTGGCTCTCTTTCTCTCTCTCTCCCTCCCGCTCTGTTCCTGTGCTACTGCGAGTGTAACTACCGCCCCTCCCCCCTCTTCCCAGCGCAAAGCACAAGTGGAAAAAAAGTGCGAGAGAGAGGATGAGAGAAAGAAAGAAAAAAACCCACGGCTCTCGATAAGGAGCCGGCTCGCGTCGTTCACGTCAAAAATCCGGCTCTAAGAGCCATTTCGTTCGCGACCGACACATCACTACGAAACACACTCATTTCCTCCATTACCAGCGGCTGGCTGCCTCCCAAACCACACATGCGCGGCTTGGCACTTGTGCTGTACGTAACAAGTCACGTGACGTGACGCTGCGGCTGTGATTGGTTCGGCTCTGCGCTACTTAATTTGGATTGGCTGTTCTTCTTTTCTTTTTTTTTAAGAGAGCAAGAGAGAGATGAGGTCTATCGCAATAGTTTAATTTTTCTATCGAGAAACAGTTATTTCGCAATACATATCGTTATCGTTTTATCGCCCAGCTCTAATATATATATATATATATATATATATATATATATATATATATATATATATACACACACACATATACATATGTATATAGCCATATACATATGTATATACATATATATATATATATATATATATATATATATATATACACACACACATATATTAGAGCTGTGTATATATACACACATATATACACACATATGTGTGTATATATATATATATATATATATATATATATATATATATATGTATATATAAAAAAAACACCCAGCACGCCCCTGCGGGTGGTTTTATCCTTCAAGCTCGGGTCCTCTACCAGAGGCCTGGGAGCTTGAGGATCCTGCGCAGTATCTTAGCTGTTCCCAGGACTGCGCTCTTCGGGACAGAGATCTCCGATGTTGTTCCCGGGATCTGCTGGAGCCACTCGCCTAGCTTGGGAGTCACCGCGCCTAGTGCTCCGATTACCACGGGGACCACCGTTACCTTCACCCTCCACATCCTCTCGAGCTCTTCTCTGAGCCCTTGGTATTTCTCCAGCTTCTCATGTTCCTTCTTTCTGATGTTTCTGTCATTCGGAACCGCTACATCGATCACTACGGCCGTCTTCTTCTGTTTGTGTACCACCACTATGTCCGGTTGGTTAGCCACCACCATTTTGTCCGTCTGTATCTGGAAGTCCCACAGGATCTTAGCTCGGTCATTCTCCACCACCCTTGGGGGCGTTTCCCATTTTGACCTCGGAACTTCCAGGCCATATTCGGCACAGATGTTTCTTTTTTTTTTTTTTTTTTTTTTTTAAACCTGTCCCGTTTGGTTCTTTTGCCATCAGAATTATTGTCTAAAGGCGAAGAAAGATGCCCAACGGATTTACTTTACCAAATGGACCATCCCAGCCTTGCCGTAATGATCCATTTGATTTACCTTTTATTGTTTATTTATTTTTATTTTTATTTTTGCACAGATGTTTCTGTATACTATGCCGGCCACTTGGTTATGGCGTTCCATGTATGCCCTGCTTGCTAGCATCTTGCACCCTGCTGTCAGCAATGTGCTGGATTGTCTCAGGGGCATCTTTACACAGCCTGCACCTGGGGTCTTGCCTGGTGTGATAGACCCCAGCCTCTATGGATCTTGTACTCAGAGCTTGTTCTTGTGCTGCCATGATTAGTGCCTCTGTGCTGTCTTTCAGTCCAGCTTTGTCCAGCCACTGGTAGGATTTCTGGATATCAGCCACCTCCTCTATCTGCCGGTGGTACATACCGTGCAGGGGCCTGTCCTTCCATGATGGTTCCTCGTCTCCCTCCTCTTTCTTGGGTTTCTGCTGCCTGAGGTATTCACTGAGCACTCGGTCAGTTGGGGCCATCTTCCCAATGTATTCTTGGATGTTCGTTGTCTCATCCTGGACTGTGGTGCTGATACTCACCAGTCCCCGGCCCCCTTCCTTCCGCTTAGCGTACAGCCTCAGGGTGCTGGACTTGGGGTGAAACCCTCCATGCATGGTAAGGAGCTTTCTTGTCTTTATGTCAGTGGCTTCTATCTCCTCCTTTGGCCAACTTATTATACCAGCTGGGTACCTGATCACGGGCAGGGCGTAGGTGTTGATAGCCCGGATCTTGTTCTTACCGTTCAGCTGACTCCTCAGGACTTGCCTGACCCTCTGCAGGTACTTGGTGGTTGCAGCTTTCCTAGCTGCCTCTTCATGGTTCCCATTCGCCTGCGGGATCCCCAGGTACTTGTAACTGTCCTCTATGTCTGCAATGTTGCCTTCTGGTAGCTCTATCCCCTCAGTTCTGACTACCTTCCCTCTCTTTGTTATCATCCGACTACACTTCTCCAGCCCGAATGACATCCCGATGTCATTGCTGTATATCCTGGTAGTGTGGATCAGTGAATCGATGTCTCGTTCACTCTTGGCATACAGCTTGATGTCATCCATGTACAGGAGGTGGCTGACAACTGCTCCGTTCCGTAGTCGGTATCCGTAGCCAGTCTTGTTAATGATCTCACTGAGGGGGTTCAGGCCTATGCAGAACAGCAGTGGGGACAGAGCATCTCCTTGGTAGATCCCGCACTTGATGGTGACTTGTGCTATGGGCTTGGAGTTGGCCTCTAGTGTTGTACGCCACATCCCCATTGAGTTCCTGATGAAGGCTCTTAGGGTCCTGTTGATCTTGTACAATTCTAGGCATTCCAGTATCCAGCTGTGGGGCATTGAGTCATAGGCCTTCTTGTAATCAATCCAGGTAGTGCACAGGTTGGTCAGCCTGGTCTTGCAGTCTCAGCTGACTGTCCTGTCTACCAGTAGCTGGTGTTTTGCGCCTCTGGTATTCTTGCCAATCCCTTTCTGTGCCCCGCTCATGTATTGACCCATGCGCCTGTTCATCTTAGCCGATATGATGCCTGACAGGAGCTTCCATGTAGTACTGAGGCAGGTTATTGGTCGGTAGTTGGATGGGACCGGTCCCTTCTTGGGGTCCTTTTTTTTTTTTTTTTTTTTTTTTTTGTCTGTCCCATTTGGTTCTTTAGCCGTCAGAATTGTTGTCTGAAGACCAACAAGGATACCAAATGGATTTATTTTGCCAAATGGATCATCATGGCATTGCCGTATTGGTCCATTTGATCAACTTTTGTTGTTATTATTTATTTTATTTTCAGTAGTTACAGATGAGACAGACATGATTGGGGGATAGGAAAGGGAGAAAGAAAGAGAGGAAGGAAAAGAAAAACAGAAGGGAAAAGGGACAGTGAGAAAGGGCACTTACAAAGACAAAGAGAAAAAAAAATATCTCCTGGATCACCTGTTGAGAGAAAAAGAATAGAAAACAAGCAAAAAAACAAAACAAAGTAACATACTAAACACAACACCATCATGTTAATCTAGCTAAGTGTAAACAGCCTTCTTGGGGTCCTTGGTGATCAGGACCGTCCGACCTTCGGTTAGCTATTCCGGGTGTCTCTCGTCAACTAGCAGCTGGTTCATTTGTGCTGCCAGACGCTCGTGGAGTGCAGTCAGCTTCTTCAGCCAGTAGCCAGTAGTAGTATTTTTTATGCACCTTCTTTGTCTCACCTTTCTGCAACTCCATTAGTTGGCTAACCTCCCTCCGTGCTACTTTGATCTTGCCCTCTAGCCTCCTTCTCCATGGAGGGTACTGCTCCTTGTGGCTGTTCAACTTATAGCCAAGCATCTCACTGATCACTGCTGCCGTATTGTAGATCAGCTTGTTAGTCTCGATAAGCGTGGCTGTAGGTATCATCCGTAGTGCTGCATTAACATCATCTAGCAGACCTTCTGAGGGTACTTCACGTAATCTTGGTAACCGGCTACGGGGGATCCAAGTTTCAAGCTTGGCCATGATCCTATCTTTCAGGTCAGTTCCTCTCGCACTCAACGATCCTTCTCCTATCGCACTTGGGGTTTTGTACCCAATCTCGGGTGGGGGTGATGATATCTCCCCCCTGACCTGGCGTCCTGGCTCCCCCTTGCCGTAGCATTTATGTTGTACCTCGTCAATCTCTAGCTGTGAGAGCAGTCCCTTCTTTCGAATGTTGGAACACTGAGCTACTAGTTGTTTCGCCGTCATTGTGGATGTTGGGTATCGAAGAATCCATAGGTCCCTCCTCCTATTCATGTAACCCCTTCCGCCAGGGTTACTTGCGTAGTAGCATTCCAACAACACCCTGTTTTCGTCTCTTGCCCACCGATGCCTTCTTGTTCCAGTAGCCCACTTCTCGTCAGGGTGCCCTGGTTCCTCAACACCTGACGCGGACCTTGTTGATCCGGGCGACGTCCGAGCTGGCATGAGTTCATATTAAACTGTCTCGCTCATGTCTGCGGTAGGCTTGCTTAACATAGGGGGTCTACATATATATATATAAAAGACTACACACCTTTGGAGCAGGAGTCACAAGTTCGATTGATTCCCACCCGGTATCCAGTAAGGGTCCTGGCTAGACCCCCCATGCTAGAAACCAAGCCCTGGAATGGCGCAGCTATATCTGCTGTTCCATGTTGTTCCCAGGAACAACATATGAGATCTCTGTCCAGAAGAGCGCAGTCCTATGGCTTTATTTTTGTGCCACTATTTTGAGTGCACGTAAAAAAATTTTGAGCACACGTAAAAATTAAATTGCAGGTGCAAGTATTGCATTTTGAGGATAAATTTATTTTGAGCGAAGAAAAGTTAAAATTGAGTGAACAAAATTCATTGCTGCGTGCAAAAAATGTATTTCAGTGTTTGCTATTATCCATACACACACACAGAATAGCAGCCCCTCTCGCACAGTTTTTGCATTTGCGCTTGCTCGCAATGTGTTGCTTGCTCTCTCAACATTTCTGCCCGTGCGCGTTCAACTCTTTCTGTACACCGTTATATTTGTGCCACAAAACCAGCCAATCACAGACTTGGATGCCAAAAAATCTGATTGGCTGTTTTGGTCTCCAATCAGCTCGAAATGACGCAATGCAATATCCCAAAATCCATTTCGTCCAAAAAACTAGGCAGTGGCGGAGGAACGCAGAGTGGTGGAGTTGAAATATTACTCTTTCTGGGTCACAAAATAAACTTTTAAGATATTTTCAGGCAAGAATGGTGCTGTGTAAACTCCAAATATCTGCTTGATTTATCAAGAGATCACATATTTGCAAAAGTGCTCTAATGTTTTCGGAGATGTCTGTTATACCCACCAGCTGACCGGGTGGTCAAGGCGCGGCACATAGTTTTCAATCCCCCGTGGCCTTTCGCTACTCGGGTTAAGCATAATATATAAGGCTGGACTGACAAAAAAATCGTCGGACTACACCACCAGGTATTATAGGAAAAACCATAAAGCCTTTGAACTAAAACAAATGCTGTTGTGACAGTGATGTACACTGTCTTGTTGGTATATATGTATGATTTGTATCGCCTTCATGTTTCCCTCTCACCACATATCCAAACCAATATCATGACCAGCAGCTTTTACGGCTGTGGCTCCAGCAAACATCAGCTGATACTAGAAAGTAATATTAAATAAATTCTAACAACAGCTTATCAAGCTTAAACGTGCTGCTGTTGTTTAGCGCAACATCCGCTGGTTTCCTCTTTCTGGAGCAAAGTGGGAGATAAACAAACAAGAGAGACGAGACTTGCTGCAGAAAAACCGATCAGCTGATCATTGATCAGTTTCATGAGTGAAGTAGCAACAGGAGAGGGAGGGGAGAGAATGAGAGAAGAACAGGCAGTTGTGCAGCAAAGACACAGAATAACTCCAGGTTTATGTCTTTTGTTTCATTCTAGCTGAAGTACGGGACGAATCGCGTTCCTTTTCACCTCAATACGGATGTATTATAATTGGTCCAGCCCAGAGTTGATCATGACCAATTGGCTAATCCACCACCTTTCATTGTATATACCGTTACAAAAACAAACAAACAAACATAAAAATGAAAAATCACCATCGGCAAATGCCCAGTCCAGCTATGCGGTCAGCTGGTGGGTAACAGGTAACAGGTAACAGGCAGGCCTCCAGGCCCGCAGGCGCAAGCGGGGAATTTATACACACACACACACACACACACACACACACACACACATACATATATATATATATATATATATATATTAGGGGTGCAACGATACACAAGATTCACGGATCGGTTCGGTTCGATACTTTGGTGTCACGGTTCGATATTTTTTCGATACAAAAAAATGTTCATGCCTTTTTAATTTGTCACTTATTAAAATTATAAATATATATTTTAACTCAAAAGTATAGTTTTTAAATTTAATGTTGCTGAAACAACAAAATAATAAAAAAAATAAATCTATCTGATCGAGAAATCACTCAAAGAGAGTTTATTACAGAGAAATGTCTCTTTCCAAAATAAAAGCTATACTATACGCTTCTTCTGGGGTATATTCTCAGCAGCATATTAAACATATCAGGTCCCCATAAGGAGAATCATGTGCTAACGGCTGTCTAAATGACTCGGGTAAAGTTTGTAGCATGCGTGCTTGTTGTTTTTGTCTGCTTCCACTTGTCTTTGCATTAGGATGATGTCGGCGTAAATGTGCAGTCATATTCGTTGTGTTCCCACTAGTGCTGTCAGCGTTAATCTCGTTAAAATGACATTAACGCCATAACGCGGCAAATCTCCGTTAACAAGTTACCACGGATCGCCCTGTGCGTGGGGCTGGACGGCGTCAACAAGTTAACAAGCTAACTGCGCTAACGCACTAGTTCCCATCAATTGAGCATTGCGTGGCACATCCGACATACTGTTTTACTTTTGTCCATGACGCGCTTACCATCAGGGTCATGCTTCACATGAAAACCAAGATAGTTCCAAACGCCACATCTGAATGAGGGTGGGGGAGGTTCAATTTCGGGTAGCGTTGAGGTAGTTGCCATGTTGCAACGAGCTTAGCTTCTGTCTTGCTAGCTTGCGCTGCACTCAGTGGATCTGCACTCGACAGTGCAGCCTAGGCGGAGTAGTCGAACGCAGATCCACTGAGCGCTCAACACAGACAGCATCGTCAGAAGAAAAGTTGATAAAATAAATAAAAAATTTTGTATTGTTCGATACAAATGCGTACCGAACCGAAAGCACTGTATCGAACGGTTCAATATCGATACATGTATTGTTGCACCCCTAATATATATATATATATATATATATATATATATATATATATATATATATATACATACATACATACATACATACATATATATGTATATTTGCTGTTGAAAATAATATGGTCTCTTCACTGAGATGAATCTATAGTATAAAAGATTAATACAGCTATTGTGACATCGCCCATTGCTTCGTAAAGCCCTGTTGAGAAGTCATCAGCCAATGAGCATCCCCCGGATAATTATCCTTTCTGGCTCCAATAATGACCATAAATTCCAAAGTAGAATCATGCTCCTATTCAGTATGTCCAGAAACTAACACTTAAACCCATGAGGTCATCAGGAAAGTGTTCACAGAGAACAGGAGTTAAAGGCCCCTTTCCTATCCTAGATGTGTATACACGTAGAAGTGTTTTTACAACCAGACATGAGGCTCCATAATCTTAATTGATGTGCATGCAGGTTTAAAGCAGTCTCATGTTGGCTTCATTTTTTTAAAAAAACCCTGAAACTATATTTGTGTTTTACACTGTTCACGGGTGAGTCCTAATTTAAAGGTTGAGTTATTTTAGTAACCAGTGGCATTAAAGAGTAATGTTAAAATAAGGGCCCTAATTTTGTCAGTTGGAGAACACAAACACTGTGGAAGATTACTACTTGAACACTAGCATTACTATTACTACTCCAATTCCTACTTGTACTTATAGAAGAATAAACAATTCAAAGCAATATTAAAGAAGAAATACTATTGCTAAAAGCCACCCCCCCCCCCCCCCCCCCCCAAAAACGATTGGGTCTGTACTGCGACGGCAACAAAACTGATATCTTTCCCCAAAACATATGCATAGCCAAAATGCAATTTATCTAACCAAACATGCAACAATCAGATCTGTCAAAACTCAGAAATGTTTATCCATTTTAGCAAACACCTTACATCACACCTCATTTTATGAGCAGACCTAATTTATTTGCTCGGGAAAAAGCCCCATTAACATAAAATGACGGGACCCACAGCCATCTGCCTATGATTACAGCTTGGGAGAAACACTACAACAATGGTTGCTTGGGCATGGCAAGAAAGAAGGGAAGAGCCCAGCAATGATCCAGCACAACAATTACTGGAGACCCAAATCCCTCAAGTCAGCTGTTTGTAGAAGCGAAACAGAACAGGCAAACCAGAGGCTGTGAGGGATCCAGAATGCAACTGAAGCCAACCAACACACTCCCAATCAGATCAGCTCCATGTGTGGTAGGCACTAACCAAAGCCATTTCTATACATATACTCAATCAAGGCCAGATTAAAGGGGAAAAAGGCTCCCAGAACAGCCAATTATCTGATTTTACAGTGCCAAGTGTTTCGAATCCAAAATCACCAATAGGTCTTTTGATGAGTCACATAAGTTTGATATTTGAACCATTCAGTGACCGCTGTACTTTATAGGGATTTTTCATACTGTAAGAGGCTGTTCCCATCCTGATGGAAATGTTTTATTACAGGATAAAGATCGCACACAAAAACATTTCATTGATTGACACGAAACTCCAAACCATCCAACCAAACAATGACATATCCACCCAATAAATCCTGGGATCAAACATTAATATTATTAATATTTTTAAATGTTTTAACTTGTTATTATGTTGTTGAACTTTCTGAAAAAGAACCATTTTTCCCCATAACAACTTTTTAAAAATGTAAAAAAATATATAGTTTTGATACCACATCCAATGGGTAAGGTGGAGCATCTTGGCAAAATTGATGGAATACATCAAATTTACAGGGCAGGTATAGATTAATAATTCTACAGTAAGATATTATTGTGCACAACACTCTAGTTCAATCACCACAAGTCTTTTCATCATCATCATCATCATCATCATCATCATCATAGTTTATTTATATAGCACTTTAAAAACACACAAGGCTGACCAAAGTGCTGAACAACAGAAATATAAGAGATACAATAAGAATAATAAATACGATAAAATAATAACTATAGTAATAACAATAAAATATGAGTAAATAAAAGTCAGTTACCCACTGAGTCAAAGGCCAGCGAATAAAAATACATTTTTAATCTGGATTTAAAAACCAGCACTGATGTCAATTGCCTAATGTGAAGAGGAAGATTATTCCAAAGTTTTGGAGCCACAATAGAGAGCGCTCGGTCTCCTCTCAGTTTCAGCCGTGATTTGGAGACTGCTTCAGCAAATCAGACAAATATACAGGTGCCAGACCATTGAAGTATTTAAAAACCAATAAAAGGACTTTAAAATTAATCCTAAATTCAATTGGAAGCCAGTGTAGGGAGGCCAGAACCAGAGTAATGTGCTCAAATTTCCTTCTACCAGTTAAAAACCATGCCGCAGCATTTTGTACTAGTTGCAGGCGTGTCAGAGTGCCCAGTCCAACCCCTATTAAAAGGGAGTTGCAATAATCGAAGCGTGAAGTTATACAAGCATGGATAACAGTCTCCAAATCACGCCTTGAAAGAAAGGTTTGACCTTCGACAGACGAAGGTGATAGAATGATGATTTAAGCACCCTATTCACGTGGCCATCAAAAGTAAGTGCAGAATCAATTTTTACCCCAAGATTGGTAATCGAGCTCTTCAGGTGAGGGGTCATAGCAGCAAGGTCAACTTCAGGGGTATGAGAGGAACGATTTGGGCCGAACAGAATTGCTTCCGTTTTACGTTCATTAAAATTTAAAACGTTTAGAGCCATCCATGACTTAACATCGCTAAAGCAATCAAGCAGGAGTCTTATTGGGGAGCTATCAGAATGACTGAAAGGTAATTAAAGCTGGCAATCATCAGCATATAGATGAAACGAGACTTTGTGTTTTCGAAAGATCGCACCCAGTGGCAGGAGATACAACAAAAACAGTAATGGCCCAAGAATTGATCCCTGTGGTACACCCCATGGCAGAGGGGCCACAGAGGACGATGACGAACCCAACTTAACACAGAAGCTCCTTTTTGAGAGATATGATTTTATCCACAGGAATGCCAAGCCATAAATGCCCACACAATGCTGTAATCGAGAGATCAGCAGGTCGTGATCCACCGTGTCAAATGCAGCAGTCATATCCAGTAATATAAACACTACATGTTTACCACAGTCCATCGCTACCAGAATGTCGTTCATAACCTTTACGAGAGCTGTCTGTGTGCTGTGAAATGGCTTAAAGCCGGATTGAAAAATTTCAAACATTTGAGAGATATTTAGATAGTCCATCAACAATCTTTTCCAAGATCTTACTCAGAAAAGGAAGTTTAGAGATGGGTCTAAAGTCTGACATAACTGAAATATCTGAGCCTCGCTTCTTAAGTAAGGGATGAATAACTGCATGCTTAAACTCGCTTGGTACTTAACCTGACAAGAGGCTGGTATTGATTATGTTTGGAATATGTGGTCCAACAGTAGGAAACACCTTTCTGAGAAAACGGGAATGAATGACATCATTCGGAGAACCACACGGTTTAGCATTTAACACAAACTTCTTCTCTCTTCAGGTAGAGCAATTGGTTGGAAAGCAGCAAGCTGGGTCAACAGAAGATAAAGTGGAGGGTCTCAAACTGGCAACCTTATCCCGAAAGAAATTAACAAACGTATTTCACATAACCTCAGAAGACTGCAAAAGAACATGATCCTCTGCATTCAGTACAGAATTTATGGTATTATACAAAACACGAGGGTTATGTGAATTAACAGCAATATGTTGAGAAAAATAGGAGTTTTTGGCGATCTTTACTGCCCTCTGATAAGCTTTCCAGCTTGTCTTAAGAGCTTCCAGAGAGACGTTTTGGATTATTTGTCATCTAGAGCGCTAGCGTGTTAGCGCAATGTGCTAATGCTAATATTAAGAATTGATTACTTACCCAAATAAGCTTGAGATTTTTTCACCCCTAATATAAGCTCAAAAAAAAAAAGAAAAAAAGAAAAAATAAAAGAAATACACACACACACACACACACACACACACACACACACACTCATATAATGGGAACCTAAGAAACATGCTCCCCACCGCTGTACTGGCTTGCCTATTGTGGGAAATCTGGTTAGGGTAAAATAAATACTTTAATTTGAAATTTAATTTGAGTTTGGTCAAATGTGACCAGAATGTAATAATGTGGTCACTGTGAAACAATAAAAAAAGTGATATGGGGAACACTGGTCACTGAGAACAGAAAGCAGATGCTTGTTGCTGAGTGTCCTCTCTAAACTGTTTGGCCCCACAGTATGTTATTGGAACAGTTACATGAACACAGAGGTTTAACGTGTTTACTGATAGATGTCACCCATCACCTAACAAAGTTATCAGTGACTAAACTGACAAGCAAAGCATGCATTTCTAAATTTATTGCCCTCTTTTCTTCATAGGGTCTCCTGCCATACAGCAGGTCAGCCTTTATACAGAGTACAGTTTATACAGAGCCTTTGGATTTTCCAATAAGTGAAAAGCATGATTTCTTTTATTTGTTTCTTGAAAATTAAGATCCAATAAACAGCGGCTGCCTTATTGTTGTTGACCTTGACACATAAATGTACTCACCTTGCTGGAGTGATGCTAAAGGTGAAACTCCAGGGTGTGGGTGTGCACTGTGACATCACTACTGGGTGTGGTAAGGTTGAAACTGTGAAGTAGAAAAGGTATTGAAACTGTTTTCAGCCTGCTCAAAGGACTTTAAACTTGTTACTTAGTTTCACGGTCACTCCAATCAAGTAAAGCCAGAGGGAATTCCTTTTGGACAATTTTCATGTTATAAATGAGAAAGTCTGCATCACACAGCTTCTGACAGCCTCTTTGAGATAACAGAGATTTCAGTTTTATTTTTAACAGCGCCATTTAATAGCAGTGCCAGAAACTGTCGAAGCCACCCTGGTAGAAGAGAGCTCGAGGCAACAAAGGAAAAGAAAAAACACTATCAGGTTTCAGAATATAATGTAATTAATCTTCATTATTCCTATCAAGATGATGATTTCACCTTTTCCAAATTCAGTTCAGTTGTGACGCTTTAGGGCATTACAAGAATAGCTCAGTAACGTGCATGCATGTTAAAGCATCTTGCTGTGTTTGGAATGGTATATGTATGGAAATTTTGATGTTTGCAAATATGTGTATAATAATCATCAGTGAACAGAAGCTGCTAACTCAACAGCAGAACCTAAAATCACTGCTTTAAAAATGCCACTTAAACCAGTGAACCCCCCCCCCCCCCAAAAAAGTGGATTGGCATAAAATAACTGATTTGAAGCAGCAGACAGGATTAAATGCCTTGATGCGTTGGTATGTCTGTAAGCAGACACACACCTCAGCACAGCCAAAAAAGGGACTTCCCCACAAATCCTGGAAGTAGAGTGTTCTCATACTTTAAATAAGTGTGTACACATCATGCTGTCATGGAAAAAAGACAGAAACCCTATTAGCCAAGTGTTTTACATGTATATTAATAAAAAATGCCCCAAAACAAAATGCTAAAATATATGTAAAAACAAATGAGATACAGTATAGCTAAACCCAGGAGGAAACATAGCCTGATTGGTTTACATGTTTTAACTGCCAGGATGAAAATGGCCACTTTAGTGTAATCACTTACACGACAGGGGTTTTGCAAAATAGGTCCAGTCTGGACTTTAACGAGCACTGAAGGCGATATGACTTATGACATATTCTACCACCTGTTTCCATATGTGATTTCACCCTCAGTGGGAAAATTAAGGTATGACTGATCATCATCAGATTATAACTACAATATTTATGAGACTCCAACGAAGCCAGTAATGACATGTACATCTGTGGCTAATTGTAGATGATTTGTGGTTATATTAAAACATTAAAAATTGGAAAACCTGCTTGAGTCGTGGTTTAGTTTGGGAGTAGATATTTTGCATTAATAAATAAATAAATGAATCACACTCTACACACTCACCTCCTTGCTGTGAGGGGCCACGGCTAACAACTGTGTCAATGTAATAATATGTCATGTATAATGAAAGTTCAATGGATATACACTACCAGTCCAACCTTCTTATTTTAAAGTTTTTCTTTATTTTCATGACTATTCACATTGTAGATTCTCACTGAAGGCATCAAAACTATGAATGGACATATATGAAATTATGTAGTAAACAAACAAGTGTGAAATAAATCAAAACACATTTTATATTTTACATTCTTCAAAATAGCCACCCTTAGCTTTGATTACTGCTTTGCACAACTCTTAGCATGTGCTTCATGAGGTAGTCACCTAAAATGGTTTTCCAATGCTCTTGAAGGAGTTCCCAGAGATGCTGAGTACTTGTTGGCCCTTTTGCCTTTACTCTGCAGCCCATCTCAACCCAAACCCTTCCACCACGCTCCTTCTTGTTCACATAGCCCTTACACAGTCTGGAGGTGTGTTTGGCATCATTGTCCTGTTGAAAAATAAATGATGGTTCAACTAAATACAAACCAGATGGGATGGCATGTTGCTGCAGGATGCTGTGGTAGCTATGCTGGTTCAGTGCACCTTCAGTTTTGAATACATCTCCGACAGCGTCACCAGCAAAGCACCCCCACACCATCACACCTCCTCCTCCATGCTTCATGGTGGGAACCATGTATGTAGGGAACATTCGTTGACCTTTTCTACCTCGCACAAAGACATGACGGGTGGAACAAAAGATCTCAAATTTCGACTCTTCAGACCAAAGCACAGATTTCCACTGGTCTAATGTCCATTCCTTCTGTTTCTTGGCCCAAACAAATCTATTCTGCTGTTTGCTTTTCCTTAGTAGTGGTCTTAGCAGCTATTTGACCATAAAGGCCTGATTCGTGAATTCTCCTCTGTCAAACTCTGTCTAATCAGAGGTGCTGTTGCGATTTCTGAGGATGGTGACTCAGATGAATTTATCCTCAGCAGCAGAGGTGACTCTTGGCCGTCCTTTCCTGGAGCGGTCCTCGCGTGAGCCACCTTGACTGACCTTCAATTCTTAAAGTAATGATGGACTCTCGTCTGTCTTTACTTAGCTGATAGAATTCATTGTTATGGCAAGAACCAAACAGTTGTCAAATAAGGCTGTCAGCTGTGTACCGACTTCTGCACAACACAAAGCAAGAAATTCCACAAATGAACCCTGACAAGACACACCTGTGAAGTGAAAACCATTTCAGGTGACTACATCATGAAAGTTATTTAGAGAAGGCCAAGGCTTTGCAGCGCTGTCAACAAAGGGTGGCTGCTTTTAGGAATCTAAAATATAAGACACATTTAGAGTTATTTATCTATTTTTTCTTTGCTACATAATTCCATATATCGTGCTTCATATATCTGATATCTTCAGTATGTATGTACAATGTAGAAAGTAGTAAAAATAAAGAAAAACCATTAATTGAGAAGTCGTGTCCAAACTTTTGACTGGTAGTGTACATTAGATATTGCTGTTCAAAATGCTTTTATAAAGCATAATTTTTTTTATTTTGAAGGTGTTATAGGTATATAAAAACTGAAAAAGGACAATTATTTTCAGTTGGTAGGTGTTTGCTAGGCAAATTGATGATTTTCTATACAATATAATATCTTGTATAGTCAAGAACCTTCAGTGGCTTAAGATGTACCAATTTGGTTGCTAAGCTCCTGATAATGTAGGACATCGATGTCAAACTCATTTTACATCGTGGGCTACATACAACATATTTTTGACCTTAAGTGGGCCGGACCAGTGAAACTCTCCTTTTCCCCTTTTTCTAAACCAGCATTTCTATAGTAGATAGTGAAAAAACAGAACGTTTCTCTCATTTAATATCTGTTACTAAACTACTATGATGTAGTGTGAATTATGAAAATACAATTTAAAGTCCAAATTCTATGGCTTCCACATTGATTTCTTTCATATTTTTTTTGCAAAGATATCTTGTAATATACGGTGCAGACACATTTTGATTTCTTCCCATTGATCTACGCAGGGGTGTCAAACTCCAGGCCTCAAGGGCCGGTGTCCTGCAGGATTTAGATCTCATCCTGGGTCATCACACCTGAAGCAAATGATTAGTTCATTACCAGGCCTCTGGAGAACCTCGAAACACGTAGAGGAGGTAATTTAGCCATTTAAATCAGCTGTGTTGGATCAAGGACACATCTAATACCTACAGGACACCGGCCCTCGAGGCCTGGAGTTCGACGCCCTTGATCTACAGTTATAATTACAACAAGAAGTGAAAACATGTTTAAAGAATATTCTAGCTGTATTAAAATCAAACTTAAAGATTTAATTTGAGGTATTCATATTCTAATTTTAGTATTCAGTAGCAACAGTTACAGCTTTAAGCATTCTAAGTCTGTCCAGCCAAATTCAGAGAGGTTTTTTTTTCCTGTTATAATAATTAGCTCCTTATCCCAGCTAATGAGAAACAGTGCCACATCACGATGGCACCTCTTTATTTTTGGGAATATCAATAGCTATTAACATGCAATCTTTCAGAAACTGCCCTTTGGTGAATGGTTTTCCTGCTTTGGCAAACAATTCACTAACCATTATATTCTTTCAGAGGTTTCTGTTTATATCTAAGGCAGATCACATTCCACAAACTCAACAAAAAAATACTGCAATGGCCATCTTTGTTTTTGTAATTTAATTATAAATTGCAAAAGAAATCGTGGAAAAAGCTAACCAAAAAAGTAACTTCAAGGGCCAAATTGCATTATTTTTTGCATCAATTTGTGGGCCGGAAGTAGGGGTGGTGTGGGCCAGAGGTTTGAGACCCCTGACGTAGACTGACACCATTATAGGCATAGGACATCGTGCCAGCAGTACAGAATATGTGGATATGATATCTTACAATCTAAAGTGACATTTCCCCCTTTTTTCCACTGCCCCCTCAAACTGATGGCTGTATATGAGGATAGTTTTACATTGTTTGACATTCTCCTAATACTTTTGAAATGCTCCACGTCTGAGAAGCTGTGGGTACCTACCTGAGCTAGACTCTTACTGACACACACCTTGGCAGTGCAGAACAAGCGTCCATTCTCCTTCTCTGCAGACCATGAAGTAAATACATGAGTGGTGTAACAGAAACGCTTTAGATGATGAATTGCTGCAAGTTCATTGGTTAGACTCTGACTTCATGTCTGAGTGAATGACATTTCCTAAGATCTAAGCTTTTCAGCTTGCAGTGAGCTTTACAATAGCCACCCACAAATGCCACTTGAAACCCAAGCCAACAGTTTCCATCAAACAAGCTGCCCAATCCTTACCCTACTTCTTGGTTAAAATGTTCTGCTATTGATGAACAGCCTTGTTGTATTGTAGTTGTCAGTTGCAGTTGTGTGAAAGTTTTTGCCCCCCTTCCTGATTTTCTATATTTTTTGTACGTTTGTCACACTTAAATGCTTCAGATCCTCAAACAAATTTAAAGGATAGACAACGATAACATAAAATGTTTACTTGTGAAATAAAAGTGTTTATTATTAACAGGGGAAAAAAACCAAACTTATATGAACCTGTGTGAAAAGTGATTGCCCCTAAACCTAATAACTGGTTGGGCCTCCCTTAGCAACAATAACTGCAATCAAGTGTGTGATAACTGCCAAAGAGTCTTTTACAGCTGTGGAGGAATTTTGTAATCATTTTTTCACACAGGGCCTTGTAGTTTTGGATTTTCCCCCCTTAATAAACATTAACATCTTCATTTAGAAACTGCATTTTGTGTTTACTTGTGTTATCTTTGTCTAATATATAGTTTTTTTGATGATATGAAACAGTTAAGAGTGACAAACATAAACAAAAAAAAAGGAAATCAGGAAGGTGGCACACACTTTTTCACACCACTGTATGATTGTCTTTATAAAAGGTAAAGCCTAACAGCTCCATTACATCATAACTGTCATATAACTAATCACAACTAATGTCAAAACTTACTGTATCGGTATAGAGTAATCCTCAACTCATATACTGCACAATGTGGCTTTTTCTTTAACTTTACAAGTTGTCAATTTGAAGAAGTCCTACACGAACAAGTAGATAGAGGCATGTGAAAAAGAAAGCTTTCACTTCAATACTGCATATAGTCCTGTGAAAACAAATTACTATTGCTTCCATGAGAATTAAGAGGGTAAGTTGCTTCTCAGTGCTGCTAATCATATAAATTTGATTAACGGATGATCAAAGAGTGTGACCACCTCTATAAAAGAGATTTTTAGAGTTTTCTGGTCTAGTGTATTCAGGTGTGTATTGCACAATGCCTACAAGGAAAAACATCAGCAGTAATCCTAAAGAAGCAATTGTGTCTGCTCATCAATCAGTCAGTGAATTTGTGAGGGGTTAAAAAGCCATTTCTAAAAAGAAGATGATGGTGATGATCATTCAACAGTGGGAAAGATTATTGACGAGTGGAAAACTTTCGAAACGGTGTTCAATCTTCCCAGGAGAGGATCTTCCAGCAAATTCACAAGGTCAGACCATCTTGTGCTCAGACATATTCCAGAAAACCCACATCTTCAAGCTTTACAGGCCTCAGTAAGGGTTTTAAATATTAAAGTTCATGACAGTAAAATTTGAAAAAGACTGAACAAGTATGGATTGTTTGGAAGTGTTGCTTAGAGAAAGACTCTTCTCCCAAAAAAGAAAAGTGGATCAGATTATGTTATTTTAAGATTAGGTTTATAAATTTGCATCTAATGTCGTTTGGACATAGGAGAGAAAAGTCGAAATGCCTGGCCATAATACACAGCCCGTCATTTGTTGAAAACCAAGCAGGATCTCATACCAACTACCAAGCACAATGGCGGAGGGGTGGTAGTTTGGGCTTCTTTCCAGTCAGTGAGTCAATCAGGATCTTCTCTGTACTTTAGAGTCAAACATGAGGCTATGTATAACTCTGTCCAACATATATTTATATATATTATTTGAAATTGATCCACCAAATCTACAACAGAATGGCTGAAAAGAAGAATCATGGTGTTGTACTTACCCAAGTACAGACCTCAACTTAATTGAAATGTCATGGCAGGTTCTTAAGAGAACTGTGTATAAACGATCACACAATAATCTCACTGAACTAAAGCAATGTTGTAAAGAAGAGTGGGCCAAAATTCCTCCACAACAATGTGAGTGACTTATAAAGTCACATAGAAAACAATCACTTCAGGTTATTGCTGCTAAAGGTGTCTTACTGTCTTGATATTAACATTGCGTTTTGCAGTTTTCTTTTAGTTTTTTAACCATAGTTTCCTTAACTAAATCTGATGAACCAGATTAGGCATTTTCATATATAACTTGAACAGCAATGCGTATAGACCCGTAATTAGACCTGTAATTGAGTATAATGTATACTTCTATACTGTTTATTTTTGAAACTATTAAGTGAAAAACAACATCTTGGACATGCACTCTGTCCTCATAATTAAATAACTGAACTAATGTACACTACTTTGTTACTGGCAAATCACTTTAGTGTTCTAAAATTCTGAACAAGCCTCCCTTTTCAGGCACAAACTGCTTTTCCTTACGTCAGATTTGATGGAAGATGCTGGGGACATGCATGTATGCATAAACATACTGTTATGTTGTCTGGCTCTTGTAGCATAATGGACAAAATAAGCTGGCTCTTAAAGTGTAGAGCTATACTCATGGTCTTGACTACAAATCTCTACCGAGTCTCACACAAAAGTGCAGTGAAACACAATCTTTACTGTAAAGCAGCCCATACTGTGTTTGTGTGTACATCTGCTTTATTTGTGCGCATGTATACATGTTCAGACAGCTTGAATCCAAAGTGCCATAGTTCATGTCAGTCAAGGTGGGTGTTTATGGCTGTAATGGAACACAGTGGCTTGTGTTTTCAGTGAAGAGAAAGGCGGGTGGATACACGTCCCGTGCATTTATTACTTGTATGTGTATACTATACTAATTCTCCTTTAAACGATTTACTGTCACATAGACAATGGCTGAAAAGGTAGATCATTATTTTATTTAAAGTGGTACCTGAATGGCTTTAGACATTAACGTTAGAAACCTTACCCCAGTCTACCAGTAGACAAATAATATTTCACTGTCCCTCTGAGTGCTGTCTAACACACCCTGCCAGATATTTCATCTCTTATAGACTATGACATCATTGCTGAATGAATAATGAATAAAGTAGGGAAGATGGAGACAGACACACCAGTTCAGAAAAGTATTAGTGCTTAGTTTAAATAAATGTTAAATATGATTCCATTTATCTGCATTATGTTTCTATATGGAATTCTACCCCTTTTACTGACAGGTCTTCTCCAAGAAGCCAAGTCACAGTAAAATTACAATATTTGACATAATTATAATACAAAGACAACCAAAAAAATACCAAAAGCCAGCCCTCAATTTAAGGTGTTTTCTGATAAAATGTAAATGAAACAGAAGCATTTCCACTGTTGATCTAAATAAGAGTGCTAAATAATAATAATGTGTCAACCTCATTTACATATAGTTTTTTTTGTATCTTTAAGTCGGTTTTATTAATTACCATAATGACAAGGATATCAACTATATGTTAATTAGATTAATTACTCCATGTTTTACTGATTTTCTAAAGTAAGCTACAAATGAACAACACGAATAACTTCAATTTTATAGTAACAGTGTTTCATATAATAAAATGCAATGTCAAAGGTGTACTAATGAATACAGTGCACAGTTATGACCCAGACCTTTAGCTGCAAGACTTTTGTACACAGTAGTGGTTGCTGTTGAGCACAACAGTAAGTTGGTGATCATAGTATGGCATATAGCCACTAATATGTCTGAGTGAAGCAGCTGGTGGAGACCAAAACAGAGCTAAAAATTAAACAACGTGATGTTCAATTCAATTATAAAAATCTATTAATGCCTATTTTAATATCCTCAGAGGTTTATTACAGTACTGTCTCTTTGTGCAGATGTTAACCAAAGCAGACAGACCTTGGTAGGTATTAATTTTTTATCCCTCAGCCCTGAAAGGTTGATTTTGGTATTGATGTCACCCTGCCGGGTGGGGGGGCAGCCAGGCAGTCAGTGTGGACACCTACCTTCGTGAACACGATAACTCACAAAAAGAGGCCAAGAAGCATTTTCAAATTGATGTCATTGGTGCATCTACTATAAATCTCAGATAGGTTTGAATCTCAGTGACCTCGAGGTCAGAGGTCCAGTTTTTGGAAAATCTTGTAAATACAATGACTCAAGAAACAAAACAGCTTGGATTGTTAGCACTGACGACCACCAGTGTTTTTTGCATTCTAAAAACCACTCATGTTATATAAATTTTTAGTTACATACCACTAATTTATATATTGAACATTTGAGAAATATTTGTTTATTTGATCATCCTGTAAAAAATGGTTTGTTTGTTTTTTACATATTGCGCTAAATTGTTGTGACTATTTGTGACTTGTTCAAAAATGTACAATAAAATACAGCACACTTTTCAAAAAGTGGGGTGAAAAAAAAATCATATCCAAATACAGGACACTGAAGCCAAAAATACAAAAACAAAAAAACAAACTCCAAGGATTCCAATAGAAATCCAAAAACATGAAAGGCAAAAACCCCAATAGGCTTCACTTAAGGAAGGTACACAAGAAACACAACAGATGCTATATCACAGACTCAGGGGGAGGGAGGACTATTTATACACAGAGGGTATGATTAAGGAAGGGCAAAAAGGAAGGGAATAGGACAGATGAAAGTAATCACAAATGCAAGGATAAACTGTCAAGATAAAACGGGAAAAGAATAAACAGTTGTTACTGAAACAAGGAGACATGAAACATGAAAATAAATACTAAATCTGAGTCTGAGCTTCTTACTTAAGCCCATCTGTTCCTCCCTTTCTTCTGTTTTAAAATAAAGTCAAAATGACAGCAAGCAAAAACACAGAAGACTGGTTATGAAATTAACACAAAAGCATAATCATTAATAATTAAACAAAAATCTAAAAAGTCCAACTCGAAGCCCTTTGACCATGACCACATCCTCCATGGAACATCTGCTGTAAAAGATACACAGTTAAAGTGGTGGAGCGGACTGGAGGGTCAAGTGTTTTGTTAATCATGAATCTCCATTTGCAGTTCTGGAACAAACATCTTTATCTTGCTTATTTATATAAACCTAAATAAATAGGAAAAACTCAGTTGTTGAAAAATGTATGCATGCACTAATGCATTTTTCTTCAGCACATTCCCTGGTTCTTTTCATACAAGTCTGGTTTTGTGTGGGCCTATGGGATTTTTGAAAGGAGAACCAAATAAGTGGAGGTATGTGCAAACAGAAGACACTATTGTCTGCAGCTGGTTGCAGAGTGCAGAATCTTGTTAACCTTTGGAATCTGGCTCTGTGTCAGGCTGGCAGGGACACAAGTATTGGCACCTGCCGCTGATATGGAAAGGAAGGAATGTGGCTAACCTTGTGTTGCATATGTTTAATCTATTTAAATTTATAATATTTAAATAATAATAATTATATAATTAAATAATTATTATTATTTATCATTATTACATTTTTCTATTTTTGTTTTTAGTTATTTTATTTTATTTTACTTTGTTCTATCCTATATCCATTGGGAAATTGGAGTACAGTAAGTTAATGCAACTTGAAGCTTCCTCTGTCTAGGTCGAATTCTATATGCAAAAATAGGTATTCCAGTCAGTCAGCAAAAGCCTATTTGGTCTATGGTTTAACCAGTCTGTACCAATATCCTGAGAGGGATCCAGTTTTCTTTTTACAAGGTAAACGGATACTGCTTATGTCACACACACATGCTACACATATCCCCAACTCGGTGACAAACAATACATCTGCTCCATGGAATCTGAGGAACTCAAAAGGCCATATATGCATACTGGTTATATACCTATGGTGATGTCTTGGTGAGTATCAGGGTCAGCTGTTCTGTCTGGAGCAATACCTGTAAAATAAAACATGTAAGGTGAAGAGATAGTCTCTTCACTCAGAGAACCTAGGTTACAGTATAACCCACCAATATATATTTTCTAGTCTGGTAGAATTTCATGGTCTGCTGCGTTAAAAGCAGTCCGAGTGCCCCCCCCCCCCGAGGAGGGGCAGTTTTTCAGTCACACTCAAGCACTGAGGCACGCTCATTTTATCACTGACTGACCTGAAACAACCCTACGCTGATGTAATTGCTCACCAGCCTAAAAACGAGACCAATTCTCTTACACCGTGGTTGCTCCCTTGTACTCTTAGATTTGTTGCTTTCATTTTGATACAGCGCCAGTTCCCCATATAAAACCTTCTTTGGCCCAGTGCCAGACACTCTCGACGTGCCCTCAAATGGCCCCTGGCACGGCACAACCGGCTCATCCCAAAGCTGCAGGTGTTCCCACTGGCTGGCCATGTCCTCACCCCCTACTGCCTATAAATGGGCAATTGCCAGAGGATTCACACGCCCAGGGGGCCTGTATCAGAATGGTTGCACTTGGGCCAGAAATTGGATTCTGGGAGGGGAGCTCTTTATCGTGAGGCCAAAAGCATAAAACTGTAGCATTGTAGTCATCTGATAACAATGACACAACAGAATCAATCGACATCAGGAGCAACTTAGACACAGCTGCAGCTACTGGCCACAATGACACAGCATGGCACTTCAGAGGGGACATTTTCCCCTCTCAAGAGAGTTTTATCCAGATGTCTCTGAATATGTTGTTGCACTTGATATTTTTTGTAACTTTAGACTTTTCAAGCTTTACAGTTAAAGGGAACAAATGGGTAATTGGAAACATTTTTTTTTCTTAAAAAGCAAGCAAACCAAAAAACCCAAAACAGAAGCAGTACCTGCTGTGGCAGAAACCCTCAAAGTGTACTAAGAGAAGTATCCAAATTGAGACCATCCTAAACAGCAGTCTGTATTAATTGTAGTAATCAGTAATTTAGTCTGAAAATATATGATTGCTGACTTTAAGTTGGATGACTCGTGTCATTCTCTGTGAGTCCATGTATGTACATATATGTGTAATATGCATGACGATGCCAAGGCTTAAGTAGAATGCCAAATTACAGTTGGCAGAGACCTCATTCTGTAACGGTTGATGTGCCATCTTGATTTAAAAATGGAGACCCCACTCAACCACAAACAGCTTCAGTGATGTACTGGCTGGCAGGCGCAGCTTGGACCCCAGTGTGCCATTGATCATCATTATTTCTCTGTTTTTCTTCCAGTTTTCACTTAGTCTCCCGCATAGAGGAGCACAATACACTGATGGATCAGTGTTGTCTCAGTTTGACAGAATTACAGCCACAAATGAGGCCATGAATTTCAAAAAGAAAATTTCTGCTGTAATTGAATAGCTTTAACAGACACATGACTGATGGTACAGTACATTTAGCATGGTCAGCATTTGTCTATCTGTGTTTTATATAAGATAATTATGGAGATGAGTCAGGATAGAGTTCCCATGACTCAGAATTTCCAGACTGGCTGTATATGGTAAAAAAAAAAAAAAAAAGAAAGAAAAAAAGGAAGAAAATCCCATTCCAGCTGGGGCCTCTAATGTGGTCTAAGCTGTTCAGGGATAAGTGGTTAAAATATGAGTGTAATCTGGAATCACATTAATGGGTCACATACAAGACTTTTAGCTTACAAGCTGACTGGTATTTACAAAGCATTCGCATATCTTATTGACTCTCCAAAGTGCTTTTACACAATGAGCCATCTTTACAGGGGTGTGTTTTCAGCCTTTTTTTCCCACCTTATTTTCCTTCAGAACAAAATACTGACTTCGGGACAGTTGATGATTAAAGTTTGGGGCTAACGTTTGATTAGTAGTTTTTTACTTTGTCTTACATAGCACTAATTAGCAAGCCTCTTTGTCTCAGTTTTGAATGAAACTTGCTAACGAAGCTAACACTAACATGCCAGTGGCCAAAACGCTAATGCTGATGCTTCAAAATACAGAGTTCAGATGACTATGTCCATCATACATATATTAGACTCTTTGTTCTGTTTCCAGTGCATATAGAGCATGGCTGTAGCTTATGTGTTTAAAAGCCTTCATACTTCATTCTTTAGCTTCAGGTAATACTGAACAAACCAAATCAGGGTCATTATTTGAGTCACACAGCGGTATGATCCAGCGTAGGGTTCATGGGTTAGCATGAGCTGCCTGCTTGCTTGCCTCTCAGTTTTGTGGACTCAGTTTATGTGCCTTGGTTTACTGATTGTTCTGATGTAGTAGTACTTCTTGTGCATTGTTAATGACACAGCTTATTTTGCACTTGTGCTTAACTTCTGAACCAGAGGCTGGATTTTATATCCACAGAAATATTTGAAAACACTAGCTAACTGAACACAACTAGATTAGGAGACTGGCTCTTGGTCTTTTTGTTGTGTTCATTGTTTCATTTAATAAATTACTCCTACTTAAATTGTCACCCATTGAAAGACTAATGGAGAGAGGTGAGTAATTCACACTCTCAGCTCCCAAATACAGACCGGTCAGGGACTGATGCCAATACTGATTGTTAGGATGTGTAAAATCCTGTTTCATTTATACAGTACATGCACAGGGGCCATAACTTTTCAGCAGTGCTAATTAAAAACCAATGGAATTGCTCTGATTATGTCACACATGATGCTTGGTCAGGACTAGTTTGTATTACATGCACGTACCCTTGCATGTAATTTCTCAACATGCAGGGTTAATTTTTGAACATATATTTGTTTGGGGATATTTTAGTCGATAAGACAGTCTTTAAGTCTCGCCAAGTGGCTTTGCTGATACCTACCGAAACTAAAAAAAATGAACTTTTGACACCAACCAGCACTGCTTGCTGATGTATAATCTTATATGTGTTACAGGCAGTGCTGACAGTATTGTAAACAAAGAAGTTTGGGCTGCTTTACTGGACTCTAACAGTTATTTTTCCAGTTCCATTGAACTATAAAAGAACATTTTTATTTCTGTCATATTGGACATAAGACCAACATATATGTGAGCGACCAAATAATCTATTTGTTGGACTTTACTGCAAACAGTGCCTGATATAATCATTGTCAATATGCTTATTGATGGCTAAGATGATCCTCACTTGTTAAACTGATCTAACCCCATTTATGTGATGGATGGACGGATGATGGACAGATAGATATTTTTGGCATTTAAAGAAAAGCTGATGAGGACCACAAGTGAAAAGGACCTTTTTTGTGCATGCTGTTTATTCACACTATGAATTTAAATGGAGATCTGGACAGCATCGATAGCCCACAAAATGAACCCAACTTCTCCTTAGACAGTGATGTAAACCAGAGCTCTCATACTGTCAAATCACTGAGAGTTATAGCATATCACCGACCTCCCAAGAACACAGACTTTGAGCCCTTTTGGAGAGGAATATCATACTGATGCATTTATTCATTTGCGCTTGTAGCCGTGCAATTTCACGTTTCACTTTTTGTGCCACAAAAGGAAAACAAAAATGCAGAAACAGCAGATGTGAAGAACCTTAAATCCAGCTAGACATTTCCAATGTAAAGTTTCATCTGAATTTAAATGTTTTTCTATCCTCTATTGTTGCAATGTTTTCAGAGATGACACAGAAAAACTATAGTTATTAAAAAAAATGTCTGTATATTAGTTAGAAAATAATTATGAAATGCAAGCCAGAAGGGTGCATGACATGGGAAACCAGACTTCAACATAGCCAGGCTTTCTTTGCTGTCTTGATTTAACAAAAAAAAAAAAGGGCATAAAATCATCAGTCATATGAGTCTTCTGCGCAAATTGGTCTCTATTCATGCCACCTACTCAAATCAGAGATGTTATGAGATGATGACAATAAAATGGTGATAAAAATTTATAAAGAGCATAAAAATTTAACAGTAAAATGCAACACTCTTGCAAATAAGACAAGAGATTAATGCTGCAGAAAATGGCAAATGTTGAGTTTTTTTTTCACTGAGTGTGCTCCCAGTGCTACTGGTTATTTTTAACATGACAGCTGCAGATTAAAGCTTGGAAAATTTAAACTCGAGCCATTTAAGCATTGAAGGTTAGAATAAAGTCGAATAAAGGAGATGTGGAAATCACTTCAGTTTGGCAGAATGAAATGAAATTACTTTCGCTGATTGAACAGTTATTCTTGGTGTTCTGGGTTCTAGTAGCTGCACTTCCATCAGTGTAAGAGAGACTTAAAGCAGCAACTTAGAATCAAACATAATAACATTTTCTGCATCACTAAATGAATACATGCAGACACCTGTGACAATGTTACATGTGCTGTTGTAACTCTAGAGCTGGGTGATGCTAGTAACAACTTGCAGGCATAAAATGTATTAATCCCTACAGAGAATCTATTTTGCACTTAAAATATGCTGTAATAGAGAATGGAAGCATCAATTAGAATAACCCTTTTTTGTCATTGTACAATAAAATTATGGAATTGAAATAAAAGAATTAGGGAAAATGTGGTGTGTTTAACTGATTTAAAGAACCTGCACCCAACCTGACTATGTTCAAAAAATATAAGTTTAATCAGGCAAAAAGAGACAAAGAGAACTGTGATTTTAAGCTCAACATAGCTTGCTAACCCATTGTTCTGTCTTTGTACTACATCGCCTGTACCTCTGTACACCCCTGCCAATAATTTTAGGTTAGAAAAGAAAAAAAACCCTTTGCCTTCATAAAATCCTAATTTTACAGAATATTTGTGAAGTTTAAAAGTAAAGGTTTCATTCAAACATTCAAAAATGAACTAGAAATATCAACATCACAAAATCAAGACTAGTCTTGACATCAGCCGTGTATCTATGTACGTTTAGGTATAAAACTCAAAACAGCAGCTAAGAGATCAAATGTACAAACAGGTAAAGCTAAAAAAAAGAGAACATTTTAAAGTATATTTGTGAACTGATTACCAGGATTCAGTAACTGCATCGTGGTGTCAGTGTGTCAATATATGCTGAAGTAGTAAATGGGGGGTAGGGGATGGTAGCAACTTTTATAGTCATAAAATCTTATTTTATGTAACAAGTTAAAACCTTAAAATTGTTTCACAGTCGGGCATTGTCTGTACTACTGCTTTCAGTACACCTTTGCGTTTGAGCTCTTCGGGCCTTTCGACTCAGTTGTGGATGCCTTAGCTTCTAACTTGCACTTCTACACTTTTTCTATAAACAACTCCACTAGGTCACAAGTGAGGACACTAAAATAATAGATAGGTTCTGCTTCTCAAGCGATGACACTTGCGGCTTACAGTACGCCTTGGATTAGATTCCACAGGGGAAAACTGGAGAAAAAAAGGTTTATTTTGAGAAATACTCAGCTTGGCCACAACTGTCCTTTGTGGTAAATGTGTGAAAGAGTATCTGAATGGTAGTTTCAGGGTATTTAAAGAGAGACTCAAAGTCTACTTCAGTGGTGTCATCATTGGCAAGCACAGAAGCACCAGTGAATAGAGAACAGTGAATAACAGGATTTCTGTGGTCTATCTGTTCATGGCATTCTGCTAAATGTGTTGCATGCTAACACGCTGATCTGGAAAACTGGTTGAGTCATTCTCCTGTATTGTTAATGTACCTTGCTGTGCAGCTGCCTAATATAGAAGGATGAGCATGAGGAATCTGCATCTCAGTTATGGTTTCCACTGAGCACATTTAAATTTTTCCTCTCAAACAAGCAGTATAAATTTTTTTTTCTCTCTAAGCTAAATCCACTGGGATATTCCAGTCACAAGGAACTGTAAGGCACTGTTTAGTCAGCATTTTTTGTGAGATAACGGTAAAAGACCCCCCATCCCCCAAGGAAAAATGTTCTTATCAAAGAAAAGAAAATGTTCAGGATTTCACTCAGAATGGAACCGAAGCAAACAAAGCCTACATTTCACCACTGGAAAAACAAAGTGTTTGGTCTACAAGCTAGCACGTATGAGGTGTGCTGAAAACCTGATTTAGCAAGCAAGAGAGACAGCATGTAAACAGTATGACAAGGTCCTGCACTCCCAAAGAAAGACTGTTGTTCCAGTGTGGACAGGTTCTTGGCTCGCTCCCTATGAATGACTGATTGGATTCTAGTCAGGGCTCTTTTTCTGGCATGCCTTGCAGAAAAACAGAACAATATCAGGTGCTGTCAATTTGTCGGGATATTCCATTACGTTATGATAGCGTGGATCAGATGTACGGTAAATATGAGCTGAGTCATTTGACTTTACGCACGAAACTGCAATATTTGTTTGGCAAAGTCAAACCTGATGCTTCTCTGGGTTGAGCAAACACAGAGAGAAAAGGCTTGTCAGCCGCTGCCATTGTTTAGAGATATTCTTTCAACTAGGTTGCGACTATGGTGCAAACAAAGATGGAGTACTAACTGGCAAAACTGGCAACTGCCCAAGGGCTTTGGACTCCCAGGAACTCTGTACCCTGAAGGTATAAAGGCTTTGTCACTTAAACTTTTCACACTTCATCATGTCTTGTGATCAAAGGGAACACGGCCATAAAATCTATCTAGTAATATGACGGATCTAGTAATATGAATCTCATTTATGATTTATTTTACAGCGGAACTGTTACGTGGTTCCTCATTCTCTGTGATGTATTGTACATACTGGGCAATGAATTTTACCAAAGGGGCCACATGAGAAACTGGGACTGTTGTGGAAGGCCTTAGTAATGAGCTAAACTCAAATCTACTCAAACCAGTATGAATTTTTCCTTTTATAAGCTGTGTTTAGTAAGACTGGAGGTTACAATTAGGCAATAAAAATATAAAATAAAAAATTCCTCAGTTGTAAACAAAATACAGACGTTATTCAACATTTCAAAGACTTGTTAACACATGTTACATGTTAATACAAAGAGCTATTGTTATAATAATAGTTTGATTACTATTACTATTGTTATCTCCACTTTTTTAGTTTTTTCATTGAGAGAGAAATGCTTTGAAGAAATGCATTAAATTCGGTTTCTATGACTGCGGTGGAAATGAGGTTAGTCACATCTATAGCAAATGCAAGGTCTGGCTTCTATTCTCTATCTGAGAACATTCTCAATGTCAGTGTCACAAAACTTTTGAATTTCTGCTTTCAGGTCCCTATCCTCAGGCTCAAGGTCCTTAAAAAATGCAGTAAACTGTCTGTGATTCAATGCTCTCGCCCTGATGAAGTTAACATCAACATCACGATTAAGTTTTAGCAGTGACACACACAACACTTCCTGCTGTGTAATACAATGCAGAAATACCAACTTCAGCTCTGGTTTCATGATGGTGATTCTGGTTTTGTTATGATGGTGGATGCTTACATTAAACATGATCAAAGTTTCAGTCATTGACAGCAAATGTAGTCACTGTGGCAGGCTGTGAGCACAGAAGCCACACCCACCTGTCAAAACTTCTGTTTACAAAGGGTCACCAATCAGGTTGTTTCAAACAGTGGATTAATTAAGGATCCACAATGGAAAAGATTTATTTACCATTGCAGCCAAGATTGTATAATGAAAATCTGATTTATTTAATTAGATAGTGCTATAAATTAATTTAGAGGTAGAGAATTTATTGCATATTCTTACAGTTTGACGCTACTCCAAAGTCTGGTGGTACAGCAGCAGATAATTCTCTGTCATTGTCAGATGACTGTAGTTTGGGTGGGTATTGTTCTTTTAATTACCTGCTGCAGATCATCCAAATACTGCATTGTGCTGTCTCTAAGCAATGTTTCATGGGGAATTAAGTGTTTTTATACTGTAAATGCTCTGTTCTCACAGACCCAGCACAGCATTAGCACTCACTCTCTTGTGTGCAAGATCAGCACGGACAACTGCCGATCCACGCTGTGCACTGTAATTGATGAGTAATTATAAACACTGTAATGCTGTTCTGGCCCCAGGCGCTCCCACGGTGCTGCTGTCTCTGTTCGTGTTGCAGGGGTTCCTACAGTGTGTGACAGTGGTGGAAGTGCAGAATGCCTTTGCCTACCCCTTGTCCACATCACGTCTCAGCTTTTTTTGTTTTATCATCATTTGGTTTTGTTTTGTGTTTTACTGACTTTTGAACTGCTTTAAACATCTTGATTCATTTGAAATTAAATCAATATTTTGTTAAGTTTTGGAAATCTGGCAGTGCATCTCACCATTTTGTCAAAACTACCAGTCATAATAGTTAACAATAACTCACATTCATTATATAACAGTGCATAATGACATTAGTTGATGCTGACTGCATGGAACATCAACAGAATTAATGAACAGAGTAAAAGCTATTAAAAAAAACAATATCACCAGGGGAGCAGGTGCCGCACACACAAGAGCTGAACACATGACATCTTTTTTGACCTAGTTTTTTTCTGTTATTGTTATTGTGGCTCTTATGAGAGCAGTTAATTTTTTTTCTTTTTTCTTGATACCTTCCTGGATGCAAAACCCTATTCTTGTCATGATCCTGGGTCTTTGATTGTGTTTTGGACTTTTGGACCTTATTTACTTATCATTGTAGTGATGCATGTTTCTTAGTCTTTATTTGGCGTTGTTTAGTTTCCTTGTGCTTTCTAGTTTAATCATTTGTATTTGTAGTACTTAGATACTTATTTAGTCTGTTCCCTTTGGTGTCCTGGTTGTCTTGGTTCCGTCTGTGTTCTCACCAATCCATCACATCTCCCTCGCTCTCTGTCTCTGTTGGATTTACTGTTTTATTTTGGTAGTCCGTGTCTCGCATGCACTGTGTTCAGTTTTGCTTCCACTGATTTGTGGAAGCAAAACTGGAAAAATACAGGAACAAATACTGACTGACTGATTTGTTCCTTCTATGTTCCCATTTGTCGTCCCTGTTTGCTGTGTATTTCCTCATGTGCCGTGTTTTGAGTTTAAGCAAATAAAGCTGCCTACCTTAGTGTATCTCTTTGTGTTTGGGTCCTACCTCTGCATGCCACACTGTAGCACATGATAATTCTTTCATTTAAAAACCAAAAAAAACAAAAAACTTGTTACATAAGAAAAGCAAATGTTTTGATAAAATTGGTTTTTAAGCTGCTTCACATTCACAATGTTTAACTTTAAAATTAACAGCCAACTGAACCTGTAGTTGACCATGTTAATGACAGTATATAGAGCACTGTTTTCAGGTGTAAGCTGAATTAAGGCTTATTTACATCTACATTACAATGCCATGATTACAACAGGTTACAAAGTACTGTTATCTGTAATCATAGTACTGTTTCTGTTATGGATAATTATGTAATTGCTTGGATTACATTTTTACAAACTGCATAGATATCTGTACACAACCATACCATGACTTTTTCTATCTGTGCATTCGTGCTACAGTTAGCGGATTTCACTTTGAAAATGGTGGCACAGTCTATAACTTTTTACTGGTGGACATTGTTTTAATTTTTATGCACAGAGGGACAAGATTGCATTGGTGAAGTGCAAAACTCGACAGTTTTGCAGTGTTAGGAGAATATTGCTAACACAGCAGCGGCTCCTTGTAAACATCTACACAGCCAGCATGCTAACGCCAAGCTAACAAAGAGCCCAGAGTGACATTAAAGCTGAGCAGATGCAGTAAGACCCTGAACAGGTAACACACGCAGTAACGAGCAGTCAGGCTTGTAGCCTCCATTACTACCTGTACACATCTACCCCCACAGATCGCTTGTTCGATATGTTTAAATTGCTGTTGTGCAGCTTCTTGTGTTCTCTGTGTTAACACTAAATGATAATGACTAATGAGTGTCAAACCACATTTTACATTTTGCTGTTGACTAAGCTGCAGAGTGCGTATCAGGGGAGTAGTGGAAGAGGAAGCAAGGGATATTGCACACAGCTGACAGGTGGTGTGTGTGTGTATTGGCGTATTCAGAAGTAAGCATATGCAAGCAGATGATCAGAAAAAACAATTTCTAACGCAAAGTTGTAACTGAAAGCATGAGCAGCATTTTGGGTGAAAAGTCATGAAGTTCCTGCACATCTTCATTTATTTGTGGCCTAATTAGACATTATACCTTTTGTATTGTTCCAGTTTTTCTTTTATACTGATCAACCATGGGACAACCTGTCCGTGTCACACATATTAGATATAATTGATGATAAATCCCTTATCTTGTAAATACGACACACTTAGGTTGCAAATTATGCAGTTTAGGTTTTAATAAATAGAGCCCACTTCCAAAAGTCATGTCTAAAAAAACCCCAACTTATTCCAGTATATTGCAACAATGTAACAGATGTTGTGCTGCATTGTGCAATGTGAGCCATATGTTTTTCTTCTTTTTTTTCATGATTCTGTCTATGGGAAACCAGATACAAATGGACACTTTTATCATCATGTTTGAGATTCCATTTGTTTCCCTCAAGATATCGTCTTTGAGGCAAAAAATACTCACTTCTACATCCCTGTTGACAAGACGTTGCACCGTTCTCCTCTTGAAGTCACTCAATCCCCCCGTAATTTGTTCATGGCTGAAGAAGGTTATGTCATTTCTCAATGTAGAAAAGTTAAACAGTTAGAGGCTGCTCTGTTTTTTTCAAAACTTGAATTTGTTGATTACTCTCACTGTAGATCAACACTCATATGCAATGTCTGTTCATTTAATTAACTTTGTCCATACTTTTTATTTGTATGTATTTTCCTTATATGAACAGACATTGTCAGTTGCTCTTTGTGTTCAGTTTTTTCCATGTTTATACAAGAACAAAAACACGAGAACCCGTTGTTGTGAATTGAAATTTGCTTTTCTCTCAATTAAATTTTTTTTTTAAATCAGGAACCTCATGTATGGTGGGGTCATTTCTCAAATACTCTTCTGTGAAGTTATGTATAGAGAAGTTCAGGGCTACGGTTCATTTGTGAAAACAGCTAAACATAGGTTCCTTGGTGATCCTGCTTGATAAATACAGGTCCTGCATTCTTTTAAATTCCTGTTGCTTTCTCGTTCGTGTCAAACACATCGTTCAAGTTCACCTCTAAAATTCAAACGGTCATCTTAGTGTTCTTTTGTATACACAGATATTTTGCTCGATGTTGCTATGATATCTTTTTTGTTATGGGAAAAGGATGACTAACAATCACATAAACAGAAATCAATGTCAAAAGTACGTTACCCTTTGAGGCATGGTATTGACAATGCCAGGTTTAGCATGCTGCGTGGAACTCAAGCTTCAGGCTGTTAGTGATGATCATCAGTATTTATTGTAAGGAAAACATCTCCACCTGCCAAGTGAACCATTAATCAAAAAAATGATTGGCATTACATAATCTGCTGTTTTTGTTGGATTGAGGTTTTTCTCTCAATCTCTCTCTACCTCCTATCACACCTTGGCTCATGTGATGACAAATTTTTAACGGTGGGTCAACGACCACCTCCTAAAGGATAATCCTCACTAAGTTTTGAATACCCGGGACACCTTTTGGTTTTAGAACCAAAGAAAAACCTGTTGGTGTGAGGTGAAATGTCTTCAACAAACTTAAAGAAGTCCAGTCACCTTTTTTAAAACCTCTGAGTTATTGATTTGGCCTCCAAATCTCCCACAGATCTTCAAAGTTGTTATTATGCTCCTCAAAGGTACTCCTGAAACATTTCTGCTTTGTGGCAGCACGTATTAACCTGCTGAAAGAGGCCACAGCCATGAGGGAATACCATTTCCATGAAATTATGTACTTTGTCTTGTACCAGCTACCTAACGTTGTTGCAGACCAAGTAACATGGATGGCATGGATGCCAAAGTGCATCCCAAGTAAGTGACACACACGCACCTGGCCATCCAGGTGTTGTAAAAGAAAACATGATTCATCACATCTGGCCAACTCCTTCCGTGGTCCAGTTCTGATGCTCATGTGCCCATTGTTGGCAGCTGCAGCACTGAAGGGAGGCGACATGGGCACTCTGACTGGTTTGCAGGTATGCAGTATACACAAGAAACTGTGATGCACTGTGTAATCTGAAATTTTCACCAGCATTAACTTTTTTGGCAATTTAAGCTACAATACCTCATCTGTTTTAGCCTTTATTCTCCACGTGCATCAGTGAGCTTTGGCCGCCCATGACCCTTCACTGCTCCTCCTTTCGTGGACCACTTTTGATAGATACTGACCCCTGCAGACCAGAAACACCCCACAAGAGCTGCACTTTTTGACATGCTCTGACCCAGTCCTCTAGCCATCATAATTTGGTCAAACTCGCTCAAATTCTTACCCTTATACAGGTATTTCCTGCTTCTGAATCCAATTTTAGGTCAAAATGTTCACTTGCTCTCGAGTATATCACACTCACTAAACGCTGCCATCATGAAGAGATAATCAGTGTTATTCACGTTACCTGTCAGTGGTTGTGCCATCTGCTCAGCCAGAGGTAGTTTGGTTTCCCCGATAAGTTACAGCAATCCTCCTGGCACTTAACAGTGTACACTATATTACTGTTTGTGCCAATGGACTTGATCCTTGGGGTGTTTTGGGGTTTGAAAGCCACAAAGAGGTGGTGTTTAGAGAAAATGCATCTTAGCTGTTCTGATACTAAGACACATAAGGGACCACTAAAGATTTTTGCTGAGGCAGCAATTGTCCTCCTTCTGTTGTGGATCACCTGGAGCTTTCTTTAGGTGCCTTCCCAGCTTTGACAAATGTCCAGCTGGGATAACCACATTTACTCAGGGCCTTCTTGATATGATATTCTTCTGCTTCCCTGGCCACTCTGTCTGTGGGGATAGTGTTCACTCTATGTTGGAGTGTCCTGATGACACCCAGTTTGTGCTTCAGTGGGTGATGAGAGTCAAACCTTAAATACTAATTAATATGTGTTGGTTTACAGTACACAGAAACGTTTAAATATCCCCCATCACTGATGGAAATCTCAAAGTCTAAGAAGGGTAACATGGCATTTTTCATATCTTTATGTGTTTGTCCACCAAGTCTATGTGACTTGATTTTAACCTAGGTGTCATCCACATACCTGAACCAAAAACTTCGTGATGTTCCAGGGTAGGATAACAGAGCTCTCTTTTCAAATTCTTCCATGTAAAAGTTGGCTACAATGGCTGAAACTGGGGAACCCATGATGCCCAACACACTCAGCAGCAACCAAATGTCTGATCATAGAACTGTATCTTCATTCCACATATTTCACATACAAGGGTCAGTACTACAGGCAGAAACATGGGTGTGCCATGGGTTCCCCATGTTAGTCAGTGGTGCTAGTTTCGATCATTATGCAGATGTACTGCCTATAAGGTTGGGGAAACCTGCAGTCAGCTGAGACTGAAGAGGTGACTTGGATAAGTCACATTTCTCCGACTGAAAACGTTACCTCCAGATCAACATAATGAACTTATTGGGAATTTGAAATAGTCTACTGTAATCGGTCCAGTCCAAAGGACCGTACTTGGCTCTTCTGTATGAGGTGCCGTAAGGGACATTATTACTGAAACGCTCTCACACACACTACTGAAACCTCATGCTTCTGTGTTGCACTTCTCACTTCTTAATTCTTCAAAAAAAAAAAAATTTAAAAAAGGATATAGTTTGAAGTGATAAAATGAAATGGATATAATTTGCAATACTGGTTAAGCAAATGCTACGAACCTAAAACAAGGATAAACGGTTTTACTAAACTGTATTACTAAAATGAAAAAATATGCACCCAGTTCTTTATGTGGGGCCCGTTTATGTCGCCTTGAAATATTTTACAGTCTGATAACAGAATAAAAAGGGCAGAAATTTGAAGGTACCCCTATACATCTGACCTCTTTAAAAACATCTTACAGAAAGAAAAAGGCTCATCATACCTCCATGAACTTCGCCTGCCACCAATGTTCCCTCTAAGCTGCGCACGTGCGCAATTGCGCACTGCTGGCACGGTCTCTGCGCACAGAAAATCTGTGTTGCACACAAAAAAAATTAACCTGAATTGAAATTAAAATTAATACTTTAACAATTCTGTTTTGCAGTGTTAGTCAGTGAGTGACTGGCTGCTCCCATATTGTATTAGAACGATGCCACCTTATCCCATAGTCCAGCCAATAATGCGATTTACATTCGTATATACGCAGCTAATCAACGTGGTTGACAGGCTATGACAGCGTCCTTATGTGCCGACACCGGAGTTTTAGCGAGCAAAGCGGCGTGGCTGATGTGGAGTGAAGCCACGTTAATGACAACGTGAACAACCATTGGAGATGTGAGCAGGACAGACGGAACAATTGACGGAAAAAGTGTGGACCTTATACCAGTTTTTAAATTTTGTTGATAGGCCACGTAAAACCAGAGTTGTGATAAAAAAAAATATGCAATGTTTGGTTTTCTTCCTGAATTCTATCGTCGTTTATATTTACTGCGGGAATAAACGATAAAAACGGCGTTTTATAAGAAAAAAGGCTCGAAAGCACTCTCCGCCTGTGCGCAAAAACAAACTCCACCCCCTCTCCCTTTCCTATTCGTCCAAAAAAGTACCATGTCGACCAATCAAAAAATGATATGGCAACGTGGCATCTAGTTGTTAAGAAATGGGGGGAAGTTTTAGGAGTGACGGCGGTGTTTTGAGATGTGAGAGATTTGTGACGTTTAGCGCAAATCTTGTGTAGTTAGTGTGTAGTGTAGTTTTGCTGTGTGTGTCAGAACAATGAGGCGAGTACTGAATGTTACAGGTGTTAGAGGAGTGATACATCTCCTGTTGTCAGGCCTGCAGGTATCAGGCTGTTGTTCTCCTTTATCTCATAGGGGACAGAAATTATTTTTTGGAGTGGCACAAATAATTTGTGTGGCATCAAATTTGATGCAGAACAGCTGATTGTTCTGGGTAGTAGTTTGAAATGTAGTAATAGTTTGAAATGTTTATTTAAAAATGCCTTGGCTGCATTTAAAAAGAATAGCTGCAAAAAACTTTGTTGTTTGCCAAACTGAGTTACTTTTTTGAAGAAGTAACTATATAATTAATTGCCCAGCATTGGTCATTATATACTATATTTTGCAGACAGAGAGTTACAATACTCTCTCCCAGACCACAGACTCATAATACAAGTCAGAGCTTTTTTTTTTTTTTTTTAAAAAAGAAAGAAAGTTGTGTTTTCAAAATTGGAGTTCAAGTTCTTTTTACTTCCAACAATGTTAACATACTGCACAGGTTAATGACTAGATTTTTTTTACATTTTCATTGTAAGTGGGCTAAAGCAGTTAATTAAAAGTAGTCTAACATAAATGTAAATGCTGTAATTTGATTATTTTAATAAACCATGTAACTTGGATGGATTAGATTCCGGTGCGACCACAGTGCACACGTCTGATGTCGCTCAGAGTGGTCCAAGGGATCACTCAGGGAGTTTGTGTGTTCGCTCAGACACGTGAAAAATTAGAGGGAACATTGCCTGCCACCTATTATTTGTCTCCTCAACCTGACATTTATGGGTCCATCCTGAAGTTTATTGCACATTCCCATTCACTTTGAAAGTATAGACAGACATTGAAAGCACTCATGTGGCTTTGATTTCTCTACTTCTTCGAGTTTCTTGTCCAACAACGAGATTCCAGTCCATCGTGAGAAGTGCACATACACCTATACTGTAAAGTACTTTACAAGTATAGGTGTAAGTATAGTACTGGGTGGATGTAGGCAAGTCATTTGTGAGTGTCACTGGTGATCTTTGCAGGAAAATGTCCACATAGCAAATACTCTTGTTCAAACAGAACTGATAAAATTTTTGGCAAGTAACACAAAGACAGAATTATTCAAGATACCCATTAGCTAAAACACAGACAGTGAGTGAGAGACTGAAAGAAAGGAAAATAAAGTAGAGAGGAACATCCCTCTCTGGGTAAACAGAGAGGCCAAGCTATTTTTATTAGTCAGCTCAATCTCTATGGAGACTTGGGGTGGGGATGGAACCTCCTTTATCGAAACCTGGCAAGTACTGATCAGAAAACTGTGGGGATTTCTCTGTCTAAAAGACAGAGCTCCCATAATGACATCAGGCATCTCTGAGGGATGAGGTCATCAGTACAGGGAAAACTGTCCCATTGATTTGAATTCTTCCAGATATGTTATTGGGTGGGAATCTGAGATCAGAAAGACCTTCTTACGTTGCAGGGACAGAAAATTTACATCTTTATCTGTAGAAACCAAATTTAGTTTGCTGTACAACCTTCAGACATGTTTGTTTGCGTTAATTTCAACAGTTTAAAATACATAGAACTAAAAGACAGGCGTTTGAAGAACAATAGTGCAATCATATGGCTGAGCAAAGCCATGAGTCCTTGCCATTACTGGTGAGTCAAAAACTTCACAACCAGGCATGACAAAGTGCCTAAAAAGAGAAAAATTAACTAATTTCATCATGAAAAAGTAGCGGCAACAGGCCGGGAAGATTACGAGTCAAAAGTTTACTTAAAGAATATGCAGGAATGATTGATGAGAAAGCTGTCACATGTGGGGCCTCAGGATCATGGCCCCTCTGTATCAAGCTCAGAAGCTGTCTGACATTCATAGCAAGCTGTCACTCAAACTTCCCCACACAGGAATTTTGGAGCGCATCCCTTCTTATGTTGTTAAAAGTTATTCCACTGTGGACCAAAGGAAAATGGGAACTATTTATACGCCACATAAGGCTATGCACATACTGTCGGGCAGATTTGCAAACTGGGAAGACCGAGATGAAATCTTGCGCAGTGCACATTTCTTTACACGAATCTTACGTTTATGATTCTAAAAGCATCTCCTGTTATTTAGAATCAGAAGTTTTTGATTTTATTTGTCAGTTAACATCCACATTTTGGTGAAATACAGCTATTCATTTTCTTGTACAGTCATCTCTGTATGCTCACAGTAAAACTCCAGCTAGTGAACAGTTAACTGAGAACATCACAAAAAATTTAAACATAATAAACAAAAGATTTAGCCCAGCTGTGATTGAAAGTGACAGAATCCTTTTTGCAGGTTTTTAAAGATAATTAATTCCCCTTCACAGGCAAGAGTGAAGGCAGAGTCATGTGTTTTTGTGCTGTTTATTTCTGGGAATCTTTTCAGTGTTGTTTGTCTTTCTGTCAACAAGATTACACTCGGCCAAACTGTATGATTCTCGGTAAAAGGTGGAGCATGGGCAAAGAAAGAACCCATTAAATTATGGTGCAGATTTGGATGACTTTTTTTTATTGGTCTTGCCAGAGCATAGTATTTTCTGGGTCCTCTCTTAGTTAAAGGAATGGTTTGACATTTTTTGAAATGCTTCTGGTGGGAAGTAACCTGTCTCCAAACAGTACAAACACATTGCCAACATGTTGCAATCAATCTGAGTCAGTCAGATGAGTGCAATAGAGAATTGTATTCTGGTTATTTTCCTATATAAAACCAAAACAGCAACTGATCGAAAGTTGTCACAGAGCTGGTTCCTGTCTTTAAAGCAACCATTTCTAATTGTGATTGAGCTACGGTGGCCACCCACGGTAGTGTAACTTAATTACTAACAGAATTAAAAAATGTTTGAAAAAAGTCCCTAAAAGACATGATAACAGATAACGTTGCCATTTTTGTGGAAGTTCTTTCCTTAACTAATTTCAAGTGGGATTCCAAGAAAATATAGGGTTGTGTATTAGGCAGACCACTGCTAGCCGTTTACCAGATTTCACTGTTTGTATCTAGCTAAGCTAAGCTAAGCTAAGCTAACTAGGGGCCGGTTAAGGTATTACTGAACAAGGGAATGGATATTATTAGTCTGTGCATCATTATTCCTCATCCCTCAATCCCCCCCCCCCCCCCCTTTAATCCTTTAAAGGGGGGGGGGGGGGGGGGAAATTGTGTTCAGTATCTTGCCCAAGGATACTTAGGCAGACTCGTGGAGCCAGAAAGCAGTGTATTAACCTTCCAACTAATGGTCAACTCACTTTACTTCCTGAGCCACAGCTTCCCCAAGTGCCGTGAATGTTACACAAGGTGCTTAGGTAAAGAACAAAATGCTTGTATGAAGGTGTGAGCAATTGGGTGATTGAGGTTTGTAGTAAAAAGTGCTATGAGTGCTCAGTTATACACTGTAAAATGTAATATTGTATTTAATTAAAAATATTAAATAGGCTGAACTCAATTTTTATCAATTTGTTATTAGAACTCAATTTAAATAAGTTACCAGTACTTTTTATGCAAAAACGCTGATAAACTCGATTAATTTGATTAATTTGAACTTAGAAAAGCTAAGTAAGCTGGAAGTTTTGCTTCTCTGTGCGGAAGGATGAAAGATGTGTTTTGAAAATGCCACGTGACTACCGTCCTCCTCCCTCGGATCAGTCCGCATGTTCATGGTGCATTCTTTATGGAATATGTTGAGCAAACCTGGAGAAGCTTCAGCTCAAGATATTATTGTCGTCATTGCTGTGGATCTTTACCTGATACACTGACTTGGTGAGTAAATGTTTACTCTTATTCAAACTGATTTTGTGGCTTCTTTTAGTTTAGCACCAGGTTTAAAATCTTGCTAGCTAGTTAGTGTTAGCCTAGCATTGCTGCTGCCGCTGGGCTCATGTTACTTAAAAATTAACACCACAGCCTTAAAAACCTTACATAAAACTATGTCGGTGAAATTTTCTGTTGATTGTTTGAAATAAATAAGTGAGATAAGAGCCCAGACAAAATTCTTTGGGAGGTGCAGCCGTTAGGGGTGGGATAGGTGTGGGGTGTGGGGTGTGGATAACAGAGCTCTCCGAAAACGTGGAAGCACTTCTGCAAATATGTGATATTTTGATAAATTAAGTAGATATTTGAGCATTATACAGCTACATTCTCGCCTGAAAATATCTTAAAATGTTATTTTGTGACACAGAAAGGGTAGTCTGGGGAAAAGGAGGATCGCATTTGTCGGCCACGGTTGTCGGAGCCTGTGTGTACTTGTAAGCGCGGCAATGGCGGAAAAGGAGCGCGGCTAAAAAACTTATTACTTTTTCTGGGTCACAAAATAAGATATTAAGATATTTTCAGGCGAGAATGTAGCTGTGTAAATTTCAAATATCTGCTCGATTTATCAAGACATCACATATTTGCAAAAATGCTCCGACGTTTTCGGAGACGTCTATTTTTTCATGCTTTGTGGCAGCTTTTGAACATCTGTGGCATCTATTAATGTCAAATCTAGCCTTTATTTAACAACATAAGCAAACTCTATGTTACAATGATTGCACAGCCATTAAGGATCAAATCAGTTTCTGAAGAATGTTCTGTTTTTTCTCCCTCTGCTTGCTTCTTACTGTCTTTGAGGCTCAGGACCAGCACTCCTGTTGTTGGACAGAAAGACATCAACTCAGTGGTAAGTATTTTGGTTTTCCAATATATTAGCAACTGTCAGTGCCATTTATATTAATCAGGCAGAACTTTAATCATAGTTTAGATCAGCCTGTTTTACTTATTGTTTTGTTTGTGCTTTGGTTTGGGGAAGTTGTTTCTTTACTGATCTTTTCCTGTCTTCTGTTATTAGACTTGAGATATGACTGCACTATGCTGTTGCTGGTGACTCCAGTTAATTCTACAAGACGTGCTGTGTAAGTAAACAAACAACAACAGTTTGGTCTGCATTTCTTGAAAGATCACATCCCCCAAACTTAGTTTAGAGAGTCTACACTGTATATAGTGAAGTCTGCAAGTTTTCTAACAGCAAAATTTGTTTTGTGCCCAAATCATTTTGCACATCATTAGAATGAAAGTTATTGGCCATGTTTGCATAGCCCTTTTTAAAATGATGCTTTCATGACATTATTGTATGTTGGGTGGTGGTCAGGGCTATCCAGACTGACAATTGAGACATTGAATGTCACCTCTCCGGTGGGGAGGGAGCCTGAGATTGTCTAAATTGGAGTCTGTTCTATACCAAATGCAGAAAAAAATGTTTTAAGAAAGCAATTAAGTTCATGTTCCAAAAAATATGATTGTTTGCTTGCAGGACACCAGGAGAGATGAGTCCTCCATCACAGATGGTGTGGTCAGTGAAGATGGTCGCCTGCAGGTTCAAGCTCATTGCATCTCCAACCCACATCCACTGCCACTGTGTAAAGGGAAGTTAAAGACTTTCTTCTGCACCTACATTTGGATCACCTCGATCCGTGATAGTCATTCAGGCAGTAATGCCTGGACTGGAAACAAACCATCCTTAAAATATTACAACATTCCAGCTCCTGTGTTGGAATGAAAAACAAATGTGTTGTTTAAATTAGAGACTGCACTTGTGACAGAACAACAAATATTTTATTTTGATTATATAAGTAATGTAAGTACAAAACAAACTTGTGGTAGGCCTAAACTTATTTTCAGAATAATTACATCTGAGACTTTGTTTCATTGTAAGATTATAACAGTGATGGCAACATAATTGTTTGTTGTTCAGAAGAACAGTGTCCAGTATGTTGGCTGTTGTACTTTGTTGTGTTTGAAAATAAAAGTTGGGCTGATTTTAACATCATTACAAATATTGTTGTTAATTATTTTTAATCATATTCATGGTACCACAAATTGTTTTTTCATTTAGTTGAACTTGAAATGTTTGTCAGTAGGTAAACAATTAGTATTGTCAGAAAGTCAGAAATATCAAGTTATTCTTAATACTGCAGACTTGCAATGTATAAGTTGTCCTAACAGTCATCCTAAGTAAGCTTTACTTAGTTTTTTTGAGGCAACGAGTTTCCATAATTTTTTTGAGTTCTGGGAACTAACAAGGCTGTACAGTGTACTCAAAATGAGTAAGTTGTCCTAACTTGGTCATCTTACGTAAACTTGATCCAATTTTTTTGAGTTCTGGGAACAAATGAGCTCGTACAGAGTACTCAGAATAAATAAGTTGTCCTAACTTAGTCATTTTTAGCTAAGCTTTACTCAGTTTTTTTGAGGCAACGAGTTTCCATAATTTTTTTGAGTTCTGGGAACTAATTAGATTTTACAGTGTAGTAGAAAAGCTTTATATAAGTACCTGTCCATTTAAAACAAATACTATAAGCCCATTTTCCAAAACATCAAACATTTTTTCAACATCATTTATAATATATATAATAAATGTTTCCCAGCTTTGGTTGCAGCTCTGCGGGCATTCCCTCGTGTCCCCTTACCTTCCTGTGTCACAAGAATGCTAATATGCTCGTACGACTCCATGCAGGGGATGTTATAGATGCCAGCTTGAGCATGAATAGGGTCCCCACGTGGAATGTTTTCCTAGGTGTCATTTTCTCATTCCTTCCAATGTCTTTGAGTGCAGAAGTTTAGTGAGGCTCAAGCACACTGAAATAGAATTGGGATCAGTACTACAGAGCAAACACTATGATGCCTTTGGCCTGAGTCCACTTGACCTACAGCTTTAAACTCTTCACTGACCCATTTTGTTATTGTAGGTGCTGTTTTTTTAATGACTGTTTCAGACATGTGCCAGTACTTTGAGTTACAAGGATAAACAAAAGGATTTAAAAAAAACCAAAACAAAAAAAAAACCCCTAAATACCAAACGTGACAACTTTTGAAGTGGTACATCACTTTTTATAGGGCAAAAAAAACATGAGCTCCCATATGCAAATATGCTTATGTTGCCATTTTTTAACATTGCTGTAAAAACAGACCGAGTCTGTCCATCTATATTCGTAACTGTTTATTCCATTTGGGATAACTGGTTTAGGCCTATGGCAACTATTATAGAGTACGAGATGGTCACATCCTGGACAGATCACAAGTGTATCACTGAAGTAGCAAAGAGAGAAAACCACATACTTTCACATCCACACCTATGCCCTGTATTAGAAACACAAACTGACCTGATATGCATAGGCACAGGCAGGATATGCTAATGGATAAATAATACTAGTTCATAAAAATGAGATTTAAATTTATAATTTTTGATCTTGGTAAATTCTGGGGACTGGAAACTGTTATCCAGCTTTGTGCTTCACTATATTCGGTTGTGGTAATAGTAATTCTCTAAAAAAGAAAAATCAAGGAGTTCAGCTGTAGTTGTATTGTCAAAATAAACTTCTGGGTTCAATGTATTAAAGCAGGAACACAGAGGAAACAACAGTTGCTAGATGGATGACTGGATGATCAAAACAAATACCTGAATGTCCAGAACCTTAGAGGATTCACCACAAGACGCAAACCAGATGCAATGTATGCTGCACTTTATAAGAAACATACAAAAATAAGTCAGAGTCCTAAAAAAGACATAACTGATGAAAATCAACTTCTATCAAAATGATGGAAAGAAGAAAATTGTATAATCTAGAGCAGGGGTGTCCATCTCCAGGCCTCAAGGGCCGGTGTCCTGCAGGTTTTAGATGTGTCCTTGATCCAACGCAGCTGATTTAAATGGCTAAATTACCTCCTTAACATGGCTTGAAGTTCTCCAGAGACCTGGTGATGAACTAATCATTTGATTCAGGTGTGTTGTATTACTAAAATGAAAAAATATGCATCCAGTGCAGTGCAGCCCTTGAGGGCTGGTGTCCTGCACCAGCCCTAATAATCTAGACCCCCCCTGCTCTAGATTATGATTATACAACCTTATCTGTCAAACACAGGTGCTGCTGTTCTTCCTAGGCATGTATAGCTACCAATGGAGCTGGAATTTGTTGACAATTGCATTCATGAAGGAAGCAACAGAACCATACAGGAACATTCTGTGGCTAAAGCTGCGTTCACATTGGAAGTGATTTACTTGTCATGAGTTACTTTTCGGCTCCAGGCACTGGTTGCCTTGGTAAGCCTATAATGTATTTACTGCCTGGTGAAATGTCAGTCACTTCAGTCTTCACTCTAATGCAGGGGTGGGCAATCTCAGTCCACGAGGGCCGGTGTCCCTGCAGGTTTTAGATGTGTCCTCGAACCAACACAGCTGATTTAAATGGCTAAATTAGCTCTTCAACATGTCCTGAAGTTCTCCAGAGGCCTGGTAACGAACTAATCATGTGATTCAGGTGTGTTGACCCAAGGTGAGATCTAAAACCTGCAGGGACACCGGCCCTCGTGGACTGAGATTGCCCACCCCTGGTCTAATTGGCAGTCACTTTAATTGCTTGCCAGGAAGTTGAGAAAAGTTTCTTGGGTCTCGCCCATTTCCCATCGCCAGCAACTGTTTTGCTTGTACCGCTTGAAGTCACATGTCATTCACCTTCTATGGTCTCTGGCTGCCATATCACTTCCAGTGTGCATGCTTCTTGAGATTCAGTCAAATGCATCAAATATAACTGGACTACAGTAAACATACCAGCAGGACAACAATCCAGAACATGTTGTCAGTGCAATCAAATTTTTCAGGGTAAAGAGGGTTAAACGTTCACACAAATTATATCATTTCAATTCAGCTGCAACTAGGGCAGCTTAGGAAAAATTGCCTAGATGTAGCTTAGGAAAAGTTGGAAAAAATGTCAACACAAATACTTTCCTTATTCCATGTGCAATTTCAGATGATTTCAGTTTTGTAACTTCTAAAAACATTGGCACAAGCATACTTGGATCTACTAAACAAAATTCAAAAAAATTACGAAACGCTCCTTCTCAGAAACTGTTCAGTGTCTTAGAAGGTGTTGTGGGTTTTTTTTTTTAACGAAATCTGGGAGACTCACTTCTGAATGTACAGATATGGTAAATTTTTAGTTTGCCTGAGCACTCAAAGCACTTTAAACAATATAAACAACATGCCTCAATCACCCATTTACACAAGCCCTTTTTAGTATTCTTTTCTAAAGTTCACATACAATCACACTTCAATGAATGCATAAGAGAGCAACTTTGGCTTCAGTATCTTGCACCCAAGGATACCTTGAGATGTAGACTGGAGCAGCCAGGGATCAAATGACCAACATTCCAATTATTGGATGACCTGCTCCATCTCCTGAGCTACAGCCACTCTAAAAACAGAGGAGATGAAGGAAGAGAAGAAAACCTAAACAGGAGAGCAAGACGCTGAGGTGATGACTGTTGAGAAGATTCACAATTGGTAACTTGGAAAACACTACAAGAGATAACGAGTGACACTAGGTTGCCTGGGTAATACTAATAAGTGAGTGGGAGTGGATGGGAAAACTCCTTCAATACTGTTGTTAAGTGATAACCGGTAGGTATGCACACATCTAAGCATTTATATAGGCACACATAAACAGAGAGAACCAAAGAGGGAAAGGCAGGTTAGCACTGCAGGTAAACAGGGACCATAAGACAAAGTGTCAGTAATAAAAACATATTAGCTTAACAGCCCTATATGAGTTCAGTCAAATTACGAAAATAAAATCTCTGGACTCATATTTTTTTTCCATAAGTCTGCCAACTGAGGGATAAATGAGTTTTTTTCCCTCCAAAATTCATATTTATCCTGCTCTTAGCATATCACCCTCCTATCTTCATTTGGATCGCTTAAGCATAAATTACTATTACATTTGCTCCAGTATTACCAAGCAATTCGTATAACCCTAACCCTTTTATAGTCAAGACACAAGCAGCTGCCCTGCAGGCCAGAAAACACATCACAGACCAGATGGGGGTAAAAGTCACAGTGTGAGGTCTCAGAGGGTATGTGGTTGTATGGTTTTCAGTGTGTTTGTACATTCTGCTTAAACTATGTTTAAAGGATAACACGGGGTAGTTCAAGACACCATTCCTCCTTCCACCACGTGTAATTCATCCACTGCCAGACACAGTTTAAATCCTGGAAGTCACTTAGGCCCACTATTGTCTGAGAAAACTGTTGACCGCATTGGTCAGCGTTACTCAACATGATAGTGAACAGAGACATTGTTCTTTGTCCTGAAACAACATAATTAAGGCCCAGCAACTGGTCTTTCAGTCTATTAAAAGTAGGTCCTTTTTAGGACAACATAAGTGTAAACAAGGCAAAGTTGGATACGTGGGGATTTCCATATTTCACTTCTTTGCTGTAGTTTTACAGCATGAAGTACTATATATGTGTGATACTGATTAACATGAAAATAAGGCCATATTATTTAGATATTAAAGATAAGATAAAAGGCAAAACAAGGGACTTCTGATGAGCTTTGGCTGTAATATTACAACATTTCTGTTTTTATAATACATACACTTCTTCAGGGTATCCAGCAATTTCAGTCTGCAGCTTTGTTACTCAAATACATGCAGAAGGGCGTGCGGTAAATAGATGATGTTTTGAAACCCAACCATAAGACTAAGATGGAGATTTCTAAGGTTATTAAGTCTAGCTTTAAAAGAGCGAGTGGAAAATTGATATTTATCTTGAAACCATCCAATCTTTATAATTTTACCTCTTTATTTAGAATTAACTGGGGAAAACGGCAAACCTTTTGTTTTCTGGCCTGGCCATTTAAGCTTAAATGTTAATAATAACAACAACACTACAATCCAATGAGGTGCTATGACAGAAACCTCAACATCTGGAAAGCAATCAACACAAACACATGAGCCGTGAGTGTGAATGCTTACATGCTGACTGCCAAGATTTCTTTTCCATTATACACCGTTTGCCTCAAATAAATACCAAGTTTTATCATGTTTTATGGTGTTTAAATGATTATATTCAGACATCCCAAAGACCCAAAAATAGACCTAGGACTTTCTCAGTGATCCCAGCATTACTGTTCAAGCACATGTTGCTTCTATTTTAAGTGAGCTCTTGGCCCGACACAGCATCGAGCCTGGATTATATGATATTTACAAATGGGGACCACAGAGTGCAAGCTGCTACCTGAGTGCACACAAAGACTAAGCAAGTACTGGTTTAAGCAACAAACTGGAGAAAACCATGGAAATGCATGCCAAAACTGAAACAATCAGAAGAAACCAAACCATCCAGTGTAGGGACTATAAAAGTACCTCTCAAGTCTTTGTCTGACCATAGCCGAGACACCAGGTTTAAACATCTGATGAAATAGTTGGATGAGCTTAAGACAACTCTCAGTGGACCTTGGAGAGCAGCTGAGGTCGCCTCGGCACACATTTGACTCCAGCCAATCCAACCAAGACTGCATTTGTAAAACTGCTAAAAGGGGGAAAAAAGTATAACGATAGATGTAAGATCAATGCACATTTTATTTTTGACTCCTGTTGATTGTGTGATTTGTGTGTTAATGATTGTTTATCTGAAAAATCAATCACTGGCACAGCCAAAAGCTTTTAAATACCGATATTGGCGCACATGGATGCCCATTTCATAGAGAAAACAGTTCTGGAGCCACACTGTTAATTGCCCCTTGGGGATAAATAAAGTCTTCTGATTCTGATTCTGATACACGGTGAACTCTGCAAGACTACTGGTAATGATATCTTGATGCATCTAGCAAATCTTGACATTTTGAATTAAACGCTTTCATGTAATGTGACAGAAATGCATGCACTGTGAAATCAACTCCCAGTCTGCAGCATTGCTTTCAACTGCATCCATCACAATGATGTCATTCTCCACCCATACAAAACCATGGGTACCCGCTGCTTGCACACAATCTCAATAAAGCTGATAATATCAGACAAAATAAACACATGAGTGGTGAAGATAGTCAAGCACGTATGGAGACAGACATAGTTCTCAGGAGTAAGCAGACCAAACCGCAGTGATTATTGTACTTTGTGCTTTCTGTCCCCCTCATGTGATGTAAGGCAACTTAAATAAACACAGTATTACCAGCATTACTACAAATATCACCTGGCACCAATTTGTAGTCAAAATAGGGCAACTCTACTTCTGTTAACATTCCTTCACCAATGAAACGATACCTTTGGAACCTGATTTAGGTTTTTGATGGTGTGTTACACACTTTTTGGATGAGGTATGGTTGCCACCATCTTCAGTGATAATGTATACAGATTAGGGTCTTACCCTGACTGGCGCATTGTTGACTGCTGGCATGTGGAAAAATGTGGCTTGATTGAATTGTGCCTTAAGATTGAAACTCCAGGAAAAAAAAAAAAGACTCTGATTCTGATTCACAGAAGAAATCATTTTATCTATCCTCTGCATGTAACCTCACAGGAATGCCTTCTGAATTTTTTTTTAGTTGTTTTAGGGACAAAGTTTAAGAGTAATAAACACTTGATTAAGGTAATAAACGCTAATGGGTCTGGAACTGATCTATGTCTCAATAATTCGAGTCTGTCGTATCGTCAGGTCTGGCTAATGACCTAGAACTAGGTCATAGATATAAGTGACCAAAATGACTTTCTTTCTATAGATTGGGCTCTGGAGGTAGAGCAGGTCATCCACTACCTTGGAAGGCTGGTAGTTTGGCATGCAGACTGTCTTTGGTATCAAACTTTCCTTTGACAAGATAATGAACCCTGATGAATTCATTGGAGTGTGAATGTGTATGAATGTTAGACAGAAAGCACTTAGATATAAAAACAAAAAAATTGCTCTTATGAAAGAGCGTGTGACTGGGTTATTGAGACATGCATAACATACTTTGAGTGCTCGAGTAGAGTAGAAAAGGGATTTTTGAGAACCTGTCCATTTACCATTGGCTATGCTTGGTCTTAGAGATGGGGTGACAAGTTTAAACCTCCACAGGGAGCTCAGAGAAGATTTCCCTTTCATTTGCTTTCAGGCGTGCCAATTTATGTGGTTTGGATATCTGATCAGGGTGTATTGTAGGTGCCTGGCACACAGTCCAAGGAAGTGTGGTAGAACCAGAACTTGCTGGAGAGATTATATCCCTGCCTTGAGAACACCAGTGCTTACCTCCTTGATGGGATCACAAAGGAGGAACTGGAAAATGTTGATGGGCAAAATCCACAGTGACATGTCTATGGATAAGTCAAAGAAAATGGTTCCTCTTGCCAACTTAAGATAAAATAAAGAATTAAGGAATACAATGAAGATTCTCAGCATCGATCACAACTCTTTAAGAGCTAATTTGTAATCTCACTTTCATTTCTTGGTTCAGGTTTTTGGCGTTTTTTCAAATTCAGTTGTTATCAGGGGTTAAGTAGGATTTGGCAAGTGGGAGAACCCTAAGATCGGGGTAGCATTGCAGTGTGGGGAAAAGTATTTATTTAGAAGTAACATAATAACCTTTTTAATCAATTTTAGTAGACTTTTCTTTGAGTATGGGCTCTAATCAGCTGACCTCCTGCTACTCTGATATTCACTGCTCTTTGTGGATTTACCAATTGAATTCGACAAGATATAAGTGGGTGTTATGTTCCTAAACTCTACAAAGCAAGTACAAAAGATAAAATTCAGATGTGAATCACTGTTAACTTTATAAAATACTGGAAAGTAACCAACGTAGACTGCACTAAACTGCCTAGTACAATATTTTCATATAACCTATGAATAACACAAAACAAGAGGTTTCACATAATTCATCATGTATAGAACTGATATCTGATTTAAAAACACTAAAATGAGAGGGCATTACATGTAAGATTTCATAAAATTTTATCATTATTAAATGTCACTTGCTAAGTAATCATCTTCCTCTCCTCTTTGTTGAGCTGTTTGAAAAGTTGCATTTGAAATCACCCTGCACTTACAAAAAAACAAAACAAAAACATGTTACTCCATTTATGCTCGCTTCTCTTCTCTAGTTAGTTAGATGCTTCACGTTTCAAAACTTTACCACAATTTTCACCACAACTATACCTCTGCACCATGAACACACCGCAGGAATGAGAAGAAAAAGTATGTGTTGAGGCTGTAAGGAGGCTATGGGATGCTATTATTTTCTTTTTACTGAACAAGTATCTCCATGCCATCTCTGGAAGCAACACCTGGCTGCAGCACATGAAAAATGAACTCATTCAGTACTTATAAATGCATGAACCTGTCAGATTACTCATTAACTGAGCGTCCTGGAATGCCTTTCTGGCCCACCTTGAGCATCTTGAACTGGCTTATCCCAAACTGACTCAGTGATATTGAGATCGGGGCTCTGTGGAAGCCATAATCTTCTCTGCATTCCTGTGTATGAAGATTGGTATCATTTGAGTTGTTGCCATCCAACAGAATAAATTTTGGTTGAGAGGGAGGAAAGGTGGGGGGGTAAGGGTTATGAAGGATGAGGAACTTAATGAGCTCTAACTAATCCAAAGTTGAAGCTGAGCTTGACCTGCTTTACTTTTACCATCTCTTTATATTGTTATATTACTACCTTCCTTCCACTGCAAATTTCCTTTCCACCCACCCACTCCTTTCTTCCTTCCTTCTTCTCTTCCCCTTCCAATTAGACATATTTACTTCCCAAATCCTAATCTCTAAAACATCGACAGAGGCTTTAGCCCTGGCTCCCTCGAGGCAACTCTGCTTCTCGCAGCCACCTCTCCCTCTTTCCTCCCCTGCTTCACTCTGCCTTTTGTTCTGCATGATGAGGTCATGTTCGAACCATTTCTCTTTGGGACTTCGTGTGATACAAGCCCAAACAGAGGGAAGCCAAACCTCTGTTCACACATGAGATCAAGATAGTCAGGGGCATGTTTCCACACATTGCCTTTGGGTCTGCGACTGTATAGGTGTGTCTTTGTGTGAAGGAGCCAGAGGTTCACTCACGAGACCTGATCATTAGCTTGTTATTTTAATGATGGTAATGATAATGGATATGTAATAACTCTTTCATTAGATACTCGTTTCAGTTGTGTCATGCAAGAGGAATCCTAAACATACTGTAAAACGACTTTAATTAAAGAAATACAGTGCATGATTATGCGGGATTTCATTTAAAGGATAAAGAACACCACGTTCTACAAGTTAATTTGTTTCTAATGATTGTTTTATTTTCTCACAGCATCACTGTGAGATGTAAGAAATGCTTAGCCCATGTTATAGATGAGAGTATTACTCTAGCGTTTTCTACATTGGTTTAGTTATTCTCATTTGCTTTGGAACAAGATGAAATGACGTTTAACTCATTCTTTGTGTAGGAAGTGTGCTACTGGTTTTCTTTGCCTTTGTGACATTGTTGCCTATGACAACAGTTATGTGCTGTCACAGGCAACTATGAAGTTATTATGCAGAATAGCTATAGATGGTCAAAATTGCATCATATTGCAAACTCAACCCAGTCATGAACTTGAACTGAACTATGTCCACATACTGTAGAAGTCTAAAAGGTTTCTGTAATTTTCCCATGTAACAAAATACTGTCTTGAGTAACTCCTGAGATAATTTATCCAAATTCCCAGGGCTGATTTGGTAACTTATCATCAGCTTGTAAAGAATGGTCGGCTATGAACTCATAATCAACCTGATTTTTGGAGTGCAGCTAGATTATAGCTAGCTGGCTAACTATAGCTTTCTTGTTACAAACTGTATCAGTGTGATCCTTAATAATAAGCTTGAAAATGTCAAGTGGTATTGTTTTTGGCAGTTAGTTCATCATGTGATGGCATTAAGCAAACATTTGGTTTTTACAGTAACAGTCAACATGGGATTAGTATGCAGCATGTACATTAAATAGAAAGGCTTTACAAACATTTTCGAAAGAGCTGGTCATCATAAGATCTCACTGAATTTGAGTGTGATACTGTCAATTCATGAAATTCCCTCCTGGATAGTCTACAGTCAAAAGCCAAAGTAATATCATTGCCAAGTGGAAGTGTTCAGAAGCCACATTAACTCATCCATGAAATGACAGACCACATAAAGTCACAGAGCAGGGTCACTGAGTGTTGAGGCACATAATACATAAAAGTCACCAACGATCTGCAGACTTAGTGACAGCAAAGTTCTAAACCTACCTTGGCATTAACATCAGCACAAAAATAGTGTGCTGTGAGTTTCAACGCATAGGTTTCCATAACCAAGCAGCTTCGGTAGGTCTATTATATAGTATATGTATGCGGCATTGTTTTTTTTGGGCCATCATAGTAAATATATACGGTACACACACTGGTCTCCCAGTTGTTAAAATACATGACAGATTTTATAGAATACTGTAACATAGTAGTACAGGACAGTCCTCAGAAGGTACAGCTCATGGTGGGCAGGATTTATACCCAAATGCAGGACTTGGGAGACTGGACTTTTGTATTTTGCCATTTTTGAAAGAATTCAGCATTACAATGCTGCATTTTGAGTTTATGTTTAAAGTAATAGCAGACTAGGAGCAAAGAATCCAAACACTAAGAATCTTTGGAAAAACATAACAATGGGACACACAAGATGAAGGATGACTAAGCATGGACAAGGGGGAGAGTAACACGGAGACAATAGCTCAAACTTACCAACCTGACACAGAAATCAAACAAGACAAAAACAGTGACAAGACTGAAGGAACAGAATGGGATTAAAAATGGGAACTAATAAATCTTTCATCATCTAATGTGTACTAAAGGCACATATAACAAAAAAAATGAATATGTACAAATAAATAAGACCACAAACAATACAGAGCTTGAACATAAATCCCTTCTCAAAACCAAAAGAAATGACAAATCCACAAAATCTCAACTCTGGGTCCAAGGGACCAGACTGGCATTACTGATCTGGTCATAAACTAAACATTTCCAAACATCACACTTACTGTGAAGTTCAATTCTAACCCCCATTAACATACAATATGTACAAAACTCGCCTGTTCTATTTTATCTTTAACCCTGCATAAGATTCACAAGATTCAAGAAGATTCAAGAAAGCCTGGAATGCCACAAAGAGCCCTCACAAGCCATTCACAGATTCTCCACTTTGCATCAAACCCCATGTGTCTGCATGTTCAAGGTCCTTAGATTTTTACATTTTTGGGGGGGAAAGACACATGCTCAAGTAGTAAACAGAGGAGTCAAGACAAAAACGAAGCAGCGGCAGTGATACTGACTACTTAGTGAACAGCTTTGTGAACGTAACATTTGTGTGTGATGACACACAAATGATGAATCATCAACAGAGACAATCTGAAGTACCCGCGTCATTGTTATTAATTTTCTTGAGGGGCTGGAGCCTTTGTATACAATTCAGTGATGACTCTTGGAAAGAAGTTGGGTTTAATATTGCATTTAGCTAAGAGTTTGCCTATGGAAGGAGGAAAATATTGAGAAGCATCTTTGAATGTTGAATGTCTTTTTTTTTTTTCAACAGTAAACAGTGGTGTGGGCCTAATGCTGCCAGTACACTTTTCAACACCACAAAGCGGCCAGTCTTAGTCTTGTAACACTGTAACTTGTCCGTCTATCCCGGCACACACCTAATAAAGCAGACTGCTCCCTTTTGTTGTGTCCTTGTCCTCCACCCCCACGTCCCACAAGGCCACTCACTGGGACCCATAAACACTTGGTAACACATGTAGCTCTTGAATGAAGTGCAAAGTCATTGCCTCTGAGTAATAGGTGTTCTCTCTCACTCTCTCTCTGTGGCTGCCTATAACATTTCGTCAAGTCTTTACTGTGGTTTATTTGCTGTGACTTTCTTCCCGCAGCAGAAGGAATTAGGAGAAAGGGTTTGTCATCTTTACATTTGGACAGTCTTAGGGATGACAGCATAGATTGCTGCGATTGTTTAAAATTAAGAGCGAAAATGCATTTTCTTTGCTTTGTCGACACATTTCTAGCAAGCTGTAGCTTGTAACGCTACATAGCGCGCAGGTGCAGTAATTTATTAACTGTTCAACCGTGCTCTTTTTTTAGCAGCGTATCTTGATAGGAATGGCAACAGACTGACAGGGAAACAGTAAATATTTACCTATTTGTTATTTAAAGAAAAAGATTGGTGGAGTAATGTCAGCACCACCCACTTCTGATTTATACTATTTTTACACGTGTAACCATGGGGATAACATTTTTGTGTATCAGCCTCTACGTGCGTTGCTGATTTTGTTTTGGTTTCCACTCTGGGCAAATGAAACACACCTCAACAGCTGAGGGCTCGTGCTGCAGAAAGAATGAAGAGGGTTGAATGAGTAAAAAAAAGCTTAACAGTAATGAGACACGAGAATCGCTTCAAGCTAGACTCACCTTGAGATGAAGACTCTGATGGCTGAAAACAGTGAAGCCATTTCTGGGCTGCGTGCACCCTGACAGTCTTCTATTAAGCTTGAGGCTTTCTCTTGTGGCCCCTACTTGTTCTCCTTTTTTTTTTGGGAACTGGCATCTCATCCTTGGAAGCTACAAAGATTAAAAATGCATGCCTCTGCCTGTCTCGTGTAAGAGCAAATACATGTTAGCAGCGCAACTTTATTTCACTTTAGGCGATCACCATTTTCATATCACTGACACTTAACGCATTAATGAGATGTTGGAAGCGTTTGGGAGCTGTGGATGACTGCATGGGTGTTAACGCCTCCCCTTAAATCCCTGATGTGGTGCTTGGCGGAGAGCTGAGACTCGCCTGTCACGTCATTTTGGATGTGCTGGCGGGTGGTCTGCCAGTGTGTGCAGGTCAACAGAGATGTGGACAGCTGTCTGTCCTTTCACACCGACTCTCCGGCACTCCACCGGGAATTGTCTGAGTTCTGATTCAAATGCTTCAAACTTAAAATGACGCAATAACACAAATACATCTTTGCCATCCAAAATCTTGCTATTATCGAGACAGACATAGGGTCATTTTTTATTTAGCCTCTGATTCTGAGACAGACATAAAATCATTTTTTATTCAGCGTCTGAATCTAGTGGCTAGACCAATAGACCACCTCACTTACAGCATGGAAGAACGAAGATGCAGAAAATGACCCAAGTTACACTTACTTCATGTGTCTTGGGTGGGTTGCATAACTGTTCAGTTTCTGGATTTCTAAAGCAAACCACCTCAGGTACAGCTATCAAAGAGCTTTAGGCGCACCAATCATGGCTGTGATTGTCCCAGCTGTCGAGATTCTCAAGAGATACTAGACGAGTTATTCTTTGGCACTGGTGACTTGACATACTGGTGATACTGAAAATGGACCAGCGTTTTTATATCCTTTTTCTAGCCTCACTGATCACTCACAGGATGATTTAGACTTCAGGCCATACATACAAATTTAAATTACTGGTTAAACTATTATGTATGACTGTGGGAGAAAGCAAGAGTACCTGGATGAGACACAGAGACAAGCAAATTCCACACATAAAAGATTGACCCAGTCAGGCTTTGAGGTGACAGTGCTAACCACTGCATCACAGTGCAGTCCAATAGACCCCTATAAACGGTCCACTTTTTAAAAGTGACAAAATCCATAATTGGAAACTTTGTAAAGAATATAATAGATTAACTCAGTATGCCAGAAGACTGCTGTTCATGTTCAGTTTTTGATGCTTTGTGTTTGTTTCACACAGTTTTCACTTGGTGATTTGTTTTGCTTTCACCCACTGGTCATGCACCAGAGCTACTTGGTTAGGTCTAATAAAAGATTAAAAAATTTTTTTTTAAAAAGAACCCAAAAAAAATCACTTTTTTTCAAATAAAAGATTTTTTTTAACACACATTAATACATCATGAGTAGTTAATGACAAATCTGTAGTCTTAGATGTATTATCTTAACCCTTGTATGTAAGGGCACCTTGCTCATATCTGTGACACATCAGGGACTTTGTCAAAAGGGCATTTTTCTTGCCCTGGGAATGAGAACAGGCGGATCTGGACGTGACTGAAGGCAGATCTAGATGAATCAGACTACTGATTGTGTCAGCACACAGTTATACAATGTAAATGAGACTCCAACAGCTGAATAAGTACAATGATTGCCTCGTATGAGCACATTCACAGCTCATATCAGCTGGGGACTCTCTTGATTCTTGTCATTCTCTTCACTATCAAATGCACTGTCTCCAGGTGACAGTCATATCAATTAAAAAGTAATAGAGACAAGCTAACAATGATCTGTGAGCATTTGATATATTATATTAAAGAGAGCAATAATAAAGATGCTTTGTGCCATGAAGTGAGCTGGGCAGTATAAGAGTGGAGAAATGAGCTTGGTATTTCAGAGTGGGGAAGGGTTTGGGTATTCGTCAAGTTGGCACTTAAGCGCAGACAGCACATATCTCCTTGTCAGCAGTGGCAGTGTTTGTTTTGGATACTGTCCATATTAAATAGATATGTCCAGCAGCCAGATTTTCTTGACAATTAGTGACATGTACGAATTTTCTTTGGCAGTACACCAACTATTTTTGTTTTTGTAACCTCAACCAAAAAAGCACACAGATTTCTTTTCAATCCTCCCCATAAAAAGATAGGCTGCTTTGATAACAGCGTGTAAAGCAGTACAAAGTTTCATCCTTTGTGAGAGCTAATCCTTATACCAGCACAGTTGCTCCGTCTCACTGCTACATCAGTCGTAACTCAACACACCCAATAAAAAAAGGGCTCTGCTAATGTTTAAAGGCGCTGTCTGGAGACAATGGTAATATAATACCAGCAGTAACATGGATGCTGCCATTGCTGGAAGTGGTGCCAGAGCGGATAAACTGCCTCATAACTGCTGGGAAAAGCCATTCATCTCTAGGGCTGGCAAAAGATGCTGCTTTTGACCATAGGGCGGAGGATGGAAACCATGCAGGAATTTCAGTCAGTAAACTGGCAAGATGGACAGTGGTATGCTCTCTAAGGGCAGTGCCCCTGAGGAATCCAAGGGTGATGGTCAAGAGAAGAATGCAGAGGTTGTGCCAAGGAGCCTTGGTGGCGGCGAGGTTTCCACACCACAAACCTCTCCAGGCATGTATACAGATATGTCTGTTGGGGGTGAGAGTGGCCTCTTATCCCTTTGTTGACCATATATTAAATGGGCATGTGAAATCAAAGACTGTCACGTCCATTAAGACAGATTACGGTAACAACACTGATGTACAGGGGTCATAATCGGTATCTGAGGGTTTCATATCATTTGTCATGAACAGAAATACACACTGCAGAACTATTTCCATACCCTTTTCTTATTTTCAATATGAGGAAATCACTCCGGAGGTACTTTGATATCACACACACAGCTAAATGTCATCATCAGGGGTGAAGGAAGTTATTATTTCCTGGAAATAATATCAGTGTTTTCCTGCGAGAGTTAGGATTCTCACAATGAAGGGCATGTGGGTTTTTTTTTTTGACAGCTATTCATAATGTATCTGTTTTTTATTCTTATTATTGTGTGTGCGCTATGTGTGCATACTTTTTTAGTATAACTTTTTTCCCAGTTGAATTCAGTTGAATTAAGACTTCTTCATAACAGGAAGAAACGTTTGGAAAAAGGCTAAGGAAGGGCAGCCAACTGCCCTGGCCGGTTAAAATGAGGACAGAGTCAATCAAAGAGCAGTGAAAATGAATTTTTTTAAAAAAGGCCAGTAACCACAAATCAGAAACGTGCAGCTAGAGATACCTGCAGAAAGGCACATGGAGAGATAAGATGGAGGGGAAAAGGCTCCGTACACTGCAAGACCAAGTGAATGATATGCAATGATAGTATCAGTGCAAGGACAGGGAAAAGAGGTTTGGGAGGTTTCCCAGGAGCCCGTGTCTGTAGCAGCATACCTAAGAGGGGTTCAGGGTCACATCTGCAGTTAAGAGTTCAACAGAAGACTACAGCTATGTCACACTCGTGATGAGTAAACCGTTACATTAAGCTTTTAACAGCTGGTCGTCAGTATTTGAGTATGGAGTTGAAGTATTTGGAAATATTTGAGCAGTTAATGTACTCAAATCCATGTATAAATCCTCGATTCTTTTAGTATTCTTTGAGCAAAAGATTTATTGAAAACACTCAGGAAACCCTGAAATCTCCTCCTGATTTTTTTTTTTTTTCACAATTCAAGGCTCGTCACAAGCAAAGATGAATAAATGTATGTTAAGTATAGTCTAGATCCTAATGTGAACAGACTGCCATGACCATCATTCAACCGCCACTGTTGGGTAAAGGTCAGATGGTATCTATTTTATTTTCACTGAGTCAGCAGATCTGATTCAGATCTCAGCTGGACTTGAGTCATGAGGAACAGGATGGTTTTTCTGTCATCCTGCCCTTTCCCAACCTACGTCACAGGATGGACTGAGCAAGTGCGTCCAAACACGTCTCTGTTAACACAGGACATCCCTGGGTGACCTAACCGTCTTATCGAAATAAGTCACATGGTGAGATCTTCTACCACAAAGACTAGCTACATTGTTTTAAAAAGTCAGAGAACATACTAAACTTATGACCCTTTGGTTTCTTTCTCCTTTTCTTTTTTCAACATCATAAATCGAGTAGCACGGTGGCGCAGTGGTTGGCACTGTTACCTCACAGGAAGAGAGACTCCACCCGAGTTCGACTACGGGGCCTTTCAGTTTTGAGTTTGCATGTTCTCCCTGTGTCTACATGGGTACTCAACCTGTCCCTACTGTATGCATGTCTTTAGAATCACCACTTCACAGTCCAAATTGCCCATGGGTGTGAATACTTGTCTGTCGGACAAGCTCCAGCCACCTGCAACCCTGAACTGGATAAGGGGAAGAAAATGGATGGATGGAAGATTGTAAATCCAGACAATAATAATAAAATCAAAAAATAATGAAAAACTAAAGAACTGCAGTTTGAATTTTAAATAAATATGATGCATCTTTTTATGAGTATTCACTTTTTTTTTTCTTTTCTTTTTTTTAAATTTAAGCTAAAGAGGCTAAATTCAGGTGCTGATCAAAATGATACCAAGGTTTGTAGCAGTTGATCTGATGTTATTAGTGAGGGGGGCATGTACAGACTAAATTCTTTAGAGAAACTGTTTGGGTCGAGCACTAGAACCCCAGTTTTACTGAAATTGAGATGGAGGAAATTAGAATAAATCCAATTAGAGAAACATTTACTAAACAAAGGAGGCTGTTCTGATTGTTGGGCTTGACAGAAAAATATAACTGTGTGTCATCTGCATAGCGGTGGTAGGAGATTCTATTAAAAACATTAATTAGTTTCCCCAGGGATAACATATATAAAGAAAACAGAATTGATTGAAGGATTAAGCTCTGGGGCACACCAAATACGGGCAGTGCAGATGACGACATACATTGATTAGTATGAATTCTGAAGTATCTGTTTGATAAGTATGAAGAAAACCATTTGAGAGCAGTACCAGTGATGCCAACCCAGTTTCATAGTCTGCTAATACGAGTGGCATGATCAATAGTATCAAAGGCTGCAGAAAAGACAAGCAGGACTAAAATGGAATGTTCACTTTTATCCGAACGCAAGTAATTTTCAGTAACGCTGTTTGAGTGCCATGGTTCTGTCCGTAACCGGATTGGAGTTTATCGAAGATATTGTTTCCTTCAACAATCTGAAGGAGTTGATGAGCAACAACTTTCTCAAGGATTTTGGAAATAGATGGGAGTTTGCAAATTGGACCTATAATTACATAAAACTGTGGGATCTAAGGATGGTTTTTAGTAGAGGAAAGACGCTGGCTGTTTTAAAGTTATCTGGAATACAGCCAGATGAAAGGGCACTAACTGAAAATATACAGCGGGCATTGGCTGTATGCTGAAACTATATCCAAAAGATTTGTTAAAGAAATTGTTTTGAACTTGGACAGGAGAGCTGGGTAAGAGACTCGAGGTGGTTGACGAGGTACAGGCTTGAGCTGTGACCCCATACTACTGATCTTGCCAGAGAAGAAATCTAGAATTTTTTGGTCACTGGAAGACATGGGAATGATGGCAGACTGAGAAAGATTAAAAAGCGAAGCCAGGTGCTTTGCCTTTGTGGTGGTCACAGATGAAAACTCCACGATAAGCTCATCTTCCTGAAGTCCCGCCTCAGTCGACAGATATCCTCTTGTAATTGTGAATATGCCGGTAGGCAACGACCACAAACGGCTGACAGACAGGCTCCATCCTGAGCCTGGTTCTGCCAGAGGTTTCATCCTGGTAAAAGGGAGTTTTTATTTCCCACTGTCACCAAGTGCTTTCTGATAGAGGTGTCATTTGATAGCTGTGTTTTTGGGTGTCTTTAACTTACACTATAAAGTAAAATGTAAATCTTCAGGTGACTGTTCTTGTGATTTGGTGCTATATAAGTAAAATAAATTGAATTAAAATAAATAATCCAGGACTTTAATTATGCTTAAAACATCCAACCTTGGTGGGTTAACTGTTATTTAGCACATTCATAAAACTGATTTGAGCGTAGATAAATGAATATGATTGCTATTTCAACCAAATACAGCAAAGAGGTAAAAGAAACACCTAGTGTAAAGTGAGCAAAAGGCAATGTTAATGTCAGCCCAAACTTTAGCCCACTTACTTGTCTGAATTCTGTATAATATTGCAATTAAGAACCACTGGAAACAGACCTCCAGATTACATCTTAAAGTTGCCATTTTGTTTTCTAGCTCCATCCAACACTGCAGGCTTACCTAGCGCTTTCAAAATGGCATATTGCATTACTAAACATCCCCAAAAGGTGTAATTACAAGATAATTACATGCATTACATCAAGACCAACCCAGTATGTAATTGAAGTCAAACCAGAGAACAAACAGCTAAACAAGCATTCTCGTCCTTATCACAACAGCAGTCCTTTAATTAGATTTACTGTGATCCAAATCTCTGAGGTATTTTCTTTTCTTCTGTTACAGTGGAGCATAGTCATTGCGTGCGTCTTACCCCTCCACCCACGCACACCTCCGCCGCTCATGTGAGACTTTTGCACCTCAATTAATTGGGTTAGAGTAACAAACTTTTACTAATGTAAACACTCCATCCACGCAATAATTTCCTGCTCCTGTCCTATGACTAAATTAACTGGAGACTTCCCTTTGTGATTTCAGCAGTTTCTCCACTGTGGGCGGCAAAAGGACAGCCACGCAGCACACCCCTGTCAGCATCATGCAGTTTGTTTCGTTAAAGAAAGCTCTTGATACGTCTGGGAGCCAAAGACACTGTGGCTTGTTTTGTTTCTTTAATTCAAGACATCTGAAAATGTAGCAACTGAATCATGTTTTAATCGGGACTCCTACTACATGAACAGCTTTTCTTGATGAGGTAGTAAATTGATTAATTGCATTTATAAAAATGCATTCTAAAATGTTGTTCTCCTTAAATGCACATGGTGCAAGGGCCAGTTTATTTTGTCAAAACAAGATCATTAATCTATTGTGCTGAAGTCAGTTAACCATGGTTACTTCTACTTGTAGTTGATATTTATTGAAAAAAATAAAATAAAATAAAGCATCACGTTTGCCCCACAAAGGGATGATTATGCAAGGACTGGGATCTGATTCTGAAAAGGTGACAAACTGCTTTTCCACCCCAACCTACAAAGTTTACTTTGTGACTCTATAATCATTGTTATTATGCCACTTGTCAAGTACACATTTTCTTTGTTATGGGAGGATCGTTTCCGACAGTGATACCTTGAGGAGAAAATGATGTGTGTATCTATGTATGTTGCAATTAGGTTTAAGAAAAATCTGGTATTTAATAAGAGGATTGCACTGAAATCATTGCATCAAGTCAGGAGAGGTTAGCCCTAAGGTTGTGGGAAGTACTGGGGGTGCTGTCTCTTAAGAGACCTGATAGTTGGAAAACTGGCGTACTTTTTACGGTTTCGTAATGAATTTGTTCACCTGTGTGTGTGCCTGACATTTGCGTCCTGTGAAGCGTAATTACTGTTGCATCTGCGTTAAAATGTTATGTGTAAGCCAGTATATTTTTCTCAGCTGTGCAGACCAGTTCAGTTCAGTTTTGCACGCCTTCAGCACCCCCAGCTTCAAGTCCCTTCCCACGCTCTGGTTAGCCTTGTTGCCTCACAGTAAGAAGACTCCTAGATGGGATCTCCTGCCCAGCCTTTCTGTGTGGAGTGTGGCTGTTTGCCTTGTGCTGTGTGGGTTCTCTCTGTGTACTTCGGCTTCCGCCAACAGTCCGAAGATATGCACATTAGTTTAACTAGTGATTCTAATTCCATGGTTGCCTGTTTCTATATGTATATGAGTTCTTGTATTATTGTTTGTACTCCAACACAGGGTGAAGTGCAAAGTAAAGTTCAAAAGCAATGCATGAGGTTGGTGGCAAGAGATATTGTGGGCTTATCTATTTTTTATAATGTAAGACGTAAGATGAGATTTGGAAAAAATCCCTCCTGCTGACACACACGAGGATGAGTTAGGGAGAGCGACAAAAAGTCAAAAAAGGAAGAGTTTCATTTGTAAGGGGAACAACAACTCAAACAGAGGAAGAAAGCATTGGAGAGACAGTGAGAGAAATGATGGGTGAATGATAGAACAAGAAAGATTTTGGATAAAGCACCCGAGCTTCCCTGCGGACCCCGAGTTTGGCCGCGTTGTATGAAATGACTTCACACAAAGCACCTGAATACACAGATTTACACACAAGCCTGGCTGGAGCTTCTGAGCCGGAATATTCGACACACTGCCTGCTGACATCACTACAGCTGGTGTGAATTTAGCTGAAGGTACTCTACGGCTGCCTCAGGCAATCTGAATACAGTTTACTCTCGTAAACTAATGCAGTATTAAATGTACAACAGTTTTTCCGATCAGGGATAATGTGTAAGGTTTCATAATTCATTTGTTGCCACCAAAGAGCAAAATCTCATCAAATATTCATTTTATGTTCAATCTTTCCATTATTTTATACAAAATCCTGCACTTATCACTACTTGGACATGTCAAATACTCAAATCATTCACTAAAAATATTGGCAGAGCACATGTGCCTCATTTATAAACAAACTTTATTTTCCCTCGCTCTGTCAGACGTTTTCCACTGCAGGGATGGATGGTTATAATGAGAGTTCCAGCATCCAGCTATTTTTAAGGTTGGAGACAGGCTGTTATTGCACTGGAGGTAGCGAGGCCTTTGGGGTGGTAGATTATTCCACAGACCTGCACTCTAGACTTTATGGGTCTGAAAATAACTGTCCTACCTATCCCTCCCAATGCTTCCCCCCGTGGTAATCACAAAGTGCAGCCATCCATAAACGAATGTGGTATCTGCTTAAACTGTCATCTCACCAATATTAGGTGAACTCAAGTTCAGATAGAAAAGGGAAAACAAGTCGGATGTCTGGGAGCATCATCTAAGAATCTCCAAATCTAATTTGTTATTTTCTGCCTCACTTGTATGTGCCTTAATGGAAAAAAGGTGTAAAATATATAAATGTGCACTTTGGTTTTTGACCAGATAAATGATTCATCAGAAGAACCATTTGGATTCTTCTACCAGGCTTATTGTTTGCAGTAGCCCTAACAACATTAGCAGCTTCGTGACATCCACTGTCACTAGTGACATCAACCAATATAATAAAGACTGGAATAAATCAAATAAGCAGAGGCTCTTACCAAAGATCTGTAGTGTCAAGAATGCTCAAATGACCTACTTTCCCTCGTGTACAATTCATAGTTAAATCTCAAAAGTTGTGAAACAGTCTTGAGACCCAAGAGTAACATCAATTAGGAATACCATTATGGGTGAATTGAACAACACTGATTATCTCTTTACTGCGGCACCAGTTAGTGGGTGGAGTATATTTAGGAGCAAGTGAACAGTTTGTCTTGAAAGTTAAAAGCAGGAAAAATAGCCAAGCGTAAGGATTTGAGCAAGTTTGACAAAAGCCAAACTGTGATGACTAGACGACTGGGTCAAAGCAAAAACTGCAGCTCTTGTTGGGTGTTCCCAGTCTGCAGTAGTCAGTAACTTTCAAAAAAGCATCCAAATGGATGTTTGTATCGGTGTGTGCCTGTTTGTCTGTGTTTATGTGTCAGGTCTGGTATTAGACGCCACCTCTCTAGGACATCTCAGGCCCTCCAAGGTATGGAGGCCTATCTCCTCTCACCACTCTCCCTGACGGTGGCTGACGCCCACAGACATCGGTGTGTTGGTGGTTCTTGGTGTCTTGGGCTGGGCGATCAGGTATGCACCGGCTCAGTCCTGGTGGCTGCTTACCGGGGCCTGGCACGTGTGGCTCGGTCGGGCCCCTTCGGGGGGGTGCCCTCGGCCTCTTGGCCTGGGGCTCAGTCCACTCTGGCACAGCTGGCTGCCGGCGGAGCTTGCGGGCACATCACTGCAACCCCCTCTGGCTCCTGCTCCATGGGTGCTGGGTGACCCCTCGTCTGGGGCTCTCCTCAGCTCTTTCCGGGAGGGTGGCGCGGTTGCCCCTCCGTTCGTCTTCCTTGGACTTTCGCACTCTGGGGGTCTCTGGATGTCTGGAGCCTGGATCTCCTCCATACCTGCTTCATGCCCTGGGGGACGGGGCTTTGGCTCCCCACACCCTGTAGCAGATTGTTACATGAAGAAACCTTTTGAATACAAGCGTGCCCATGCTCACAGGTGGGCACACAGGTGTTCCACAGACACAAACTACACCTTTCTTGGCTGCTACCTCAAAGCACACTGAGCGCTGTCGATCTTATGCGCTGCACAACAATATTCAATATTTACTGTTATATACACACATAGATTATCGCGATCGTGTTGTTTATTATATTGCTCTCTTTTTTTGCTTGTTTTTTTTTCCCCCCCCCTTCGACAGGTTATCCACGTGAGAGAGATAGAGAGAGATAGTGAGCTCTCTCTCTCTCTCTCTCTCTCAGAGCGATGGCTGGCCTGTGTGGTCCGATCCAGCAGACGAGCAGAAATAGTTCAAATTGCCAAAAAAGTTAATGTTGGTTCTGATAGAAAGGTGTCAGAATACACATGCATTTCAGTTTGTTGTGTGTGGGGCTGCATGGCTGCTTAATATTGGGTAACGTTCTGCTGGGAAACCTTTGGTCCCGCCATTCATGGGAACTTTTACTTTGACACCAATGGTATTCCCCGATGGCTGTGGCCTCCTTCAGCAGGATAATGCACAGTTTGAGGATCACAACAACAAGTGCCAGGGGTTGACTTTGCATCCAAATTCCCCTGATCTTAATCCAATTTAGCATCTGTGGGATGGGCAGGACAAACAAGTCTGATCCATGGATGCTCAACATCACAACATATAGGACTTAGAGGATCTGGTGCTAACATACTGGTGCCAGAGGGTCTTGCTGAGTCCATGTCTTGACAGGTCAGACTTGTTTTTGCAGCGAAAGGGGGACCAAAAAAATATTAGACAAGTGGTTATAAAGTTATATTCTTGGTGTATACCTCTTTTCCACCAGTGTGGGCACATTTCAGTGTGTTTTGAGAATAGAAATTAATGTAGTGTTATTCAGAAGAAGTTAATTTCTGATGCAAATTATCACATCAACTTATAGTGACATCAGCGATTACAACTGTGTGCACTCCATTCATCTTTCTGCAAGGAGGTAATATAGCTGTAGCATATTTCCTTACTGTGTTATCATCCAAGCTTAGTTTGTTAACAGGATGTTTTGTCTTAACAGTAAGACCAGAAAGGCAAGTGATACAGGAGGGTTTACAAAGCAGAAATGAATGGAAATAACGATTGTTACAGCAATTTAAATGAAGATACATGTAACTTCTACTGTACCTGATCATTTTACCAAGATACTATTACTGTTACGGTCCTGGGTCGGTTCGACCCAGCATTTTGAGTTCCTTAGGTTTTGGTTTATCTCTGCATTATGGATTAGTTCTTATTCTCGGGTGATGCTGTTTTGATTGTGATTGTATTCTGTTTCTTTAAGCTATCTGGGGATGATGATGATTATTTCTGGTTTGGGTTTCGTTATCCTGCCCTCATGTTTAGTTTAGGTTGCCTGTGCTTAGTCTTCTCTGTCTGTCCATGATGTCCTTATGCCTGCTTATGAGTCTGCGTCTGTGTCTCTGTCTGTCGTGTGCTTCCTGTTTTATTCTGTAGGTCTGTGTCCTATGTCAGTGCGTTCAGCTTTGTGCTCTCCCTGTCTCGTCAGTGTAATCAGCGTCAGCCGTGTCTCCCAGCTGTTTCCTCTTCGCTCCGTTCACCTCTTGTATTTAGTGTCTGTGTCTTCCCCTACTTGGTGTCGCGTCGTCAACGTCTACTCACCCTCAGTTTCTGCTGTGTGTCCTGTTACCTGTTTTTGCCTGCCTGTTAGTTTATATTTTCCAGTTTAGTTAGTCTTCTGTTTGGTAAGCAGCCTGCAATAAAGCAGTTCATTCTGAGTTACTTTCGCTTCCGTGAGTCCTGCGTTTTGGGTCCTTCCTCTCTGCCTGCCTGCACACAGCCATGACAGAACGACGCGACCAGTACACGGACCCAGCGGACTCACGGTGGAAGCGCAGCTCCCGTTTTGACGGGACCCGGCTAGCGCTTGGAGGGCCTCCGTGCTGCCTTTCCTCGCTAGCAGCCTACACTTCGGCCCGCTCATCTGCTTCCTCCCCTCGGACGCCCCGGTCTCGCAGAAAACGCTCTAGCCGGTCCCGGGAGGATTACTACGAGCCCGCAAGCAACCAGCTTACGCCGGCTCAGGCATTCTATAAGATGTTAGGGATTATTATTGTGCCACCCGACTCACCCAGCGTTTCCACATCACAGCAGGAGCAGCCTCAGCCGAGTCATCCCTCGTCGCATTCTGCCAGCGCTGCTCCCTCTTCTACGAGTAAGCGGCGAACGCGCCGCCAGCACTCACCGCTCCAGCAGGAGCCTGGGACGCTTTTCGAACAACCGCCTAGGGTGAGTGACAAAGTCTCGCTACATTCGCCTTCTGTGTCAAGGGATAAACACACTGTTTCCCCCAAGGCCGCTAACGTCGGCTTCATGAACTCTGGGACTCGTGTTTCTCCTGTTGGGGAAAATGAAAGTATTCGTTTTGAGAGTGATCGTTTTCCTGTTGAGTCAAAAGACTGTGCGCCTAAAGCTCCTTCGGACCCAGGAATTAAGACTGGAGGTATTTATCCTGGGGCTATGGCTGTTCAGTTAGCCGCCCGGCCCGAAACTCAGTTAGCCGCCCGGCCCGAAACTCAGTTAGCCGCCCGGCCCGAAACTCAGTTAGCCGCCCGGCCCGAAACTCAGTTAGCCGCCCGGCCCGAAACTCAGTTAGCCGCCCGGCCCGAAACTCAGTTAGCCGCCCGGCCCGAAACTCAGTCGCCACCTCCACCACATTCAGCCTCATTACCCATAGCACAGTCACAACCACAGCTAGACTCACTACAAGCCTTATTACAATCCATAACCCAGTCAGTAGCTCGGTTAGCAGAAGAGTCACTAGCCTTATCATCCGGTCAGTCTCCAGTGTCCTCATTACCTGTTGTTCAACCATCTTCTCCACCGCTAGTTTCATCCTCTCCTCATCCGATACTTCAGCCTGTAGCAGCCCAGTCCCCTGTAGCTCAGTCATTCTCTCAATCACCAGTTCCACCTTTACCACAACCACCACTACAACCTGTTCTTCAGTCAGTTCAGTCTCGTCCTGTTCTCCAGTCTGTTCAGTCGAGTTCAGTGCACTCTCTTGTATTGCCAGCACCTCAGCCATTAGCACTGCCCGCTCCTCAGCCACCATCTCCACCCACTCAGTTGCAGGAGGAGGATAGCCCCACACCGACTTTTGCTGCTCCTCAAGACCTGGCTAAATCAGAGACTTTTACTCTTTCCAGGGCCTCCCCAGAGGTTAAATATCAGCGTTCAGTTAACTCTGGCCCCCTGGACATAAAGAAGCCAGCTGAGGACTGCAAGCGGCAGTCACTGCCTGAGCGGAATCAATGCTCCGTGCAGCTGCAGTCTGCTGTGTGTTTGCCAGAGGCCCGTGTGCCTGCTGGTTCTGTTCCGTCCCTGCCAGAGGCCCGTGTGCCTGCTGGTTCTGTTCCGTCCCTGCCAGAGGCCCGTGTGCCTGCTGGTTCTGTTCCGTCCCTGCCAGAGGCCCGTGTGCCTGCTGGTTCTGTTCCGTCCCTGCCAGAGGCCCGTGTGCCTGCTGGTTCCGTTCCGTCCCTGCCAGAGGCCCGTGTGCCTGCTGGTTCCGTTCTGTCCCTGCCAGAGGCCCGTGTGCCTGCTGGTTTTGTGACTGTCTCCGCTGGAGGGCCCGAGGAGCCCGTCCAGCCTCCTGCCTCGTCAGCTGGGGGGCCCGAGGAGCCCGTCCAGCCTCCTGCCTCGTCAGCTGGGGGGCCCGAGGAGCCCGTCCAGCCTCCTGCCTCGTCAGCTGGGGGGCCCGAGGAGCCCGTCCAGCCACCTGCCTCGTCAGCTGGGGGGCCCGAGGAGCCCGTCCAGCCACCTGCCTCGTCAGCTGGGGGGCCCGAGGAGCCCGTCCAGCCACCTGCCTCGTCAGCTGGGGGGCCCGAGGAGCCCGTCCAGCCACCTGCCTCGTCAGCTGGGGGGCCCGAGGAGCCCGTCCAGCCACCTGCCTCGTCAGCTGGGGGGCCCGAGGAGCCCGTCCAGCCACCTGCCTCGTCAGCTGGGGGGCCCGAGGAGCCCGTCCAGCCACCTGCCTCGTCAGCTGGGGGGCCCGAGGAGCCCGTCCAGCCACCTGCCTCATTCACGCCGCCTGCAGCGGCCTCCTCATCAGCATCATCGGCGTCGTCTGGCCCAGCCTCTGCTTCTGCTTCATCGGCTTCGTCTGGCCCAGCCCCTGCATCAGCGTCATCCACGCCTGGTCCAGCCCCAGCCTCATCCACGCCACCTGCAGCAGCCTCCTCATCTGCTTCAGCGCCGCCGGCGGCAGCAGCCACATCGGCGTCACCTGCTGCAGCGCCTCCGTCTCCGGCTTCCACGCCGCCACCAGCTGCAGCCTCAGAGTCTCCACCCTCGCCAGCTGCAGCCTCCTCATCACCTGCATCACCCACGCCGTCGTCTGGTCCAGCTCCAGCTTCACCCACGCCGTCGCCTGGTCCAGCCTCCGAGTCTGCGTCGCCGTCGCCTGGTCCAGCCTCCGAGTCTGCGTCGCCGTCGCCTGGTCCAGCCTCCGAGTCTGCGTCGCCGTCGCCTGGTCCAGCCTCCGAGTCTGCGTCGCCGTCGCCTGGTCCAGCCTCCGAGTCTGCGTCGCCGTCGCCTGGTCCAGCCTCCGAGTCTGCGTCGCCGTCGCCTGGTCCAGCCTCCGAGTCTGCGTCGCCGTCGCCTGGTCCAGCTGCGGCCTCATCCTCATCTGCGTCGCCGTCGCCTGGTCCAGCTGCGGCCTCATCCTCATCTGCGTCGCCGTCGCCTGGTCCAGCTGCGGCCTCATCCTCATCTGCAGCGCCGTCTCCTGGTCCAGCTGCGGCCTCATCCTCATCTGCAGCGCCGTCTCCTGGTCCAGCTGCGGCCTCATCCTCATCTGCAGCGCCGTCTCCTGGTCCAGCTGCGGCCTCATCCTCATCTGCAGCGCCGTCTCCTGGTCCAGCTGCGGCCTCATCCTCATCTGCAGCGCCGTCTCCTGGTCCAGCTGCGGCCTCATCCTCATCTGCAGCGCCGTCTCCTGGTCCAGCTGCGGCCTCATCCTCATCTGCAGCGCCGTCTCCTGGTCCAGCTGCGGCCTCATCCTCATCTGCAGCGCCACCGTCTCCGGCTTCCACGCCGTCGCCTGCAGCGCCATTCTCGTCTGGTCCAGGCTCCGAGCCTCCAGCTTCGCCTGGCCCAGATTCAGCATCAGCTCCAGCGTCGCCTGCAGCAGCAGCCTCCTCGTCGCCAGCTCCAGCGTCGCCAGCACCAGCACCTGCTTCGGCTTCGGCTACGGCTTCGTCCTCGCCTGGTCCAGCCTCTGCTTCGGCTTCAGCTTCTCCTGTCCGTCCTGCTCGTCCTGTCCGGCCGCTTTCCAGGCCTATGACTGGACGTCCTTGCCGTCGTGGACGGTCCCCTTCCGGGCCGATGGTTGGGCGTCGCCGCCACTGCTTTCCGCGTGGCCGGCCTCCAGACTGCCTTCGTTTGCCTCGCCGCCGTTGCCGCCCGCACGGTCGGCCCCCTGATCTGCTTTCTCGCCGCCGCCGTTGCCGCCCGCACGGTCGGCCTCCTGAACTGGTTTCTCGCCGCCGCCGTTGCCGTCCGCACGGTCGGCCCCCTGAACTGTCTCCTCGCCACTGCCTACTGCGTGGCTCACCTTCGGACCTGCCCCGCTACCGCTGCTTTTCGCATGGTCGGCCTCCGGAACTGAACTGTTTTGGCCTCCGGTGCTGTCGGCCTCCGGGTCGGCCCCCTGAACTTGGCCGTCTGGGCCTTTTGGACCCTGTCCCTCCGTCCTGGACCCCCACCGCCCGCCCTGGTCGGGTCGTTTTCTGTTTTTTGGGTTTTGGGGTTGAATTCTGTTTTGTGGTCGGGTTTTGTGTTTCTGTTGGGCTGTCTGGGGCCAGCCCTTGAGGGGGGGGTACTGTTACGGTCCTGGGTCGGTTCGACCCAGCATTTTGAGTTCCTTAGGTTTTGGTTTATCTCTGCATTATGGATTAGTTCTTATTCTCGGGTGATGCTGTTTTGATTGTGATTGTATTCTGTTTCTTTAAGCTATCTGGGGATGATGATGATTATTTCTGGTTTGGGTTTCGTTATCCTGCCCTCATGTTTAGTTTAGGTTGCCTGTGCTTAGTCTTCTCTGTCTGTCCATGATGTCCTTATGCCTGCTTATGAGTCTGCGTCTGTGTCTCTGTCTGTCGTGTGCTTCCTGTTTTATTCTGTAGGTCTGTGTCCTATGTCAGTGCGTTCAGCTTTGTGCTCTCCCTGTCTCGTCAGTGTAATCAGCGTCAGCCGTGTCTCCCAGCTGTTTCCTCTTCGCTCCGTTCACCTCTTGTATTTAGTGTCTGTGTCTTCCCCTACTTGGTGTCGCGTCGTCAACGTCTACTCACCCTCAGTTTCTGCTGTGTGTCCTGTTACCTGTTTTTGCCTGCCTGTTAGTTTATATTTTCCAGTTTAGTTAGTCTTCTGTTTGGTAAGCAGCCTGCAATAAAGCAGTTCATTCTGAGTTACTTTCGCTTCCGTGAGTCCTGCGTTTTGGGTCCTTCCTCTCTGCCTGCCTGCACACAGCCATGACAATTACTAATCCAATCACTCTATTTATGCTATTTGAATCATATTTGATACAGATGGAAACAAAAATATTTATGTTCTTATAGATATCAACAGTATTTTTTATCAATTATCTTCCAAGATTGGGGCATGTAGGAGAGAAAACAAGCACCCCAAGCTTATGCTACATGTGTGGGTTATGTGCATCAGCTTTTTGGTAAAAGCTTTAGAAAGCACAAGCGGAAATCTATAAAGTCCCGTGTTATATTGCTATAATGAGCCAGACCATTTATTCAGACATTAAGCAATGACAGACTGTAGGAGACCCCCCTCGTCTGCCTGCTGCTTGCAGTGGGCAGAGTAACAATGGAGCAAACAAAGGAGGTAAATGACATACATTTGAGCAAATTGACCAGTTCATGACAACACACACATGTCAGAAGGCCAGTATGTTCAGGAACGTTCCTCAACAAAGTTAGAGCCAAAAACGAAAGAAAAGAATTACTTAAAACTTCTTGTTGTGTAAAGACAAGGAGTGAAAAGGTTTACAGTAATGCAGAAATAATTTTCTGTATTTGCAGTGTCGCTCTTGATTGAGGTGTCAATGACATACTGTGGGTGTTGTATAACTTACATAGATCTGAAACAGTCGAGCAGTTAGAGAATAGCCTCAAAAGTCACTCCAGCTGGTGTGGTCTGAGCATTCACAGAGGATGATGGGAGAACATGAAACCAGCAGGGCTCTGATACAGTCTCTTTGAAATCTTTCCAGCTGCCTTGTCGTGCTGATGGCCATCAGAGTGAAACAAAGGCCTTGCTTCTGTGTTTGCTTGCGGGAAATGGCACCTGCTGCTTCACATTTCAGATGTAATTCACGTGCTAGATTCAGAACCAAGCCCATCCCATTACTTTGGTTTATTTTAGGAAAGCCTCAGCAGTTTGACCCCAAATCACTTGAGTTAGGTTCTGATTATATGACCCTTTTTATTTAGCAGGCTGAAAGGTTGAGTGTGGCTTAAACGGATGTCTGTCCATCACTTTATTAAACAAGGATAGCAGTCAGATTAACCTTTGTAATGGTATGTTGCTCAAGGTCAAAGAATAAAGAGGCTTATTTTAGAGGCTTCAATGCTACAGCTGTGAAATTCCCTTTTCCTTCCCTTTGCATTCAAAATTGACATGACAGTAACTGTGTCCTCATTACAGGAAAACATCATGTATACTGTGATTCCTTAAGTTCGTTTGAGTCACGTTATAAACAACATAATGGCATAATTATGCATCCGGCCTATTACCTTGAAAACTAATCAACACGCTCCATTTTCAGCCATCTGTAGTGGGGAAGAGATTCTCTTTGTTTGTATATGGAACTGGCAATTTAAACAAACAGGTAACTGACCACTGTCTCCTAACCCTTGAAATCTGTTCAGCATTTAAAGGTACTTTCAACAATGTCTTCCACCTGCAAACATGGGCTTTATAGTACATGTGCCCTAACAGATCACCACTTTGTACAGTGTGGTACATGTTATACAAGTTTAGGTGAGCTGTTAGAAATCTGCTCTATGATTTCTTAAGAAATTTTATATATATTTTTTTTTAAATTTAAGCGATCATGGCTTAAAAAAGCTGTCTGTCAACCGAGAAACCAACGGTCACCATGACCATTTTTTTTGCAATTTAAGCAATCAGTTTGAGTGACTACCAGCAAGTGGTCGGTTAATGCAAAGATGCTTTTCAATCTATTGCAAGCGGATGTTTGCCAGATGGTCCGTCAACTAGTCACTGTGTGACTGAAGCCTTCAGTCACTGTGTGACTGAAGGCTTCAAAGATTCAAATATCAGATTCAAATATCGCAATCCAAGCCATTTAGCCCAGTCCAGTTTATAACCATATAGGAATTTGGTTTTCTTACAGGAAATAAATGCACTAAAAGTAAACTGATGGCTTCCGCCTGGGTTTGTGTAAAAAGTCAATAAGGATCTATATGAACCTTCCACCAGATGTCCATGTGCAGCCTCGAATTTTGACTGCATAGACTTTACAGATGTGCCAGTATAGGAAACTGGATACTGTATTCATGCACACCACACGTACACTATTTCCTTCCCTCTTTGTATTATTCTTCTATATTGGTATCACATGCTTTTCCATGCATCCAGCCAAAGAAAGGAAGTTGTCTTCTTGTTGCCAGGAAGTCTGCATCATCTTTTCTAGTGCATAAGTGTGGATTATGCATACACACATCTAACTGAAGTTAAAAACTGTAATAAAAAGAGTGTGCATTCTGCAGGTATTGCGAACTTCAACAACTGTCTGTAACTAGTTTGACTGTGTTGGGCTATCCATCCATTAGCTACCTCAGCTATTAGTCAATTACATATCTATACACTGCCGTCATCTCCTTTCCTTTCCTCCTCTTTCTGTTTCTGCAACTGTTTTTAGTGAAGAAGCTGTAGTTTACTTTAAAAGACCAAAAGTAAGACTCCTCCCGGCAGCCTACAGGCTACCCTAGTGATGGCTTCACTGCACTGGGCTCCAATCAAAATTTAGCAGAGTTTAAAATCCTTCCCTTTTCCTAATAGGCTTTATACAACTTGGCTCTACCTTTCATCTGTGAATAGCTGATCTCTGATAAGTCCACTAAGCCCCACAGCTCAGAGAATGGCCTCTTGGTTGCACTGCACTTATGTTTGAAATCAAGGTAACTGTGTTTTACTGACATACAAAATTAAGTTCAGACTGAAGACATTATATTGGTTACTATATATTTTCTCATTTATTAAACCTGAACTCTTTTACCCTCTGTTATAATTTTTTCATTCAACGATGAATAGATTAATAATAATGGACCATCACTGATGGTAGGAAAGAAACTGCAGAACTGCATTTGTGGCTGGTCAAAACTAACAACTGACATGGGCCTTAAAATCCACCAAGGCAGGAAGAAGTGCCTCAGCGAGCTGAGAAAGGGGCCTCGCATCGACACATACTTTTTAAGAAGTAAGTCAAATCAGTCGATTGAAGCCCAGAGGCAGGAGAATCCCCACAGTCCTCAGGGTATCAGCACCGTGTTCGAAGTTCATTGTCGTACAGACCCTCACATAGTCTCCAAATTGGAACTCAGTCAAATCCAGCCAGTAGCAGTTCTCAGTCTAGAGCTTAGCCAGCAGCACCCAATATTAGATTACCAGCAGCACACATCGTTGTGTGTAAAGTTTCTGGGCTGCCTTTCCCCATAACAGCCATCTCTCAAGATTCTCTCCATTTAAAGCAATGCGTTATCAGGGACTGTAACATCTAGCCCTTTTAGTGAATTCTTTATTTGTATTTATTCCTATTGATCACAAAAGACTCCATGATGGCATTACTGTTTTATGTATGCTCTGTTTGTGCAATACTTTGTTGTCCAAATGATGTGTTCTATCAGTATCTATCTGCCTTACGCTGATGTTTGCCACCTTAGTCATTTAGTAAAAATAATCTTCTTCCTAATTGTCAATTATACTTGACTTACATGTCATGCATATGTGCAACAGATTTGCTCTTGCCCTAGCTGGGCCGGAAGCTGAAGAAAATTTGATGTGCATTAAAGGGGAAAGATGCTTACATCACTGGAAAATGAGCAGTGTGAAACTGTTTAACAATTTCATAATTTTATAAACAGACAAGATAATCCTTTACAGTGCAAGGCAATCAGGTCACAGAGAACTGTTGAGCAAGAGGAATTTCAGACAAACACAGGTGGTTTCCATCCCAGCTTTCCTGTTCTAGCAAGGAAACACAAGCTTTTCTTTTTAGTAAAACAGCTAAAAATACAAAAGTATCCAAGATCATGTCATGTGATTAAATTATCTAATGCGCAAGTATATGATAATTCAGAATATTACTTTTTTGGCGTGCAGTTAAACTGTCTGTTTAGTTCAAATAAAACAAATACAGAAAAGGTAATAAAATAACTACTTCACAATTCACCTGGCATTTAAAGTGTTGTTTTAAAATATACTGTTTAGGGTACATAAGGTCTCTCAATTTAAAATGGGAAACAAAACAATGGAGCCCTGAAACAGGAGACAGCTTTGCTTACTGGTTGCTATAGAGGCAAAGGAAGCAGGCTCCATCAAGCTGGAGACCCTGGTGGCATGAACCCACATGAAGGAGTTGCTGACTGTTTGCACTGATAATTGTTCAGCTAATCATAACAGACCATTAATCTGGCATTACAATATGCATTTCCTTCTTCACCACGTTTTTTTTTTTTTTTTTTTCAGGGGATACCCGCTGTGTGAATCCTGTGAATGACTTTTGCAGAAGCTGAAATATCCTGACAACAACCTGGTTCCCTCCCGTGAAAGCATAAAATGAACAAGTCTCCAAAGAGTCACATAGCAACTGGTTTGACTTTTCTCTGGCAGGTGACTGTATGGGAATGAGAAGTGGAATGCTGGTTGATTAACCCCTAAGATACTTTCTGGGTTAAAGTTGCCCCAGTTTGACAAAGAAATTCTGGCAGGGACAATTCCAGATTGTTCCTGTCATTTTCACTTTCATTAAAATACCATCATGGGTTAGGTTTCATGTCTCACGTAAAACAAGACATTAAATTTTGTGATAATGGATGTTTTTGGAGAAAAACAAGTGTTGTAAAACCTGCACTTTGAACCATCAATTAAAGATTAATGATCTATTTATTAATGTGAGAGATGTTATTTATAATTCGAAATGTATCTATTTTTGTATAGGAACAAAGGAGGCAATCCAAGGCATGTGTCAAATTGTCCCAAAACAAAGTGTCAAAACTGAAAGGAAGAGCATGGAAGGGTTAAAGCAACATCTAGAAGTTTGAAAATTAAATGAGGAGCCTATGATAATAGCACGGAAATTATTTTTTGTGATGAACTAGAGTTCTCTGTATATGAATAAATTTACTTTTGATTCTCGTAAGATTGATATAGAACATTAAACCTCAGTCAAATTTTGTCACAAAATTATCACCTTGTGCACCTTGGAGTTCTGATGGGACGTTTGTGCTCCAGTGATTGACATTTTGGACTTAAGTGTTGCTTATTTAAGCTTTAAAACTCTGTTACACTGCATGGCAGAAATGTACAGTCATGTGCATGATTCTATGCAGACCTTTGAATTCCATGACTCATCATTATCATTGTCCTGTTGCATTTCTATTTTTGTCATTTTTAATCACACTACTAGCAGCAGCAATTGGACAAAATGTTGATATTTAAGGAATCAAAAATAAAAATACAGCCCCTAAGATAAGCCTTTATGCTGAAGATGTATTACTACACAACACAAGAACGTCTTTACTTAAGACAATCACAATCATAGGTACGTTCTCATTCATATCGGACTACTTCATTAACTGGAGCTATATAAATAATAAAGAGCTATATGCACCTTGTATACCTGTCCAGAGGTTTTGGCAGGTGATATGTGAAGACCTATCCAAATGGTTTAGCTTCTGTATCACATCCTCATCTAAAGCTGTTAGGTGACACAAGTGAATTAGATATGGAAACAAATACATCACCTATAGTTCCCACTGCCCTATGCATTGCTAAGAAAATTATCTCCATGAATTTCCAAAGGTTGATTCTGTTCATCTGGACGCAGCGTTTTCAGTGGGAGAAACATTTCGTCACGTTAGTTTCATCATAATTATGCAAATTCTCATGACCATTGCTCAACAACCACTGATCAAAGCCCACTGATCAATGGCCATGAGTACCATTCACAGAGAGTTGGGGAATGGCTTCAATCGCAGCATTGTAAGATCGTGACAGATGTACCCTCAGACCCCCTCCTCGATTCAGAGATGGTCTTTCCCTTTTCATGTAAATGCCCTCCTTGAAAGAGTGTCCACTGGCCTGTAGGTGTAAATAGACTGCAGAGTCCCGGCCTGACGAGGTAGCTCTTCTGTGTTGTGCCATCCGCTTCGCCAGAGGTTGTTTGGTTTCCCGATGTATAAATCCTGGTAATCCTTCTGGCACTTAACAGCGTACACCATGTTACTCTGTTTGTGTCGGGGGACCCAATCCTTGGGGTGGACCAAAAATTTGTTAGTTTGGAGAAAAAGAGTCCTCAAAAAAACAGTTGGATGAAATTATTGCTCTCTGGTCCCCACTGAATAATTCCATTACTAAGCTGGGGGTGGTCAGCTGTAGACACATCTCCCTGTGTGTCTTTACTGGGGGTGGACCGCAGCCGCCGTTTTGGGGCATATTTGTGTTTGCCTCGGTTGGTGTTGTAGATGGGAGGCTGGGGTGCTACCTTGCAGTCTTGGGACGTGGCAGCAGGTGATGGCCCCTGGTCGGGTAGCTGGACTCCGGGGCGTGGGTCTGGGTGTGGAGCCTGGGACCCTGGTGCCCGGGACTTTTCTTTGCATGGAAGTGGTCTGTGCCCCTTTGGCCCCTCCACCACGTGGGCTCTTGAGCCAAGCTGTCTCAGGCTTGACTCAGACTCATGCTTGTCTGTCTTGTTCTTTTTTGTCTTCATTGTTAGTTAAGTGAAGTGCTGGTGCTGGGGCTTTGAAAGGTCCAGCTGGACTAGTCTTTGCATTTGGGAAGATGGGTACTGGCCTTCGGTGCGGGTTTGCCCAGGGTAGCAGTCACCTTGGGTCCTGGGTCTGCTTTACCTCTCCCTGGGCAGTGTGTGTGTGAAATCGGGGTGCTTACTGAACCTCTCTCCTTCTGGGGGTAGCCTTCTTCTTCTTGTTTTTTGGGGGGCGGGAACATGTGGTGCATAGGGCACAGTCAGTTGGGCCATTCACGTGGCTTTGCTGGGTGTGCTGTGCAGTCGTCTGTTTCTCCCCTTTTAATTACACCATAGTCATTACATCTCACAATACATCACCATACACGTAGGACCTTGGGGGGCAGGCACACTACCCAGAGGTAGGTAGGTGGGGCGGCCGTGGCATCCACAAGACAATAATATGAATAACAAAATAAAGTAAATAAATACACAAAATTTTTTTTTAAAAAGGAACCTACAGAGAGTCCACAATGCTCTTCTTGGGAAAGCAAATATGTTTGGCACAACAAAGCATTCAGACCATAATTCTACTTGCTACAACTGCTGAACAGAACAGGTTTCAAAAAATGTGATGAGAACTAGACTTCCATGACCAAGGTTTTCCAGAGTTTTTACACAATACTGCAGAAATACATTCTAATAGTTCGATAAATCATTCCTCCTCCCCTTACCAGTTCCGACCTAATCCCAGACTCCATCTTACTGTTCAGAAATGCATTTAACACCACTGCTTAACCTTCTATTAGAATTTATTGCTTGTCTCATGTCAAAGCCAGCTTCCTCTTAGAATAATGCATTTCCCAAAGATTTCCACTTCCACAGAGGCAGGGAGTCTTCACTGCTGCCCTACATGCCAGCTGGCATTCTGGTCATGAAATAACTAAGTAAGGATGGGTGCAGGGCTTTCTTAAGATTTTGCACAGCAAAGGAGACTGTGCCATCTCACGTGGCTACCAAGAAAAAAAACAACAACAAAAAACTAGGGCACAGTTCAGAAACCAGGTCAAGGCGAAAAAATAAATTAGATGTCATACTAAAAGACACCCCCACAGTTATTCAAACAAATGTGAAACGTTGGAATTGAAAGTACATTAAGGTCCAAAAATATGTATTCATATTATGGGAAGAATATATCATGTTTACAGCAAAAAGCCTTAGGGGTTGCTTCTTTGCCAGTGTGGACTGGAGGAAGCCTTTACATGCAGAATGAGTATTATAATACTCACTTTACGGTGAGTCAATATAGTTAGGTCCAAAAGTATTTGTACAAAGCAAAGGGTGTTGAAATTTTTATCTCTAAACACCACCGTAAATTAAGATGTGATTGAATACACCTTTAGCTTAAATTAGGGGCTTTAACAAAAGTATTGTATACAGCAGGGGTGGGCAACTCCAGGCCTCGAGGGCCAGTGTTCTGCAGGTTTTAGATATAACCCTGGGTCAACACACCTGAATCACATGATTAGTTCGTTACCAAGCCTCTGGAGAACTTCAGGACATGTTGAGGAGGTCATTTAGCCATTTGAATCAGCTGTGTTGGATCAAGTACACGTCTAAAACCTGCAGGACACCGGCCCTCAAGGTTTGGAGTTGCCCACCCCGGTATACAGTATGGTTTTTTTTTTTGTTTGTTTGTTTGTTTTTTTTTTTTTTTTTACAGCCAGTCCCCTATTTCCAGAGACCGAAAAAACACTGGAAAATTGACTGAGTAGTGGTGTCACTGACAGCTGAGGCATGTTGCTTTGTTACTCCATGTCAAATTGGGTGTTGAATGTACATTTGTTTTGCACTTGCTTCACACAAGACAAAAAGATGAAAGAGTTATTTCTATGGTTAAGAATTTTTTTTTTTAAAACATTGAGCCAATTCAAGAACATTCTTAAGGAGGTAGTCAAGGTCTACAGTCAGGACACCTCTTCATGAATGCAAATGAAGAGAGTTTATAACAGCTCAAGAATGCGAAGCAAAATTAGACCAGAAAACAAATGGAATCAGTGACCCAAAGCACACTGCCAAGGCTACACAAGAGTTTCTTAAACCAAAGACAGAACAGAGCATGATTTCAAGTTACTGAAGACAAAACTGAAGGCAGAGAGACCCACAACAGAGCAGCAGCTGCAGGAAAAGCCTAACAGAGGAAATAAGGTAGGAAACAAAGCACTTGCTGATGTCGACTTCAGGTAGGCACTGACTGCAAAATTGTTTGAGTTTAACAACTAAAGCTATCCATATATTTAAATTTATTCTAGCTTGTTACTTTTGAACATCCGAAAGTGGGGGATATGTATAAAAATGGTATAAAAACTACATCTAACATCCATTTTAGTGAGGTAAAACTAAAAACCAAAACGTGTCATTGTCCAAAGCCTTCTAGATGTAAATGTATATTTTAGTAAGAAAATTTAGATAGATAATAAGGAAAAGCATCATAGATCCCCTTTGAACAAATTGAAAAATGGTAAACGGTGAGTGTGAATGTATACGGAGTCTGCCTAACAGAAAAAATTTATATTCTTGTGTCTACTTTCACTTTGATTAAAATAAGCTAGCATAAATCTTTACCCCAATACCAACGAGCCTGCCTTCAATCACTGCAAAAAAGAAAGGACATAAATATCTGTATTTGACCCTTTTGAGGCAAACAAGCCAAATTTGGGAGTTATACCTCAGTTTGATTAAAGTTTCACAAATAGACCTAATTAGATACTTCTCTTGCCAAAAAGATAAGATCTCATGTAATACTCCCCTCCAATAGATTAATGAACTATTGGAAGATTATTGAGGGGATCACAGTACTGCAACTGGCAGAGTTTCATTTAAGTTTAGTTACACACAAACCTCTGTTCCCTCTCCAGCTTAATTAGAGGGAGTCAGAATTTTCTGATTAAAACAAAGCCAGTGCCAGGAGTGCTGGTCTTACATCATGAAAGGATTTTGCTTCATGAAAGTCCTTGCAGGGATTTGAAAGGATTTAAAGGTATAGAATCTCAATGTAGTTTCACATCACTGGCTGAAATACACAATTAGTAAAGTATGTGGTATTTTTTTATTCTAATGTTACTGTGAAGAATCACCTTCAACCCTAACACAAATATTAGATTATATAGCAGTAGAACAGTAAATGCACTGTACTGACCTAAATGATGAATGAAAAGGGAACATCTCTATCCTATTAAGCTACTAAAATGCCATTATAAGAACTGTTCAAGTTCAACCAAGTTGTGTGCTTGTGATTCATACTACAAAATAGTTGTGGCGCTTAAAAAAAAAAAAAAAATGGTGCCGTTGACATATGTCTTTAGTCTCACACACACAAACCACATTTAATTTGCATACTGTATTTGCATACTGTAGCATTGCATTAGTTAGTTTCATGCACAGCTGGTACCACATTAGCATTTCCCATCATGTTACACACAAGAGTCCTTTCAGTGACGACAGCAAGCAATACCTCAAGCTGAAGCCAGTCAAGTGAGACTAATATAGGAACACAATAGCACATCACCAACAGTAACAACTTTATAAAAGGGCGCACCATGATTGGCTGCGCTAAGAAGCAAACCTTGTTCCCCTATTTCGTCATTGGAAATCCCCCGCTGAGCACGTAACGTTCCACCAAGGAAAGCAAAACAAATCAAAATAAAAGAGGCCAAAAAAACCCCTCTTCACAATAACAGTTATGCTTTTGGATGTGTTCCCAAAAACTGTTATCAAGCTCCCGGTTTTCACACACTTAAGCCCCAGCCAGCCAGGCCCTGTCACTCGCCATCTTGTCCTGAGTGCTGAGAGGCCCGTGCTTCTGGTTTCCAAAATAAGTCATCAACAGGAGCCTCTCTGTGGGATGAGACAAAAGGAGGCTGATAGGAGCCCGGAGCTCTCACATTATGGACCCCAAACAGCTGAAGACAACCGCAACAGGCTGAAGCTCCACTGGACTATGGCATTTGAATAGGGATATTGGACTCTTAAAGCGCTTCTAACCATGAAAAAGCCTTTAAGTGCTAAGCATCAAGCCAAAGCAAGTACAGTACATTTTGTTCCCAAAATATTCCCCATTACCCCAACAACACACACAGGCACACACACAAACACACAGGCACACACACACACCCCAACCATCCTCCTACTCATGTCTGTGGATGGTAGGAAAAATGGTACTGAAAAGTGCTCCTCATTTGAGATCACCCTTTTTAACTATTGATTCCTGCCTTTCTATGAAATTTCTTTCTCCAAAACCCTTTTGTTTTGTAGTGTGAAACAGATATAAGGCTGAAAATAAGTTGGTCTTTTTACAGTTACACACTAACTCAGATACTGTTTTTGCATAACTCACCTCTGAAGACAATGAGGCAAGTGTATAGATTTCCTGTTATGCTAGGGGTATAGAAACACATCGACTCTGAAAGTCTTTCTTATCACTGGAGGATATCAAAATAAATGAAATGGATCAATAAAGTTTAATTGAATCATCTGCACCCACAACATGAGAGAACTGTAATTTAAACCACAAGATTAAACAACAAAACAATCTAATTTCCCAATATGCCACTGCTTTCCTACCAGATACAAAATCTAGCTGTAGCACATCCACCATGTTTAGGGGACTGCCATTTTATCATTTGGAAGTGAGATTTTGGAAGTCAGATTTCCTCAAAAAATCTGGCTTAAAAATGTTTCCATAAAAGTTGGCTACAGTGTATTTTGATTTATGCAGTGGTGGTCTTTTCAACCTATTCTTCCTTTCAGGGTGTCAAGCATTTCAGTGCTAGCCAAAGCCACCAGCATCATGAAGATATGCACTAGACGCGTTTTGCCATTAGTGCCTTACAAGCAGCAAAGTCTGAGCTGAAAAATGAGACGCAAGTGTAAGTACCAAAAACTACATTTCTTCCACTTGAGGCTTTCTCCATGCAAATTTAATCCCCAGACTCCCATGTTTTATTATACAATGAAACTGTGTAAAAAAAAAAAAAAGAAAAAAAAAAGGTTTAGACAAAACAGAAAGAAGCCAGGTACAAAACTTTTGGGGCTCTGTGGTGTCAGGTTTGCCAGATAAAGGAACTAGTTGACAAAAGTTGTAAGACTGTTTTCTATGTCTCCAAATATAGTCTAAAGAGTGTGGTAGATATACCAGGGGATAGGCTATTACATGAGGAAAGCAGGACCAGACAGGACTTTAGAAAGGTATCAATTGAGGCCCAGGACCAATGTCTTTGTGGAAGGTAAACAGAAAAAAACAAACAAAAAAAAAACAAAACTTTCAGTCCTTTAGTAGGACTTGTGCTCACAGTCCAGCACCATGGAAATCGACTTCACAGTCATTTAATTTGTGGATATTATATTATATATATTATAATATATATTATGCATTTCTATTTTTATTGACTAATTTTGATAATATAAAGTACACTTTACCGGAGGTTATGTTCCAGCTATAGGGGGATCGTACTCCTCAGCCTCCCTAGGAAAGTGTATGCCAGGGTGCTGGAAAGGACAGTCTGTCTGTGAGTTGAACAGGAGGAACAATGCGGTTTTCTTCCTGGTCGTGGAACACTGGACCAGCTCTTTATCCTCTCAGGGATGCTTGAGGATTCATAGGACTTTGCCAGAAAAGTCTACATGTGTTTTGTGGACTTGGAGAAGGCCTTCGGCCATGTCCCTCAGAGTGTCCTGTGGGAGGTGCTCCAGAAGTATGGGATGTTTGGCCCATTGCTAAAGGACATTTAATCCTTATACACATAGCCGGCAATAAGTTGGACTCATTCCTGGTGGGTGATGGGCTCCGCCAGGGCAGCCCTGTCACTCATTCTGTCCATAATTTTTGTGGACAGAATTTCTAGGTGCAGCCAAGCGGTGGAAGGCTTTCAACTGGATAGTATCAGAATCTCATCTCTGCTTTTTGATGATGTCGTTCTGTTGGCTTCATCAGGTGAGGGCCTCCAGCTTGCACTGGAACAGTTCGCAGCCGAGTGTGAAGTGGTGGGAATGAGAATCAGCACCTCCAAATCTGAGGCCATGGTCCTTAGTCGGAAAAGGGTAACGTGCTCACTCATAGTCGAGGACGAGTTCCTGTTTTAAGAGGAGCAGTTTAAGTATCTCGGGGTCTTGTTCACAAGTGACAGGAGAAGGGAGTGGGAGATTGACAGATGAATTGGTGCTGTGGCTGCAGTGATGTGGATGCTGTACCAGTCTGTTGTAGTGAAGAGAGAGCTGAGTGTAAAAGGGAAGCTCTCGACTTACTGGTCAATCTAAATCCCTTCCCTCACCTATGGTCACGAGCTGTGGGTAGTGACCGAAAGAACAAGATTGCGGATACAAGTGGGAGAAATGAGCTTCCCCTGAAGGGTGGCTAGCCTCTCCCTTAGAGATAGGGTGAGAAATTCAGCCATCCGGGAGGGGCTCAGAGTAGGGTCACTGGTCCTCCACATCAAAAGGAGCCAGTTGAGGTGGTTCGGTCATCTGACAAGGATGCCTTCTGGGCGCATCCCTGAGTGAGGTGTTCTGGGCATGTCCCACCGGGAAGAGGCCCTGGGGCAGACCCAGGACATGCTGGAGAAATTGTATCTCTCTGCTGGCCTGGGAAAGCCTTGGTGATCCCCTGGACAAGCTGGAGGAGGTGGCTGGGGAGAGAGAGGTCTGGGTTTTTTGCTTAGGCTGCTGCCCTCACGACCCAGCCCCAGATAAATGGAAGAAGATGGATGGATGAAAAAGTACACCATCTGAAATTACCGCAATCATACTTTTTGACAGATTACTAATACTTGCAGTTGTGATATACTCAAAAAAACATTCATTGTTTTCCCTACTATTTTTGTAATGATAGTTTCCATAATTACACAACGTATCTGTTAATTAATGAAGAAACATGTAAAATTACACAAACTTCTTTTTACACTCAATGCATCAAATTTTATATACGTGAATGGCATGAAACTAGAATTGACTAGAACAAAACAGTTTTAAATTTTGACTTAATATGGTATATTTTTAAATTATGTCAAACTTGTGACTGCATTTTTAGTCTTTGTAGGTAAAAGTATCAAACTATTTTTAAAAATCATGTTTATTCACAGATACGTGTTTTTTTCTTCATTTTTTCATTTACATTAGACATGTTAATTAACAGACTACTTTTACATTTTATTGATATTTCATATATTTAAAAATATATGAAAATTCTGTAAAAATCTGTGAAAAATTCTTACATTATAGATTATTTATTACAGTGCATGCCTTAAGTCCAGAGACGAGGAAAGGTGGATAATTTACACCTTTACAGCAACGTTGTGGTGAGTGTCTTTTGTTTTGTTTTGTTTTTTTTTTTAAAGTGATCCACTTGTGCATTTGTAAGATTTGATTGACAGGTGCGCTAAGAGCTGTAAATGTAACTGAGTCACTGGAGTGGTTGTTACAGTTGATGCCCTTTAAATTCAGTTAACTGGCAAACAAATATGGCTTGCAGTGTGGTAATAGCTATTCCTCTAAGCCCCAGAGTCATTCCACTAAGTTTTTGTTTAAAGAAATTATAGTATTTTATCAGTCTTTTGTCAGCCATACAAATTAATAGTGACTACATCTACTTTTTACACACAGTCTGTGGTGCTTTATTGCACCAAACATGGCAATACTAGACAAAGAGCGTTAATTACAAAGTGTATTAAAAAGAATTATCTGAAATCAAAGTGCTTTTATTCTGGAACCCATAGGTAGCATAACAACAGCAGTGGCTGCAGTGACTCCAGCCACTGCAGCAGCTGCTGTGCGTCCGGAGGAGGACACATTGAGCACTTTTGAACATTGTAAGATTTGTATGTAAAACTTTATGGAGCCAGTATAGCTTAAGGATTACCTTGTGTTTGAAAGTGGAACATCCACCATCAGTTGAAGGTTGTAGACTTCTAGCCCCTGTAGAACAGTAAAGCAGCCCATTACACAATGAGCAAAGGAAGACACGGAACTAGAAAACTTAGCTGGACAACCAACACAAAAGGGAAATTCATGCTTCATTTAAAAGTGTTTTCAAATTGTCAAGAAAAAAAGACTTAAACAATGAAGACTGACTGGTTGTTCTGGCAATTGTATGTCTGGCTGACTTCCTCACCTCCATTAAAAAGCAGCACACAGCTGCTTCCCAAAGCTTTTCTATGGGAACCTGTCTCCCAAGACAAAACTGCTCAAAATTGGGCCGGTGTAACGGGTAATGAAAAGCATGTTCTAATGACCTTTTAACTGTAATTTAGAATACATGAAAAATAACCTTTTTAAGTGGGGGAATTGATTTCTTCCACTGTCAGTGCACTTAGTCTGGCAGCCAAAGGGAAAGACTTCTGGATACAAAGAAAGAGGAAGAAGCAGTCAAGAAAAGCAGGGGTGGGGGTGGGGGTACATAATGAAGAAGGAGATGAATGGCAACTCCTGAAGGAATCTCAGGACAACTGTTTGGAGAGAAACAACAGCACCTCTCACAGAGTGACTTTTTGCTGCAGTACAAATCACTGCTAGGACCGGCAGGCCCAGAGGGGAAAGCACTTTTCTTCACCTCATCGTCAGGCCTTGGAATCCCGTTCCACTTTTCCAGATGGCTTCAGGAGCAGACTGAGCTGGTCCGTCTTCCATTGACCCACCCAGCCATCTCATCTGTCCAACTCAAGCAACCAAGTCACTACTGGCTCCAAATATTTGGGACTGGGAATTTAATCCCAATCCTCCACTTGAGACCAGTTTGTTAGGTCTTGGCCTGTACCTGGCAAATACAATTGGTCAACGGTTACCCAAAGAGCATATTTTTCAGTGTAACACAGCCACTCTTGGAGTAAAAGTTAAATGCTGTAAACTTAACAGGATATATTAGTTATATATGTTTTTCAAATTGACTGATCTGCCAGTGATAAATGTTGATGCCCACTGCATCTATATTGAGTTGCAGCAAAAAAATAAATATAGATTAGGTGACTCAAATCAATGTAGAGTTGCATATAAAGTCACCATTGACACACAAGTAGATAAGCATACTAAATAAAATATATCTACAGTGTACACTCATGCCTAATTAGAAACAGCCAATATCTCTACTACTGTTGAAAAAAAGAACATGCCAGAACTGCATATTTTGGCAAAAGTTCAAATTCCTTCTAACAAGGCTCAGATAGATCAAGAGCGTGACCGATTCACTAGGCTAATGTAGTACAAATGTAGCTCAGTGATCCATATTATATAGATTTTAGTTCATAGTGTAAAAATATCAATATATTATAGAGAAAAATGTATGAAATAAAGCCACTTTTTTTAAAAAAAGAAGCTGATTCCACTTTAAAGGATGACTTTACCAACACAAAGGGGATGTGCTCTGCCTTACTCACGCAAGTTGTTCCAAAACTACCTGTTTTTTCATCTTTAGGGGTACTTATGTGACCAGACTGATCTTTTGTCATATCACATGTCAAGCACTCTCAAAGGAATCATTTGTGTATTTTTCAGTAAAAGGCATAATTACAAATTCATATCTTGTCTTGTAATGTCATTCCTTTTTTGTGGTTCAGGGTCTTGACAAAAGCAATAACTATCAGAGTGACATACTACATAGGGGAATGATTGTGTCACAAATGCTTAATTGAGACATCCCCCACTCTGCATGCAAGGACATTTGAGACTATTTATTGAGGCTAGTGGGCCTCTCAGTTTCCACCAGCTGAAAAGGAAAGATGGGAGCTAGATGGAAAACACAGCCAAGTAAGAGCCAGGTTTTGGACTCCGGGCCAAAAATTTCGCCAGCTGCTTCCACCAAGCAATATGCAGACCCAGGTGTTCAGGCAGGACCTGAAACCGAAGCCTGGCAGTTCAAATGTTGCACATCCCCCAATCCCATATCATCGCTCGGTTTAGCTCCCAGATAAAGGACTATAGTCATCCAACTGCATACGTGTTTTATGTGACACCTTACAATATATAATGTTAATTAATTTAAAATTTTCTTACTTTTGTATTTTATTATAGAGTTTTTTGTCAACTATAATAGAAGAAGCTGAAGCTTCATGCATAGCTGAAAACTGGGACCTGTTCCAGTCTTTATGTACCGTAGGCAATCTTGTGATTAGGTGTGTCTAATAGATCACCTGTTTAAGGTGTTAAAAAAAAAAAGAAAAAAAGCTGCATTTACAAGAAGCCCGGAGACATACTATGTTTGGAACAGATAATAGTTCATAATTATTTGTGAAGTTAACAAAGCCTCAAGCTGGTGTACTTCTACTGCTGATTTCAAGCCAGGATAAGTGGAGAGGGTTACATTAGGAAGGGTATTCAGTGAATGGAACATCCAAACATAGGAGAGTTTATAAGGTGACCATTGTTGTGCAAACGCTGAAAGCAGATGTCTCGCAGATTCCGAAACAGCAAGTTTCATCACTCGCCAACCAAAATTCACTGAACCAGCAGCAAAAGAACACAAAAACTGCACTTTACATTTGAAAAACATTGTAATGAATTCAGTCCTACTTTTGGTGTCTTACTTCCACCACCATAAAATTGTACGTCCTGCACAGCGCTTCAAGAACATTTCGCATCAAAAATCTTCATTTTCTACTGTTCTGCTTCTACTGTTATATACAGTGTTATCAGCCACTGCCACCCCTGGCCAAAAAAGAAAAAAGATCTTTGACAAGAACGCCTAATATCTGCCATTTAGTAGAAGAAATTTCAACTTTCACAAATCATTTCAAGTTCTGTCAAATTGCAAAACACTTAGCTATGTCTTTAATAAAACCTCTGTAACTTTGATGCTGCTGAAGCGAAGCAGAACAATCTTTGCACCTGTAATGTCCTTAAGTTGATTCATGGTCTTCTTCAGTTTTTGGTTATATCCTATGAAAGACCAAGCCAGGAAAAATGCCTTTATATTTTTCTGTGTTTTATCCTCAGTTACCTGGACACAATGGCATCTGCTGTGATGCTTGCAGCTCATGAAATCTCACAAGTGTTAGTTTTGTTTTGATACCAGTATATTTTACACAGAGTTTCTAATTGGAGAGAAATAGTCACTTCACTTTGGGCATGCTATTTTCAAGCAAGAACTTCAAAAAACCCTGGGACTTACAGGTTAAGGGTGCTCATAGGGATCCTGCTGTTGTGGGATCCTGCTGTTGTGGGTAAGTATTCAATAAACATAGGGAGAAGACTTCTATAAACAGCTATAAGCAAGAAACAACTGAAACTCTCTGTTAAACATAGCCTCGCGCTCGCCTGATTCAATTAAAGCCTTGTGCTATAATATTGTAGCAATAAAATAATATTAGTAGACGGGAATACATCTTTATGTGATTCTTTTTAATTTAACTTTATGTTGAATTTTAAAAAAAGAAGGGTAATAAAAAAAATCTAGCTCCATTGTCTGTTGCTTCTAAACATGACTTTGCTTCTAAACAGCAAAAAGAGATTAACTTGGATTCAGCAGGTGGAGGAACCCTAAAAATCAGCTGTAGCGGCTCAGTGTGGGGAACAGAATCACAACTCACAATTTCTATTGAGGCTACACTAAGAAAATCTGCTGGAAAAGGCTGCGATTAGCTGTCCTAGTCTACTGCTGCTGCTGTATACTATACTCTACACTGACAGTATGCTGTCTTTACATTAGACAGTATACAGCTGGTATGAAGGTGGAATTCAATGAATGAATCTCAGCATAATCAGCTTAACTCTGCTACACTTGATGTAACCCATCTCTGACAATGAAACCACAACCACTGTGCACCAGTCACACACTGTTCTTTACTTTAGGCAAGGCTAGGCAAGTTTATTTATATAGCACAATTCAACAACAAGGTGATTCAAAGTGCTTTACAGAGACATTAAAAACAAAAACAAATAAAAAGCATGATTTGAAATTGATTAAGACAAGCAAACAAACAAACAAACAAAACAAAACAGTATATAAAATGAAAAATCAAAACAGTAGATAAAATCAGGACAGTAGATAAAATCAGTAGTTAAAATGTAAGTTTTGAAATTTAAGCTTAAAAGTGTGGATTTGGTGCTTTATTCAAAAGCAGCTGAGAACAGGTGAGTCTTCAACCTGGATTTAAATAAACTGAGTGTTTCAGCTGATCTGAGGCTTTCTGGGAGTTTGTTCCAGATATATGGAGCATAAAAGCTGAATGCAGCTTCTCCGTGTCTGGTTCTGACTCTGGGAACTGATACAAAACCGGATCCAGATGACCTGAGGGATCTGGAAGGTTCATACTGGGTCAGGAGGTCACTGATGTATTTTGGTCCTAAACCATTCAGAGCTTTATAGACCAGCATCAGAACTTTAAAGTCTATCCTCTGACGGACAGGCAGCCAGTGTAAAGACCTCAGAGCTGGACTGATGTGGTCCACTTTTTTGGTCTTAGTGAGGACTCGAGCAGCAGAGTTCTGAATGAGCTGTAGTTGTCTGACTGATTTTTTAGGTAGACCTGTAAAGATGCTGTTACAGTAATCAAGCCTACTAAAGATGAATGCATGGACTAGTTTTTCCAGGTCCTGTTGAGACATCAGATCTTTTATCCTTGAAATCTTTAAACCCATCACAGCACAGCAAACTAACCTGTATATTCTGCACTAACCTGTACAGCAGAATTTTTTATGTAGTCTTTAAATAACACAGACTACCTCTGTTTTGCAGCAGGTTTCACAATATGAAAAAAAACCAAAAAAACAAAAACATGTCGTCACATGTAAAGAACCAATCTCTGATTTAAAAACACGAGGACTTGCCATCAAGGCTTTAAATGATCAGTCATTGCCTTTAAATCTAACCTTTCTTCTTTCTCTTCTGTCCTGTCGTTCTAATCTTTCTCCATCTCTGAGTGAAATTAGCTGTCTTTTTTCAATTCTTTTGTCTCACACTGTGAGACAAACTGCAAACAAACAGTTTGTGTGTTTGCTGATTTTTGAGCTCATAGAAACGCTGCATTTGAAATTACCCACCACAGTGACAAAACCTCCCTCCCTTTGTGCTCGCTTGTCTTCTGTGGGGCTAGCTAGATGCCACAACCGCAATTTCTGAACTCCTGCAGCCGTTTCGATATTGTGCTAAAAGTAAATAAATAAAAACAATAGGCAACTTTCAATGCTTACAGAGGCACGCAGTTTGGTTTGCATCTTTCATATCTTTTTAAGCCACATCTCATGGTGATTACACAAACAGGGCTATCTTTCATGTGTTACGGTTTAGGATCAAATCGGTTTGATGCTTGAAGGCCCGCAGTGTTCTAAAATAATAACTCACCTCAAATGCCTCAAACAAAACGTAATGAGCCCGTTTTGAAAATATAAGGAGTAGAAAGTACAGATATTTGTTTAAAAATCCAGGTAATAAAAGTAAAAAGTTGTCACAAAAAAAATCTACTCAAGTACAGATACTTGAAAATTCTACTTAGGTCCAGTAACAAAGTATTTGTACGTTACTTCCCACCTCGGTCTTGGTCGGACACCACCATAGCAGCAGATTTACTTCAAGTCAGCTTGAAATTGCTCACTTTAGGGTGAAATATCTCAGTTTAGGGTGAGTTCACTGATTTTATTTATTTCAGCTTCATATGAAAGTAATACTTCAGTGATTTTAATATTCTTATTAAAATCACTGAAGTATTAAAAGAAAAGGCGGGGATAAACTTACAGCCTGAGCAAATGTACCTGTCACTCATGGTAGCCCATATAAAGATTAATTTGTCATTTAAAACATATTTAATATTGAGCGTGCTGGCTCAGTGTCACACTACCATACCTTATTGTTAATTGTACCTTATGTATTATTTATCACATTCTGTGAAAGACATGTATGCTCATTATAAGTTAGCCAGAACTACCTGGAAAGGCAAATGTCTGTGATGCTGAAATCTGAACCTAATATCAAGAAAAGAAAGAGTAACAAGTACATTAAACCAGCACTACATTGCCTAACCAGTTTTAATTGTATATATATATAAAAAAAAACAACAACAAAAAACAACTTACACTGAAGATCAAAATCATGACACCAGTTCAGTGTACCCCATGTTAAACATTGTACGTTAGTACTGAATTTTAAGGGCATAGGGAATAAATATAGTAGTTTAAGTATGCTCATAGGAAGTGACTGGGATGTAAGAATTTCTACACAGAGACACAGGTGCATAGAAATTAATTAAGCAATGCACATAAATTAAGTAGTAAAGGAGCAAGACTCATTAATTATAATACAAGACATTTTTTGTATGCATTACATATGTGTTGCATAATGGAGGTAGGAAAGTTTATGTGAACAAGCATGTATATGTTAAGAGGGGAATTAGGTTAATGAGAAAAGTTCACACAAAGTCCAACCTCAGTGATTCTGTCTTTAGCTTGTAACAAAAGACAGGCAGAGTTCACATGCACTTGCAGGGAAGAAAGGCGAGGTGACAGGTTCAAAAGTTCAGGCACTGCTTTAGACTTACTTTGCATGCCACTACCATTCGGCACACCCTGATACTTTGGAGATGTCGGGGGAGCAGTTCTGTATTAAGCTCTGGGTGGCAAGTTCCTCCACTGGGGAATACCAAATTGTGTTTAAGAGGAGAAGGGGCCCTGTGGTGAAAAAGACCTCTGGATCTTCCATGTCTTCCTTGAGGAATCTCTAAAACAGATTTACAATGTCTTACTGAAGACAAGTTATGTCATGGCTCCTTTTCAAATTTGACAATCTCTGAATGTTTTTTTTTTTTTACCATTCCATGAAATACCATGAAATCCGTTCCTTCATCTGTGACCTCCAAATTCAATCAGATAAATATCAAAAATTATTTAAATTGCAACTGAATATTTTTTACATACTTCCTGGCTTTTTGCTTAAAATTTCACAGCAGATTGAGTATTGTAAACTCCTAATTGAGTAGTTTAAAAATGTGAATGTTTGGCTTAAATGCAAAACTTCTGAAAGGGTTCATGCAGGTTTGTATTTAGATATTAATGAAGTATTTAGAGTCTCGTGCAGGTTTAACTTATAAAAAGACTTGATTAAGATGTGGCCTACTTCATATAGTGAATCATATAAGGCTTATCTTGGATCTTATATCTGTTTTCACTCTTGTATGCTTTTCATACAAGTTTCACACAAGACAGATACAAACTTTATAAGATTTATATATATCTTTTCCATATGGGATGCTAAACACATTTAGCTCACAGTATTTCAGAGATAAACACACCAAAAGACTTGCTACTGTAGCTATCTTAGAAACACTAGGCGTTAATTATAAACAGTGTGTACACACAAATGTGTAAATCATGTGTACAAGCATTTCATATGTCTCTAAAATAAATACTACTACTGCTACTAATACAATAATAGTATTCATTTATGACTATTCAGAATAATGCCTAGATTCATGACTTGCGCTTGGAAACACAGTGAGCGAGTCAGGACTCTTGGCATGATTTTAGATAGGGATTTCAGTTTTGATAATCATATTAATGTCACCACAACTGCCTTCTACCACTTAAAATATATCAAAAGTCAGAAAATCTTATCTCAAACTGAAAAATGGTTCAGTCATTTGAAATAAGCTGGACTACTAATGTAATCTTCTATTTGCATAATAATCCAAATCCACATTATCAGTAGGGCGACTTGTTGAGAATGCAGCAGCCTGATTCCTTGCACGTACATGGAAATTTGAACATTTTACCACAGTAATGAAGTCACTTCACTGGCTCCCAGTTTAGTACAGAATTACCCTCAAAACTGGTTCAGAAAGCAATCACTGATTTGGCTCCCAAGCACATCTCTGACTTGCTCACCCAGATCAGACCTCTCAGGTGCAGATGTTTGAAATGTTCCCAGAATTAGACGTAAGGGTGCTTTCAGTTACTGTGGTCCTGTTCTTTGGAACAAGCTGCCCGCTGACCTGAGATCAATTACAAGTCTGTCTGCATTCAAAAACAGACTCAAAGCCTTTTTTATTCTCACAGGCCTATGTTCATGTGAAAGTACGCTAGGATGTTTTCCTGTTTTACAAAACACCATGAACAGCGAAATGCATGTAAAGAAAACAAAATGCTAAATGAGAACCTATAGCATTTTAAAAGAAACACATTACGGTATACTTCACCTTTTAATTAATATACCCCAGTGTCCTGGGGGGACTTGAACCTATCTCAGCTGTCAAAGGACGAGAGGCCGGGTACACACTGGACACGTTGTCAGTCTGTCGCAGGGTTAACCCCTAATGCATAACTGTCTGGTCTCTTAATATACAACAACCACCTTTGATAGAATTATTTCTTTCAAGGATAGAAGTCTTCATATATACATTTCAATTCTTTTGTCTGAGGTGTTGCATTAAAGCATTAAGGTGTTACAATTGTAAACTTAAAAACCTTCCTTAATTGTATTTTATTGAGTATATAATTATCTTCAGAATTAATCCATCAAGTCAATAGAGGCAATGATAAGGGCAGCTGTATGATTTTTCTTTTTTTTTTTGGCACATGTAGATGCAGATGTTCATGTACACTGTCTCAGTGTGACTTTATGCAGCTGTAGCTCAGGACTCGGGAGGTAGAGCAGGTCATCTACTAATCCGAAAGTTGGTGGTTTGATCCCCATCTGCTCCAGGCTTGGGCAAGACGCTAACTCGAAGTTGCGTTCGGATGCATCTATCAGAGTATGAATGTGTGTGAATGTTAGATAAAGAAAAAAGGGTAGAAAAAAGTGCTCTATGAATGGCTGTGAATGACACAACATAGGGGCACCACAGGGGACTGTCCTCTCCCCCTTCCTCTTCACCCTCTACACCACAGACTTCAGCCACTGCACAGAGACCTGCCATCTTCAGAAGTTTTCTGATGACTCTGATGGTGGTTGGATGCATCAGCAGGGATGATGAGACAGAGTACCGGGCTGTGGTCGACTCCTTTGTCACGTGGTGTGAGCAGAATCATGTGCAGCTCAGTGTGGCAAAGACCAAGGAATTGATAGTGGACTTCAGGAAGACCAGGAAACACTTGACCCCTGTTTCAATCCAGGGGGTCAGTGTTGACATTGTGGAGGACTATAAATACCTTGGAGTACACATTGACAATAAACTGGACTGGCCTCTATTTTTTGAGGCGACTGAGGTCCTTCAACATCTGCCAGAAAATGCTCAGGATTTTCTATGAGTCTGTTGTGGCCAGTGCGATCCTCTATGCTGTTGCATGCTGGGGGGGCAGGCTGAGGGTCGCAGATGCCAACAGACTCAATAAACTGATCCGTAAGGCCAGTAATGTTATGGGGATGGAGCTGGACTCCCTCAAGGTGGTGTCGGAGAGGCGGATGTTGTCCAAGATAAAGACAATGTTGGATAACACCTCCCACCCACTCCATGACATGCTGGTCAGTCACAGGAGCACGTTCAGTGAAAGACTGAGATTACCAAAAAGCACCACTGAATGACACAGGAAATCATTCCTGCCTGTGGCCATCTCCCTGTACAACTCATCCACTTAACACACTGTTTACTGCAACAGCTACACCCTTCTTGCACATGTTCTTTTTCAGCTATTTATTAATAAGTGACTTTTATGTAAAATATATATATATATATATATATATATATATATATATATATATATATATATATATATATATATATATATATATATATATATATATATATATATATATATTGTGCTATTCTTAGTTAGTGTATTGTCTGTCTTTGTTAATGTTTGTTTATAATGGAGCACTGTAACGAACAGGGATCAATAAAGTATTCTGATTCTGATTAAAAAGTGCTTTGAGTGCTCAGGTAGAGTAGAAAAGTGCTATAAGAACCAGTCCGTGCATCTTTATATGCGAGAGAATTACATGGAGCAATGGGGCGAGGATAGAGAATAGATCAGCGTGAGGTTTCCATTACGGTGCACCTCGCAGCACAGAGCGGCCTTGCCACGTCACGGAGCTGTTGCCGTGTGGCAGGTCAGGAGCCTTGGCCGGTCTCCACCCTCCTGACAGCCTGTGTGTGCCTGCAGTGGCTCCCTGCCCACCAGTTCACTTTAAATTGCGCACTCTGAAGAAGTCCAGGAGCGTACTATCAAAACCTTCTGGAGGTTTTATCCCTTAAATCTCCTTTGCTTGCCTTCAGTGAGTCCTACAAACTGGTGTTCGTGACATTCTGCTCTGCATGAAGTTCAGAATTATTAAACACTTGTGCATCAAATCTTGTCTCCATTTTCCTAAAGTTCCCAACTGCGAGATTTTCTCAATTGCCTCTGGTTGGATGGACAACATGCGGCTCTTAAAGAAGAATGTTGGAGTAAAACTTGTATGTGGATTTATGATGTGAAATGTGACTTGACATTTTTAGCAGAGTGCTACTGTCAGAGTGCCATGGTCATTAGGCAGCAAACTCAGTTCACTCAGTCAGGCTTGCAACACTCCCCCATATCTGCCTACTATCAAGCTACGTCAAACGGACAACTCCATCTGTTGTGTTTTATGTAAACCCACAAGATCCAGCGCTGTAGAATCTGTAAGCGATTAGAAATGCCTCGTATCAGAGCAAACAAGATTTACTTGAAGCAAAGTGGTGCAGATTTAAATACACAGAAGTAAATCTACAATGTGTTTTTTTGCGTGTTCTGTCTTCGATCCAGGTGACAAAATGAATTCTTGGCACGTTTTCCTTTAGGATATATTTCTCTTGCTTTTAAACCAACATTTTGAAAATAAGATAAATGAATATCAGAAGTTTGGACTGTTGCTTACTCAGTCACGAGTGCTTTTCGCTCACCAACAGCAATGAAGAACGTGCATGTGGCTCTTTAGCATGCATTTGAAATCAGTTGCCTTAGTATGCAACAGGGAAAAACTATTTGAAAAGACAAAACAGGAAACTAAGGCAAAAAAAATAAAAAATAAAAAAATAAATTAACAACCTCCAAAGCAGAGAGCTCTTCTTTATTGTTAGCAACTGCTAACAGAGAAAAACACATTATTAATAACTCCCCATATTGTTTTGTTGACAGCATAGAGCCCTGAGGGGAAAAAAAAACACCAACTATTTTAAGTGCTTTGGTATGTGGTCAGAAGGGCAGTTGGACTACATGTTTCGTATGCTGAAATCAAGCAGCTGCAAAATTACAGTAGCGTGCCCTCACCACAACCGACTGGAGCTGTGCAATTAATCAGAGGTTAACCCCATAACCCCACAAACCTGTGCATAATCTTTAATTTACGTACCATCTCTCTTTACATGCACAAACATACATAGACACATGCAGACTGAGACACCGAAGCCTCAAACGTATTTGCAGACTCCCAAAAGAATGCGAGTAAACATGTCCTAGACGTCATATGTTCTATAAATGGAGATCAGTGCACCATGCTAGGTAATAAAGTGTTTTGAGCTATGTCATGCAGAAAATAATAAGTCTTGTTTTCATACATGCATACCTTACATTTATGCAAGAATTCTTAAGTGTGAGGTTTCAGTCCAGCGACAGATTCACAAATGAAAAGCAGAAATATCAAGAGGGACTTCCTCGATTCATTTTTGTGTCTTTGTCGCTCAGATTCCTTGCACAGGCATCCGACAGTTAATCATCTCTGGTTTAATTGCTTTGTTATCCGAATCTCACCTTCCTGTATACTTAAACCTCTGATTCGGAGGCAGGAAACTTCTGGGCAGTAGCTCACAGCTCCACGCAAAGCATCTGAAATTATATTAACACATGTCACTTACACAACACAAGTGAGCTGTCAGGAGGGAGTCGATCCACAGGGTCTGCGTTTGTTTGGGTTAGTCAAAAACTACACCAGTGCTTAAAGTGCACTTTCCCTGTTACACTATTGGGCATGTATATTAAATATTTTTAACTAGGTTTGAGATGTAGTGCAGTAAACTCAGGTGTATGCACGCTCAGGGTGAGATTGGCTCGTCAAAGATTTCTTTATATTGCCAAATGCTCCAAGAAAGGTCTTCTTGATAACTTTATGTGTTGCATGTGCATGCTGTTTGATTACTATAATATAATTTTAATGTACTCAAGTAAACAAATAAGCCATGGTGCAGGGAGAAAGCATATAATTTGCTGATAGCAGAGGTTTTCCACTTTCAGTCTGCATGTTGTCCCATTTTAAGCCAGTACACCTGTTAATTGGGAATAAATAGAAGAGTTTTCACTTCTTAGGATTAAAAGACCAAATCCACTGTTGTGTAAGACAACAGCCAGGTAGTGAGGGAAATATTTACCAAACAGACACATCCTGCTGTAATGTTTTTAGTCGCTGTCCACTCCCATATCCTATTTGCGTCAAACATGTACAACAGGATGCAAAAAACTGCCATTTCTTATCAACATTGAGAAAATGCTTTAGTCGGTTTTTAGTTTTCTTTTGTGACCTCCGTACAGACAAAAGGATGAGGTAGTACCCTCAAGTTTGCAGGACCTTAGCGGGCTTCTGCAAAGAATTTAAGTGGAAAATGCATTCAAACCTGTGACCTAATTTTGGATGTTTTAGGTATAAGTTAAAGTGAGTATTGGGATAAAGGATGCATTTTTTGTTGAACTGGTAGTCATGCAAACCTTCTCTAGTAAGTCACAGATAAAATTTAGAGCTGGACACGAGCACGATACAGCGTATTCTCTTTAATAAGATGAGAAAGATAAGATTTGAACCATTTGAAAAGGAGATGGAACAGATTTAGAACACTGTTGAGTAAGAGGTTTAAAAATGCTGATAGCTTGTTATCAGATGTAGCCTTATAGTTTAGCTGGACTGGTAAACAGTCCAGCTAAACTAACAAACAATCAAATCTTGCTCCTTATTTAAAGATTATGCATATATATCGGTTTATAAAGATTATGTTGTATGTTTCAGAACTGCAGAAGTGCCAGATTAGATCAAGACTTCTCCATAAACCTATTCTCATGATATGACCTCACATGGAGAATACTTTGATTAGTTGACATTGCCCCTTAGAAGGACTCACACCAGCCCATCAGCACATGAAATATTGCCACCTACTAAAGCTTATAGCAGTCAAAATGAAGAGCCTGCTTTGTGAGCAATGACCTTGCATTGTTTTGGCTTGGTGGTGTGCGGCTGTGTTTGTACGAAATGCAATCAGTCCTTCCTCTTCCTTGGAAGTAGCCTTGTTTGAGTCGGGGATTCTTTCAATTTGTTCGTCCTCTTTGGAAGAAAAAGGTAATCTCTCTTTTTGGTATAGTGATGGCCCTTTATTCTTTTTATTCTATTGCAAAGAAAGAAGAAAGGAGAGATCCTTCAACATCCTGGTCATGGATTAGGTTCTTAGTGGATGACATCAGTTTTTGGGGCTTTGCCCTGCTATCTAGCATTGTGCTGCTACTGGATGGCTGTGTGAGTGAGGGGGGGATTCTGGCAGGGATTCCCATACCATCAGTTGGGAAAATGCCACCTAACAAATTTTCCATTTTCATTTCTTTTTCCTTTCTGAAAGGACCATCAGGTTCCTGTTGTTTTTAACATGTCTCTTCACTGTAATTCTTCAGGCTAATTTACCAGAAAAATTAGAATATTAGTTCAGTTGAAAACCCAACTATGAATAAAGGACTTGAATAGCATAATAATGAATGTTCAACTGTTTGTTGCATATACAAAACGTGTCAAACAAAAAAAAACAAAAACCGAACAAACAAACAAACAATCTTGGCATTATTCAAGACAATCCTGTGTTTCTTTGAGTTTCCCTGTATAAATCAATATTTTATATAACCACTATCAGACACAGAAGCCTGCTGATTTCTGGTTTCCCGCTACAGGGAGTCTGGATTTCACCAGAGGAAATGCAAAATCAGACAATCTGCAATTGTAGGATTAACATTAAGCCATTTGTGAAATCCAGTTGTGCTGTGGTGTTTGTGTTCTATGGTTAGTGTAGCAAGAAGTAGCTACACACACAGAAGGGTCTGAGTCAAGAGTCTGCCTTAAGTTAGAGCCACTGACAGATTATGTTATTACTGTTTTGTATATGAATTTTTACACATGCATCACATAGCTGCATGTGTATATAGATGCATATGTGAGCAAATGTAGTCATGGAGTGAGCTGTAGGTACTGGAAACAAATATATTGTAAGAGAAGGTATTCTTTTTTTTTTATCTCTGAACAAAAGGGGAGTCACTAGCTAAAAGTGTCATAAGGACCATAAAAAGAAAAGAGTGGATATAACACATTAGACAAAGATGTTTCAGTAAGCACAGAAAAACATTCTTAAATAAGGATATAAATGGATGTGTTATGTGAAAGCAATATTGGTGTAATTTGACATAGATCAGGCTCACATTGAGGAACTAAAGGCTCCATAACTGTTCTTATCTGTCATGGCTGAAACACGTCTTCAGTGCTATTTCACTGGACATGTCTGCTCTGGTGATCACTCTCTTTAATCTCCATCGGAAAGCTCAAAACATCATTCTGGTCCTTAGACTTCTGCCTTAGATTAATTACTGAAGGATTTGCATGTTGCTGATTTTGTGGAGCCCATTTCATGGTGGAGGTGTTCTTTCCAAAGGAAAGTGTTGCTTTGTTGCCTGTTTTCAGTGTGATTCTCATGGGCAGTATTTCAAGGTACAGCTGAGGTCTGACAAGCTATGACTAAGCCTTCAAGTTTGGCTCTTCTTTGTAGGTTGCATTGGTTCACTGGGCTAATCAGCCTGTGACCTTAACTCTGCTATATTCTGGAATCAGGTTTAAAAATTCTGCTGCAGGCTGGTGGTGGTGTGGTTCAGCCAACATCCAAGACTCAAGCGCCAAGATCACATATTCTTTGATTATATGTCTTTACTTGCTGTTTATTTTGGGGTTTATTTGTTTGTACAGAGCTGATTAGTTGTCAGCTTTAAGTCCAAAAGTGAATTAGTTGCATTATTATTATTTTGTTTATAACATTAGAGTCAAAGGGGTTTTAGGAAATTACGTTTTACTGTTTAATTTTCCCCTAATTAAAGTAGAACATTTGCATATTCAAACATACAATAAAGAAAAAACTGTCTTGGAGCCAAGTCCAAACATCTGCATTTGTTTGCACACGGGTGCTATTTCTAACAATTTATTTGATATACTCCAGTATATTTTGGGATTTATATTTGGTCAATTCTGGATTAATCTCTGTTGTGGAAAACACATTGTGGCTATGAACCTCTTCCAAACATGGGAGGGAACTGCGGGGATTCTAATTGCACGTATGCTGTGCCTAACCAAGCACAGAAGAGCTCACATAAATTCAAACTTGAAGTTTAACACATGGCAGATGAGGAGCTTGACTTCCAAATCTAAGTTCATTAAGAAATGATCATCTTGTTTAATTCCTGGCAGGAAAAGTGCTTTACATGACTTCCACACGGTTGCCACTGCAATTTGAAAATAGCATCTGAGCTGGAAAGGAGCCCTCGAGACACATATGTAAGAGGTTCAAGTTAAAACCACGTAGTGGTTGGATGGGGGCAGGGAAGACCGAGTTGTGAGGTTAAAGAGAAGTGTCCATGTGTGTGCCTGAGTCACAGACTGGGCGAAACGAGAACTGAAAGAAGTGTTCGTCTGCATGTGTGCGCATGTTTGTGCCTGAACACCTGTGATTGTGTGTTTGAGATAGAGATAGTGAATACCATCTGATCCCTCTGATACACAAGAGGTCAGAGACGTGGAGAGAGAAAGTGCACATTCAGCATTTCCCAGAGAGAGGGTGGGAGGCAAATGGTTAGACAGTTGGAGAGTTAGAAGATGCAAGTGCTGAACGTGCTGGGAAGCAGCAAACTTAACAAGTCTAATCAGGTCTTATCTGGCTGTGCTACAATTTCATGGCTGTTTGAACCAAGTGGGCCATGTTCCTCAGATCTTTCAGGATTTTATCTAAGAAAAAGTTTCCATAAAGCATTTTGCAGCAACGTGGAGAACACGGGTAGTGTGTATGAAAGAGATTATTTCTGCAAGGGTGACTCAAGGCTTTATTTTCAAAAGCCTTGCACATCAGATACGACAATGACCCAGTAATATTGTAAGACTGAAAAAAAGATAAAGCACAAAAGGAACATGAGCACAAATGGGATCAAAGAGTGCTTTGTTATTTTGAATATCAAAAAGACTACATATATGAAATCCTATGAACAATTTGCATAGGTTATGTATTCTTTCAAGCCAAAGTGAAAAATGTGGCCAGCATCAAGGACATTATCAGTTAATTCTGTCTTAAACATTACCAGCTTGTGGTTAAAAACATCATTGACAGGAAGTTCATGTCTATCTAACAGGCTACCAGATAAAAACATGTGGCTGTTTGGGTTAATGTTGAACAAGGTCGGCCATCTGCATGTTACAATATCATGACACATATTTTAACACAGCTTCTCTTTAAATATATTGTTTTTTGGTGGTTCCCTCTACAGTGAATCATTTCCCTTCATCTCACCCAATCCCTAGCATCCCTTTCTGTCAAACCAACCCTCTGAATGTCTTCTTTTGCTATATCCATCAATCTCCTCTGTGGTTTTCTTCTAGTCCTCCTGCCTGACAGCTCCATCTTTGGTCCAATATGTCTACTAACCCTCCTCTGCACAGATTAGGTTAATTATCTCAGCCTTGCCTCTATAACTTTCTCCAAACTGCTTAACCTGAGCTGTCTCTCTGCCCTCATTTCTAATCCTGTCTATCCTGGTCACTGCCAATGAAAATTTATCAGTGCCACTGTCTCCAAATTATACATCAGAACAGGTCTCACTGCCATCTTGTAAACCTTCTCTTTCACTCCTGTTGCTTTCTACCCAATATCAAAAAGAGCTTTTGGTTCATTGGCATTATGCTACAGACAGCATTTTTCTACTCTTGGCTACAATATCAGCCAGATAAGATATCCTTCATATGGTCTAAGCAGCAAACTAAGTGTTTGCAAGGGGTAGCCAGAGTATGACTTCACCAGTAAAAAATAAACAAGGATTATTTTTAACTGTAAATCATTCAAAACTCAAATATTAGCATCCATGACTAAAAATATGACATTTCAAATTAGCATATTAGGTCCCCCGTATTAAGTATTATCCAATTTTTCAGATTAGTTTGAATGTTCACCATTATTCACTATGCAGGTAGTTCATGTCTCTCTCCCAAATTAAGCAGTTGCATCACTGTTCAAAGGCATATTTTAATGTGATGAAGAATAAATTTTTAATTAGTTTAACATGTTTATAGTGAAGAAATAATGTGACTGTGAATCACAGCTTAAATGCTTTCAGCTTTGGGAGATGAAGTTTCATTTGTCAGTTACTAACTGAGTCAAAGAAATTTGTTCAATCATGCACTGAACTTTTAGCATACAGGTGTTTACAGTCATCAGGAGTCATATTTTCTTGCTTTGTAGCCATCTTTGTTCTCTAACAAGCAAAATGACAAGCTATTGTACTGAAATAGTAAGTCCTTCATATATACCACTCACACTGTTTACTCTATTAAGACTTTACTTGCATGTTAACTACATGTTTACTTAATGTTAATTTTCAATGCAAAGTAAGTTAGACAACACCAAAACAGATTAAGTCACATTCTGGACTTGCGCCAACCTACAGTGACTGAAAACAACGTGAAGTAAAGATCTTAGAATTAAGCTTACAATGCAGCTCAACGTTCCAAATACCTCCTCACCTAGCAAAAGCTACATCTTACAGTTTCTCCTACATGATTAACATCCATGTTACTGGTTCACAGAAATCAAAAACAGGCTCCTGAATGCTATCCTCAGCCATCTTTAGTTCTGTAATGCCAGTAAAAATCCCCTTAAAAACCACATATGAAATAACAATCTAAGCTGTTTTGGCTTATTCCATCTCTTGCAACCAAAACTGCTCAATGTGTAACTCTATTATATGTTTTTCTAACTAATTTGAACCTCCAAAAAATCCAAAAATCCATATACAGTGTGATTCTTGGTAAAGTATGGTTACTAAAGGGTGGTAGGAAAACCCAAGCAGTGCTCTGTCTTGTGTGCTCAACTGAGTATTAAAAGACCTGAACGATGTGTTCTTACTGTTTGCTTTTTTAACTTGAATAGAGGACCTTGGATTATTCTTGAGGTTTGCCTCGTCATTTTTCAAACTTAAGCTTACACATAAACTAACCCAAACTACACAAACTGGTTGACTTCAAATGTTCAAGGGCCTTTTGCTTTGTCTGACAAACTGCATTCATATTTGGAGGTCAGCTCAATACATATTACACACATTCACGTACTCCCTGAACTTTTTAACAAACCAAACAGGGAATTAATTGCCTTCTTGTGCAACACCAGCTATGCAATAAAGTATTCTGTGTCTCTGATGAGTGCATAAGTGAGTGCATAAGTCTTGTCCTCATGTGTTTGCACTAAAAATTCATGACCTTGTTCCCTAGTGCAGTCTTCCGACAACCTTCTGACATCCTCAATAAAATGTTCACATGGAAATGCATGTATGCATACTCATATTTTCATTGCTGCCTGCTCCAAGTGGGACTCATAACCACACCCAAATCTATAAAGCTGTAAATACTCTGTTCCAGGAACCCAAATGGAATAGAGGTACAAGCAACAGGTGCTTCACAGGAGTAGCACTTGGTTCAATCTTGGGAACATATTTGAGCAATCAAGCAATATTTCATGACATATTAAATAATGATGTGCTTAGAATGCAGCTAAGAGCTCTCACAAGGGCCATAAAAATGGCGCACTGTGTTCTTGGCAGAATTCACATTTCAAAACAAATACCCTACTTCCTGCACACATTCTGCCAAGGAAAGGTCAGTTTTACATAATAAAAAAGATACCAAAGCCTGATGTACCTCATATTTTCAGGAAACTGGAACCACTTTTCAGATTTTACATTTCTTTGTGACTACATTTTGCTGTAGTGGTCACAGATAGAGCTGCAGGTCACATGATGCCCCGCTGGCCCAAAGGCCCTTTGACTCAAAAACATTTCAGCTTGACTGTTTTTCCATTTCTCCAAGTCAAGTACGTTTGGGGAAATGTCAGTAAGTAACAGAGCTCAGTTATAGAAAGATGAATGCATTTTAGAACCACAGATGTGAAAGTTTGAGGAAACCCAGAAAAAAGGTATTCTTTGTGGATGATTTAGTGAGGGGCTGTCACTGAAGTGCATAGAAATGTGTGCTCAGTAGGATTTGGTAATATGCTAAAATTTTCCGACCAGTCACAGACACCATTTGCTAGTCATACACGTTGAAAATGTCTGTCAGTGTCCGCGTAAAGTTCATCATCTTGCGACACTAGTTGGTTGGAGTCGCAAGAAGGGAGGCAACAGAATTAGTAAAATAAATAAAAACAACAACAACAACAACAACTTTGGTGGTTTTCAATCACCCCATCCAGAGCAGGCAGAAATTAGCTGATTCCAAGCCTCTTGATAACCACTAAAACATGAGGATCCTAGCTTGCACTTATGTAATACGCACAAGTGCTCACGTTTCTCTATGTAAAATATGCCAAGTCAATGCAATAAAGTGGTGTCAAATACTCACATTGCTGCAGACAGCTTTCAACTTCACTGAGTGAGTGCATGAAATGTTTTCATACTTTTGATAAGCTTGATTGATAAAATGAGATTTATTTGAAAATCTGAGCTAACTCACTGTGTAGCATGCCTTGTATTATGTGCAATGGTTGATGTACAGGGTTTTTTGGGGGGCCTTTAAGCTCATATCCATGGCACCTGTTTATAAGTCCTAAATTTTTGTGCTTGATAACCTGGATAACTCCCATCCAATCTTGACCATAACACATTCCACGTTCCATGTGTTGCTGTAATCACATAACATTTTTCAGTAACACAGTAATATAATGAATTACTGTACTAAAATTAGTAATGGCATTACAGTTACAATTATGTAATTAATTGCATTGTCTGCACACTGTGGCCGGAAAAAAAAAAAAAGTGTGAGCGATGTTAAAGCAGAGTGTATGTTTCTACAGTCACAATGGCTTTAAAGTGTCTTTGGGCTGGTTTTCAATTGTGTTCAAAATTCTGCAACATATTGCATTAGTATTGTGTAATATGGCAATGCTGTGTAAATGTTACTCAAAAAAGTAACCCCAACTCTGCTCCCACCTCAGGCTGAATTTAAAACTAGTCTTCATAGCTTACACAGATTGAGCCAGGATATAGTGGCCTAGAATAGTCAGAGTTGCATCCTGGGTCCAGGGTTTACCCCATTTCCACACCAGTGCCTACATCTGTGTTTGGTCTTTAGTACTGCATACAGATAAGATGTTTGGGAAGCTAGAAAACTAGCTGTAGAAGTATCTTGGATATAGCTGACTGCTGTAAACTGACCTAAAAAAAGAAAAAAGAAAAGAAAACAACCCAAAACATTGATAATTTCTAGCAATGGCCACCAAAGATTAACCACTGAGTCAAATTACTTCAGTGGGATATATATCTAAATGATTGTATTAGATACACATATGGGGTCCAGTTCATGTGAAGTTGGAATAATTGCAATGAAACTTATTAGTGCTGTTATACTTCATTATTACTACATTTACTCATGAGACTCTGTACAATTCTGATAAGATATCAAATAATAAAGCTTTCATTTTTATCAGCCTTGGACTCCTGACTTCAATTAACCAACAAAATGATCTGTTATGGGAGAGTGACAATAGCAATGCACTATGTTGGAGGTCTCTTTTTAATAAATGTTTGCATATTTCCCCCCCCTCAAACCACCAACAAGCAACGCTGTTTATGAAGGTGACTTCATTATATAACAAGCCAAAGGAAGCAACTCATTAATGCCAGCAAAACCACATAATATTCTAAAAAGGACAGGACATGGTTTACAAGGCAGTGAAGGGAGGGCTGGAAAGCCTGTTAAAATCCAACCCGTCCAGATAAGTAATTGGTGCTCATTTTGCCAAAGAAATAACATCATAAAAACAGCATCTATTTAAAACTTACTTGGCCCACAAACACTACCTCCCTAAAATGAGAAAGTCAAATGTGGGTTTCCAGGACTTTAATACATACACCAGGTGGTCTCTAATGAATAGGATGTACTGTTTAAAAGACAGGACATGGATTCAGCAAAAACACACAGCGTATAGATAGCAAACATTAACTGCTTAATTCTCATAACTGTGTTTCCACAGGTTTGAATTAATTATCAACATCATTTAATAACCTGAAAATGTAAAGCTCTCTCAAAATCGCTTGTGTCTCTACATGTTACACTTAGTGGAAAATAATGGTTACATTATGTGTAAAAAAAGATCTAAAAGGCATATCTTTAGACACTAAAACTGTCAGGGTCCTGGGTCTCCTGACCCAGCGTGTTTAGTTCTTTGTGATTTTTGTATTATTGTACTTGTGTGAGTTATTCTATGGTTTCTAGTTTTGATCCCTTGTCCTTCATGTTTCTCTGTGTCCCTTCTGTTCTGTGTCTGCATGTTTGAGTTTCCCTCTGTGGCTTTCGGTTCTTAGAGCCCTCTGCCTTATGGTTTACGTCTCTGTTTCTTAGTTGCTGTCTCCACCGTGTCAAGTTCGTCTCTGTCTTACTTCCTGTTTTACTTTGAATGTCCGTGTCTTATGTGAATGTGTTCAGTTTACGCTTCCTTGTCTCGTCAGTTCTGATTTTCCCCCAGCTGTGCTCTCCTTCTGTGTCTCATTCCCCTCGTTACTTCCCAGTGTATTTAAACCCTGTGTTTCTCTGAGTCAGTGTTGCGTTGTCCCTCAAGCTGTGTGTTTTCTCGTGTGCCTCTCTGCAAACTGTAAGTTTATATTTTCGCAGTGTAGTTTAGTTTTGTATGCTTTCCCCCTGTCAGCAAATAAAGCTGAGTTTTTTGAGTTCATCCTTCGAGTCTAAGTGCCTGCATCTTGGGTCCAACTCCTGCCTGCCACACAGCGATTCTTGACAGAACGACGCGACCAGACATGGACTCAGCAGGCTCCTCCCGGGAAAGCGATTTGGCCCGCATCTTCAGCCTGTGGAAGCGAGTTTCCCACGCCTCAGACACTAAAACAATGTCCATTGGGATAAATGCCATCGAGGCGATTCTCAAGGGGAATCCCCATCTTCGCGAGCTCTCAGGATTTTCGGGCCTACTTTCAAATCTGCATAAAGCCAAGGAGGCAGTACGAGCTCGCGAGCTCGCCGTGCCACAGCAACAGTCGCTAATGGAGCTCGTCATACCGCAACAGCGACCGCCACAATCGGAAAACATTTCCACGCTGCTGCCACAGAACTCCTCTCCATCCACCCTCCGCTCTGACTGTCACTCACCCGCTGCTTTTCTCGCAGCAATGTGGTCGGAGGATGAGGAGCCGGCCGTGACCTCTCCGTCGTTGCCAGTTTCCTCCATCCCCGCACCTCCTGCTTCCCGAAGAAAACTGCGTTCACGCCGCCAACACCCACAGCCGGACCCCGAGACTTCTGAGTTGCCAGCTGTGGTGAGTGGAAGGGACAATCAAGAGTTTCCCGACTTAGGGACTGTTTATTCCGGGGCTGTGTTTTTTCACTTAGCTGCCCAGCCAGAAGCTCACTTAGCTGCCCAGCCAGAAGCTCTAGCTCCGTCTCATGTGTCCCCGCTAGCACAGTCGTTAACTCCACCACAAGCTTCATTTTCACCCCTACCATCACTTCAGTCTCCCTCAGTTCAGTCTGCCACTCAGTTTCCTCCTCAGTCGACCTTAGCTCAGTCGTCTACTCAACCACCAACTCCACTCTCACCACAACCGTCACTGCTGTCCCCAGTGCAGTCTCCAATGTCCCCAGTGCAGTCTCCTGTTCAGTCTTCAGTGTCTCCTGTTCAGTCTCCCCTAGCACAGTCATCCACTCAACCACCAGCTCCACTTTCTCCCCAACCATCACTACTACCTCTAGCTCAGTCTCCTGTGAAGTCATCAACTCCACCACCTACTCCACTCTCACCACCACCGTTACTACAGACATCAATTCAGTCCCCTGTGCCAGTGCAGACGCTCTCAGTTCTCACTCCCGTGCAGTCATCTACTTCACCACCATTAGTAGCCCAGGTCCCCACCTGAACCAGTAGCCCAGGTCCCCACCTGAACCAGTAGCCCAGGTCCCCACCTGAACCAGTAGCCCAGGTCCCCACCTGAACCAGTAGCCCAGGTCCCCACCTGAACCAGTAGCCCAGGTCCCCACCTGAACCAGTAGCCCAGGTCCCCACCTGAACCAGTAGCCCAGGTCCCCACCTGAACCAGTAGCCCAGGTCCCCTGGTCAGCTTAACATTCAGCCAGGGGTCCCAATACCCTCTGGCTCTACATCAGCTCCTGCTGGAAGCTCGGATGAGTCCATCCAGCACTCCGCGGCTCCCACGCCGCCACCCACCTCGTCCGCTGGGGGTTCTGGAGAGCCCGGCCAGCCCTTCCTTGTCTCCGCTGGGGGTTCTGGTGAGCCCGTCCAGCCATCATCGTCCTCCTCGTCTGGTCCAGCCTCCGAGCCTTCGTCCTTCTCGCCTGGTCCAGCGGTTGTTACACCACCGTCCAAGGTACGTCCTGCACCTCGACATCGTCGGCCACTTTCTGGGCCTCTAGCCGGACGTCATCACCGTCGTGGGCGGCCCCCAGACCGCCTTCGCCTGAGTCGCTGCCGTTGCCTTCCGCACGGTCGGCTTCCGGATCCCTTTCGCCTGAGTCGCCGCCGTTGCCGTCCGCACGGCCGGCCTCCAGACCAGCTCTGTCACCTGTGCCACCCACCTGATCGGCCCCCTGACCGTTTGACTTATGAACTTTTGTGCCGGCGGCCTCCGGGTCGGCCCCCTGAACTGTTTCTCTGTTGCCACCGTTGCCGTCTGCACGGTCGGCCCCCTGACTTACTATTGAACTGTTCTTTGTGCGCCGGTGTTTTCTGTGCACGTGTTTTTGGACTCCTGGTGCTCCTGTTTTGTCTTGCTTCGAGCCCTCCTTCCTGGTCCCCCACCGCCCGCCATGGTCGGGTTGTTTTCTGTTTTTGGTCGTTTTTGTTTTGTGTTGGGCTGTCTGGAGGGAAGGGGGGGGGGGGGTACTGTCAGGGTCCTGGGTCTCCTGACCCAGCGTGTTTAGTTCTTTGTGATTTTTGTATTATTGTACTTGTGTGAGTTATTCTATGGTTTCTAGTTTTGATCCCTTGTCCTTCATGTTTCTCTGTGTCCCTTCTGTTCTGTGTCTGCATGTTTGAGTTTCCCTCTGTGGCTTTCGGTTCTTAGAGCCCTCTGCCTTATGGTTTACGTCTCTGTTTCTTAGTTGCTGTCTCCACCGTGTCAAGTTCGTCTCTGTCTTACTTCCTGTTTTACTTTGAATGTCCGTGTCTTATGTGAATGTGTTCAGTTTACGCTTCCTTGTCTCGTCAGTTCTGATTTTCCCCCAGCTGTGCTCTCCTTCTGTGTCTCATTCCCCTCGTTACTTCCCAGTGTATTTAAACCCTGTTTCTCTGCAAACTGTAAGTTTATATTTTCACAGTGTAATTTAGTTTTGTATGCTTTCCCCCTGTCAGCAAATAAAGCTGAGTTTTGAGTTCATCCTTCGAGTCTAAGTGCCTGCATCTTGGGTCCAACTCCTGCCTGCCACACAGCGATTCTTGACAAAAACATGAAGAATTTGTTTTGATATCCCTGAATGAAACTTCTTGCATAAACTGCAGAAGGTACTAGGATTAGCAACATCTGTTTACCTTTTGAGAATTATTTTTATCACAGATTCTTACAAATTATATATATTTTATCTGTTGAGCCGATTTCAAAATCAATGGCAACATTGCCTCTACTTATGTTGACGCGATGTGTACATTAAAATTGTTCAGCAAAATTTATGTACAAACAATATAGTGCATTGGCCTGTTGGAATCACTGGAATATGCTGTCATGCATATCTAGAATAGAATAGCACTTTATTGTCATTGCACATGCACAACGAAATTGTAGAGATAAGTGGAAATGTATAAATAAGTGCTGATCATACATACAGACTGACCGTTTACTTTATCTCATACAATGAAGCCAAAATAAAAGCAATATATACATTATTGTCATGCAAATACATATGCGTTAGCCTGTCATTGTGCCTGTAAATAGGATAGCTCAAAAAGGTTTGAATGAATTCTAATAAACTTAGAATAATAAACAATCCATTAAAATTTGGCTTACATGCACATAGGTCTTCAGGGTCAACTTAATGATTTACTGGTCAAAAAAAGCCTTATAATTTAGAAAATCAGATGTTTTATCTTTTAAACTATGCTTTAAATGAGATGTTGAATTAGTTAAAAATAAACTGGTATATTATTGTATAATAACTTAAAATAATAGCTAGTATAATAATAAGTTTAGTTATTAACAAATCAGTACCAAATATCCATGACCTATTCCTACATAATGTTTGTGTAATCAAAGTAAGCATCTATCATGTTACCCTCATCTGATTTTTACTGCACTAGAAACACCTTAAAGTAGGTTTAAAAAAACAAACAAAGAAAACATTAATATATACAAAATACTTAGTTTAGTATGCCAGAATCTTTAACAGCTCAACACCTCTTTCCAAATATACCTGCACAAAACCTGTCTCTCTACCATCAAGAAAACTTAATGCTTGCTGAGAAAAAAAAAAAAAAAAAAATCTTTTCAGTTGTCTGTAGGTGCATGTACTTGTGGAATCACAATGTACTGCACACAGGTTTTGCAGCATTCGGGAACTTGAGTATTAGTATCATTCTGACAGGATTTTGGTCCACAACTAAAGAATTTATATTCTGATTATGCCAAAATGTCAACATAAATGATCTAATAGGATAAAATAAAGTGATAATAAATTGCACCCAAAAAGCGTCAAAAATAAACTTTACTATGACATTATAATTTTTTGCCAAAACATTTTTTGAAAGAGATAAAAAACAGTCTCTGAATGATGATTTTCTTACTTAGCATTTTAGCTTTCTTTCCACTTGGAAATATTCACTAGAATTATATAGTGGCAATTACCGTAGATAGAAAAAAAAAAGTCAGACTCAGACTGTTTGGCTGAAAAGTTTATGATACTTTGTCTCAAGGGAACATTACATAGTGTGTTTCTATTTGTATGTTTTGAAGACTGTCCTCTTTATTTAGTTTAATGTTTTGGAGTTTAGTTTAAGGAGTTTAAATTTGCACAGTGACGCCTAACAAACATCTCCACACAATTAATCTGATTTGCAGCTGGTCCCAAAGGCTCTCCACTCAAGATGCTGTTCAAATGTTTCTACTGTATGTCAGAATGTTTGTAACAGCATCAAACCCCCACCAGAGACGTAACCCGTTAACAGGCTGATGCATTTGGCTTTTTATTGTTGCTGTCTTAAAAGAAAAGGAATCTTTGGTTCTAGAGAGACTGGGAAAGACAGCCTTTATGTATCATTTACTTCAATTTGCTCTCATCTACTTGGGATTTCACCCTTAGCAGACCAAAAATGACTCCTCGTTATTTGAAGCCAGCAATCTGTCAGGAGCTGTCTTGATGTTCTGTCACATGCAGCAGGCCTTTTTGAAAGATCCAGTGATGGATGGGAGCAACCAGCAGAAACAGACAAAATGCCTCATGCTAAAGTCTGTTTCTTGTAAAAGCTTTATGAGCGTGTCCTCTCCCTCATTGAAGTTATGTCCAGTGACTCAATGCGAAATCCACAGTCAATCACGTGACACCTATGTAAAGCAGGTTGACAAGTTTCAAAAAATGGGAAGAATCAGAGTGGACATTGACGCTACACATATTACATTTTAAAAGTAGTCTGGGAAATATTGCTTGGGATCTCAATCCTAAGGAGAGAGAAGAAAGAGACAGTAAAGTGAGCACATCTGTATTTTGCATCATGATGGGAGCATTGCATTACATGAACAGCTGGAGAAAGGGGAAAAAAGTAGCAACTCTGAGATAAAAATACATTTCAGTCATGACCACTATAGTAAAAAGAAAGTTGCTATGCCCTAATTAATATTTGGTGATATGGCTCCACTCTAGAACAAATCCAGAGGCTAGAAGAGCAGCAGCAAGACCCCCCATACAGAATGCAGCAACAGACAAACCACATGTAAAAGAGGAGCTGGTGGTGGGTTGCAAAGTGGCTTGCAGTTGTTCAGCCAATGTAGGCTGGCTACAGTGGCTTACTGTTAACAGAGCCAATACTTTTGAAAATTGTGAAGTGGTCATTTGAATCATTAACTTGTATTTACTGACCTCGACTGATGCCATGTTTCATTTTGTATTTCAAAGACAAACATTTCAGCCTGTAGAAACAATGGATCTCTCTTATAGTGAATGGACCAATTATATAACAAAAGTACAAGAAACACATTTTGAACATTGCTGGTGTTTGTTCAAAAGTCACACACCCTTCCTTTTATATAGGGTTGTTTAATAAAGCAGAATATATGGGCTTTAGCTTTTGTTAGAGGATATTATAAACTAGTGGTGACAATTACTGATTCCAAGTTGGTGCCAGACTTTCTTGCAGGAGACCTTTTCTTCCTCTCTTGAGTTGGCAATGTTAAAATGCTTCCCAAATGAGTGGGAAGTCTATTAACACAGACGGGTGGATCTGAAGGCCTACATAGCCATGCCCTCACCACAGCAATTCAAACTTTAAATGTAACAACAAAACATCATCAGTGTTTCACAGAAGTCACAAGAGCGAGTCCACTGTGTCTGAACGTGGTCCCCACTTAACAGCCGTGGATGACATGGAGAATGTTCGAATTTGTCGCTGCCCTGCTTTGCCTAAGCTTTCTTTTCTTGCACCCCTCCCTTGGTTAGAGCTCGTTAATTCTTGCAGGCTGGTTCCACATTGCCACACCACCAGCTGAACACAAAAACATCAAGGCACCCTTCAGTGTGAGGGACATTTTGGAGGTCTCTGTGGGGGCTGGGTGGTCAGCTTAGCGCAACGCTCTCTCTTTAACAACATTTGCAAATTTTATGCAACTTTGTAGAACTAGGCCTCATTGTGTTCATTAGTCCTTTGTGCTGTAGTTCCTAAAGAAAAGCAATGCCTTGACATTGCCTTAATGAGCAAACCGTAGCCATGGCATTTGCCATTTGCTTTGTCAGGCTCTATTGCCACATTGTGGTGAGCATAAATGTCAAACAATAGCCCTTTTTGAGTCACATTGCCCAAACTGTAAACCTATGAATCACTGTGGCTTTTCTTGTCCTTCAAGGCGTCATCTGGGCACAAGGAATTCAGGCTTTGGCAGCTCATTTTTGAACAAAAGCTGACACTTTAAGAGTAGCTCTGCATTAACATTTGTGCTGATCACAATGCAAGTTCTCTTATGCACACCCAAACCTTCGTCACTGCTAGATAATGGCAATCCTGTCTCCACCTGTTTATCTTTGCTCCATCTCTTGATTTGCTCTCAGTCTGGTATGCACAATGTGTCGTTGTGCACACAGTGAGCCAAGCAATCAGGAGGCTTCTTTCTTTCAGCGCAGATGCCAAGTCTAATTCACACTCCAAGATGTCAGCCCTAAATCTTATTTACTGCTTGTTTTTTCTAATGACACACGGCCATGCCTTTTTGGCTTCTTTTCAAGAATTTGCAGTTCGTACGAGCAATCTGCTCTGAAATGAAATAAAGAATTCATTATACTACCTATTGTCTTATTTTTGCATATCTAGCACAGTTGAAGTTGAATACCTACAGTTGTTGGAAAGATAAAGGTAGAATCCATAAGCAACTTTTTTCAAATTTGTTTTCCCCATTATAAATTGGCAGCTATCCCCTCCAAGGTTTTCTCCTCCTAGAACTCTGCAGTGCTTTCAGTGATTCTGCACAAATCTGCACAGAACACAGACATCAGCTTTTGTGTTGAATTGATCAAACTTCATGTCCACAATCATCAGTGGTGATGAGACCTGGGTCTTCAGCTACCATGCAGAGAGAAAGACAGAGAGAAAACAAAACAATTCGAATGAAAGAGTGCCCAAGCCTAACCAGGAGTGTGCTCCTAATATTATTTCTTTATTATTACTATTTTTTGCATTCACAGTGTTGTTGCCATTAGTTCCAAGATTTTGGACAGTATTCTTCAAAATGTTTGTGCCCACCCTCCTGAAGGCCACTGACACCCCAGTCCAGCTGAAGTCATGAGGCAGAATTCATTCATTTCTTGTCATTTTTCATTTCAGTGGTTGTTTTGTTGTCTTCCCTACACAGGAAACTGATCTGTTTATCTCCTCACTATGAGTCAGGACACTTGATGTGTACAAATACAGGAAATTCACATGTTCATTTCATCTTTTGTTAGTAAAATCCAGGCACACCTAGGAGTTGGCTCAAGCCATGTGAGCCTTGCCACACCATTTGCGAACCTCTGGTTTAGACTGTCCATAAAGGTTGTGACTACATCATGTAGCTCACAGTGCATTGAAATGACAGGCATTTTTGGCCACACAAAGATACATTTTTCTCACCGTATGTATGAGTGGTCAGAATGGGAATTTGAACGAAGCATTTAACTACGTCATCACCATTAGCAACACCACCTGCTTTATAGGTAGTGCAAAACTCCACAAGGAGATGACCTAGAAAGGGAGCTCAACCAGCTTTAAACCAGGTATAGTTTTTATTTTGTCTGGGAAGGGTTGCTGAGCATTGGGCTGCAGGCAGCATGCAGTATTAATTTCACTAGAAATCACTAAACAATCACAGGGCTGAGACTGAGAGAAAGACAATGAAATTACCTATGTAGCCCAGAGATGTTTAAAGGGCCTCAGTTTTATTTCTAATGTAAATGTATATATGACTAGTTCCATTTGTTCATTTTTGTATATCCATACAGAGGAATTAAGTTTGTTGTTAAGGTGCTTTTATTTTGGAGGAAGAGGTCAAGTGGAAGAGGAAGCCGAGAGCAGGCCGCAAGGAGATGAAAGAGAGGGAAGAGTGAAGCCACAAGGGACCCGAGTGAGATGGAAGAGCGTACGGTTGGATGTGGCTAGCATCAACTAGGACACTTGTGAGGGATGGCGAGGATAACCCATCCGCCATCTATGGCCAAGGAATGGAGCAAAAGAGAATGTGGGTTAGTGCAGCTTGGACTAGCTTTGTTTTTCTGCCTAGAAAACCAATTAGCAGCTAGCCAGTAAACTACAGACCCCAATGGGGTCTGAATTTTGATACTGCAAGCGACTGTTTGATTTAATGATTTAATTTTTGTTTTTTGCACGTCACTCAGTAAACAATTTTAGTTGAACTTGAAGATCTTGTTGTTTCGTAATATTTCCAGCTAAAGGTTTACTAGCTCGGCCCCTTTAAGGTTTAGTAGCGTTTTTAGTAGATAAAGGCAAATGGCTTAATCATAAATGAGCTGCGGTTTGGGGAAGGCCTTGATGGGGACTGGTGGTGGCTCCCAGGCCTGGCAGATCCCCATGTACTAATGAGAAGTGAAGAAGTGAAAGAACGAACAGCGTGTAGAACTGGGGGTTATATGTAGATAAGACCCAGAAGAGGCGTGTTTGGAGGCGTGGTCCTGCTCCTGAAATTCTGATAATGTCCAAAGCGTGGCAAGAGGTGTGACGCTGAAGTTACCAGTAAAGTGTTAACCTGCAAGGAATTTTCTGAAAACCAAGGGAACAGGAACTGATAAAAAACTGGTAATATAAGGTAAAACAAACTCAGGTCATACCTAGCTATTTCAGAGGGCTGAAGCCACCTAGGACCAAATTGTGCTGCTGTTCTGTTTCCTGCTCTGTTTGTATATGTGTGTTTTTGCTGCTGATACAACCAAATTTCCCCTTGTGGGACAATTAAAGGATTATTCTATTCTATTCTATTAGCAGCCCTCCTTAATGAAGCTAAATTTGAACGAAATTTGCTTGCGACTACATTTTGTAATACAAAACACTCAAAACTACATTCATTGTTAACACACACAAGGCACTACAACCCTCATGAAAACAGGGAGCCCATGGGTGAAATGTTGCCCCTTGTGGTCCATGTTCTGGCTGAGCCACGCGAAATACAGGGACCTTCTGTTATGTGCAACATCCCTTAACATCTTCAGGCGATCACGCTGTGTCCCTCATCAAATCCACTCACAAATGTTCATACTTATGCTTGTGCACAGCCTGCTCTGCATGAGTCAAACATGGACCTACGCAGACAAAACTATTTCAACTGCTTGCCAGTGTTTTAGGAGTAATAGCTAAAATGGCATTGTGTGACAGGTCTTCACTTCTTTATGCCAAGATTTTTTCATCTTACATGTATGTACCCTTGTTGTTTTATGAACTTTGATTGCTCCAGAGTGAACTAAAACACATCTGATCTGATGCCGAAAGGGGAACGAAGGGTCTTGGCCGTATTTCTTTGTGGCAGTTTCCCTAAGGGAGGAGATGGGAGAACGCCCAACTTGACTTCAAGGAAAGACAACATGGTTTCTCGCACCGCATCGGCGGGATGCAGATGCATGGTCTCCTAAAACAATACTGAGGAGCAGTCAGCTTCATTTACCGTGATAAAGAAAAACAGCTTTTTTCCCCTGAAGCCCTGGTGGGTGAACACTCTTCAGAGAATGTTGTAGTAGATATTTCCATTACCAGTCCTAATGACTAACAGTGGTTTAAGGGTGTCAATGTTGACATTTGCTTGACTTTGACTGGGCTGTATTGTTGTGTTTCTTTGTCTCCTGATTGTAACCGGAAAAGTAACCTTTTCTATTGCCTACATGTTCTTCTGCTTTTCTCTTCAGTAGCCTCCCCATCTCTTCATCTATACAGTCCTTGTGCTCACCCATCATTCAAGATAGATGCTTGTTATTCCCTGTGGGTATGAGTTAAAACTGATTTCTGAGCCAAGGTCAGCCTCAGCTTCTCTTAAGAAGCACAAGTGTTAGAGTCATAAACAAGAGTCATTAGGAGAACTGTTCTTTTAAATTGTGCATGCCTTTAAAATCACACTAGAATTGGTTAACTCCAGGGTTTTTCCTGCACTCATCTGATCCAAAGCCAAAAAATTATAACCATGTTTGGGGTGCTGAAATGTTTTTATTTGATTTAGAAGCCACTCATTTGTGTCTTACACATTACAGTTTAATCATTCATGCATGCAAGCCTTTATTAGGTCTTTAATTCAAAAATGGACATCATGTCCAGAAGCTTTTCATTAGAAGACTTATAGAATTTTTAGGTATACAAGCATACAAGGTTACTTCAGCCATCAATTTTGTGTCGCTAATCTGGACACGAGTCACCAGAGCAGCAGTGAAAGATGCCTGGATCTTCCTCTCTTCCCAGCCACCCACTCCAATGTTTCCAAGGTGTTCTGAAGCTAGCTGAGAGACAAAGTGTCCAGTGTGTCCTGGGTCTGCCCTGGGGGCTCCTTCCATTTTCCTCACTTCACCTAGGAGGCATCCAAGACAGATATCCAAACCACTTTAATTAGCTCCTTTCATTGTGGTGGAGTAGCAGCTCTATTCTAAGCCTCTCCTGAATGACCAAGCTACTCACTCTTTCTCTAAGGGAGAGCCTAGACACCCTTCAGAGAATGTTTATTTCCACTTATTCTTATTCTTTCAATCACACAGCTCGTGGTCATAGGTGAGGGCTGGAACGTAATCGGCTGCTTTGCTTTCACAGTCAGCTCTCTCTACAACAGATAAAAAAAAAAAAAAAAAAAAAAAAAAAAAAAAAGATAAATGGATATTTTTTAAAACAGGCAGTTACATCAAAGTCTGATAGTTTTGCGTGAGTTTTGATGCTACCCCAATGAAAAATGATGAGACAGAGAACAAAAAAAGAAAAGAAAAAAAGGCCAAGAAATGATTGCCTTCAGAGTTAAGATACCAACCACAAAAACACTTCATTTCCCCCCAGCTCTGCATGGGCTGACCTGTTAGTTCATCAGAATGAACATAGTGATTTCTTCTTTTCGCCCCACATACACCATTCTGCCACTGCAAAAGCTCACTAGACCACCAAAAGTGCATTCATCTACTGCTGAAAAGACTCCCCAACAATTGCAGCAGTCTTGAGTAATGTTAGCTACTTGCCCAGGTGTTTTAGAAAATTGCAGAGCAATTATGTACATTTGTAATCATATTGAAAAGAGTAGAAACAAGTGGGTTTAGGGTGGAGTGCCATAGACAGGGTAGGGAGCTTGAGAGCCAGACTAATGCATTTTGTTCTGAATTGTTTAAGCATAGTTTTGGCTTTTCTGTGGGATTCATTTACAATAACAAAAGTCTAGAATAACACCAGTCGTATTGTTTAGGGTTAGTGGACAGAAAGGCCATGTGCTGTGATGCCCTTTTCTGTGCTGTGTCACTGGTGTGTGGTCTGACACAGCAAAATGTGTCCCTGAACACCAGAAGCTATACACTATATTTAAAAAAAGAAATTCTGGACCTTGATACTTTTACAGATTACACATTTTTTGAATCATTATTTAGAGCAATGTCTGCTCTTCAGTTTAGTATGCAACCAGTTTACCTTAAAACAACATAATTTGTATGAGAGACTAACTTTTTCCACTGTTTCCTGTGCCTGCTCTGGCAGCATGTGACTTATGTAAAAGCACACAAAGGAAGCCAGGTTACATGTCAGATACTAGACCTGCAGCCTGAAGAAGCTCCCGCTATGCTGAGTCAAGAGGAACGAGTGTCCAGAGAAGCAGGAGGTGAGTCAGAAAGGTTTCTTGAACAAAGTTAGTCAACAAGATGTGCCAACCACTATTAGTTCACCATTTCTGGCCTTATTTTTGCTCTCTGGACAACAAATTAGGCACATGTGCTGAAAACATTTTCTCAACATGCACAACAGTGTCTCCATTAGTTTTTGAGTTAAATAAAGCTTCAAGGCTAGCTGCACATGCTAATGAATGACTGTTTTTATTCCAAAGAGAGTCAGATGCTTGCACTAACCTAGCAAACATTTTGACACTGAATATTTTTTCTGTCAACTTCTAGTCCTGGTTTAAGAATTGTTCCAAAATTAAAGCTGAACTTCTGTCATGGATGTTTCACCAGGATTAGTTGTAGGTATACAGTGGTCCCTTGCTACAACGCGGTTCACCTTTTGCAGCCTCACTGTTTCGCAGATTTTTTTTTTTTTTTTTGTGCAATTTTGAATGTTTTTTTTTTTAATTTTTTTAATAAAAACAGTGCATTGTGTTCTACGTCCTGTTCAGCTGTAGACCAGTCTCCTCTGTGCCGTGTCTCCTGTACAGTACAGAATGTGTTCAGCTTGTCACATTTACATAAATCTTCGATCGCTAGCAGTGTGACTCTGAAGTGCTGTACTGTGTGTTTGTAAGTTTTCTCCCCAACAAACACAATGTTGATGAAACATTTTGCACCGTCAAAGGCACGTGCTGTAGCACTGAAAAGGCAGAGGAAGATTGTAACCATTGCACAAAATTTGGACTTCTGGACATGCTAAAGAAAGGTAGAAGTTACCATATTTTTCAGACTATAAGGCGCATTAAGCGAAACAAAACAGTCAGGTAAGTCAAACTTCCCATGTTCTGGACCTGAAAACAGGGTTTGATCTTTGGTTTCATTCTATAATACTGGACTTATTTTTCTACGAAGGTGTGAACTTTGAGAGTGTTTAAACAAGACAGAAGTGTGTGAAAATGTTCATGCCTGTCTGAGAAAAGTGTATAAAGTGTGTAGTGAGGGGTTTTACAGCCTTAAAACATCTATAATAATTGTAAAAAATAAAGCTGGCTACTTCGCGGATTTCACCTATCGCAGGTTATTTTTAGAACGTAACTCCCGCTATAAACGAGGGATCACTGTACCTTCATTGTTGCCTCGTGTTAAGCTTTCTAGCAAGAAAAGGTTGACCAAACCATCTATCACAATCTAAGAGATCAGATTATTGCACAGATTTCTTTTCTACATGGAAAACGTGTCAACATGCATCCATTACATTAATAATTCAACAATTTACAAGGTGTTTTTTTGGTTGCTCCGAGTATAATCATGTTCAGCATCTAATGTCTAAATAATTACTCATGCTTTGAAGTTTTTAAATGACAAATTGTGACAGAAATTATTTTGAAATTAACTGCACTGCAAAAATCCATTTCTATAAATCTGCCAATGTGTCTGAAATTTGTTAAAAACAAAGTTGTAATTGAGTGGTGGGATGTTCCATCCATCTGTATACACGATGTATCATGTTCTGTCTATTTTTGTGGCATAAATGTGACAAGAATGTGACATTTAACTCCACACAATGAAAGATTGAGGGCAAATTTGTCTCTGAAAACCAGACACAGAAACACAATCCGGGACTGTCTGACCTGGTGAAAAGAACAAGAGACAGAACGGACCATAAATCTGCTCCCGATAATAACCTTTTCTGAAAACCTGCTGCATAAGATCCTCGCTGGCTTGAGTTACATTGTGGAATCTGCATGTTCGAAAACATGACTTCTTATCCTGGGTGTGTTTGTGCATATTTTACATACTTTGCTGCACACCTCCGCCAAACATACAGAGGCAGGGAAGGCAATGAAAGCCACATATGGAAACAGGGAGTGGCGGACTGTGTTTTACATTTCCATGCTTGGTTGAGCGGCACATGAGCATTATCAGATTGAGATTACCATCCATCCCCAGCTGTTCCCTTTCACACTGGGCCCCGTATTCAACCTACTATCAACTTTTCTGCCACCAACCATCCCATTCCTTTCTGTTCTTTCCTTTAACAGAAAAGCAGAGAAGCTGAAAGGGCCACTGTTGTCAGCAATGTGTTGCCTTATCATCATGGCTCAATCACTGTCTCACCAACATGGCGAAAAGATTCTATCTTCAAGACTGAGCCGTGTGTTCAGTTTTGTGACTTTGCATCACTGTTTTTGCAGGTGATATTTTCCTACCATTGCAAAATGCTCTCTCATAGACTTTATGGTCTTGCCTCTGATAAGCATGAAATTTGTGAGTTTAGCAAAAGCAAAAACATGGAACTACTGGCGCAAAACTATGAAGCTAATTTTATAACGCAATTTCTCGCATCATTTTTCTCATTTGAGGCTCTTTGTTGAAGGGCAAAGCTGCGAAGTGAGAGCTTCACTTTGTTTGGAGTAGTTCTACTTGGAGGCGTTGGGTTAGACAGTCACTGGGGGAATCTAGCCATATGGGATGAGAAAAAAAAAAAATACGAGTTTAAATAAAAAGTCTGCTGATGCATAACACCCTCCAGATTTGTTGAGAGGTCTTTAATCTCCAGATGAAACTTTGGATCTGCTCAGTTTTACTGCTTAACTCCCAGGTGTGAATGTACATTAATTACACCAAAACGAATAAAGCAAGATGTTAGAAAGCAGCCTGCACGTTTAGAAAAGCCTCTGAATATATCTGAGTTTTTTTCCTCTACATATTAAATTTTGGATCAGCCTTGTAAAACTTTTACTGCATATATAACATCATCCAAAATTGACCCAGCAGGAATGCAGAGTATATCCAGAAAACCATGAAGTCAAAAGACTGAAAGAGAAACAAAATCACACACACACACACACACACAGTCACACACACACACACACACACACACACACACACACACACACACAGTTTATCAAAACGTGATCTTAGTCAGGGGGAAAACCAGTAAGATTACTCATGAGGCAATCTTTGCAAGTATCATTAGCACGTCATTGTAAGCCATCTCCCCTCTTGGTGCTATCATTGCAGCTAATTAGATTAGCATCATTGTGCCATTACATCAGAGTACCTAGGCATTGTTTCAGTTGATGAAATACTGTTTGCAACTCCCAACACATGGAACATCTTACCATATGGACTGCCATACCAAAATATGCTTATACTAAGCAGGCATGCAACACTGGTATTACATCATGCTTGCTTTCACACATGCAAACAAAACACGTTACAAATACACACACCCGTGTGTGTCCCACAGAGAACATATTATCTGAGAGATTTTCATTGAAACAGTGTTACTCAAACTGTTGAGTTATAATATATTACAGTCCTTTTTTATTGGTCTAATAAAAAAAGACAATGAAACTGATGGCAACATGCAAATATAGAATAGTTATGAAGTTTCAAATCATTTGTGACAGTTCTTGCTCCATGGGCTTGAATTGCCACGCATGAAAGAGACAAAGCAAAACCAGTTGCAGGTTTTTCATGTTGTTCCTGCCATAATTGCTGAAGAGAAAACACTACTGACATTTTTCATGCCCCTCGCGTTAGTGGATTAGAAATCTCCTCCAAAAGAATAAATAATCCACAGTAACACAACTGTTTAAGGAAAAAAAACAAACAAAAAAAACCCCTTTTTTATCAGACAAAGGCGGAAAGAGGCAAACGTGTCAGCACTTTTTGTCAGAGTTGCTCATCACTACTTGTTTTGGCTTGCCAACATCTCAGCGCCTGAGGTGCTGCGAGGGTGTCACAAGAGCAGTGCACAGTGGCTCGTGTGTGTGTGTGTGTAACTGGATATGCATGGCACATAATCTGCAGAGCGCTGTTGCTGGGTGAAATCGCGAGTCTGGAAAAGCACGTGTGAGAAAATAACATTTGTCCAACCTGATGGGCATAATTTTGAAATAGAGTTCACAGATTTTCCAGGGGCAACCCAAATCACGGACTAATATAACTACTCATCAGCTACGCTTTACCTATTACGAAAAATGTATCATTTCATTTATCATGATTTGATGTACTACAGAGGATTTTTCTCCATGTGTACTAGCCTGCATCCCCTATCAAATATATGCCAATATTTGCTAAAATATTATGACAGAACCAAAGATTTGTAGGCTACAGGTCTGTACTTACTTAAGCATAGTACTTAGAAACATCTGGATCAAATGAAAATGTATTTAAGGATTGCATTGAGTGCATAATCATAAATGCCATTTCTTAAGTAAATGCATGCTCACAAAAGTCTTTGCTCGGGCTGGCTGAGAGAGACAGACACATTTTGCGACTTTGCACAGCAGCTGTGTATCACATGAGCCTCGGTATCTCAGAAAGCAGACAATTCTTTAGACAGTATTTCTGCAGCTCAGTCCTCATCGGCTCATAAAGCTGCAAAAACGCTGTATGACAATGTTCAGCAGGTGTGCATTTAAGAGGGGGTCATGGGTCACAGGTAAACACATAACATTAAATGGACCAATGAAAATGCCACTGCAAGAGATAAATAATGCACGACAGGCCTGTAGCAGCAGCCTGGATATGCAGTTAAGCGCTAACTAGAATAGAAGTAACAGACGCAAAACTAAAAAACTGACAGCTGCTAATCATTTTCCACCGATGGTTAAAACTCCAGACTCATGCTAATGTAAAGCCTCTCATTAGGCTGCCCTTGAAATGGGACCTATGCTCAGGATGGCAACAAACCCAATAATATCATTATTATTATTATTAGTCCATAATCACTGCATATTGAGGTCTTAAAGGTTAATATGACCAAATTGGTGAGCTAATAGCTTCTTCCATTGCCTGAGGACAGTTGTGTGTTGTAAGCAAGTGGTTTTTCCTTTTAGAAGTCAGCCAAAAAATAAAGCATTAAAGAAAGTATTAAGCATTTACCGTTTAGAAGAAAAAACAAATTAGCCCAAGGCCAATGTTTGAATCATCCACCCAGGGGAAAAAGCTGTGAAACTGTAGATCCACTAGTGTCCATAGATATTAGAGCAGGGGTCTCCAGCTCTAGTCCTCGAGAGCTACTGTCCTGCAGCTTTTAGATGTGTCCTTGTTCCAACACACCTGAATCAAATGAATTGCTTGTTACCAGGCCTTTGCCAAACGTCATGGCATGCTGAAGAGGTAATTCAGCCATTTGATTCAGCTGTGTTGGAGTAGGGACGGTAGCTCTCGAGGACTGGAGTTGGAGGCCCCGTGTTAAAGTATTTGTTGTGGAGCTTTGGGCTAACTGTCAATGTGTTCTTCCAGCCACACACCCATCCATTTTCTTCTGCTCATCTAGTTCGCAGGCGCTGGAGCCTATCCCTCCAACATGTTCTTTGTAAGGGCTGAAAAATGTACGTAGTAATAATTTGGAAAAGTAGGATAAAGCATTGCTTAAAGTTTTTCTTCCTTTCTATGTTGACCATCATATCATCTATCAAGTTAAGAATTCAAAAGTCTTGTATGTACATGTCATATATGGATCACATTTAAACAAACGGTAGTCATTTTCACAAAACTTGTCAGCTCTTCAGGAGCTAAGTGGTTCTAATAAAGTAGCATCTACAGTCACAGTTGAGCCTCACTCTGCTCACAGAAACAGATGTTCTACAGGTTACCCTGCTCTGAAAGACTTCTATTGTTGGGGATTAAAACAGAACAAGTGTCCACAGCAGGCCAAGGGTCAGGATGGGCAGGAGGCACCGGGTTTCATAAGTCTTGACCTTTTAAATGTGTGCAATGTGACACAATGTGTGGGTCTGCAGTCAAATGCTGAAAGCAGGCCCACATGTTTAACACCCCATGACCCCCACACCACAAACCAGCACTTTCTGTTACTGCATGCCGTGTGGTGACTGAGACTGCTAGGATAACAATCCCCTGAGGCTCCTGGATAATTACGGGACCTAATCAAGCAAACCTGGACCTTGGCGTTGTTGGTTATTACTGTCATTTGATTTATAAAGAAAAAACACAAAGATTTACTTCTGTCATTACCTCTGCAAGGAGATCTTTTTCTGATTGTTTATTAGCAGTATAACTCAAAAAACGTGTAGTATGGATTTGCACATGCAACTTTAATTTATAATACCTCATTGAATCCCAACAATGTTTGCATTTATACTTGAGAGCTAGTGTATCTGCATTGTTCTACCATCAATAGGTGTTCCTGTTAAATTTAAAACTAATACATTCTGAACAGTTACTTTTACTAAATGCAAGTGATAGACAAGACCTCAGAACTGGACCGAACACAAATCAACCTAAACTGGTAGAATAGTAAGTTCAGTCAGACCCATCAGTTGTTGTCTGTATTACTTTGACATGTGGTAAGGTGTGCATCAAGCTACAGCACAGGCTAGGTGCCAGGAATTTTTTGGAAGGATTCATTACCTGAGGGGGAAATCTGACAATCTGCATCACATCCCCACAAATACTATCACGTTATTTAGCGTGTAGGGATTAGAACCTAAACGCAGGTTGGAGGATCAAAAGTTCAGAGTTTAACAAAGCCCAAAAGGAGCTGATGATGATCACAGACACAGGAAATATAATAGATATCTTCACAATGGACATGGGGTAGACTGGATATTTTATGCACACAGATGGCTGATTAGGGATAAGGCACAGCCTGGGGAATGAGACACAGGTGCAGACAATTAAGACATTCAAACAAGCAAAAAACTACAACCCCAAATAAAACAAGGAGAAACTGAAATTAACTCATGTGGGGAACCAGGAAAAGTTAGGAATATGCGGCGGCAATAAAACACAAAATAGAAACTGGATTTCTATAAAACACTACTTTCGGCAGTTCCCTTGTCACAAGGGGTCACAACAGCAGGTAAGTATACGTTTGATTTGGCAAACACACCAGGCACCCATCCTGACACAACCCAAAGGAATTTCTGTTTTCTGCTGAAATCGAACCAGCAGGCTTTCATTTGTTAAGCAAATGTGTAACCCAGTTCACTATGGAAACTGAAGCTATAGAAAGACTGAGAATTCACAGTGACAGCTAGAATAGTAAATCAAATAAACAGACATTCACAACTCTATGAAAACTACACAGGACCCAGAGCTTCAATATTGATAAAACTCAAAGAAAGCAATGAAATCATGAACAAAAACATGGGATTGCAAAACAGAAACAGAAATGGAAGACTTAAAATATTATTAAAATTAATCAAGTTCACTTTTAGAATAATTAAGAAATCAAAACAGAGGTCCAGTATTCACACATACTAAACCATGACTAGAACTCCAATGCCACAAGAAATATTACTAAAGGTTACTAGGACAATAGAAAATCTAAACCTGTATCAAAACCTCAGCTTAACTCTATTTAAATAATAAAGCACTAGAGCATCTGTGAGACTGGACTGAAAGCTGCTGAAAAAAGCAATAACTCAAAGCAATTCAAAACCCAGACAAGACACTATCCCAGCTGTCACTGGGCAAGAGGCACAGCGCACCCTTGACAGGTCATTTTCATGTCAGTTGTTAAATTAAATGAAAATCTCTCTCATGAGAGATGAAACATCTTCAAGAAACTTACAGAAGTCCAGTCACTGTAATTCCAAGCTCCTTAGACAAGTCTGAAATAAGAAAAACTGGGACACGTAATCCAGAAATCCTTCTAGATCCAGGGTCTCAATTCCTGCCTGTTGTGGAGGGAATATTGAGCCTTGGGGGAAGGATGCAGTTTTGCAGCACTGCTCTTGTTAAGTTGGCAATGAAAGGTGAGTATTTTACCATCCATACGCATCAATTCATAAATCATTTTTGTAATTTGACAAGCAACTGAGTTACCGAGCTCTA